>NC_064928.1:110017907-110617907 GCF_023897955.1 Schistocerca gregaria | reverse complement strand
CTTCAGACTTTACCTTATGCAGTGTCAATTGCCACTTTTCGCACCATACAGAAATCTTATCTGAATCATTTTGCAAGTCGTTTTGATCATCTGATTACTTTCAAAGACGGTAAATGACAGCATCATCTGCAAGCAATCTAAGACGGCTACTCAGATTGTCTCCTTTGTCGTTAATATAGATCAGGAACAATAGAGGGCCTATAACACTTCCTTGGGGAACGCCGAATATTACTTCTGTTTTACTCAATGACTTTCCTTCTATTACTGAGAACTGTGACCTTTCTAACATGAAATCACGAATCTAGTCGCACAATTGAGGCTATACTCCGTAGGCACGCAGTTTGGTTAGAAGACGCTTGTGAGGAATGGTGTCGAAAGCCTTTTGGAAATCTATAAATATGGAATTACTTAATGAGTATAAAGAGCTAATTGTGTTTCACAAGAACGATATTTTTTGAAACCGTGCTGCCTATATGTCAATAAATCGTTTTTTTCGAGGTACTTCATAATGTTCGAATACAATATGTGTTCCAAAACCTTACTGCAAGTCGACGTTAATGATATAGGCCTGTAATTCAGCGGATTACTCCTACTTTCCTTTTTGGGTATTGGTGTGACTTGAGCAATTTTCCAGTCTTTAGGTACGGATCTTTCTGTGAGCGAGTGGTTGTAAATAATTGCTAAATATGGTGCTGTTTTATCAGCATATTCCGAGAGGAACCTGACTGGTATACAATCTGGACCTGGGCTTTGCCTTTATTAAGTGATTTAAGCTGCTTTGTTATTCTGAGGATATCTACTTCTATGTTTCTCATCTTGGCAGTTGTTCTTGATTGGAATTAAGGAATATTTACTTCGTCTTCTTTGGTGAAGGAGTTTCGGAAAATCGTGTTTAATAACTCTGCTTTAGTGGCACTGTTATCAGTAACTTCACCGTTGTTATCGCGCAGTGAAAGGTATTGATTGCATCTTGCCAGTGGTGTGCTTTATGTATGACCAGAATCTCTTTGGGTTTTCTGCCAGATTTCGAGGCAGAATTTCGTTGTGGAAATTATTAAAAACATCTCGCTTTGAAGTACGCGCCATATTTCAACTTCTGTAAAACTTTGCCAATCTTGGTGATTTTGCGTTCTTTTAAATGTGGCATGCTTTTTTCGTTGCTTATGCAACAACGATCTGACCCGTTTTGTGTATCATGGTGGATCAGTACCATCACTTATTAATTTATGGGGTGTATATATATCTCTCAATATCTGTCAATACTACCTCTTTGAAAACATTCGACAACTTTTCTACACTTATATGATCAGATCGGAAGGAGTAAAGACTGTCTCTTAAAAGCCGTTAAGAGCATTTCTATCAGTTTTTTAAAACAGATATACTTTGTGTTTCTTTTTGATGGTTGTATGTGTTGCGGTATTCAACCTACCAGCAACTGCCTTGTGCTCGCTAATCCCTGTATTCGTCACAATACTCACTATTTGTCCAGGATTATTTGTTGCTAAAAGGTCAAGTATGCTTTCGCAACCATTTACGCTTCGAGTGGGCTCATGAACTAATTGTTCAAAATAATTTCCTGAGAAAGCATTCAGTACAATTTCGGATGACGTTTAATGCCTGCCGTCGGCTTGAAACGTATAATCTTTCCAGCATATCGACGTAGATTGAAGTCACCATCGACTATATTTTGTATGAGCGGGATACTTATTTGAAATGAGACTCAAGTTTTCTTTGAACTGTCCAGCAACCATATCTTCTGAGTCGTGGGGTCGGTAAAACCATTTTCAGGTATAACCTCTACCCATACTATTTCACACGAACTATCTATTTCAATTTCGCTACAAGGCAAACTACCTCTGACAGCAATAAATACTCCACCACCAACTGTATTTAATCAATTCTTTCCGAACACTCCTCGATCGTTTGAAAAAATTTCGGCTGAACTTATTTCAGGCTTTTGCCAGCTCTTTGTACCTACAACTATTTGAGCTTCAGTGCTTTCTATTAGGGCTTGGGGCTCTGGCTCTTTCCCAACACAGTTACGACAATTTACAACTACAATACCAATGGTTTCTACAACTACCTTACTGTGTTTTACCTGCCCACATTTAGACGGACGCCCCTTCCGTGGTTCCCTGAGACCCTCTAACCTAAAAAACCGCCCAGTCCCTTCCACACAGTCCCCGCCTCCCGTGTAGCCGCCTCCTGTGTGTAATGGACACCTGACCTATTAAGCGGAACCTGGAAACCCACCATCCGATGGTGCAAGTCAAGGAATCTGCAGCCTACATGGCCACAGAACCGCCTGAGCCTCTGATTCAGACCCTCCACTCGGCTCTGCACCAAAGGACCACAGTCGGTTCTATCGACGATGTTGCAGATGGTGAGCTCCGCCTTAATCTCGTAAGCAAGACTGGCAGTCTTTACCATTTCCGCTGGCCGCCCGAAACCATATAGAATCTGCTCCAATCCGTAGGGACACACGTCACTGGTACCTACATGAGCCACCACCTGCAGTTGGCTGCACCCTGTACTCTTCATGGCATCCAGAAGCAGCCTTTCCACATCCGGAATGACACCTCCCAGAATGCACACTGGCTTTCTTCCACTCCTTGGCAGCCATGTTCCGAAGCGGCCCCATTACATACCTAACGTTGGAGGTCTCAACTACCAGTAAACTCATCCTCTGTGAATGCCCAGACCTTGCAGGCCGAGAAGCTTCCTCTGGAACAGTGTGGACTACAGCATCTTGCTCAGACATCGTCAGCCACAGATAACTCCCAAAGCATATTGGTAAAACGAATCGTGGAGGTCCTACGATCAGCCCCACGCATAATATTTCGCTGCCTGCCAGACTTTGGAATGATCTCCCACTCGACCACAGGTGAGGCGTCAACCTCAGTGCAGACAGTATCTGGGGCAGCCACAGCAGTAGACTGATCGGAGTACATGTGGTAATGTGGTATGTGCGCGACGTCCCTCGCTTCCCCGTGTTCGATCCCCAACAGTGACACCCCTTGGGAGCAGCCTCAAGCTGTATGACACAAGTCCAAGCTGCCTGGAGCTGTGAGCGAAGGGTTACCAACTCAGTTCGCATCTGTACACAACAATCACCGTTCCTATCCATTACTGCAGTCGCTCCTGTTTGAAGCTCGTAAAAGTATATGACAAGTGAATGGTGTACTCACCTTAGTAGTAGCGGAACTGGAAGTGCTGCTCTCGCTAGCGGTCTAACCGACATGTGTTTAAAAATGTAGAGCATTCCCAGTAGCAACGTGTTTTGTTAAATGGGGGTAATGAAATCAAAGCTCGGATATTGAAGACCACAGAGTTTTCTCAATAACTACACTAGTGGAGGATTAACTTGATACTTCCCCATAATTTATACAAGAAATTTAAGTGGAGTCGTGTTTTACGTACTGAAGCCTACACACGTATTTAAGAAACTGCTGGTTAATTTATCACAGCTTCCAACGGATTTTTGGGACGACAGGAGGCAGTGTGGTATTGGGGTGCAGGACTCAACACGTCTGTCGCAGTTGACTCACTTATTGTGTGCAGCCGATCCTCTTCTCGGGTCGATGTTACACGTGCTTCTTCTCCAAAGATTATAGACGGTTAAGGAAATTTATTAAAATACTTCTTTATTCTTGAAATAATTTTTGTACTCTTGGAATACTTTTCAGTTCCATCACTTTATATTTTCAACCTTCACAGATAATAACTTCTGCAAGCTAACTTGTTCTTCGAACATTAGAATCATTTACACTTTTTCAAAATAGCTTGCATGTGTCTCGCTTCGATCGTAGCCAAGACATGAAATAATTAAAAAGTCTCTATTCTCAAGCGAGTCCAACACATGAATGTCCGTAGGAAACTACTTTCAAATGTCAAGTAGTCTTTTTTTACAATCACCAAAGACACAAACTCATCAAAGAATACGACATAATTGTTTGTTGAGTTCTCCTCACTTCTTCTGTGGTGCTGGCAGCAAACATTTGTCGTTGTCAGTGACTTGCCCCTATTAGAGTCTTCAAATAACAAACTTCCGACCTGCACATAGACAGGTTGACCGGTAGAAACATTCTCCCTCTCCCACACTCATACCTAAAATATCGGGTGTTCGAGACGGTTGAAGGCCGAGTGTTTCTAGAATCTACACCAAAATTCTTCAAGCACGACCACCTTTTCAAGAGTCCCAGTATTTTCATGGGAGAAGTATGGTAGCGTTAAATAGAAGTTCACAACATTCTAGGAATTATAATGTTTTAAACATTGTATTGTACATTGCCCTCATCACAACTTGCTTCAAAATATTTTGAACATTCATGAAGATGATACCAGGCAGAAACCCAATGTTAAATTTCCATTCAGTCACCAAGTAAACGATGTATATTTCCAAGCTGGTATTATCGAATTTCGTTCTTACAGCTTATTTAAAATGGTTCAAATGGCTCTGAGCACTATGGGGCTTAACATCTGAGGTCATCAGTCCCCTAGAACTTAGAACTACTTGAACCTAACCAACCTAAGGACATCACATACATCCATGCCCGAGGCAGGATTCGAACCTGCGACTGTAGCGGTCGCGCGGTTCCAGACTGAAGTTCCGAGAACCGCTCAGCCACAGCGGCCGGCAAAGAACGATCACGAATGTCATCCAACCAAGGAAGCTATACACGATCTGTCAGGATATGGACATTTCCTGCAATCGTCCTAAGGAGCGATCTGCCAGTAGCCAGTTATAAGGTCGAGGATGGTCACAAATTGTACATTATGAAATCTTTGCAATATCTCCTTTTAAATGAAATAAATTAAAATGATCATTCAGACCAGAATGATTGATCGAAGGTAAAAAAATGATTAAGATCGCTTACTGTAATGAGGTAAATGTTATGTTATGCATAAGGAGTGTGTGACAACAAATTTTATGAGACCACCTATGGAACGCAGCAGGCAAAACGCAGCAGCTTAGCATATAAGAATCAAGTAAGTCAATAACGATCTAGGTAGTAGGGAAGAAGTGCGCAACTCAATTATTTTATTTTAATACGGAGAAAAGAGCATACGCTCATAACAATTGAACGGCACAGTGCAGCTGAAATACTTACAAAGATCATTTATAAATGAACTAATTTAGTACTAGAAATATGTATTTCAGGTCCTCGAGGTACGATTTTTTTTTTTTAAGAAAACCAGTTTTACGATACATGGAACAGAAGATAGTTAACAGACACAGTTCACTGCTAATGCATGGCTTAAGTAATTTTAAATATGCATAGAAAATTGTTTAGAGAGCTGGATCAGACGACACTGAAACTACTGTATCGATTTCATTATACCATTTGTCATGAAAAACTAAGGTGACAATAATTTATGTTAAGTTCATCATATCATACGTCATTAACACTGCGTCTTCAAATCTCTTCAGTCCACAAAAGTCTTTTGTGTTTTCCTCTAACCAGTATCCTTACCATTCTACCTTATCCAGTAGATAACCGAATTTTACGAGTTGGTTGCATGATTGATACATACAGGCTATACGAATGGATAGTCCTGACACATTGGTTTTCGACGGGCTATGCTTATTCTTCGCAAATTGCGAGTTCAATTAAGATTTGTTATGTGCAATTGCACGACAGGGAACACCAAGCTTCCCAATTTCCCTAATGGTAGTTTGAACTGTTCATCACGTAAACGAAGCCACATTGACTATGTCTTCAAACTAACGACGTAATAGAGAGAAAATAAAGAGCTGAACTTGAGAAAAGAGCAACTATTGTAAAAAGAAAAGGATAACAAGATTTCGAACAAAGTGTAAACCTAAAGTGCCTTGGAAGCACAAACTACGAACAAGAGACACGCTCTTCGTCAGGCCTTGTAGTCACAGAGACTAAATATTCCTTTGTTAATAATTTTTAGACATGATATGTATAATAAATGTTAACTGTACTTCATAGTAATAATTCAGTCAGTAATAAATGGACACGTATATGCTGCTGCGTGTGAACCGACTATAGACAAGAATTAATGGACACGTATAAAAGTGATGCGTGCGAACCTTAACATAACGACCAAATAAATGTGAACACGAATTAATAATAAAATGTGAACTGAAAAGGTGATAACTCCAAGGACACGTGTGAAATACCTCGTGTGAAGTAATGTTATAAGTACTTATACCACAAAACCACGATGTAGAAAGCCGAAGAGTGAAAGTGAATAAGTGTTGTACTTACCACAAACGGTACTGTACGCCTTTCCACGGACACATTCTTCGAAACAGCTGCGGGAATCGCCGCATCTGGCTGCTTCCGTAATCCAGAGTCGATGAAAAACTGTGTAAAAACTCACACCACGGCTAGTAGACACCAAACGCTCTGCTTCTCGCAGAATATTGCTGCTAGCGTTGTGGAGCAGTCAAGTTATTATCACGTGATTGTGACCAACGGACGTAACACTGTGTACGCTGAGCGCTCAACAATCAATTTTTCTTTGCACAACGAGCGCGGATGCCAAATGTGTTTGAAATGCATTCAAAATAAAATATGATAAAGCAATGAATTAAGCACTCATGTACCTTATGAACTTATAAAGACACTAATCGGAAGAGTTTTAAGCTCGATTTTGACAATTGCTACCAAATTTACTGACCAGGCCGAATACTGACGAAAACGTGTCGAACCAGAAAAATAGATAAATATGAGACCTAAGAATTCCTAAGAGAATGAGACCTTATGTACATAAACAATTGTTATCCTTACCTAATCATATTTTCATTTAGACTAAGTTATTAGTAAGTAAGCATATTCTAATACAGATTTTTTTTTTGTATTTTTCATGTACGAAAACATAAATGGAAGCACGGACGTGTCAAGTGAAATAGAGACCGCCACCATACGGCTCAACATGCTGCAGAATCAATCTTCCAGTTCCTGACCCACGACGTATTTCCAACGCAACATCACACCCCGACAACTACTCCAACTTCCACAGTGAAAGTGATGCGCTACTTTTCCTCCACTGTGAAAGTGTAATCAGTTTCCTACTCAAGTGCAGTGCTATCATTTATACCCGAAGTTCTACCACTCCCAGTGAAACTCATACCCACCCAAGTATAGTGAAAAAATTTTTTTCTTTTGCAGGTCATGAAAGCCACAAATAAGTAAAGTGCTACGTATTTACTGCAAGAAATCTTCGACGAAACAACGACAAAAACAAGAATGTCAATTTTTTGTAACATTTTTTCCCCGAGTGCACACAGCACCCAGACTTCCTGCGAAGTCAAGTCATTTATTTCTTAGTAATTTTTTTTAATATTTATTACGCCATGTATAATGTATCTATGTATTTGTATCTTTATCTAAATTTCGTTATCTTTTACCGACAAATGAACATTTGTTATTCTTGTACAGTACATTAGAAAGAGCACAGTTCAATTGTCATGTAGTTACCATATGGACAAATTACTATCAATTTCAGTCGTGCGAATATACTTACCTGATACTCTGTATGTTAACCACTTTGCCTGGTGTAGTGTGTAAAATTTGTTGTAAAGAATTTTTGCAAGTAATACTAACTTGTTTCAGGAAAGCAATAATATCACGACTACTCATGAGTCGCGATGATCCTGACGGAGTCATTGCACCTCACGCGGGAAGCAATGTGATATTATTGGATTTCAGACATTTTCCATATGAGAAAAGGACAGCCATCGAGCTGTAGTTTGTAATGATTCTAAGCATGACAACGCGAGAGTAAAGAAACGAAATCTGTTTATAACGTGCGCCTATACCAAGACGCACGGCCAGCGTTTAAAAGGTACTTTTAAACACTATGACTCACTGGGCGCAGATATTTAAAATCATTGCCGCAGAGCTTGAGAGCAAGAAGCTGCGAAACAGGAGAAAGAACAATTTATCATTTGTTAGGAAAATTCTAGAGTCTTTATAGTTAGTTGTACTTCTGGTCGCCGATATGTTAACTTGTACTTCATTACCTTAGATGTTTGGTCGCCGACTTGTTAAGACGTGTTGTGTAGCACCGCTACAAGTTATATTTCATTTAGTGTGAAAAACCATGTTATCACCAAGAAAAAAAACGCTTTTGTAAACCTTGTGACTATAAAAAATACTTACGCACACACGCCAGGACATTTAATTTTTGCAAAATATCACACATACAGAAGCAGCGATTGTTGGACTGCTCCATGTATGAGAAAAACATAAAAATGTAAGTTTTGTATTCGTTGTAAATTTGTTAATGTTTATAGTTTAACGCCTTTGTTCTTTGAGAATATATTGATGCTTCACTGTACAGAAAATCTATGCTTATCCTTTTCTTTAAATTAACCACAAATGATGTTTATGTTTAAATGAACTTTGTCACAGGTTCGCTCTTTATCGCGGTGTCTCGATTGTATTTGGGAGACCATTAATGTGTTCAATTTTCGAGCTGATATTTTTTTTAAAAAATTTCACTGTTTTGCAATCATTTCCAATTTTTTTTATTATTCAAATAGGTCCCTTAGGCAATTTCATTGAAGAGTCTGATTGCGTGAAAGCAAACCTGGTTAAGAGGTCATTTGAGAAACTATTTCCGCGCAATCAATCTGTACGTCTCCTGAACACAATCGAGAACCGACGCATCGGCGATCATTCATCAATTTTTCTCTCTTTCCAAGTCGTACCAAAAAACAGCCAAGGAGAACTGCCGTGAGTACGCAATCTAGTGTTAAATGTTGCATTCTTTATCTTGTCGGCAAACATTGCCATAAATTATCATCATCAATGTTATATTTGGTTAAATGTGAAAAGCAAAACCTTTTAGCGCTAGAACACAAATCCACACGTCAGAAGCACAGACATATACCTCTACATGCAAAAGCGATCGACAGCTCATTCATCGTTCTGTAGGCCTACCGTCATTGTCATCGGCTATTTGCCACAAGTACGACCTTCATCTTTATTCTAAGTGGGGCAAGCAACTGCCAAATAGTGGAAGAAATATGTTGAGAACATTATAATGAGCTGATTACATTACATTTCACGAAAAACCAAATATTTGAATAATTTTCAAACAATCTTTCAGTGAACATGGTGCTAACAAAATAATGTCGTCACACGAAGGAAGCAAGGAAAATTAAGTGACTAACAGAAGTGAATGAATTACATACCAACATTACGCTTTTGTAAGACATGAATAACTGCACTTAATCTAACCACTTCATCGTCAAAGCAGGTCTGTGTTGACGATTCACACGAATCTGGCACTGATACGTAGAGAACTGAACTGGCTGCCTCTGTCTCATAGGACTGGTTTACAGCTTTAGTTGGATTGTCGAATCTTCGTGGCAGTTTCCTCTTCATCATCAGTTGAGGTAGCTTATTTGGGATATCAAACAGTGTGGGTACTGCATTCCACATAAGTTTATTATTGTTTGCGTTCATGAACTGGTTTTGTTCTATATGTAGCAACAAAACCTAATATTATTATACAGGTAAACTGGGTCTCTTTTCATAAGGTCTTCTCGTCTGCTATTAACTAGCCATTTTCTGCTCCTAAAATGAAACATTAATCATTAATACACATGTAGTTTGCAAGTGAATCCTGACGATACAGTTTAGTAACATGATAGCATATACCTCTCAGGATCCTTAGAAAACCTAAAAAAAGACAGCTGTGGTGTCTTCTTCCTGTTGCTGCTATTTATTGCGTTACAAACACGTCCGCTTGTGAAAACCATTGTAGAAATCAAAATAAACAACCACTATTCTCTTCCACGATCGCACCGAACTCACAGTTTAAGCTACTAGCCGCTTGGCAACAAAATCGAGACGAAGTGTCGCGACTGTTATGTTAGACTGTGGTAAGTACATGTCAGCGCTCCTCGCGGCCAGGACGCGAACCTCGTTGACACTAGCGTTCCGTCAGCTGATCGCGGCTGCCAGCCGCCAGACCTCCTTAGTCTCACACAAGTACAGATATTTGTGGCTTATTTCCACCACTTACTCTTGCCATGCGTGAGCGACTTTATTCATAGCGAAAGGGTTTAATTAGCTACGAATCTGCACAATGCAAAATTCGTGCCAAGTGCAATACAAAATTGATACTGTCCTGTCACTAACGTCCCATGTGTAGCCTCCCCCCTTCCTAATCGGCCTACTGGACTGTGATGTAATTGACCGTGATGAAATTTCAAGGTGTGTAAGATTATCGTTACCGAAGGTTGCATGAGGGCTTAATTAAATAAAACGCAAATATGTTTTAGTTTTAGTCGCTGTTTGTAAGGTTACGCAGTCTCGTAACCGATTGGCCCTGAATAATATTAGTACGCAATCTGACTGCACAGAATAACAACAAAGAATGAAAGGAAATTTCCGTTAGTACAATTAATTAAGTCCCCAGCAACTTTAAAGCTACGAAACAACAAAGTATAAGTGTAACTGTTCTGTGTGTGGAAGTGTGATTCAACATACACATCTGGCACGGTTCTTCATCAATATGATAGGATGCTTTAAACGCCATTTACAATGAAATAATTTAAAAAAAGCCAGAAGTACTGTGATTGCACATGGAAACCAGAATTACACTCTTACATGAACACAAGCCAGATGCTTTGTTGACTGAAGCTGTGAGCAAGAGGCATTGTTAGTTAGGAAGTTTGAAATAAATAAAAATGAAAAATTCGTTACCTACATATATATTGACGAAAAATACACACTGATCATTACAACATCCCCAATCGAATAACATATGGTGTCTTGCCCAAAAAGAACAACTAGTACTCTATCGACGTCTCAAAAAGCACAGATCACGCCTACCTCAGAACTACAACTGCCCTCAGCAACTTCTCAGCTGCAACTGCCAGTGAAGGCGGCTGAATAATACTCTTTGGCGCAATTTCTGGCGCTGTGACTCAGTGTAGCCACCTTTCAAGGTTAACCTTGGCTATTACCCAGCAATTTACAATATTTACATTATAATTGCAATCAATTATATACATCCACAAATAAATACATCTTACATCCATCCTCTAACAAAGAATTAAAAATGCAGTAAAAGTTATCAACGGATATTAAAACGGCGAAAAATTGTGGATGTTGTAGAAGGTATTTTATCTGCATTTTCGGTGTTACAAATTTACGTCAAATATCAAAGCCATGCTGATAGTTTTCTTTGACTATGAAGCATAAGTTCGTTATGAATTCGTGCTACAAAGACAAACTGTTGATCGATGTTCCTATGGGGACATGTTGGGACGCCTGCGAGAAGATGTGAGAAGGAAACGGACTGAAATGTGGCAAGACAATTCACGACTCTTGCATCACAATAAAGCACTCGCACAGTCATCCCTGTTGGTGCGTGACTGTAGCACAAAAAGCATCACTGTGCTGTCTCATCCAGATCTGGCCCCTGCGGACTCCTTTTTATTTCCTAAATAGAACATCCTGTTGAAAGAACGAAGATTCAATGACAGAAGAGAAAAAAATTCGCAGACGTCGTCTCGCGAGTCTCATCTCCACTCTCCCAAAGTGGGCATATATGTAACATTAGAAATTTACACCAATTTTAACTGCTGCTTTGACTTTGTCATTTCTTGTTATCTGGATTCGAATACACCGAAGATTTTTTGTGCAGCAAGTTGGTAATTTACATAAATTTAAACTACTGCTTTGACATTGTTCACTTTGGGCCCCACCGGTATATAGAATGAAGGAAACATGTTGGAGTAAAAATTAATGTACCCTCACAATTTGCACACAATAGAAATTATAGGCGCATGATAGGAATAAAATTGCTATTGTAATTTTGGAGTAATTAACGATTAAAGTTCTGATACTTAAAGTTATTGAGATACTGTTATTTTTATATTTTGTTAAATGAAAAATTACTTGTATCCATAATAGAAATATGACATAATCATTTTTCAGTCAGGATCAAACCTGGTCATGTTCTAATTGGTGTTAGTTAATAGAACTGTCATTATGATGATATAGAAAATGTAAAATTTTACTTATACAAACTTTAATTAACTGAATATTGGCCTGTCATTTAATAAAACTACTCGATCTGTTCAGATGTAAATGATAGAATAATTCTCCACTTAGTTAATAAAATAATATATGCAAATTAACGAAATATTGTTGCAATGATAAAATATGTAATTTATAGTCTTAACAGGAACAGATTCTTTCCTGTCTTTGTATGCATTTATTCAGTGTTATTCCATGTAATTTTCTATGTAATTTGGGAAGATGTATGTAAAAACTTTAATTGTTAAATATGCAAAATTCAATATGTAACAATAATAGTAATTCTTTGAAATCATATAAATAGAGGCAATTTGTACGCTGCCAGTGGGCAGTCTGAGGGCACACTAAAGGCAGTCTGCAGATCAGTTTTACGCATGTAGTCAGACTTTATATGTTCGCAGTCGAACATCTAGTGTGCGAAATAAAATTCTTTGTGAACTAGTAGTACTGAAACTTATTCACACCAATACATAACTCTAATGTGGCGATGCAGTAACATCAAGATGAACCTACAGCAGCATCAACAAGCAGCACCCCGGATTATGCAAGATATGCATTATTTATTTGTTGGAGGATATCCATAATAAGATTTGGCATATTGTGTTAAGCAACGATTCACATCCCAAAATTTAACTACAAAAACATTTTCGCCACGTCATGTTAAAAGTTCGAACTGTATGAGAAATGCTATCTGACTGGTAATCACAGAATCACCATTCTGAATATACTCATCAACAACAAAAGTACAACACTCACATAGCCAATCCATGGTTCCTATTGAAAACGGCAGAATATCGCTATCGATGGATAGCACCTCCAAATCAGTACCCCCACCACAGCTCACACAGCAGTCTCTCTAAATACAGGAGGTGTTTTGCTGGCTCTTGTACAAAAAGAAAGAGGAATTTAACACGGCATTAATTATCCTATGCAGAATATTACACATCAGACTACGTGCAAAAGTCACTCTGCAGAAATAATGTTACTTGGCGTCTTTGTAAATGAATGTGCTATCAAAGACCAATCGCATATTAAAATGTAAATTGATGAAATAACTATTAAAAAAACTGTTACATAGAAATGTTGCGAAAATATTTAACCAGAAATTAATTTAATGGCAGTGAAATAATGAAACATAGTGTACTCAGTAATAAAGACAAACTCTGTTACAAGCCAGTTTGTTCTAAAGCCGTCCTCAAGCTCATGGTTGTTTAAGAAAGTAAATTGATGAGAATGACATGTAGTGCAGAAATTTTAGTCCAAAACCTGCCACCCGCATATTGACAAGCTATTTTACGTCTTCGTACTAGAGAGGTTACTTGCAGCAAATTTTACTTAAACTGCTGCTCAAAATACTAATATTTTCGTTTACACAATGAATAAAACACTTGCACTTATTTTTTATGTGTAGCAGTGCTGGAATATGGCAATCAAAAAAAGTGGAAACCAGACGCAACAGACAGTGTAACTTAAATGTGAAGGATACTGAAAAATGAAGCATATAAATATTGAACAATTACTGTAAAACTGTCTAATTAAACAACTCTCCTGCTTAATCATTTTCAAGAAAACAACCCATTTAGTGACTCGTCCTTTGATAGTTGGATTAAAAATGTAAAAGTTGATTTTGGCTCTCTGATGAACAGTTTTTATCGTTGCAGACCAACGAAGGGTCACCACAAGATAATTTTTTAGTTCTCTTTTCCTTCCTCTTCCTCCAAAACTCATTTTCACAGAATGTGTTCTTTTCCTCTCATATGATCATTTGATACACTTTTTTTTCTTTTCCTTTTCGCCCCCTGAAAACCTTTGAAATACCGTACTTACTCTGAATATGTCTATTGACTAAGGTGTACTGTCCAGTCTGCATTTCTTTAATTCCTTTTTCGTTTTGCTTCCCCACCAATTTTCCTTGTTTTTCTACTTTGAAAAAATGTGACAATCTTCTTTGATATTCTGTCTTCCCTTATTGTCTCTAGATGTCTGAAGAATGTAACACATCATTTCCTCATCTCGTGTGTTATTTTAGGGCAGAATAATTACATTTCCTTATCTGATCGCATAATCCAGTTACCTTTGTTCCTGACTGGACCTAATATTTTGCGCAGGATTCTTTTTTTGTCTTCTCCAAATCTTCTAATTCTTTTCACCACTTGGATAAAAGAGAACACGTTAGTATAATGTACTAAGCCAACAGACACATCTGCTGTGTTTTTCAGCTCCAGATGGAGTAAACGTAGCTAAGAAAAGGAGATGGGATCGCGAATTTCGTAAATCTGGAATGGTGCTGTAAACATTGGTTGACATAGGAGCTCTATGCCCTTGGTTGGTTATAAACAGTGCCGTTGGTTCAAAAACGCGCCCCCTACACAGCCCGCACATTTGTAACAATGGACTACACTCCCATTGGTAAACATCAAGCGGGGCACATCCTGGACCACACTTACATGGTGACCATTCAAAGAGATTTGTCATTTCTCATTTGGTTAGTATCTAAAATTAAATTCGCCGAAAAAGCAGCGATTTATCTTCGCCTGTTTTGTTAACCATTTGTAACTTTCAGAGAAGAGTCACGAATGGGTAATTTTGAGCAAAATCTACACATTTCTCTTGTTGCCATCTCAAAATTTGCTTCTTTTCTCAAAACTGAGTGGAGTTTACATTCTCACTTCACTAACATGTTGTGCAGACCAATTGAGAGACAATTCTAAAACAACGTTTATTAAGTGACGAACTGAGGAAAAGTAAGGTCAGTATCTTATGAAAAAGAATATCCTCGGTACAAAATAAACGTGTGATGATTTCATTAATGTTGTTCCAAACCCATAGCATTTCTGGTTTCACCAGCTATCCATGGCCCTTAAAATTACATTCTTTCATCGGAAATTAACATGGTAGATAATGAAGTTTTGCATAATAACCATACAGGAAAGTACTCTCCTCCTTGTGAGGTATCATTTGCCAAAATCTAATTTCGATATCTCAAACTGTTTATGAAATGTGAGGAATATTGTGGATATTTCACTCTGGTTTTATTGCTGGCGCGGTGCAATCAAAAGCGACTGCGCTACTTCAGATCAGTTTTCTCGAAATGGTGAAAGATAGAGCTCCAACAAAGTCTAAAGAAAAATCAAATATGTTAGCTAAATTTCATACATAGCAACATATTACGTAATGTGCTGAAGACGAGCAATCATAGCGAACCCTATTTTTCATTGCAAACTTTTCGAATTTCGCCAAGTTTCTTACTTCCACGCAACTATCCCAATAACTATGGGGCACATCATAATGAATTTGACATATAAAGCTGAAATTAGAACAAAAATGATTTTTTTCCCGAATAGCTTCTGTACAATCGTTTGAAAAGGATTGCAGGGCGTGCGCATCGATTCTGCCATCGCTGACCGGCAACTGGCCACTACGCATCGTCCACCGTATCCTGCGCGATTTATGCAGCGTGTATCAAAAAGAATCATCCGATTCGGCACGTCTATATTTCTGAAACTAATAAACATATATAATGAATTTTGTTTTTTGATGAACGAGAAACTAAGTTTTTTTTTCCCCATACCTTTCCACAGCTGTTCAATATGCCCCCTTGAGATGCACGGCATATGTCAATGGGGTATTCAAATTGTCCCCACGCTGTAGCGCGCTTGTCTTGAGTTACAGCTTCCACAGCTACTGTTATGCGATGTCTCAGTCCATTCATTGCTGTTGGTTAACGCAGGCATATAAGACGAGTCTTTTATAAATCCCGACAAGAAATAATCACATACAGTCATGTCCGGTGACCTTGATGCTAGTAATGTAGGGCAGAATCATTTGTTCCAGTGCGACCGATCCAGCGTTCGGTAACCCTTTAATTTAAAAGTTTTCGCACTTCCAGATGCCATTCTGGTGGTGCCGCATCCTGTTGGTAAATAAAGTCGTTCGAATCAATCTCCAACTGTGGGCATATCGAGACGTGCGCTTCGTGTAACAGTGTTCTCAGCAAAGAAAAATGGACCATACACCTTTTCCTGTGAAACTGCACGAAAAACATTAAATTTTGGAGAATTCCTCTCACGTTGCACAACTTAATGTGTTCTCTACCCTATATTCTCATCTCATGACGGTTCACCTTTCCATGTAACTGCAATGTTGCCTCGACACCAAACACTAAGCGTGGAAGAAAACCGTCGTCCTCCACCTTTCCAAGAACGATATTACAGACCTCCACACGTTGTTGTTTGTCACTTTCACGAAGAGCTTGCAGAAGCTGAATTTTGTATGGTTTCAAGTGTAAACGACAGTGCAACACACGCCAGACGGACGTCAGGGACATGTTGAGCTGTCGAGCTGCACTGCGAACGGATTATTGCGGACTCCTTGTGAAACTGTGGCGTTTCGTTCGACGTCTGTGTCAGACACCAGGGGCGGCCCGGCGATTTGCCTTTACATAAACAACCTGTTTCTCGGAAATGTCCATGCCATCGTCTAATGATCTGTGCTGAAGGAGAAACCACACCAGAATTAATACGAAAGTCACTCTGAACAGTTACTGACCGGCACTGCGCAAAACTTAGAACACAAAAGGCTTTGTGTTGTCCCGACACCTTTTTTTATTAGAACTGAAGTGGTCGCACACTGCTGCTACCTAGCGCTAACCGTGTAAAACTACAGTGTTTGTTCATGCAAATATGTCAAATAAAATAATAGTTACGATTTTTTTAAATCGGCTGATTCTCTTTGATACACACTGTATATAAGATGGTGAGCGATGAAATATTTTAGACGACCCAAGCCACTGAAGTTACTCTGCACTGTGTGCAGTCGTCATTGAACAATCGGCAATCAGGCGATATTGCTGACGTACATGTAAATGAAAACGGTCACTTTCATGCTGTAAACATTTTTGTGAAAGCGCCGCTGCGACTGACAATTGTAAACACGGCATCGAAGTCCTCTGATGATACTGCGAACAGTCAATGGCTTTGGCAGCTAAATGCGACGGTCAACTAACTGCTAACAGCAGCAAATGTCATCATCCAAACACTAAATGCAACTTGTGCTTATGTCTGTGAACTACGCCGACCCTCACGAGTCCAGTTTATTTCAGGATAAGAGAAGTGTTGTGCAGTCCTTATATCTCTGTCTCCTGACGAAAATGTGAAATTATAATGCTGTTCCCCTATTCAGGAAGATGTTATTTAAGCATTATGTTTGGTGTTGTGCAAATGTTCCACGTACTATACCATCTGATGTGCTTGGTGGCGATTATTAAAAAAATATATCCATGTCGATCCCGATAGTTCTGATTTGACCAAGACACCAACAAGATGATGCCTCAGAGACGGCATATATAGTATAAAATCATGCGTTTCTCTTATCCGAAAAAGGGTCCTAATTCGTATTTTAACAAACGAACTGACTAAATAACCCATTGTGTTGTTGTAATAACCAAAAACTTTTTGTATGTCCAGCCCTGTGATTGATGGTCTGCGGGATTTCCACAGTTGAAATGAAATACCTACAGCCGTCGTTTTGATGTTATTTTACCATATTGCAACCAGTTCCGATAGCTTAACACTTTATGTTCTGATCTTAACTGACGATAAGGGAGAGAACCCCTGTCGTATAAACGATCCCATCAGTGGCCAACATGTATGAGCTGTCTTCCGTAGAATACTGCAAAAGAAAAGCTGTGTCTGCAACCAGCAGTCGATGTAGTGTACGTATTTGGCGCTTCTGTGATCGATTTACAACTGCAGGTGCACGAGATTTAACTTTAAGTGTTCATATCATTATTTCAACAAATTATAAACGTGTATAGTATATGGAACAGCATGTGAATTCCCACCTCCACTTGTAACTGGCTGGGTCTGAGCACTATGGGACTTAACTTCTGAGGTCATAACTCCCCTAGAACTTAGAACTGCTTAAACCTAACTAACCTAAGTTCTAATAGGTATTCATTGGACCTCTGGAGCTTTGTGTAACTCTAGCAATTTCAGCTGGTTCTCGAGGCCACTGAAACCAGGAAAGGAGGTCTCTGAATTAAGAAAATATTGTTAGATATTTGTTATGATTGATTGCAATTTCGTGTTGTAATGCAGATTGTTTGAAAGTCAGATGTTGTTGGCTCACGACGTGGCGCTCTTACACACACAAAAATTATTAAGCATCTGATTGGGAAGAATATTACAAGGGGGGAATACAAGTAGTATTTTAACGTCGGCCTCGACTGATCCGTACACACAATGGCACGGCGGACACGGTTGGCTCTGTAAAGAAAACTTGGCACGTAGAAACTAAATGATTAAGGTTGTCCAAATACGAAAGCAAACACAAATTTAGAGTAAAGGACACTATAATTACTAGCTTGAATTTAAAACACATATAACTCGTTAACACTTACGTCAATAACAATGACAGAGCCTGCCTGAGTGGTTTGTTATGTCCATTAAAGTTGATAGATCACGTAGAAATGTCCATTCATTAACCATTCTGTGCTTTTCACACATACTAGTCTCACATGCAACAAAATAACAGTATTTCCCAATAAATTTAAACAAATTACAAATCTTAGAATGACGGCTATGTAATGGTGCGTCCGCATTATATAGAAGATAAAAAGAGAGTGATATCGTCCGGCAGTGGACGATGGGTTGCGCGCTTGTTTTTTGTAATATTCAAATGTCTTCAAAGGCTGTCTTTAATATCGATGTTTTCATATGTTTCATAGTTAAATATTATACATTGGCAAATAAATGGCTCTTGGCCTCATTGGCAAATAAATGGCTCTTGGCCTCTTTCATTACTCAAATCAGTGTTTTATATGACGAGATGTGGCGGTGGGAAACTACAACATTTCATCGTTCGTCTGTTAATGGACAGGCGGTGACATTCATTCCCTGAAAAATATTTGTACTAGCTTTAATATTCTCAGATTTAACAAATTCAGTCATGCTGAAAAGAGAGCAACTTATAGTCTAACACGGAAATCAAAAGTAGATTGCTTATATACCCATCATTATCTGTACATTTGTACGTCGTTATAGTTAGTTCAGGAGTTTTGTCTCTTTTGTAGTTTTCTTATGTGTGAATTGCAAGGCATTTGCTTATCGGTTAAATATACACTACTGACCATTAAAATTGACAACACCAAGAAGATGACGTGCTACAGACGCGAAATTTAACCGACAGGAAGAAGATGCTGTGATACGCAAATGATTATCTTTCCAGAGCATTCACAGAAGGCTGGCGCCGGTGGTGACACCTACAACGTGCTGACGTGAGGAAAGTTTCCAACCGATTTCTCATACACAAACAGCAGTTAACCGGCGTTGCCTGGTGGAAAGTTGTGATGCCTCGTGTAAGAAGGAGAAATGCGTACCATCACGTTTCCGACTTTGATAAAGGTCGGATTGTAGCCTTTCGCGAATGCGTTTTATCGTATCGCTTCATTGTTGCTCGCGTTGGTCGAGATCTAATGACTGTTAGCAGAATATAGAATTGGTGGGTTTAGGAGGGTAATACGGAACGCCGTGCTGGATCCCAACGGCCTCGTGTCACTAGCAGTTGAGATGACAGACATTTTATCCGCATGGCTGTAACGGATCGTGTAGCCACGTCTCGATTCCTGAGTCAACAGATGGAGACGTTTGCAAGACAACAACCACTTGCACGAACAGTGCGACGACGTCAACAGCAGCATGGACGATCAGCTTGGATACCATGGCTTCGGTTACCATTGATGCTGCATCACAGACGGGAGCGCCTATGATGGTGTACTCATCGACGAACCTGGGTGCACGAATGGCAAAACGTGATTTTTTCGGACGAATCCAGGTTCTGTTTACAGCATCATGATGGTCGCATCCTTGTTTGGCGACATCGCGGTGAATGGAAGCGTGTATTCGTCATCGCCATACTGGCGTATCACCCGGCGTGATTGTATGGGGTGCCATTGGTTACACGTCTCG
Source organism: Schistocerca gregaria (assembly GCF_023897955.1). Taxonomy (NCBI): domain Eukaryota; kingdom Metazoa; phylum Arthropoda; class Insecta; order Orthoptera; family Acrididae; genus Schistocerca; species Schistocerca gregaria. The sequence goes on along the minus strand of NC_064928.1, from coordinate 110,597,905 downwards.
GTCACCTCTTGTTCGCAGTGACGCCACTTTGAACAGAGGACGTTACATTTCAGATATGTTAAGACCCTTGGCTGTACCCTTCATTCGATCCCTGCGTAACGCAACATTTCAGCAGGATGATGCACGACCACATGTTGCAGGTCCTGTATCTGCCTTTCTGGATACAGAAAATGTTCGACTGCTGCCCTGGCCAGCACATTATCCAGATCTCTCACCAATTGAAAACGACTGGTCAATGGTGGCCGAGCAACTGGCTCGTCACAATACGTCAGTCACTACTCTTGATGATCTGTGGTATCGGGTTGAAGCTGCATGGGCAGGTGTACCTGTACACGCCATCCAAGCTCGGTTTGACTCAATGCCCAGGCGCATCAAGGCCGTTATTACTTCCAGAGGTGGTTGTTCTGGGTACTGATTTCTGAGGATCTATGCACCCAAACTGCGTGAAAATGTAATGACATGTCAGTTCTAGTATAATATGTTTATCCAATGAATACCCGTTTATCTTCTGCATTTCTTATTGGTGTAGCAATTTTAATGACCAGTAGTGTACACTAATAACCTGTCATGTTGCACACGAACACAAAACACTTCGACATTGTTCGCTATGGGTTATCGATGGTAATTTGTGGTCTTGTCTCACCGCATCTCGACATGATTTGGTGGTCAAGACAAGGATGTTGCGAAGCTGGAGTCTCATCATGTTAAATGTTCGTCCATGTAGATAAATGTCCGTGACGTGTGTTCGTCTTGATGCATATTTTTCATCATGAAACAATAAAGAAAACCGGAGTTAAGTTCTGCTTAACACTAAGCTTACATTACTAATCGGGTAAAGGATAAGCATGTGAACATCAGATTTACAAAGCTAGCGTGAGTACTCGCTCACTTCATTTATACACTGTCCAGTAACATCTTATTTTCGCTCCGAAATGACCATACCACTGTGTTTAGTGCACACTCGGTACATAAGTTATTTTCGCTCCGAAATGACCTTACCACTGTTCGTGTTTAGTGTACACTCGGTACATAAGTTTGGATGCATTTATTTTTGTACAGGTCTCTGTACTCGGGGAAATGCCAATTTACACATTTTGAATTGCCGCTGGGCAGGTGGCCGTTAAAGTCAGTCAGCTAGCATTGTCAGAGGCGCCCCATTCCACTGTTGCCTTGCGTTGCCTAGCCTTTCACCGCGCAGTGCATGTTTGGTGGTTGTCGCTGGTACGCGCGGGTTAGCTAAGCTGCCTTCGAAATATTGTCTTTTCGCTGATAACTCGTTACTTGACTGCATCTTGAGTGTGTTCGACGCATCTGCAAAGCTCGTTACAGGGCGAACTTCACTTTGTGGTCCTTGGATAGTTGCTGTGGTTCGTAGTCTGCAAGCTGCAAGATTCGCCTGCAGGTGAGTACATGTAAAAGTTTCATCATGCACGCTGGAGTGAAAATTGTAGCACTGGTTATAATTTTCACTGCCTAACATGTGACGTATTGTGTTAATCGGTGACTAGACACTTGAACTTAGTCACTTCCGATTCACATGAGTGAAACACAAATTTATAGTTTTGCCACTCGTTGGTTCACATGAGCATTGCAATTGCCCCTTTTTTCGTTTCAGTTTACGAAAAAAAAAAAAATTGGTACTAGTCACAATGTTTGCAGAACCACTACTATGTACAGATTATTCACAAGTCAGTTCTTGTGCTGTCAGAGTAGGCCTAATTTTAATTTTGAATTCTGTCTCAAATATACTCTTTAAATATAATGGGGTTTTTACATATGTCTATTATTTTCTTGTTTATGATTTCTAAACGATTTACTTTCATTGATTGTGTATTAGAGAGAGTTGTGTGCCAACAGATAAACTGCCTACTTGCAACAACACGAACGTGACTTTATCCAACTGGAACTGTCTGTCACTGCATTCGGATTTTCAGTTTCATGTGTTCCAGTCGATAAAAATAATATAGAAGAAAAATGACCCGTCACGTCGAACGTTGCCTTGTTTTTCTTCGCGGTGAAACCCTATCACAAAATACGCGATCGCGCAACTACACTTGCTCACTTTGAATGGGAATAGGGTAGGTAGGAATACACGGGTATATACATACGTAAATACATAGTGAGAAGAAAATGTTAAAGTTCCTTGAAATCCTCAAGAGAAAAAAAAATTCGGTGACACTTCTGCCACATCAAAAGCCTAATACTATTCTCTATCTATTTACATTTTATTTACAGTGGCTATGTCAGGTTAGGTTCCTCGTGGATGGTGGTGTTTACACTTGGCTTCTAAGAAGGTAGAACAGTACAGATTAAAATTCGTAGACTCACGATCACTCCTTTGTATTGGTTCCACACTTCTTGATAAGTCACAAAAGATTTTGGTCTTCGTTCTTGTAACGCTTCAATATTCTAGTAGCTTGATCATATCTTTAATTGTGCAATCTTTCTTTTTGAATAGGCGTGGTCGCATTTTTCCGTCTTCCTGCGCTGTGTAGTATTCGCTTCGCGCGGCCATCCGTAAATATTTAAGTGGGACGTGTCAAGGGACAAATGACTGATAAATTCTGTTCATGTTTGCCACAGAGTCACGTCGTACGTTGCCTTGTTTTTCTTCATACTGCTCAGTCCACGTGGTTCATTATCTCAGTCGCCGTTGGAGCTTCTTTCATCATCCGCCTCTGTATCTGTAGTTACTTGCGGAGGTCAGGAATAATTATTCTCTCTCCACCGTGTCGCGACGTCTGTTACTCGGATAAAATTATCTTCGTCTTAATTCTAACAAAATTAATCATGAAGAATGTCGGAAGGCGGTTAACCGGCTACGACCTTACTTTGTATTCAAATAAAATCTCAATACAAATCGGCATCCATGTCCATCCGTCGCGTAGGAGTTCATCTTCTTAATAACTAACTTAAAACTAATCCGATAATTTCTCCTGTAAAGCTGGTCGGCCACTTTGTTTAGTAATTTTTTCTCCTTTCCTCCTCTCTGTGCGGCAGTGTCTTGACTCGTGGATTCATTCTTTTTCTTGTCTTTCAGCGATCGTTTTGTAGATGTGACCGGCAAAATGTTCCTCGTTATTATTTCCTCGGTTCGAAGGATACTTCTTAATGTCCTGATGGTGGTGTAGATCCCTTATTCTTCCGGACACGGGATCGGCAATCAGATAGCAACCAATGTGTGGTAGACGGTACAGTAATGAAGGTTTTTAATGCGTCCTCACTAATACTTATTCATTAAGTTTGTAGTCTACCACTTTCCCGATCTTCTTATCGTGTGCTCCCTTTCTGATATTCGCATGAACAGGAAGTGAAATGATGGCTTGTCTGAGTTTTTCATCGAGTTTTTCTTCATCAGTCTAAATCGGATCGATCCACTCGTTGCGTTCCCTTTGATTCGACATTAGTTCTGCTGGAGTGTAACCAGTTGACATGTGGGGTTACAAATTCCACCCATTTTGTTTGGTGTGTGGGAATATATGTGCGGATGAATCGCATGAATTCCTTAAATACTCGTTCCGCCAAGTTTGACTGTGGTCTGAATTTCGAAATCAAAATCTGCTTGAAGTTGTTCCTTGCGAGAAAACCTCTCCATTGTTTGCCGATAAAGTTCGAGGCGTTGTCCGGTTTGCCGAAACGTGGCAACTAATCCTGCCCTGTTCTTCTTATAATCGGTGGCGCATTTGACGACTTCGTTGCGTACCAAAAATGAACGCTGCAGCGTCGGTTTATCGCCGGTAAAATAACGAAGAATGTGGAGCATCAATAAAACAAGACTTCCGCTTGGGGGCTGCCAACAATAGGTGCAAAGAAAGTGTAGGATTATAGATAGAGAGATCCTGAATGAAATGGATTACCTGTCAAAAGTGCAATGTATAAAGCCTCCAATGACCACCGTAGCAACATCTTACCGAATGATCTCTAATTCTGGTCATACGTAAAGGAAGCCGCTAGCAGCAAAGTTGCTGTACGGACACACATGGACGATAATAGAACTGAAATTAAGCTTAGCCAAGCAAAAGCAAGAATACTGAAGTCAGTTTGCAAATATCCCTTAAGAAAAGAGGTGTAATTCCCGTCAATTTTAATTGTTTTGGTTCCTACACTACTGCAAATACCAGAGACTTATGATACCGAATCTATCTTGCTTTCCACTGTACCAAATTTGGTTTTCATATTACCCTTTACCCAGTCGATTTCTGCTGTTACTGTAAACTGTATCCGAGTTTATCAATACCCGCTTTTAATTCGGCCTTCAAATTATTAGTCATTGAGTCAAGTTTAGTTTGTACATCTGCCTTTACCGAACTTACTTCTGCTTTTAAGTCTGCCTTCAAGTCAGTTCTTAAATCTGTCTTAAAGGTACGTGTCATAGAATCAAATGTAGCCTAGTTTCCATGTCCGATTTTAAATTGGAGAATAAGGCTTGTTTCTTGTCCCGCTTCTTCTCTTCGCGTTGCCTTTCCTTCTCATCACGTTCGCGTTTTGCTCTCTGCTTTTCTTCTTCCCGTTCGCGTTTCACATATCAAGTTTATTCAGTTGACTCGTCTGCTATATTTGTCCGAGTCTTAGCTCACGCTTCTCGTCATCAATATTTAACACGCCTTGCCAGGACTCCGAGCGATTAGAAATTTCACGCGAGCGAAGCCGGTATGTACCCGCGTTTGTTTCGGAAAGTTCATCTGCGGAATTATCCACTCGCGCTTGTTCTCCGCCATGTTTGCAACCAAAAATTTCGCTATAGAACCACATGTAATATTTTTAGATGCACTGTTGTACTGCTCACACTGAGTGTCTATCTTTGAGTTACTAAACAGTCAACTGTCACTGGCGGCAATGAAGATTGAATAGCACAGCCGGCAGCTGTGGACGAGCGGTTCTAGGGGCTTCAGTCCGGAACCACGCTGTTGCTACGGTCGCAGGCTCCAATCCTGCTTCGGGCATAGATGTGTGTGATGCCCTTAGGTTAGTTGGGTATAAGTACTAAGTCTAGGGGACTGCTAACTTCAGACGTGCTTAGAGCCATTTCAGCCTTTGAATAGCACAACACGAAAGAGGCAACATGGATTCCACTGAATGTAAACAACTGAAGACAACGCAACTGTCCGTCACCAACGCTGTATTTCTACCGTCTTGGATTTGAATGACAACAAGAGAACATATCCAGACAATTACAGTAAAACAATAAAAAATTTGCACTTCTTTAACGAAATTGACTTTAAAAAAGAAACATTTCAGAGATAACTAATCTGAAAGAATTTATAAAATGAAGCAGGTTTGGCGGGAAAGCTGGATTTTAAATGAGCACTTGAATGTCAGAAAATGAACTACGGAAGCGTTTCGCAAACAGAAAGGATTCTACTCACTTTGCGTTGTCTTGAAACAGCAACTTTTACTGCAATTACAGCCTCCAATTGTATTTTACCGTTCTGTTGGTAGTCACCAGAATATTTTCCACGTCCGTATTTTCCAGAAAATTTCCGTCTCCGGACCCACATAAAAATTAAAAACAAGAGCATTAGGTATGATTTTGATTCGAATCCCTGTTCGGGCGCCACATCTGATGTAAGAAAACATTATTAAATATTTGTTATTAAAATATGACAATTGATTGCAATTTGGTGTCGTAATGCAGATTGTTTAAAAGTCAGATGTAGTTGGCTTACGACGTGGCGCTCTAGCACATACAAAAATTCTTAAGCATCAGATTGGGAAGGGGAAGCCACATATACTTGCGTGGCTCCCTTTCCCGCTTAGAAAGTGCCGCTCACCATTGTGGAGCGATGTGCGATTTGAGAAGTGAAGTTTGCTAAGAAATTCCCGGACGTCACTCGCACTAAAAATGTACCTAAGAGCCAGCTAAAAACTGAGTTTGACGAATATTACAAGGGGGGAATTCAAGTTGTATGTTGACGTCGGCCTCGAGTGTTCTGTCCACACAATGACACGTCGGATACGGTTGGCTGTGTTAAGAAAACTTGGCACATAGAAAGTAAATGATTATGGTTGTCCAACTACCAAAGCAAACACAAATTTAGAGTAACTGACACTACAATTACTAGCTTGGATTGAAAACACACATAACTCGATAACACTTACGTCAATAAAAATGACTGGGTCTGAGTGGTTTGTTATGTCCATAAAAGTTTATAACTCACGTAGAAATGTCCATTCATTAACCATTCTGTGTTTTTCACACATACTAGTCTCACATGAAACAAAATAACAGCATTTCTAAATAAATTAAAACAAATTCCAAATCTTAGAATGACGGCTATGGAATGATGCGTCCGTAATGTACAGAAGATAAAACGAGAGTGATATCGTCCAGCAATGTACGATGGGTTGCGCGCTTGTTTTTTTGTAATATTCAGATGTCTTCATATGCACGCTGAATTAGTCTATAATTTCTTTGGCGCGTCAGTGGCGCTGGATTCATTTCTCCTTGTAAATCGTAAACATACATCATTAAAGTGCATAGTTAAATATTACACATTGTTAAATCAGGGTGTATACGGCCCGGGAGATCCGGGAAAAACCCGGGAATTTTTTCATCCGGGACAAATCCGGGGAAAACCCGGAAATTTCTTAGAATTACGGGATTTTTCATTGTTTTAGATTTCAGTTAAAGTTTTGTAGGTTTGATGTGTAAGATCTGATACTCTGACAAAGAACTACCGCTGAATAATACTGCAGCAATGAAACATAAATCAGGGAATAACTCCAAAATAAAAGTTTAGTTGCATGGAAAATGGGTAATTTACACAAAGCACAGACCAGTTTGCCAACACCGTAAAGTGTCAAAGGCTTTAGGTCGAAGATTATGCAGTACGTCCGTAACAACTAACTTGCATTCAATGTGCGTGACGTCACAATTGTTTACATTTCTAGCAAATCATCAGAAAATATTACGAATAGTGGCTTGGGATGCATTACTTTCAAAGGAAATTTCCACGCAAGATGATTTATGTTACGTGTGAGAATGTGCAGTGAATTTCTTAAATCACAGGACGTTATAACTCTCATTTAAAACGTAACACTTTGCAGGATCAGCCATTTGAAAAATGTCGGGCCCAGAAGATAAGCCATTTATGCTACTATCTAAAATTTTACCGGCACATTTGTATTTGATTTGACTTAACATGTAACATACGCTAAAAAAAGACCGACTTTCAAGTTAGTTTTCATATTTAATGTTTCTCGTACATAGATAAAAAATTATGGGATCGATGGCAAAAAATGTAATTGACCTACAAAAAATGTGCATAATGTGTTACTGAGTAATGTCACAAGTCTTTTCATGCCAGAACACCTCGACTTTTCTACGCAACTGATAATCATTTTGGCACGATTTTAATTGTCAAATTAGAGCCTGTTAGTAGGCCTACGGACTTCCTATCATTGTAGGACTTATAACAATGGATGCCAATAGACGATGCAATTCTCGTTCGTACATATACATCTACTTACGAGATAACCGGTGTAAAAACGCACTTAGCTGATTTGAGCGAACTCGGCCTACCTTCGTAACGGACGCGCGAAAATAAACTCTGTGCATGTTGTCTTGCATCAAACGTCTTTCCAAACGTTATTGTTTTTCCTGGATTTCGTTTTCTAAAGTGCTGGGACGTCCTCCGCCGCTATAAGACCTTTACGATTCAAAGGACTGATAGGTTTTACAGCTTCCAGGCAAAGTATACTGTTGCTTAAGACGGATGTATTTTCACCCGCTTTATACGTAATTTCATTCGGGAGAAAACGTGTTTTTAATCTGGAAATCCGAGAAAAATCCGTAATTTTTTTTCTTGTCCAAGTAGACGCCCTGCAAATAAATGGCTCTTGGCCTCTTTCATTATTCAAATCAGTGTTGTATGTGACGACATGTGGCAGTGTGAAAATACAACGTCTCAGGTCTAAGTATCAGTAGTGGTCTAAATATGGGCCAGGAGGCGTGGGGGTGTAGAATGTGCTGCCATCTGGTTGTGGCGCACGTAAGTCTGTCCCCATCCACCTCTGGTTGTGTGAATACATATTGTTTGGCTGCAGTGAGATTTTGCCCGTGAAAACGTCGATTTTGTGGACTGCATTCTGTCAGCAAGTATGTGTTTAACCATTTTCTTTAGAATTTGACTTATCTCTCCATCCGATTGCTGATACGCTAAATGACCTGTTCCCCAGTTTTCATTGTACTGTCCGTATTTCTTGACGACAGTTAGGGTTATTTTGCAGGAGGCACAGTGTGGTCCAAATATGGGCTACAATGAAAGGTCTAATTATGGACTGGCCCATACTGGTATCAGTTTATATTCCTATCTTTTTAGTTGAAACTACTCAAGATTTGTTTTTCAGGATGCCACGCAACTAGCAACACCAAGCCGAAGAGCCGGCCTTTGTGACCGAGCGGTTCTAGGTGCTTTAGTCTGGAACCGCGCGACCTCTAGGGTTGCAGGTTCGAATCCTGCCTCGAGCATGGATGTGTGATGTCCTTAGGTTAATTGGTTTTAAGTACTAAGTTATAGGGGACTGATGACCCCAGAAGTTCAGTCCCATAGTGCTCACAGCCACCAAGCCGAAGGCAAAAGGAATACTTGGAACCCTTCGAAGAGGTATGAAGCCATCATTGTGGTGAGGGTGAAGAAATTTGGAACTCTAATGGCTGCGAAATTATGTGTTGTCCCTCGGTGTACTCTACGCCTTAAAGTATGAAAACAGATGTTACTCCAACTGCTGCTGCCAGTGCTGAGCAGGGAGTTTTAGAAGAGAGGAATGGCATTAACGCGCGTTTCACCACTAACGCAGCTGGTGGGTTTTCGGGATATCTTTTCCTTAAAGGCCATTCATCTCGCCTATCGATCGACCCTCAGCCAGGATCGTCTCATAAGCAGAACACAGAACCTGTAATGGTAAACCCAGCAACAAATCCAGGTTATTCTCAGCTAGGAAAGGTTTCTGAATTTTCTCTTTTCATTGCTTTCTCATCACATGCACACCCAGAAACTTCGACTCCTGTTAGACCTTTTCAGATTTCCACACCCTCTAAAACTGCAAAGAAAACAAGCGATAGAGACCGTAAATCGGCAAAGATTTCCTCGATAAAGTATCATCCTATAAGGAAGCGCTCACACTCCTAGGTCAGGTCACTTAAGAGGAAGAGACATCCAACTTTTCCTGATCAAAAATTGAAGCAGATTCAAAAATCAAATAAAGAAAGCAAGAAACACAAAAAAATGTACAGAAGAAAATGAAAGTAGACCTGTCTTCGTCTGACCAACTGTCTGATGATGATGATGATGATCCTATCGTAGACGACGAGGATAGTGGTGATTTCGAGCTTTCTGAAGACCGCACGTCTTCTGGGCCTGGCCGCGCGGGGTAGCCGTCGGAGGTCCGAATCCTCCCTCGGGCATGCGTGTGTGTGCGTTGTCCTTAGCGGAAGTTAGTTTAAGTTCGATTAAGTAGTGAGTAGGCCTAGGGACCGATGACTTCAGCAGTTTGGTCACATAGCCCTTACCACAAATTTCTTCTGGGACAGATGTATTGTTCATATTCTGCGACAGCCGATTTTTAGCCGATGTCGCAGAAATTTGGATTCAGTGTATCCAGCGCCGTTTGTGAGCCATACTGAATGTATATGGATGGTCACTGGAGTTTACGTTTGTGATTATTGCAAATAAACTTGCCATTCAGACTTCTTAAATATTTTTCCTACTTGTTAAAGGTAGCCCATATTTGGAAGCAAGAAAAAAACTGGCGCATCTGCATGTTAAGTCCCATAGTGCTCAGAGCCATTTGAACCATTTTTTTTAAGCTGGTATTGCCATGCGTATGCAAATACAGAAATATGTAAACAGGCAGAATATGGGGCTGCAGTCAGCAACGCGTATGTATGACAAGTTCAAAAAATGGTTCAAATAGCTCTGAGCAGTATGGGACTTAACTGCTGAGGTCATCAGTCCCCTAGAACTTAGAACTACTTAAACCTAACTAACCTATGGACATCACACATATCTATGCCCGAGGCAGGATTCGAACCTGCGACCGTAGAGGTAACGCGGTTCCAGACTGAAGCGCTTAGAACCGCTCGTCCATCCCGGCCGGCTGTAAGACAAGTGTCTTGTGCAGTTGTTAGATCGGTTACTGCTACTACAATGACACGTTATCAAGATTTAAGTAACTTTGAATGGGTGTTATAGTCAGCTCACGATCGATAGGACACAGCATATCCGAGGTAACGGTGAAGTGGGAGTTTTCCTGTACGACAATTTCACGAGTGTACCGTGAATATCAGACATCGGGTAAATCATCAAATCTCGGACATCACTGCGGCCGAAAAAAGATCCTACAAGAAAGGGACCAACGACAACTAAAGGACATCGTTCAACGTACAGAAGTGCAACCCTTACGACGCACACGCACACTGCTGCAGATTTCAGTGCTGGGCCATCAACAACTGTCAGCGTGCGAACCATTTACCGAAACATCATCCACTCGTGTACCCTTGATGACTGCACCACACAATGCTTTACGTGTCATCTGAGCCCGTCAACTCCGTCATCTGTTGATGACTGGAAACGTGTTGCCTCGTCGGACGAATCTCGTTTCAAATTGTATCGAGTGGATAAACGTGTACAGGTATGGAGACAACCTCATGAATCTATGGACTCTGGATGTCAAAAGGGGACTGTTCAAGCTGGTGAAGAGCCTGTAATGATGTGGGGGCGTGAGCAGTTTGAGTGATACGTCTAGATCCGACACTGACAGGTGACACGTACGTAAGCATCCTCTCTGATCACGTGCATCCATTCATGTCCATTGTGCATTCCCGCAGAACAGTGCTCCACCCAACACGTCCAGAATTGCTAGTGAGCGGATCCAGGAACACAGTTCGAGTTTAAACAGTTCCGCTGGCCACCGAACTCTCCAGACATGAACATTATTGAGCATATATGCGATGACTTGCCACTTGCTGTTCAGAAGCTATCTCCACCCCCTCGTACTCTTACGGATTTATAGATAGCCCTTGAGGATTCTTGGCACTACTTCAGATATTACTTGAGTCCATGCCACGTCGTGCTGCGGCACTTCTGCGTGCTCACAGGGGCCTTACGCGATATTAGGCAGCTGCGCAAGTTTCTTTGGCTCTTCATTGCATAAGCCGACTTCCAAATTTTCCTTTCGGTGAGACCATATTGATTCGAAATTCCAGAAGATGAGATGGAAGAGACTTTAAGTTGTTAGATATTGTTTGCAATTCAATTATTTTAAGTTTGGAGATTCTGCATCTATTTGCAATGGGTTCCCCTCTGCCTTATCGTCTTACTATCGTCTACATTACACACTTCAAGCAGCAATATGTTGACCAATACCCAGAACACAATGATAGGATTATTATGTCATTGCGACATGTAGAAGATGTATTTCTGCTATACAGAGGTTTAAACAATGAGTGTAACGAGTTTGTACACTCTTTACTCTGTGCAGGATGAAATTCTATTGTAAATCGAACATAGTTTTTGTACATCTTATGAACTCTTTGCAGTCGAACAGTGGTTAACTCCTTGTTATACTGTATCTGGATGCACGTGTGACTACAGAAGGCGCTGCTTTCTTTCCTGGTGTTTTTCGGAAGCCTACTACTACCACTGCAACTATGCGTTAGTCCTCTACTCGCCGATTGGTTTACACTTACTGGAAACCAGCTTTGGGCCTTGAAACCTCTCCCCAGGGCTTGGACGACCTCTTCACGCCCTTCTCAGCGGGAGGAGGTCGTTTTGGCCCTGTTACGGATTGGGGACTGCCGTTTCAGCCACCGCCATCTGCTGACGGCTGCGCCGGCGCCGTTCTGCACATGTGGGCATCTGCTGACGGTACGCCACATTTTAACGTCCTGACGAACCTGTCTATGGACATTTTATTCTCCTGTTTTCTTTTAATCCCTTGCCTGTTAATGTGCCTTTAATAGTGTTGTCCTTTTTAGTTGCTGTTTTAACATTGTGCCTCGCAGTGCATTCATAATTTAGTCTGGGCGCTAATAACCGCTGTAGTTGTGCGCCCTAAAACCACAAAAAAAGAATCACCCCATGAAGTACAAAAAGCCACCTTAAAGGGCACTGTTACATCATTTACACAGCATACTGCTTAGAAAAAGGACGCCTTCGACGAGAATACCGCACTGTTTAGTACACAGCGACATCGAATGGTTACGATATCGACTTTGTACAGATCAATCAAGCATTCCTCAGTAAGAGAAGGTCCGCTCGCTCTGTCCTATTCGACGAACACTCTTGGTTCGGCCACCTGATCAAAATAGCCTCAGGCCAAGTTATCACAGAGTACCATATTTCTGTTGTGTATCGGAATATGTTGGCAGAAAAAAATATCCGTCCAGCATTCTCTATTCCAAGGAATGTTGGTAGTAGACAAAGGCATAATGAAAAAGTCGAATAGAATAAATAGAAGGGCTCTGGGGTTCATGAGATTGCTTGCAATGACTGCCCCAAGAAAGATATAGGTCACACTTGATGCAATTTTAACATACATGTTAAAGAACACCCAAATCTCGTCAGTCCCAAATAAGCTATCCCAGCTTATCTAAAAGTAACGGTTCACTCTATTTCCAATATTGAAAAGAATTTGCGTAATATATTTAAGGAAACGGAAGAAAATATTTTAATTGTTTTGGAATAAAAACATATCATGTAGGCATTAAAGCGAGCCCACGGTTCAATGTTGAATGATCGGTCTGAACTGACACACTACAGTATCCTATCGAATTTTTACTGTCTGAAAATTGTCGCCGGTAGCTACTAAGATGATTTTCACGTTACAGTAGCAAAGCAAAACACTCAAATGCTACACCTTCGGTAATTTGATAATAGTGAGGTACTGATGTAAAGCAAATGTAATGTGGTTCCCAGCCTTCGGTTGTTTTCCTACTTATGGTTTCCTCCTGGTAGCTGTTCGTGAGTTTACTTTGTTTTCCTCTTTGGCACCGTAGCCTTCAGCCTTCCAGTATATCGCTAACGTCCTCGGGCTGCTTATACCACGTTGGCCTGTTAGCAATACGGCGGTTGTATGCACATTACACAGGATTTTCACTTTTATTTCGTTGGTTTTATACAGCTGGCGTCTAACCTACGTTGAGTTGGCGGCCGGTAAGCCATTTTTCAGATTTCGTTCTCGACGTTTCAGTTCCATACTAGAGTATTATTTTTTGGATGATATTTCTCATGTAGGCCCTGTTTACAGTACTTTCCCTTGACTGTAGTTAGTTTCTACGCATTTTATCCCCGTTCACAGTAGTGTACCGATTTATTTTTACCTAGGACCTGGCTCGTTCAGCAGTTACGCTTTGTACTTTTTGACAAGCATCTTTTGGGTGTGCTCAATTTTATTGTGACAACCGACAAACGTGGTTTGACTTAACTTTAATAACTTCCCAAAAGCTGGGACACCGTAATTGTCCATATATGTTATGAAAATATAACCGTTGTAAATACTTGCATTGTTTTTTTGTTGAATAAAAAAAACATGTTACTAGAACGGAGGCAACAAGATGGCCCAAAATCACAATGCACTGGATCCCATCAGGCAGCAGAACGGTGGGAAGACCTAGGAAGAGGTGGATCGATGGAGTGAGAGAAGACCTGTTGCAGCTGGGAGTCACGGAAAACTGAAGACAGATAGCAGAAGACAGAGACGGATGGAGAGCTCTAACTGTGGTGGCGCGCGGTCCTCTGGGCCTGATCGCGTGAATGAATGAATGAATGAATGATGTTTTTTTTTGCTGAATGCCAATACTACGATTTCAAAAACTTCACGCATTGACTTATATACTTGACAGGTAAACCTGAGGATTCGATGTGAAACCGGTAGTTGCGAATAGAGCACCTTCATACAGCTATGCGGGTATAGGAATCATCTCATCATCTTGAGTTTTTTATTGTTATAATTTTTACGACAATCTGAAAGGTTATTTAGTACTGAGTGTTGTTACGTTATTTACAGTCTGTCAGTTGTTCATATTAATCTACTTTACAACATTCTAAAGAAACAGGACGAAATTTGTTGAATCCAAAATTTCAACTGAAAAAATAAGTTGGTATTGCAAAAATTATTCTATTTGAGCTCAGCACATTTCTGTGTAATGAGGTCGCTTCCTGTGTGCGAATGTCGCTCTCAGCAAGAAATGTATAAAAAAAATATACATGAGCAATCTAAAGTTTGCAACAGTATTTTCAGCAGCGTGAGAACAATGAGAATAGGAATAAACGTATTAAAAAAATTTCCGGTACCGGGAATCGAACCCGGGCCTGCTGGGTGAGAGCCAGCTATCCTAACCACTAGACCATACCGGATGTTGACGGTCGTCTTTCTTACACTGCCTACGCCTTGCCGGCCTTCTCGCTATCGTTGGGCGGCATCTCGGCCGTACAACAGCGCCGGCAGCAACAACAGCAAGCGCTCCGTTCTAGTCAGCGTCTCCCCACACAGAACAATGAGAATAGGAATAAACGTATTAAAACAATTTCCGGTACCAGGAATCTTACGCGGGCCTGCTGGGTGAGAGCCAGTTATCCCAACCACATTTTTTTTTATTTATTCACCAAAAACAGTAACAAAAATAGCTACAATGAAATGACATAAATAAGGTGACAGATAATTGCAGTCATAAATTACAGCATTCAAAAAATGAGTCTGTGGTAGTAGCACAATTTAGCAGCTTTACTTTTACCTTCAACTGGTGGCAGTTCAGCAGCACATTTTCTTCTTCTGCAGCCAGTCCCTCATCATCATTTCCCAGACCCAAATTAATCATTCACTAAATCCTTGATGTGTGTCCCTTCCAGGGTAAATTACGTGGACAGAAGAGCAGTCCTGAACAGCGACATCGCTAAATACTTCACTGCCTTGTTATTTTTGTCAGTTCCAGCCTTCTAAACGCATCTATGGAGGTTTCAAGATCTTCCTTTATATCAGACACCAGATGTTTCTCAGCTTACTGACTTATTTTTCATGTGCGACTTGCAAGTGAGGTTAGGGTTGGGAACGTGACCCAATCCATTCTCTCTCTACTAAGAAGCCAGTTCCTAACCTATACCCATTCGGTTGAAGACAATTCGGAGCATGTTACCAGATTTCTTATTGTGATTCTGATATTTGATTATTTTCTCGGCTTCATTTTCCATATACATCTTGTATTCAAATGTTCATTGCTCCCAATATTGTTAAAAACATAACTTGTATATTTGCCGATTAACCAAATCACTGCGTTATTTTTTGCCTGAGGGTAGTAACTTTCCTCTGGTCTGAAGAAAATGTTTGTCGGTACATTGTTTGCTTAAGTTTTTGTTATTTGAGCAACTTTCTCCCAGGTCCACCTCCAGTTGATAATCCGACCTTCACAAGTGTAGCAATGACGCACACTATCAACGAGGTTGCATTTGCTGCAGAGGTTTGTGTCACTTACACCGATGGCAAAGAAACACTCATTAGTGCTGATGATGTTATTGACTACCTTGTACCACGCTGTTCTCACGTCAGACGAAAGAACATCACTACTGAGGAGATTTGTGCAGTTACACCCATTGCCATGTTCTTGATGATGTCGATGGTTTTTGGCAGGAAGTCCATTCGGCGCATTATCTCTATCAGGTATTTGATCAAATGCTTATGGAAGTCTATGAAAAGCAGTCCACATTTTATGTTACTTGCCTGTGCTAGAGCAACGACATCGCGATACAAAGCCACAGTTTGTAAAATCGTTCTTCTAAAAGCACAAGTCTGCTGTTGAACTATGATGTCAGCAGTGCATGGTGTAAAGCGCTTGTTAATTACTCGAGTTATAATTTTATAATCTGAATTTAACAGGGAAATCGTCTGTAAGTTGTTTATTTTTTTGCAGCCTCTGTTCTTTGGGATCAACACGATTTTGCATTGTTTGAACTCTGCAGGCACTAGCTTTCCTTGTAAGACTTCATTGACAATTTCGGTGAACTTTTCTCCTATTAGGGTCCAAAATCGTTTATGGAGTTCAATGGGCAGTCCGTCAGGTTCTGGAGATTTTCTTGCAGGGGAGCTGCACACGATTTCTAATACATCTTCCTTGGTGATGTCCGAAGAAATGTTCTCATCATCACCTCGCGATGTTCGTGGAAGATATGTACCAAAGAGCTCATCGTATTCTTCTTCGTTTGTTTCCTCTGATGCATAAATACGTTCATAGTACGCTGAGATCTCTTTAATTATTTCCTTCTGGGTGGTGATTATGGTACCATCATCTATTTGAAGTTCATCCATGAAACTACTACTTCTTTTCTTGGCGTGTCTGACAAGGTGGTGCAACGCAGCAGTCTCATCTTCAGTGACTGACTTTTCTTTGGATTTTGTTTTAAGTCCCTCCAGTTCCTTACGTTTCAGACTTATTATCTTTACTTTTATTTTCTTGATGTCTTTTGATCTTGTAGGAATTGCATCTGCCTGATCGTAGAGGTCCTTGAGAACTCTGTAGTAGAATACTACAGTCTGTTTCTATTCTCTGGCCATATCTATACTAAAAGATATTAAAACTTTCCTTAGCTTCGGTTTCGCTCGTTGGGTCCACCATTCTATCACACTTGGAAACTTGTTCAGTGGACGGAGACACATTTCCCAAGCTCTGGTTAGGGCATCTTTTGAGTCTTCTTCTGATAATAACGATATATTTAGATTCCACTGGCTTCTTACTCTTTGGGTAGGTTGTGGTGTTAAATTTACGCAGGTCAACAACGCACTGTGATCGGAAAAACTAACGGGAACAGTTACTGTTTTCAGTACTTTATCTGCTAAATTTTGTGATGCGTAAATTCTGTCAATTCTACTACATGAGTTCGTAACAATATGAGTGAAGTTCACCATTGTTGGGTATTTTACTCCCCACGCATCTTTTAACTTTAAATCAACAACAAGACGTCTCAAGTCAGTTGAGTAAATGAAGTTGGGGATTTGATCCTTTCGACTCAATAGACAATTAAAATCTTCCCCTATTATAAGTTGGAGGGGGTTTTTCCTCAGTAAATATAGTACGCTTTCATTAAGGAATGTGGCTCTTGCAGCTCTATTACTGCTGCCAGAATGAGCATATAAATTGGCTATAGTAACTCCTGCTACATTTATTCCAATACCTTGCCCCGATTTTAATTTATCAGCGTCATGTACGGGGATGCCTTCTCTAACTAAAATGGCAGTGCCAACATTCGTTTGAATGGAAATATTGTAAAAACCAACGTAACTGGAAAAATTTTATTGTGGGAATACTACTTCCTGTAGGAGAGCAATATCCGTCGCTGACTCATACAGAAACTGTTTCAGAGCAGTTATTTTAACATCCGACTGTATCCTATTAATGTTTAATGTGGTAATCGTATATGACTGTAACATAGGGGAGTGACCTTTTTCCCACTAGCCTATCATTTCATGCCACTCCATGTCGGATACTTCCTGAGAATCTGACTGGAGACCATCGTCACAGTTTGCATTAGAACCTTTCTTTTTTACTTTTCTTGCGGTTTGCATTGACACTGGCCTTCACCGAATGTCTGCTCCCCCACCCCCTGAGCAGTTTTCCACCGTGAGCGGTGTCGGTGGATCTGAGGGGCAGTCGTGTGCCACCATCTCGTCTGCCAAAGGCGGCGCAGAAGCAGTTTGCAAACATTCTTCCAATGCCCCATCACTTCTATGAACACTTTCGTTTACTTTTTGTGTGTTATTGATGTAAAACTCCGCTTCTTCGTCTTGGGATTTGGGCTGTGACGTCGTCTGTTGTTGACAATCACTCGGTACCTCGTCATGTTTGCTTTCAGTTGCATCCGTGAGTGAATCTGTCTCCATTGATTGACGTACGGGTACTGCAGCGCGGGGTTGTGGCGTCACTAAGAGCAGCGCATTGCCATCTACTGGCGCGTCCAGCGCTACAGAATGGGTCTCTAATGTCACTTCGACCTGTTCAGGGGATGGTGGCGTATTCGATTTGTCTACTGATGTACTTGACTCAGAGTTCGGATCTATGCTGACAATATTGTCTGAAACAGTTTCCATTACCGTTTTCTGAATGTCACCTACAGCCTTCAGCCACAGGTTAGTATCTTCTTCATCTGTGCTACTGCCGTCACAAGATCGACGTCTCTTGTTTGTGGCTATACTACTTTTTCCAGCCGGATTGTCCACTGTGTCTTTCCTGAGTGAAGGTGAAAATGCTTCAAGAGTATTTTGTGGCCTGTCGTCTACATTCCCCGAAATGCTGGAAATGTCACCATCCGTCATCTGATTTTCAGTCACAAGATCAACCAATGTTAACCTTTTGCGCTGTTGTAAATTATTCTGCAATACAAACACCTTTTTTGGACAATTTTGCCGGAGATGCCCACTTTCATTACAAATATGACAAGTCAAAGTCTGTCCATTGTGTATAACGTGCGCTTTGTAACCACAAACCAGAATATGAGATGGAATGTTTTGTTTGACATGCATATCGACAGGACGAACATCACTAAAGCATTGCTATCTATGGTGGCTTGACCATGGTCATTACAAATTTGCCTGATGTCACCGTATTTAGATAACGCGTCTTTTAAGTAGCAGTTTTCTACCTCAGGCGCCAAATTAAATACTCTGATTTGTTTATAATCAACATCAGCATTTGAAATGGTAACTGTACTCACCGAATTATCGCGATGGCGGAATTCAGCTTTTCCTTCAAATTTCTGCAAAATCCGTTCCAGCACCAACAGGGAAAGCAGCTTCACAAAAATGCAGTACTGCTCCAAGTCGTAATAAGCCGTGTGCGTCTGATCCGAAGTAATGCCAATAACGTCAACGATCCAGTCATGAATTTCTAGTGAACTTGGCTGAACATTACGGGTTGCTTTGTCAAGTCCAAATCTTAGGGTAAACTGTCTGGGAAACATTGTTGCCATGTCAGCAGTTAACAGCTCGAGAAAACAAGGAAACTAAAATGCTGCATCACCACAATCACAATTTCACACAACACTGTTACGCAGAGTCATAAAATCCAAAGCGCGTCCGCTCAGGACGGCCGGAAAAGTCGATATTCTGGTCCCAGATAAACGAAACTTTTGTGTAATTGCTTGTCAGAAGGCTATGAACGATAATGGACACCGCTCAAAGTATAACTGTCTGTAAAACAACTATATTTTTAAACTATTTCACAATGCGAACCAAACTGCGATCTCTGTTTACGTTGCTAAGCAGAGATACTGAAAATATTAAGTATATTCATTTTGACAAGCATCTTTTGGGTGTGCTCAATTTTATTGTGACAACCGACGAACGTGGTTTGACTGAACTTTAATAATTTCCCAAAAGCTGGTACACTGTAATTGTCCATCATATGTTATGAAAATATAACAGTTGTAAATACTTGCATTGTTTTTTGTTGAATGCCAATACTACGATTTCAAAAATTTCACACAGTGACTTCTATACTTGACAGGTAAACCTGGAGATCCGATTTGAAAGCGGTAGTTGCGAATAAAGCACCTTCATACAGCTATGCGGGTTTAGGAATCGTCTCATCATCTTGAGTTTTTTATTGTTATAATTTTTACGACAATCTGAAAGGTTATTTAGTACTGAGTGTTGTTACGTTATTTACAGTCTGTCAGTTGTTCATATTAATCTACTTTACAACATTCTAAAGAAACAGGACGAAATTTGTTGAATCCAAAATTTCAACTGAAAAAATAAGTTGGTATTGCAAAAATTATTGTATTTCAGCTCAGCACATTTCTGTGTAATGAGGTCGCTTCCTGTGAGCGAATGTCGCTCTCAGCAAGAAATGTATAAAAAAAAATATACATCAGCAATTTAAAGTTTGCAACAGTATTTTCAGCAGCGTGAGAACAATGAGAATAGGAATAAACGTATTAAAATAGGTTCCGGTACCGGGAATCGAACCCGGGCCTGCTGGGTGAGAGCCAGCTATCCTAACCACTAGACCATACCGGATGTTGACGGTCGTCTTTCGTACACTGCCTACGCCACAATGCGCCGATGGCAACGGAGGAGCCTCCTCCTTCTTGGAGCTCGTGTACTTGGTCACCGCCTTCGTGCCCTCGCTCACGGTGTGCTTGGCCAGCTCGCCAGGCAGCATGAGCCGCACAGCGGTCTGGATCTCGCGGGACGTGATGGTCGAGCGCTTGTTGTAGTGCGCCATGCGAGAAGCCTCGGCCGCAATGCGCTCGAAAATGTCGTTCACGAAGCTGTTCATGATGCGGATCGCCTTCGATGAGATGCCCCTGTCAGGGTGCACCTGCTTCAGCACCTTGTAGATGTAGATGGCATAGCTCTCCTTCCACTTGCGCTTCTTCTTCTTG
This sequence comes from Schistocerca gregaria, assembly GCF_023897955.1. Taxonomy (NCBI): domain Eukaryota; kingdom Metazoa; phylum Arthropoda; class Insecta; order Orthoptera; family Acrididae; genus Schistocerca; species Schistocerca gregaria. The sequence continues at coordinate 110,577,533 of NC_064928.1, read as the reverse complement.
TCGCCCTTCGAAATGTTCTTCTGCGCCTTGCCGGCCTTCTCGCTAGTCTTGGGCGGCATTTCGAACGTACGGCAGCAACACCGGCAAGCGCTCCGTTCTAGTCAACGTCTCCCAACACAGAACAATGAGAAGAGAAATAAACGTATTAAAATAATTTCCTGTACCAGGAAGCTTACGCGGGCCTGCTGGGTGAGAGCCAGTTATCCTAACCACATTTTTTTATTTATTCCCCAAAAACAGTAACAAAAATAGCTACAATGAAATGACATAAATAAGGTGACAGATAATTGCAGTCATAAATTACAGCATTCAAAAAATGAGTCTGCGGTAGTAGCACAATTTAGCAGCTTCACTTTTACCTTCAACTGGTGGCAGTTCAGCAGCACATTTTCTTCTTCTGCAGCCAGTCCCTCATCATCATTTCCCAGACCCAAATTAATCATTCACTAAATCCTTGATGTGTGACCCTTCCAGGGTAAACTACGTGGACAGAAGAGCAGTCCTGAACAGCGACATCGCTAAATACTTCACTGCCTTGTTATTTTTGTCAGTTCCAGCCTTCTAAACGCATCTATGGGGGGTTCAAGATCTTCCTTTATATCAGACACCAGATGTTTCTCGGCATACTGACTTATTTTTCATGTGTGACTTGCAAGTGAGGTTAGGGTTGGTAACGTGACCCAATCCATTCTCTCTCTACTAAGAAGCCAGTTCCTAACCTATACTCATTCGGTTGAAGACAATTCGGAGCATGTTACCAGATTTCTTATTGTGATTCTGATATTTGATTATTTTCTCGACTTCATTTTCCATATACATATTGTATTCAAATGTTCATTGCTCCCAATATTGTTAAAAACATAACTTGTATATTTGCCGATTAACCAAATCACTGCGTTATTTTTTGCCTGAGGGTAGTAACTTTCCTCTGGTCTGAAGAAAATGTTTGTCGGTACATTGTTTGCTTAAGTTTTTGTTATTTGAGCAACTTTCTCCCAGGTCCACCTCCAGTTGATAATCCGACCTTCACAAGTGTAGCAATGACGCACACTATCAACGAGGTTGCATTTGCTGCAGAGGTTTGTGTCACTTACACCGATGGCAAAGAAACACTCATTAGTACTGATGATGTTATTGACTACCTTGTACCACGCTGTTCTCACGTCAGACGAAAGAACATCACTACTGAGGAGATTTGTGCAGTTACACCCATTGCCATGTTCTTGATGATGTCGATGGTTTTTGGCAGGAAGTCCATTCGGCGCATTATCTCTATCAGGTATTTGATCAAATGCTTATGGAAGTCTATGAAAAGCAGTCCACATTTTATGTTACTTGCCTGTGCTAGAGCAACGACATCGCGATACAAAGCCACAGTTTGTAAAATCGTTCTTGTAAAAGCACAAGTATGCTGTTGAACTATGATGTCAGCAGTGCATGGTGTAAAGCGCTTGTTAATTACTCGAGCTATAATTTTATAATCTGAATTTAACAGGGAAATCGTCTGTAAGTTGTTTATTTTTTTGCAGCGTCTGTTCTTTGGGATCAACACGATTTTGCATTGTTTGAACTCTGCAGGCACTAGCTTTCCTTGTAAGACTTCATTGACAATTTCGGTGAACTTTTCTCCTATTAGGGTCCAAAATCGTTTATGGAGTTCAATGGGCAGTCCGTCAGGTTCTGGAGATTTTCTTGCAGGGGAGCTGCACACGATTTCTAATACATCTTCCTTGGTGATGTCCGAAGAAATGTTCTCATCATCACCTCGCGATGTTCGTGGAAGATATGTACCAAAGAGCTCATTGTATTCTTCTTCGTTTGTTTCCCCTGATGCATAAATACGTTCATAGTACGCTGAGATCTCTTTAATTATTTCCTTCTGGGTGGTGATTATGGTACCATCATCTATTTGAAGTTCATCCATGAAACTACTACTTCTTTTCTTGGCGTGTCTGACAAGGTGGTGCAACGCAGCAGTCTCATCTTCAGTGACTGACTTTTCTTTGGATTTTGTTTTAAGTCCCTCCAGTTCCTTACGTTTCAGACTTATTATCTTTGCTTTTATTTTCTTGATGTCTTTTGATCGTGTAGGAATTGCATCTGCCTGATCGTAGAGGTCCTTGAGCACTCTGTAGTAGAATACTACAGTCTGTTTCTATTCTCTGGCCATATCTATACTAAAAGATATTGAAACTTTCCTTAGCTTCGGTTTCGCTCGTTGGGTCCACCATTCTATCACACTTGGAAAGTTGTTCAGTGGACGGAGACACATTTCCCAAGCTCTGGTTAGGGCATCTTTTGAGTCTTCTTCTGATAATAACGATATATTTAGATTCCACTGGCTTCTTACTCTTTGGGTAGGTTGTGGTGTTAAATTTACGCAGGTCAACAACGCACTGTGATCGGAAAAACTAACGGGAACAGTTACTGTTTTCAGTACTTTATCTGCTAAATTTTGTGATGCGTAAATTCTGTCAATTCTACTACACGAGTTCGTAACAATATGAGTGAAGTTCACCGTTGTTGGGTATTTTACACCCCACGCATCTTTTAACTTTAAATCAACAACAAGACGTCTCAAGTCAGTTGAGTAATTGAAGTTGGGGATTTGATCCTTTCGACTCAATACACAATTAAAATCTTCCCCTATAATAAGTTGGAGGGGGTTTTTCCTCAGTAAATATAGTACGCTTTCATTAAAGAATGTGGCTCTTGCAGCTCTATTACTGCTGCCAGAAGGAGCATATAAATTGGCTATAGTAACTCCTGCTACATTTATTCCAATACCTTGCCCCGATTTTAATTTATCAGCGTCATGTACGGGGATGCCTTCTCTAACTAAAATGGCAGTGCCAACATTCGTTTGAATGGAAATATTGTAAAAACCAACGTAACTGGAAAAATTTTATTGTGGGAATACTACTTCCTGTAGGAGAGCAATATCCGTCGCTGACTCATACAGAAACTGTTTCAGAGCAGTTATTTTAACATCCGACTGTATCCTATTAATGTTTAATGTGGTAATCGTATATGACTGTAACATAGGGGAGTGACCTTTTTCCCACTAGCCTATCATTTCATGCCACTCCATGTCGGATACTTCCTGAGAATCTGACTGGAGACCATCGTCACAGTTTGCATTAGAACCTTTCTTTTTTACTTTTCTTGCGGTTTGCATTGACACTGGCCTTCACCGAATGTCTGCTCCCCCACCCCCTGAGCAGTTTTCCACCGTGAGCGGTGTCGGTGGATCTGAGGGGCAGTCGTGTGCCACCATCTCGTCTGCCAAAGGCGGCGCAGAAGCAGTTTGCAAACATTCTTCCAATGCCCCATCACTTCTATGAACACTTTCGTTTACTTTTTGTGTGTTATTGATGTAAAACTCCGCTTCTTCGTCTTGGGATTTGGGCTGTGACGTCGTCTGTTGTTGACAATCACTCGGTACCTCGTCATGTTTGCTTTCAGTTGCATCCGTGAGTGAATCTGTCTCCATTGATTGACGTACGGGTACTGCAGCGCGGGGTTGTGGCGTCACTAAGAGCAGCGCATTGCCATCTACTGGCGCGTCCAGCGCTACAGAATGGGTCTCTAATGTCACTTCGACCTGTTCAGGGGATGGTGGCGTATTCGATTTGTCTACTGATGTACTTGACTCAGAGTTCGGATCTATGCTGACAATATTGTCTGAAACAGTTTCCATTACCGTTTTCTGAATGTCACCTACAGCCTTCAGCCACAGGTTAGTATCTTCTTCATCTGTGCTACTGCCGTCACAAGATCGACGTCTCTTGTTTGTGGCTATACTACTTTTTCCAGCCGGATTGTCCACTGTGTCTTTCCTGAGTGAAGGTGAAAATGCTTCAAGAGTATTTTGTGGCCTGTCGTCTACATTCCCCGAAATGCTGGAAATGTCACCATCCGTCATCTGATTTTCAGTCACAAGATCAACCAATGTTAACCTTTTGCGCTGTTGTAAATTATTCTGCAATACAAACACCTTTTTTGGACAATTTTGCCGGAGATGCCCACTTTCATTACAAATATGACAAGTCAAAGTCTGTCCATTGTGTATAACGTGCGCTTTGTAACCACAAACCAGAATATGAGATGGAATGTTTTGTTTGACATGCATATCGACAGGACGAACATCACTAAAGCATTGCTATCTATGGTGGCTTGACCATGGTCATTACAAATTTGCCTGATGTCACCGTATTTAGATAACGCGTCTTTTAAGTAGCAGTTTTCTACCTCAGGCGCCAAATTAAATACTCTGATTTGTTTATAATCAACATCAGCATTTGAAATGGTAACTGTACTCACCGAATTATCGCGATGGCGGAATTCAGCTTTTCCTTCAAATTTCTGCAAAATCCGTTCCAGCACCAACAGGGAAAGCAGCTTCACAAAAATGCAGTACTGCTCCAAGTCGTAATAAGCCGTGTGCGTCTGATCCGAAGTAATGCCAATAACGTCAACGATCCAGTCATGAATTTCTAGTGAACTTGGCTGAACATTACGGGTTGCTTTGTCAAGTCCAAATCTTAGGGTAAACTGTCTGGGAAACATTGTTGCCATGTCAGCAGTTAACAGCTCGAGAAAACAAGGAAACTAAAATGCTGCATCACCACAATCACAATTTCACACAACACTGTTACGCAGAGTCATAAAATCCAAAGCGCGTCCGCTCAGGACGGCCGGAAAAGTCGATATTCTGGTCCCAGATAAACGAAACTTTTGTGTAATTGCTTGTCAGAAGGCTATGAACGATAATGGACACCGCTCAAAGTATAACTGTCTGTAAAACAACTATATTTTTAAACTATTTCACAATGCGAACCAAACTGCGATCTCTGTTTACGTTGCTAAGCAGAGATACTGAAAATATTAAGTATATTCATTTTGACAAGCATCTTTTGGGTGTGCTCAATTTTATTGTGACAACCGACGAACGTGGTTTGACTGAACTTTAATAATTTCCCAAAAGCTGGTACACTGTAATTGTCCATCATATGTTATGAAAATATAACAGTTGTAAATACTTGCATTGTTTTTTGTTGAATGCCAATACTACGATTTCAAAAATTTCACACAGTGACTTCTATACTTGACAGGTAAACCTGGAGATCCGATTTGAAAGCGGTAGTTGCGAATAAAGCACCTTCATACAGCTATGCGGGTTTAGGAATCGTCTCATCATCTTGAGTTTTTTATTGTTATAATTTTTACGACAATCTGAAAGGTTATTTAGTACTGAGTGTTGTTACGTTATTTACAGTCTGTCAGTTGTTCATATTAATCTACTTTACAACATTCTAAAGAAACAGGACGAAATTTGTTGAATCCAAAATTTCAACTGAAAAAATAAGTTGGTATTGCAAAAATTATTGTATTTCAGCTCAGCACATTTCTGTGTAATGAGGTCGCTTCCTGTGAGCGAATGTCGCTCTCAGCAAGAAATGTATAAAAAAAAATATACATCAGCAATTTAAAGTTTGCAACAGTATTTTCAGCAGCGTGAGAACAATGAGAATAGGAATAAACGTATTAAAATAGGTTCCGGTACCGGGAATCGAACCCGGGCCTGCTGGGTGAGAGCCAGCTATCCTAACCACTAGACCATACCGGATGTTGACGGTCGTCTTTCGTACACTGCCTACGCCACAATGCGCCGATGGCAACGGAGGAGCCTCCTCCTTCTTGGAGCTCGTGTACTTGGTCACCGCCTTCGTGCCCTCGCTCACGGTGTGCTTGGCCAGCTCGCCAGGCAGCATGAGCCGCACAGCGGTCTGGATCTCGCGGGACGTGATGGTCGAGCGCTTGTTGTAGTGCGCCATGCGAGAAGCCTCGGCCGCAATGCGCTCGAAAATGTCGTTCACGAAGCTGTTCATGATGCGGATCGCCTTCGATGAGATGCCCCTGTCAGGGTGCACCTGCTTCAGCACCTTGTAGATGTAGATGGCATAGCTCTCCTTCCACTTGCGCTTCTTCTTCTTGTCGCCCTTCGAAATGTTCTTCTGCGCCTTGCCGGCCTTCTCGCTAGTCTTGGGCGGCATTTCGAACGTACGGCAGCAACACCGGCAAGCGCTCCGTTCTAGTCAACGTCTCCCAACACAGAACAATGAGAAGAGAAATAAACGTATTAAAATAATTTCCTGTACCAGGAAGCTTACGCGGGCCTGCTGGGTGAGAGCCAGTTATCCTAACCACATTTTTTTATTTATTCCCCAAAAACAGTAACAAAAATAGCTACAATGAAATGACATAAATAAGGTGACAGATAATTGCAGTCATAAATTACAGCATTCAAAAAATGAGTCTGCGGTAGTAGCACAATTTAGCAGCTTCACTTTTACCTTCAACTGGTGGCAGTTCAGCAGCACATTTTCTTCTTCTGCAGCCAGTCCCTCATCATCATTTCCCAGACCCAAATTAATCATTCACTAAATCCTTGATGTGTGACCCTTCCAGGGTAAACTACGTGGACAGAAGAGCAGTCCTGAACAGCGACATCGCTAAATACTTCACTGCCTTGTTATTTTTGTCAGTTCCAGCCTTCTAAACGCATCTATGGGGGGTTCAAGATCTTCCTTTATATCAGACACCAGATGTTTCTCGGCATACTGACTTATTTTTCATGTGTGACTTGCAAGTGAGGTTAGGGTTGGGAACGTGACCCAATCCATTCTCTCTCTACTAAGAAGCCAGTTCCTAACCTATACTCATTCGGTTGAAGACAATTCGGAGCATGTTACCAGATTTCTTATTGTGATTCTGATATTTGATTATTTTCTCGACTTCATTTTCCATATACATATTGTATTCAAATGTTCATTGCTCCCAATATTGTTAAAAACATAACTTGTATATTTGCCGATTAACCAAATCACTGCGTTATTTTTTGCCTGAGGGTAGTAACTTTCCTCTGGTCTGAAGAAAATGTTTGTCGGTACATTGTTTGCTTAAGTTTTTGTTATTTGAGCAACTTTCTCCCAGGTCCACCTCCAGTTGATAATCCGACCTTCACAAGTGTAGCAATGACGCACACTATCAACGAGGTTGCATTTGCTGCAGAGGTTTGTGTCACTTACACCGATGGCAAAGAAACACTCATTAGTACTGATGATGTTATTGACTACCTTGTACCACGCTGTTCTCACGTCAGACGAAAGAACATCACTACTGAGGAGATTTGTGCAGTTACACCCATTGCCATGTTCTTGATGATGTCGATGGTTTTTGGCAGGAAGTCCATTCGGCGCATTATCTCTATCAGGTATTTGATCAAATGCTTATGGAAGTCTATGAAAAGCAGTCCACATTTTATGTTACTTGCCTGTGCTAGAGCAACGACATCGCGATACAAAGCCACAGTTTGTAAAATCGTTCTTGTAAAAGCACAAGTATGCTGTTGAACTATGATGTCAGCAGTGCATGGTGTAAAGCGCTTGTTAATTACTCGAGCTATAATTTTATAATCTGAATTTAACAGGGAAATCGTCTGTAAGTTGTTTATTTTTTTGCAGCGTCTGTTCTTTGGGATCAACACGATTTTGCATTGTTTGAACTCTGCAGGCACTAGCTTTCCTTGTAAGACTTCATTGACAATTTCGGTGAACTTTTCTCCTATTAGGGTCCAAAATCGTTTATGGAGTTCAATGGGCAGTCCGTCAGGTTCTGGAGATTTTCTTGCAGGGGAGCTGCACACGATTTCTAATACATCTTCCTTGGTGATGTCCGAAGAAATGTTCTCATCATCACCTCGCGATGTTCGTGGAAGATATGTACCAAAGAGCTCATTGTATTCTTCTTCGTTTGTTTCCCCTGATGCATAAATACGTTCATAGTACGCTGAGATCTCTTTAATTATTTCCTTCTGGGTGGTGATTATGGTACCATCATCTATTTGAAGTTCATCCATGAAACTACTACTTCTTTTCTTGGCGTGTCTGACAAGGTGGTGCAACGCAGCAGTCTCATCTTCAGTGACTGACTTTTCTTTGGATTTTGTTTTAAGTCCCTCCAGTTCCTTACGTTTCAGACTTATTATCTTTGCTTTTATTTTCTTGATGTCTTTTGATCGTGTAGGAATTGCATCTGCCTGATCGTAGAGGTCCTTGAGCACTCTGTAGTAGAATACTACAGTCTGTTTCTATTCTCTGGCCATATCTATACTAAAAGATATTGAAACTTTCCTTAGCTTCGGTTTCGCTCGTTGGGTCCACCATTCTATCACACTTGGAAAGTTGTTCAGTGGACGGAGACACATTTCCCAAGCTCTGGTTAGGGCATCTTTTGAGTCTTCTTCTGATAATAACGATATATTTAGATTCCACTGGCTTCTTACTCTTTGGGTAGGTTGTGGTGTTAAATTTACGCAGGTCAACAACGCACTGTGATCGGAAAAACTAACGGGAACAGTTACTGTTTTCAGTACTTTATCTGCTAAATTTTGTGATGCGTAAATTCTGTCAATTCTACTACACGAGTTCGTAACAATATGAGTGAAGTTCACCGTTGTTGGGTATTTTACACCCCACGCATCTTTTAACTTTAAATCAACAACAAGACGTCTCAAGTCAGTTGAGTAATTGAAGTTGGGGATTTGATCCTTTCGACTCAATACACAATTAAAATCTTCCCCTATAATAAGTTGGAGGGGGTTTTTCCTCAGTAAATATAGTACGCTTTCATTAAAGAATGTGGCTCTTGCAGCTCTATTACTGCTGCCAGAAGGAGCATATAAATTGGCTATAGTAACTCCTGCTACATTTATTCCAATACCTTGCCCCGATTTTAATTTATCAGCGTCATGTACGGGGATGCCTTCTCTAACTAAAATGGCAGTGCCAACATTCGTTTGAATGGAAATATTGTAAAAACCAACGTAACTGGAAAAATTTTATTGTGGGAATACTACTTCCTGTAGGAGAGCAATATCCGTCGCTGACTCATACAGAAACTGTTTCAGAGCAGTTATTTTAACATCCGACTGTATCCTATTAATGTTTAATGTGGTAATCGTATATGACTGTAACATAGGGGAGTGACCTTTTTCCCACTAGCCTATCATTTCATGCCACTCCATGTCGGATACTTCCTGAGAATCTGACTGGAGACCATCGTCACAGTTTGCATTAGAACCTTTCTTTTTTACTTTTCTTGCGGTTTGCATTGACACTGGCCTTCACCGAATGTCTGCTCCCCCACCCCCTGAGCAGTTTTCCACCGTGAGCGGTGTCGGTGGATCTGAGGGGCAGTCGTGTGCCACCATCTCGTCTGCCAAAGGCGGCGCAGAAGCAGTTTGCAAACATTCTTCCAATGCCCCATCACTTCTATGAACACTTTCGTTTACTTTTTGTGTGTTATTGATGTAAAACTCCGCTTCTTCGTCTTGGGATTTGGGCTGTGACGTCGTCTGTTGTTGACAATCACTCGGTACCTCGTCATGTTTGCTTTCAGTTGCATCCGTGAGTGAATCTGTCTCCATTGATTGACGTACGGGTACTGCAGCGCGGGGTTGTGGCGTCACTAAGAGCAGCGCATTGCCATCTACTGGCGCGTCCAGCGCTACAGAATGGGTCTCTAATGTCACTTCGACCTGTTCAGGGGATGGTGGCGTATTCGATTTGTCTACTGATGTACTTGACTCAGAGTTCGGATCTATGCTGACAATATTGTCTGAAACAGTTTCCATTACCGTTTTCTGAATGTCACCTACAGCCTTCAGCCACAGGTTAGTATCTTCTTCATCTGTGCTACTGCCGTCACAAGATCGACGTCTCTTGTTTGTGGCTATACTACTTTTTCCAGCCGGATTGTCCACTGTGTCTTTCCTGAGTGAAGGTGAAAATGCTTCAAGAGTATTTTGTGGCCTGTCGTCTACATTCCCCGAAATGCTGGAAATGTCACCATCCGTCATCTGATTTTCAGTCACAAGATCAACCAATGTTAACCTTTTGCGCTGTTGTAAATTATTCTGCAATACAAACACCTTTTTTGGACAATTTTGCCGGAGATGCCCACTTTCATTACAAATATGACAAGTCAAAGTCTGTCCATTGTGTATAACGTGCGCTTTGTAACCACAAACCAGAATATGAGATGGAATGTTTTGTTTGACATGCATATCGACAGGACGAACATCACTAAAGCATTGCTATCTATGGTGGCTTGACCATGGTCATTACAAATTTGCCTGATGTCACCGTATTTAGATAACGCGTCTTTTAAGTAGCAGTTTTCTACCTCAGGCGCCAAATTAAATACTCTGATTTGTTTATAATCAACATCAGCATTTGAAATGGTAACTGTACTCACCGAATTATCGCGATGGCGGAATTCAGCTTTTCCTTCAAATTTCTGCAAAATCCGTTCCAGCACCAACAGGGAAAGCAGCTTCACAAAAATGCAGTACTGCTCCAAGTCGTAATAAGCCGTGTGCGTCTGATCCGAAGTAATGCCAATAACGTCAACGATCCAGTCATGAATTTCTAGTGAACTTGGCTGAACATTACGGGTTGCTTTGTCAAGTCCAAATCTTAGGGTAAACTGTCTGGGAAACATTGTTGCCATGTCAGCAGTTAACAGCTCGAGAAAACAAGGAAACTAAAATGCTGCATCACCACAATCACAATTTCACACAACACTGTTACGCAGAGTCATAAAATCCAAAGCGCGTCCGCTCAGGACGGCCGGAAAAGTCGATATTCTGGTCCCAGATAAACGAAACTTTTGTGTAATTGCTTGTCAGAAGGCTATGAACGATAATGGACACCGCTCAAAGTATAACTGTCTGTAAAACAACTATATTTTTAAACTATTTCACAATGCGAACCAAACTGCGATCTCTGTTTACGTTGCTAAGCAGAGATACTGAAAATATTAAGTATATTCATTTTGACAAGCATCTTTTGGGTGTGCTCAATTTTATTGTGACAACCGACGAACGTGGTTTGACTGAACTTTAATAATTTCCCAAAAGCTGGTACACTGTAATTGTCCATCATATGTTATGAAAATATAACAGTTGTAAATACTTGCATTGTTTTTTGTTGAATGCCAATACTACGATTTCAAAAATTTCACACAGTGACTTCTATACTTGACAGGTAAACCTGGAGATCCGATTTGAAAGCGGTAGTTGCGAATAAAGCACCTTCATACAGCTATGCGGGTTTAGGAATCGTCTCATCATCTTGAGTTTTTTATTGTTATAATTTTTACGACAATCTGAAAGGTTATTTAGTACTGAGTGTTGTTACGTTATTTACAGTCTGTCAGTTGTTCATATTAATCTACTTTACAACATTCTAAAGAAACAGGACGAAATTTGTTGAATCCAAAATTTCAACTGAAAAAATAAGTTGGTATTGCAAAAATTATTGTATTTCAGCTCAGCACATTTCTGTGTAATGAGGTCGCTTCCTGTGAGCGAATGTCGCTCTCAGCAAGAAATGTATAAAAAAAAATATACATCAGCAATTTAAAGTTTGCAACAGTATTTTCAGCAGCGTGAGAACAATGAGAATAGGAATAAACGTATTAAAATAGGTTCCGGTACCGGGAATCGAACCCGGGCCTGCTGGGTGAGAGCCAGCTATCCTAACCACTAGACCATACCGGATGTTGACGGTCGTCTTTCGTACACTGCCTACGCCACAATGCGCCGATGGCAACGGAGGAGCCTCCTCCTTCTTGGAGCTCGTGTACTTGGTCACCGCCTTCGTGCCCTCGCTCACGGTGTGCTTGGCCAGCTCGCCAGGCAGCATGAGCCGCACAGCGGTCTGGATCTCGCGGGACGTGATGGTCGAGCGCTTGTTGTAGTGCGCCATGCGAGAAGCCTCGGCCGCAATGCGCTCGAAAATGTCGTTCACGAAGCTGTTCATGATGCTCATCCCCTTCGACGAGGGTGCACCTGCTTCAGCACCTTGTAGATGTAGATGGCATAGCTCTCCTTCCACTTGCGCTTCTTCTTCTTGTCGCCCTTCGAAATGTTCTTCTGCGCCTTGCCGGCCTTCTCGCTAGTCTTGGGCGGCATCTCGAACGTACGGCAGCAACACCGGCAAGCGCTCCGTTCTAGTCAACGTCTCCCCACACAGAACAATGAGAAGAGAAATAAACGTATTAAAATAATTTCCGGTACCGGGAATCAAACCTGGGCCTGCTGGGTGAGAACCAGCTATCCTGTTGTTGTTATTGTCTTTAGTCCTGAGACTGGTTTGATGCAGCTCTCCATGCTACTCTATCCTGTGCAAGCTTCTTCATCTCCCAGTACCTACTGCAACCTACATCCTTCTGAATCTGCTTAGTGTACTCATCTCTCGGTCTCCCTAAACGATTTTTTCCCTCCACGCTGCCCTCCAATGCTAAATTTGTGATCCCTTGATGCCTCCCCCCCATGAACCATAGACCTTGCCGTTGGTGGGGAGGCTTGCGTGCCTCAGCGATACAGATGGCCGTACCGTAGGTGCAACCACAACGGAGGGGTATCTGTTGAGAGGCCAGTCAAACGTGTGGTTCCTGAAGAGGGGCAGCAGCCTTTTCAGTAGTTGCAGGGGCAACAGTCTGGATGATTGACTGATCTGGCCTTGCAACATTAACCAAAACGGCCTTGCTGTGCTGGTACTGCGAACGGCTGAAAGCAAGGGGAAACTACAGCCGTAATTTTTCCCGAGGGCATGCAGCTTTACTGTATGATTAAATGATGATGGCATCCTCTTGGGTAAAATATTCCGGAGGTAAAATAGTCCCCCATTCGGATCTCCGGGCGGGGACTACTCAGGAGGATGTCTTTATCAGGAGAAAGAAAACTGGCGTTCTACGGATCGGAGCGTGGAATGTCAGATCCCTTAAACGGGCAGGTAGGTTAGAAAATTTAAAAAGGGAAATGGATAGGTTAAAGTTAGATATAGTGGGAATTAGTGAAGTTCGGTGGAAGGAGGAACAAGACTTCTGGTCAGGTGACTACAGGGTTATAAACACAAAATCAAATAGGGGTAATGCAGGAGTAGGTTTAATAATGAATAGGAAAATAGGAATGCGGGTAAGCTACTACAAACAGCATAGTGAACGCATTATTATGGCCAAGATAGATACGAAGCCCACACCTACTACAGTAGTACAAGTTTATATGCCAACTAGCTCTGCAGATGATGAAGAAATTGAAGAAATGTACGATGAAATAAAAGAAATTATTCAGATAGTGAAGGGAGACGAAAATTTAATAGTAATGGGTGACTGGAATTCGAGTGTAGCAAAAGGGAGAGAAGGAAACATAGTAGGTGAATATGGATTGGGGCTAAGAAATGAAAGAGTTAGCCGCCTAGTTGAATTTTGCACAGAGCACAACTTAATCATAGCTAACACTTGGTTTAAGAATCATGAAAGAAGGTTGTATACGTGGAAGAACCCTGGAGATACTAAAAGGTATCAGATAGATTATATAATGGTAAGACAGAGATTTAGGAACCAGGTTTTAAGTTGTAAGACATTTCCAGGGGCAGATGTGGACTCTGACCACAATCTATTGGTTATGACCTGTAGATTAAAACTGAAGAAACTGCAAAAATGTGGGAAATTAAGGAGATGGGACGTGGATAAACTGAAAGAACCAGAGGCTGTACGGAGTTTCAGGGAGAGCATAAGGGAACAATTGACAGGAATAGGGGAAAGAAATACAGTAGAAGAAGAATGAATAGCTCTGAGGGATGTAGTAGTGAAGGCAGCAGAGGATAAAGTAGGTACAAAGACGAGGGCTGCTAGAAATCCTTGGGTAACAGAAGAAATATTGAATTTCATTGATGAAAGGAGAAAATATAAAAATGCAGTAAATGAAGCAGGCAAAAAGGAATACAAACGTCTCAAAAATGAGATCGACAGGAAGTGCAAAATGGCTAAACAGGGATGGCTAGAGGACAAATGTAAGTATGTAGAAGCTTATCTCACTAGGGGTAAGATAGATACTGCCTACAGGAAAATTAAAGAGACCTTTGGAGAGAAGAGAACCACGTGTATGAATATCAAGAGCTCAGATGGCAGCCCAGTTCTAAGCAAAGAAGGGAAGGCAGAAAGGTGGAAGGAGTATATAGAAGGTTTATACAAGGGCGATGTACTTGAGGACAATATTATGGAAATGGAAGAGGATGTAGATGAAGACGAAATGGGAGATACGATACTGCGTGAAGAGTTTGACAGAGCACTGAAAGACCTGAGTCGAAACAAGGCACCCGGAGTAGACAACATTCCATTGGAACTACTGACGGCCTTGGGAGAGCCAGTCCTGACAAAACTATTCCATCTGGTGAGCAAGATGTACGAGACAGGTGAAACACCCTCAGACTTCAAGAAGAATATAATAATTCCAATCCCAAAGAAAGCAGGTGCTGACGGATGTGAAAATTACCGAACTATCAGTTTAATAAGCCACGGCTGCAAAATACTAACGCGAATTCTTTACAGACGAATGGAAAAACTAGTAGATGCAGACCTCGGGGAGGATCAGTTTGGATTCCGTCGAAATGTTGGAACACGTGAGGCAATACTGACCTTACGACTTCTCTTAGAAGAAGGATTAAGAAAAGGCAAACCTACGTTTCTAGCATTTGTAGACTTAGAGAAAGCTTTTGACAATGTTGACTGGAATACTCTTTTTCAAATTCTAAAGGTGGCAGGGGTAAAATACAGGGAGCGAAAGGCTATTTACAATTTGTACCGAAACCAGATGGCAGTTATAAGAGTAGAGGGGCATGAAACGGAACCAGTGGTTGGGAAGGGAGTAAGACAGGGTTGTAGCCTCTCCCCGATGTTATTCAATCTGTATATTGTGCAAGCAGTAAAGGAAACAAAAGAAAAATTCGGAATAGGTATTAAAATCCATGGAGAAGAAATAAAAACTGTGAGGTTTGCCGATGACATTGTAATTCTGTCAGAGACAGCAAAGGACTTGGAAGAACAGTTGAATGGAATTGACAGTATCTTGAAAGGAGGATATAAGATGAACATCAACAAAAGCAAAACGAGGATAATGGAATGTAGTCGAATAAAGTCTTGTGATGCTGAGGGAATTAGATTAGGAAATGAGACACTTAAAGTAGTAAATGAGTTTTGCTATTTAGGAAGTAAAATAACAGATGATGGTCGAAGTAGAGAAGATATAAAATGTAGACTGGCAATGGCAAGGAAAGCGTTTCTGAAGAAGAGAAATTTGTTAACATCGAATATAGATTTATGTATCAGGAAGTCGTTTCTGAAAGTATTTGTTTGGAGTGATGCAGATCCCACACCGCACAGCAATACTCAAAAATCGGGCGGACAAGCGTGGTGTATGCCGTCTCTTTAGTAGACCTGTTTCACCTTCTAAGTGTTCTGCCAGTGAATCACAATCTTTGGCTTGCTCGACTCACAATATTATCTATGTGATCGTTCCAATTTAGGTTATTTGTCATTGTAATCCCTAAGTATTTAGTTGAATATGGAAGTGAAACATGGACGATAACTAGTTTGGACAAGAAGAGAATAGAAGCTTTCGAAATGTGGTGCTACAGAAGAATACTGAAGATAAGGTGGATAGATCACGTAACTAATGAGGAGGTATTGAATAGGATTGGGGAGAAGAGAAGTTTGTGGCACAACTTGACTAGAAGAAGGGATCGGTTGGTAGGACATGTTTTGCGGCATCAAGGGATCACAAATTTAGCATTGGAGGGCAGCGTGGAGGGTGAAAATCGTAGAGGGAGACCGAGAGATGAGTACACTAAGCAGATTCAGAAGGATGTAGGTTGCAGTAGGTACTGGGAGATGAAGCAGCTTGCACAGGATAGAGTAGCATGGAGAGCTGCATCAAACCAGTGTCAGGACTGAAGACAACAACAACAACATTGATGCCTCATAACATGTCCTAACAACCGATCCCTTCTTCTAGTCAAGTTGTGCCACAAACTTCTCTTCTCCCCAATCCTATTCAATACCTCCTCATTAGTTACGTGATCTATCCACCTTATCTTCAGTATTCTTCTGTAGCACCACATTTTGAAAGCTTCTATTCTCTTCTTGTACAAACTAGTTATCGTCCATATTTCACTTCCATACCTGGCTACACTTCAAACAAATACTTTCAGAAACAACTTGCTGGTACATAAATCTATATTCGATGTTAACAAATTTCTCTTCTTCAGAAACGCTTTCCTTGCCATTGCCAGTCTACATTTTATATGCTCTCTACTTCGACCATCATCAGTTACTTTGCTCCCCAAATAGCAAGTTATTTTACTTCCTAAATAGCAAAACTCCTTTACTACTTTAAGTGTCTCATTTTCCTAATCTAATTCCCTCAGCATCACCCGATTTAATTAGACAACATTCCATTATCCTCGTTTTGCTTTTGTTGATGTTCATCTTATATCCTCCTTTCAAGACACTGTCCATTCTGTTCAACTGCTCTTCCAAGTCCTTTGCTGTCTCTGACAAATTACTATGTCATCGGCGAACCTCAAAGTTTTTACATCTTTTATATGAATTTTAATACCTACTCCAAATTTTTCTATTGTTTCCTTTATTGCTTGCTCAATATACAGATTGAATAACATCGGGGAGAGGCTACAACCCTGTCTCACTCCTTTCCCAACCACTGCTTCCCTTTCATGCCCCTCGAGTCTTATGACTGCCATCTGGCTTCTGCACAAATTGTAGATAGCCTTTGCTCCCTGTATTTTACCTCTGCCACCTTTAGAATTTGGAAAAGAGTATACCAGTCAGCATTGTCATTACCAGTTGGTAAAAAGACTAGGACTAGTAGAAATCCTTGGGTAACAGAAGAAATATTGAATTTAATTGATGAAAGGAGAAAATATAAATATGTATTAAATGAAGCAGGCAAAAATGACATCGACAGGAAGTGCAAAATGGCTAAACAGGGCTGGATAGAGGACAAACGTAAGGATGTAGAGGCTTATCTCACTAGGGGTAAGATAGATACTGCCTACAGGAAAATCAAAGAGACCTTTGGAGAAAAGAGAACCACTTGTATGAATCTCAAGAGCTCAGATGGAAACCCAGTTCTAAGCAAAGAAGAGACAGTAGAAAGGTGGAATGAATATATAGAGAGTCTATACATGGGCGATGTACTTGAGAACAATATCATGGAAATGGAAGAGGATGTAGATGAAGGTGAAATGGGAGATATGGTACTGCGTGAAGAGTTTGACAGCGCACTGAAAGACCTGAGTCGAAACAAGGCCCCTGGAATAGACAACATTCCATTGGAACTACTGACGGCCTTGGGAGAGCCAGTCTTGAAAAACTCTACCATCTGGTGAGCAAGATGTATGAAACAAGGCGAAATACCCTCAGACTTCAAGAAGAATATAATAATTCCAATCCAAAAGAAAGCAGGTGTTGACAGATGTGAAAATTACCTAACAATCAGTTTAATAAGTTACAGCTGAAAAATAGTAACACGAATTCTTTACAGACGAATGAAAAAACTAGTAGAAGCCGACCTCGGGGAAGATCAGTTTGGATTCCGTAGAAACACTGGAACACGTGAGGCAGTACTGACCCTACGACTTATCTTAGAAGAAAGATTAAGGAAAGGCAAACCTACGTTTCTATAATTTGTAGACTTAGAGAAAGCTTATGACAATGTAGACTGGAATTCTCTCTTTCAAATTCTATAGGTGGCAGGGGTAAAATACAGGGAGCGAACGGCTATTTACAATTTGTACAGAAACCAGATGGCAGTTATAAGAGTCGAGGGACATGGAAGGGAAGCAATGGTTGGGAAAGGAGTGAGACAGGGTTGTAGCCTCTCCCCGATGTTATTCAATCTGTATATTGAGCAAGCAGTAAAGGAAACAAAAGAAAATTTGGAGTAGGTATTAAAATTCATGGAGAAGAAATAAAAACTTTGAGGTTCGCCGATGACATCGTAATTCCGTCAGAGACAGCAAAGGACTTGGAAGAGCAGTTGAACGGAATGGATAGTGTCTTGAAAGGAGGATATAAGATGAACATCAACAAAAGCAAAACGATGATTATGGAATGTAGTCGAAGTAAGTCAGATGATGCTGAGGGAATTAGATTAGGAAAATGAGACACTTAAAGTAGTAAAGGAGTTTTGCTATTTGGGGAGCAAGATAACTGATGATGGTCGAAGTAGAGAGGATATAAAATGTAGACTGGCAATGGCAAGGAAAGCGTTTATGAAGAAGAGAAATTTGTTACCATCGAGTATAGATTTAAGTGTCAGGAAGTCATTTATGAAAGTATTTGTATGGAGTGTAGCCATGTATGCAAGTGAAACATGGACGATAAATAGTTTGGACAAGAAGATAATAGAAGCTTTCGAAATGTGGTGCTACAGAAGAATGCTGAAGATTAGATGAGTAGATCACATAACTAATGAGGAAGTATTGAATAGGATTGGGGAGAAGAGAAGTTTGTGGCACAACTTGACCAGAAGAAGGGATCGGTTGGTAGGACATGTTCTGAGGCATCAAGGGATCACCAGTTTGGTATTGGAGGGCAGCGTGGAGGGTAAAAACCGTAGAGGGAGACCAAGAGATGAATACACTAAGCAGATTCAGAAGGATGTAGGTTGCAGTAGGTACTGGGAGACGATGAAGCTTGCACAGGATAGAGTAGCATGGAGAGCTGCATCAAACTAGTCTCAGGACTGGAGACCGGAACAACAACAACGTCAGTCCCACCTGATGCAGATCCCACACCGCACAGCAATACTCAAAAATCGGGCGGACAAGCGTGGTGTATGCAGTCTCTTTAGTAGACCTGTTTCACCTTCTAAGTGTTCTGCCAGTGAATCACAATCTTTGGCTTGCTCGACTCACAATATTATCTATGTGATCGTTCCAATTTAGGTTATTTGTCATTGTAATCCCTAAGTATTTAGTTGAATATACAGCCTTCTGATTTCTGACTTAAGTCGTAATCGAAATTTAGCTGATTTCTTTTATTACTCGTGTGATTTACTTCAGACTTTACCTTATTCAGTGTTAATTGCCACTTTTCTAAATCATTTTGCAAGTCGTTTTGATCATCTGATGACTTTCAAAGACGGTAAATGACAGCATCATCTGCAGCAATCTAAGACAGCTACTCAGATTGTCTCCTTTGTCATTAATATAGATCAGGAACAATAGAGGGCCTATAACACTTCCTTGGGGAACGCCGGATATTACTTCTGTTTCACTGGATGACTTTCCGTCTATTACTAAGAACTGTGACCTTTTTAACATGAAATCACGAATCCAGTCGCACAATGGAGGCTATACTCCGTAGGCACGCAGTTTGGTTAGAAGACGCTTTTGAGGAACGATGTCGAAAGCCTTGTTTTTTTAAAATCTGACTGCTGACTGGTTTGATGCGGCCCGCCACGAATTCCTTTCCTGTGCTAGCCTCATCATCTCAGAGTAGCTCTTGCAACCTACGTCCTCAATTATTTGCTTGACGTATTCCAATCTCTGTCTTCCTCTACAGTTTCTGCCCTCTACAGCTCCCTCCAGTACCATGGAAGTCATTCCCTCATGTCTTAGCAGATGTCCTATCATCCTGTCCCTTCTCCTTATCAGTGTTTTCCACATATTCCTTTCCTCTCCGATTCTGCGTAGAACTTCCTCATTCCTTACCTTATCAGTCCACCTAATTTTCAACATTCGTCTATAGCACCACATCTCAAATGCTTCGATTCTCTTCTGTTCCGGTTTTCCCACAGTCCATGTTTCACTACTCCAGGCGCACATCCTCAGAAATTTCTTCCTCAAATTAAGGCCGGTATTTGATATTAGTAGACTTCTCTTGGCCAGAAATGCCTTTTTTGCCTTAGAGTGTCTGCTTTTGATGTCCTCCTTGCTCCGTCCGTCATTGGTTATTTTACTGCCTAGGTAGCAGAATTCCTTAACTTCATTGACTTCGTGACCATCAATCCTGATGTTAAATTTCTCGCTGTTCTCATTTCTACTACTTCTCATTACCTTCGTCTTTCTCCGATTTACTCTCAAACCATACTGTGTACTCCTTAGACTGTTCATTCCGTTCAGCAGATCATTTAATTCTTCTTCACTTTCATTGAGGATAGCAATGTCATCAGCGAATCGTATCATTGATATCCTTTCACCTTGTATTTTAATTCCACTCCTGAACCTTTCTTTTATTTCCATCATTGCTTCCTCGATGTACAGATTGAAGAGTAGGGGCGAAAGGCTACAGCCTTGTCTTAATCCCTTCTTAATACGGGCATTTCGTTTTTGATCGTCCACTCTTATTATTCCCTCTTGGTTGTTGTACATATTGTATATGACCCGTCTCTCCCTGTAGCTTACCCCCTACATTTTTCAGAATCTCGAACAGCTTGCATCATTTTATATTATCGAACGCTTTTTGCAAGTCGATAAATCCTATGAACGTGTCTTGATTTTTGTTTAGCCTTGCTTCCATTATTAGCCGTAACGTCAAAATTGCCTCTCTCGTGCCTTTACTTTTCCTAAAGCCAAACTGATCGTCACCTATCGCGTTCTCAATTTTCTTTTCCATTCTTCTGTATATTATTCTTGTAAGCAGCTTCGATGCATGTGCTTTAACAGCTGATTGTGCGATAATTCTCGCACTTGTCAGCTCTTGCCGTCTTCGGAATTGTGTGGATAATACTTTTCCGAAAGTCAGATGGTATGTCGCCAGACTCATATATTCTACACACCAACGTGAATAGTCGTTTTGTTGCCACTTCCCCTAATGATTTTAGAAATTCTGATGGTATGTCATCTATCCGTTCTGCCTTATTTGACCGTAAGTCCTCCAAAAATTCTTTTAAATTCCGATTCTTATACTGGATCCCCTATCACTTCTAAATAGACTCCTGTTTATTCTTTTATCACATCAGACAAATCTTCAGCCTCATAGAGGCTTTCAATGTATTCTTTCCACCTATTTGCTCTCTCCTCTGCATTTAACAGTGGAATTCCCGTTGCACTCTTAATGTTACCACCGTTGCTTTTAATGTCACCAAAGGTTGTTTTGACTTTCCTGTATGCTGAGTCTGTCCTTCCGACAGTCATATCTTTTTCGATGTCTTCACATTTTTCCTGCAGCCATTTCGTCTTAGCTTCCCTGCACTTCCTATTTATTTCATTCCTCAGCGACTTGTATTTCTGAATTCCTGATTTTCCCGGAACATGTTTGTACTTCCGCCTTTCATCAATCAACTGAAGTATTTCTTCGGTTACCCATGGTTTCTTCGCAGCTACCTTCTTTGTACCTATGTTTTCCTTCCCAACTTCTGTGATGGCCCTTTTTAGAGATGTCCATTCCTCTTCAACTGTGTTGCCTACTGCGCTATTCCTTATTGCTGTATTTATAACGCTAGAGAACTTCAAACGTATCTCGTCATTCCTTAGAACTTCCGTATCCCACTTCTTAGCGTATTGATGCTTCCTGACTAATGTCTTGAACTTCAGCCTACTCTTCTTCACTACTATATTGTGATCTGAGTCTATATCTGCTCCTGGGTATGCCTTACAATCCAGTATCTGATTTCGGAATCTCTGTCTGACCATGATGTAATCTAATTGAAA
This sequence comes from Schistocerca gregaria, assembly GCF_023897955.1. Classification (NCBI taxonomy): domain Eukaryota; kingdom Metazoa; phylum Arthropoda; class Insecta; order Orthoptera; family Acrididae; genus Schistocerca; species Schistocerca gregaria. The sequence continues at coordinate 110,555,949 of NC_064928.1, read as the reverse complement.
TCTTCCCGTATCTCCCGGCCTTTTCCAAGTATCCTAGTCCTCTTGTGATTCTTGAACAGGGTATTCGCTATTACTAGCTGAAACTTGTTACAGAACTCAATTAATCTTTCTCCTCTTTCATTCCTTGTCCCAAGCCCATATTCTCCTGTAACGTTTTCTTCTACTCCTTCCCCTACAACTGCATTCCAGTCGCCCATGACTATTAGATTTTCGTCACCCTTTACATACTGCATTACCCTTTAAATATCCTGATACACTCTCTCTATCTGTTCATCTTCAGCTTGCGACGTCGGCATGTATACCTGGACTATCGTTGTCGGTGTTGGTCTGCTGTCGATTCTGATTAGAATAACCCGGTTACTGAACTGTTCACAGTAACACACCCTCTGCCCTATCTTCCTATTCATAAGAAATCCTACACCTGTTATACCATTTTCTGCTGCTGTTGATATTAGCCGATACTCATCTGACCAGAAATCCTTGTCTTGCTTCCACTTCACTTCACTGACCCCTACTATATCTAGATTGAGCCTTTGCATTTCCCTTTTCAGATTTTCTAGTTTCCCTACCACGTTCAAGCTTCTGACATTCCACGCCCCGACTCGTAGAACATTATCCTTTCGTTGATAATTCAATCTTTTCCTCATGGTAACCTCCCGCTTGGCAGTCCCCTCCCGGAGATCCGAATGGGGGACTATTCCGGAATCTTTTGCCAATGGAAAGATCATCATGACACTTCTTCAACTACAGGCCACATGTCCTGTGGATACACGTTACGTGTCTTTAATGCAGTGGTTTCCATTGCCTTCTGCATCCTCAAGTCGTTGATCATTGCTGATTCTTCCGCCTTTAGGGGCAATTTCCCACCCCTAGGACGAGAGAGTGCCCTGAACCTCTATCCGCTCCTCCGCCCTCTTTGACAAGGCCGTTGGCAGAATGAGGCTGACTTCTTATGCCGGAAGTCTTCGGCCGCCAATGCTGATTATTTATCAAAATTTAGGCATTGGCGGGGATCGAACCCAGAACCGAAAACGTTTTTGATTATGAATCAAAGACGCTACCCCTAGACCACGTGAAATCTAAAGCCTTTAGGAAATCTAAAAATATGGAATCAATTTGACATCCCCTGTCGATAGCACTTATTACTTCATGAGTATAAAGAGTTAGTTGTGTTTCACAAGAACGATATTTCTGAAACCATGCTGACTGTGTGTCAATAAATCGTTTTCTTCGAGGTACTTCATAATGTTCGAATGCAATATACGTTGCAAAACCTTACTACAAATCGAGGTTAATGATACAGGCTTGTAATCCAGGGGATTACTCCTATTTCCCTTTTTGAGTATTGGTGTGAGTTGAGGAATTTTCCAGTCTTTAGGTACGGATCTTTGTGTGGCCGAGTGGTTGTAGCCTATATAATTCCTAAATATAGAGCTATTTTATCAGCATACTCCGAGAGAAACCTGACTGGTATGCAATCTGGACCGGAAGCTTTGCCTTTATTAAGTGATTTAAGCTGCTTCGTTACTCTGAGGATATCTATGCACGGCTTGCAGTACCTGAGTTTTGTACGGTTTCACGTGTAAACGTCAGTGCAGCACACGCCAGATGGACATGGGGGCACGTTGAGCTGTCGAGCTGCACGGCGAACGGATTACTGCGGAGTCCTTGTGAAAGTATGGCTCATCATTCGACGTCTGTGTCAGAAACTAGGGGCGGCCCGGCGATTTGCCTTTACATAAACAACCTGTTTCTCGGAATTGTCAATGCCATCCTCTAATTGTCTGTGCTGAAGGATGATCCACACCATATCTAGTATGAAAGTCACACTGAACAGTTATTACTGACCCGCACTGCGCAAAACTTACTTAGAACACAAAGGCATTGTATTGTATCGACACCTTTTTCAATAGAACTGAAGTGGTCACACACTGCTGCTACCTAGCGGTAACCATGTAAGACTCGAGTGTTTGTTCACTCAAATATGTCAAATAGCATAATAGTTACGATTTTTTAAAATCGGCTGATTCTCTGTGATACACCCTGTATATAAGGTGGTAGGCGATGAAATATTTCATACGACCCGATCCACTGAAGTTACGCTGCACTGTGTGCAATCGTCGTTAGACAATCGGCACTCGTCAGGCTATATTGTTGACGTACAAGTAAACGACCACTTTCATGCTGTAAATATTTTTGTGAAACCGCCGCTGCGATTGACAACCGTAAACACGGTATGGAAGTCCGCTTATGATGTTACGAACAGTCAAAGGCTTTGGCAGTCAAATGTGACCGTCAACGAAGTGCTAACAGCAGCAAATGTGTCATCCGCTAAACACTAAATGCAACTTGGGCTTACGTCTGCCAACTACACGATCCTCACGAGTCCAGTTCATTTCAGGATAAGAGAAGTGCTGTGGAAACCTTATATCTCTGTCTCCTGTCGAAAATTTGAAATTATAACGCTGTTCCCCTTTTCAGGAATTTGTTATTTATGCATTATTTTTGGTATTGCGCAAATGTTTCACGTACCCTACCCTCTGATGTGCTGGATGGTGATTATTCAAGATACGCCAATGTCGATCCCGATGGCCCTGATTTGACCAAGAAGCAAGATGATGATGCCTCAGCGACGGCAAAAAAATTACATCATGCGTCTCTCTCTCTCTCTCTCTCTCTCTCTCTCTCTATATATATATATATATATATATATATATATATATATATATATATATATATATATATATATATATATGGTGCTATTTCGTATTATAACAAAAGAACTGACTAAATATCCCGCTGTGTTATGAAATACCTACAGTCGTAGTTTTGATGCTATTTTACCATATTCAACCAGTTTTGATGACTTAATACATTATGTTCAGGTCTTAACTGACGATGACGGAGTGAATCCCAGTCGTATACACGATCCCATCAGTGGCCAACATGTATGAACTGCCTTCTATAACACAGCAAAAGAAAAGTTGTGTCTGCAATCAGCAGTAGATGTAGTGCACATATTTGGCGCTTTTGTGATCCATTTACAACTGCAGGTGCACGAGATTTAAACTTAAGTTCAAAAATGTTCAAATGTGTGTGAAATTTTATGGGACTTGAAACGTCCCCTTTGAAGAATTATACATGACTGTGCTTAATCTGACACACAGTATTTTCTTAGCGCAACGCAATCTGACCTTCAGTAATCCCAACAAGAGAATGGCCCTGACTAAATTAATCTATACGTTTCGCAAATCACTTACCTCGCAAAAATCTTCGTTACTCGAACTACTGCAATACAGTGAGTGCACTAGTGCCAGCTAAATAAAAGATTCAAACTACTGAAGGCACTAATTACTGACAGGCATAGTTAGCAAATGAAAGATTTTAATACAGAACAAACAGTGTATTTACCTTAATAGTCATAATATATATAGCAATTCATGACACCCATTCTTACAATTTTCAAAACTCCGCCATTTCTCTCCCCACATCCACCACTGCTGGCGGTTCACCTCCAACTGCCCAACGCTACGCACTGTTAACATCCAGCAGCCCAACACTACAATGGCGAGTATTACAACAATGCCAACCAGCCACTGACTGCACACAGCACAGTCAGTGATTTTCATACAGAGTTCTACGTGGCGTTACCAATAAAAAACCTAAACAGCCCACTTACATAGCCCCCATGCTCCCCACAAAAAATTTTACAAGTTGTTTTGGGCAGTGGCTAATACAGATTTGAAAATTTTTTTCATAATTACAATAACAAAAAAAATGAAATTCACTCACTTTTCGATACAATGTTGGTCAAAAGCTAAAATTTTCTCACAGTCCATAAAGACAGTCCTGATCGTTCACCACAGTAAAATTGCAGTGTTTTTCTCAAAGTCTGAGCAGTAAAAGAAAATGCACCCAGAAATAGTGGATTTCTATTCAGTCTTGAAGAAGTAGTTTTGTCCTTCCAACGGAAAGACTGTGCTGACTCTTGACATGCAGACAGGTAATGATCCCCAACAGAGCAAACCCACAGCAGAGTCATTCGAAGTTTTGAAGAATATTGGTAGGTAGGTCATCACAGAGTAGACCCACTGTAGTCCTGGTAGAGAGTATGTTATTGGTGGGCCATCAAAGACGCAGACCCACTGTAGTCCTTGTAGAGACGGCCAGCAGCCATCTGCTGCGACTGTGTAGGTGTACAATCACCATCGAAGAGTCTTGAGAGGAATACAGCAAGTACATAAACCACTACTTGTGCACGCACAAAGTTTTTGGAATTGTCCTTAGAACCAGCAATGCTGTTAACCAGACCCTTCCTGAATTATCAACACATGTGCAAACACTAACAGTCACTACTTCTCACATATTGTCCATGTACTATAACCAACAGAAACGTATGCATTGAAATGTAACTTACAAGTTACTTAATTTGATGAACTGGTGTCAATTACAATTTTATAACATGAGAATACAATAACAAAGGTACTAAATACATCACTAAAGAACATAACAATTTGTTTTTGTTGTTGTCTTCAGTCCTGAGACTGGTTTGATACTACTCTATCCTGTGCAAGCTTCTTCATCTCCCCGTACCTACTGCAACCTACATCCTTCTGAATCTGCTTAGTGATTTCATCTCTTGGTCCCTCCTCTAAGATTTTTACCCTACGCGCTGCCCTCCAATACTAAATTGGTGATCCCTTGATGCCTCAGAACATGTCCTACCAACCGATCCCTTCTGGTCAAGTTGTGCCACAAACTTCTCTTCTCCCCAATCCTACTCAATACTTCCTCATTAGTTATGTGATCTACCCATCTAATCTTCAGCATTCTTCTGTAGCACCACATTTCGAAAGCTTCTATTCTCTTCTTGCCTAAACTATTTATCGTCCATGTTTCACTTCCATACATCGCTACACTCCATACAAATACTTTCAGAAATAACTTCCTGACACTTAAATCTATACTCGATGTTAACAAATTTCTCTTCTTCAGAAACGCTTTCCTTGCCATTGCCAGTCTACATTTTATATCCTCTTAGTCTTTATTTTTTCTCCATGGATTTTAATACCTATCCGAAGTTTTCTTTTGTTTCCTTTACTGCTTGCTCAATATACAAATTGAATAACAATGGGGAGAGGCTACAACCCTGTCTTACTCCCTTTACAACCGCTGCTTCCCTTCCAAGACCCTCGACTCTTATAACTGCCATCTGGTTTCTGTACAAATTGTAAATAGCCTTTCGCTCCCTGTATTTTACCCCTACTACCTTTAGAATTTGAAATAGAGTATTCCAGTCAACATAGTCAAAAGCTTTCTCTAAGTCTACAAATGCTAGAAACGTAGGTTTGCCTTTCCTTAATCTCTCTTCTAAGATAAGTCGTAGGGTCAGTATTGCCTCACGTGTTCCAGTGTTTCTACGGAATCCAAACTGATTTTCCCTGAGGTCGGCTTCTACTAGTTTTTTCATACGTCTGTAAAGAATTAGTGTTAGTATTTTGCAGCTGTGGCTTATTAAACTGATTGTTCAGCAATTTTCACATCTGTCAACGCCTGCTTTCTTTGGGATTGGAATTATTATATTCTTCTTCAAGTCTGAGGTTATTTCGCCTGTTTCATACATCTTGCTCACCAGATGGTAGAGTTTTGTCAGGACTGGCTCTCCCAAGGCTGTCAGTAGTTCCAATGGAATGTTGTCTATTCCAGGGGCCTTGTTTCGATTCAGGTCTTTCAGTCCTCTGTGAAACTCTTCATGCAGTATCGTATCTCCCATTTCACCTTCATCTACATCCTCTTCCATTTCCATAATATTGTCCTCAAGTACATCGCCCTTGTATAGACTCTCTATATATTCCTTCCACCTTTCTGCTGTCCCTTCTTTGCTTAGAACTGGGTTGCCATCTGAGCTCTTGATATTCATACAAGTGGTTCTCTTTTCTCCAAAGGTCTCTTTGATTTTCCTGTAGGCAGTATTTATCTTACCCCTAGTGAGATAAGCCTCTACGTCCTTACATTTGTCCTCTAGCCATCCCTGCTTATCCATTTTGCACTTCCTGTCGATCTCATTTTTGAGATGTTTGTATTCCTTTTTGCCTGCTTCATTTGCTGCATTTTTATATTTTCTCCTTTCATCAATTAAATTCGATATTTCTTCCGTTACTCAAGGATTTCTACTAGCCCTCGTCTTTTTACCAACTTTATCCTCTGCTGCCTTCACTACTTTATCCCTCAAAGCTACCCATTTTTCTTCTACTGTATTTCTTTCCCTCATTTCTGTCAATTGTTCCCTTATGCTCTCCCTGAAACTCTGTACAACCTCTGGTTCTTTCAGTTTATCCAGGTCCCATCTCCTTAAATTCCCACCTTTTTGCAATTTCTTCAGTTTTAATCTACAGGTCATAACCAATAGATTGTGGTCAGAGTCCACATCTGCCCCTGGAAATGTCTTACAATTTAAAACCTGGTTCCTAAATCTCTGCCTTACCATTATATAATCCCCATGACTATTAAATTGTCGTCTCCCTTCACTATCTGAATAATTTCTTTTATTTGATCATACATTACTTTAATTTCTTCGTCATCTGCAGAGCTAGTTGGGATATAAACTTGTACTACTGTAGTAGGTGTGGGCTTCGTATCTATCTTGGCCACAATAATGCGTTCACTATGCTGTTTGTAGTAGCTCCCCGCATTCCTATTTTCCCATTCATTATTAAACCTACTCCTGCATTACCTCTATTTGATTTTGTATTTATAACCCTGTATTCACCTGACCAGAAATCTTGTTCCTCCTGCCACCGAACTTCACTAATTCCCACTATATCTAACTTATCTATTTCCCTTTTTAAATTTTCTAACCTACGTGCCCGATTAAGGGATGTGACATTCCACGCTCCGATCGTAGAACGCCAGTTTTCTTTCTCCTGATAACGACGTCCTCTTGAGTAATCCCCACCCGGAGATCCGAATGGGGGACTATTTTACCTCCGGAATATTTTACCCAAGAGGACGCCATCATCATTTATCAATACAGTAAAGCTGCTTGCCCCCGGGAAAAATTACGGTCGTAGTTTCCGCTTGCTTTCGGCCGTTCGCAGTACCAGCACAGCAATGCCGCTTTGGTTATTGTTACAAACCCAGATCAGTCAATCATCCAGACTGATGCCCTTGCAACTACTCAAAAGGCTGCTGCCCCTCTTCAGGAACCACACGTTTGTCTGGCCTCTCAACAGCTACCTCTCCATTGTGGTTGTACCTATGGTACGGCTATTTGTATCGCTGAGGCACGCAAGCCTCCCCACCAACGACAAGGTACATGGTTCATGGGGGGGGGGGGGGGACATAACAATACAGATAACATTTGTAGTAGTACAGGCTTTACAAAAGAATCGAAATAACATATGCATGAGTGTTACAGGAATTATGACATAAGTACATACATAAAAGATCAGAATAACTTTTGATACATCAAATTCACACATGAGCAACAAAAGAGAAGAGACAAACAATGTCTAAACATCTTTACAAAGTAAATAACATAGCATTAGAACAATTCTACAACATAACTTTCATCAGCTAAACACATAAAGACTGGAGAAACACAAATACACATAGCGTAATAACACAAAAGTATAAGACACGGTTTAGCGAACGCCACTACTGCCAGCTAAACAAAAGATTCAGACTACTGATAGGCACAGTCAGCAAAAGAAAGATTTTGATAGAGAACAAACAATGTATTTACCTTAATAGTGTTCAAAAGTCATATGTATAGCAGTTCATGACATCCAGTCTTACATATTTCAAAAGTCCGCCATTTCTCTCCCCACATCCACCACTGCTGGCGGCTCACCTCCAACTGCCCAACGCTACTCACTGTTAACATCCAGCTGCCCAACACTACAATGGCGAGTATTACAACAATGCCAACCAGCCACTGACTGCACACAGCACAGTCAGTGATTTTCATACAGAGCACTACGTGGCATTACCAAAAAAAAAAAAAAAACCTAAACAGCCTACTTATAGACTTAACTGCTAGCTCATCAGTCCCTAAGCTTACACACTAATAAACCTAAATTATCCTAAGGACACACACACACACACACACACACACATGCCCACATGCCCGAGAGAGGACTCGAACCTCCGCCAGGACCAGCCGCACAGTCCGTGACTCTAGCGCCTAAGACCGCTCGGCTAATCCCGCGCGGCTAAACTTAAGTGTTCATATCATTATTTCAACGAATTTCAAACGTGTATATGGAACAGCATGTGAATTCACACCACCACATGTAACTGTTCATACACGGGATGTCACGGCTGTATATGATTGAATGCCTTAAAATATCCCAAAATCCCAGAGAATGACAAAATGTCGAAATTACAGTTGCAATGAATTTTTAACACCCTAAAGTGGAATGATTTCATTTAACAACAGCCCACACTTTGTTTCTAATGCAGGCAGCGAGTACACATAAGAGCAAACCTAGCAGCACCTGAAGAAGACTGTTGGGACTTCATCTAAATATTGTCCAGAAAATGGAAATAACAACTCGGCTGAACACCCAGAAGCACATTATTAGTCGCGGCGAGAAAATATGACAGATCACAAAAAATTATTACCTGTATGCCGGCCGGTGATGCCGGTTCTAGGCGCTTCAGTCTGGAACCGCGCGACCGCTATGGTCGCAGGTTCGAATCCTGCCTCGGGCATGGATGTGTGTGATGTCCTTAGGTTAGTTAGGTTTAAGTAGTTGTAAGTTCTAGGGGACTTCCGTTGTTAAGTCCCATAGTGCTCAGAGCCATTTGAACCATTACCTGTGCCAGAATACACTGAAGCGCCAGAGGAAGTCGTATAGGCATGCATGTACAAACAGAGGTACGTAAACAGTATTAATGTGCCAGAGAGTTTCATATCAGCGCACACTCCGCTGGAGCGTGAAAATCTCATTCTGGAAACATCCCCCAGGCAGTGGCTAAGCCATGTCTCCGCTATATCCTTTCTTTCAGGAGTGCCAGTTCTGCAAGGTTCGCAGAAGAGCTTCTGTAAAGTTTGGAAGGTAGGAGACGAGATACTGGCAGAAGTAAAGCTGTGAGTACCGGGCGTCAGTCGTGTTTCGGTAGCTCACTTGGTAGAGCACTTGCCCGCGAAAGGCAAAGGTCCCGAGTTCGAGTCTCGGTCGGGCACACAGTTTTAATCTGCCAGGAAGTTTCATATCAGCGCGCACTCCGCTGCAGAGTGAAAATCTCATTCGTGATACTATAGTTGCACGAGCGTTGCGACACAGCATCTTCGAGGTAGCGATGAAGTGGGGATTCTCCCGTACGACAATTTCACTAGTGTACCGTGAATATCAGGAATCCGGTAAAACATCAAGTCTCTGACAACGCTGCGGCCGGAAAAAGATCCTGCAAGAACGGGACTGACGACGACTGAAGAGAATCGTCCAACCTGACGAAAGTGCAACTCTTCGGCAAATTACTGCAGATTTCATTGCTGGGTCATCAACAAGTGTCAGCGTGCGAAGCATTCAACAAAACATCATCAATATAGGCTTTCGGAGCGGAAGGCCCGCTCGTGTAGCCTTGATGACTGTACGACACAAAGCATTGAGCCTCGCCTGGGCCAGTCAACACCGACACTGGACTGTTGATGACTGCAAACATGTTGCTTGGTCAGACGAGTGTCGTTTCACATTGTATCGACCGGATGGGCGTGAACGGTCATGGAGACAACCTCATGAATCCATGCGCCCTACATGTCAGCAGTGTATTTTAAAGTTGGTGGAGGCTCTCTAATGACGTGGGGCGCGTGCAGTTGGAGTGAAATAGGACGCCTAATACGTTTAGATACGACTCTTACAAGTGACAAGTACGTAAGCATTCTGTCTAATCATCTGCATCTATTCACGTCCAATATGCATTCCGACTATGCGACACCCCACACGTCCAGAATTGCTGCAGAGTGGATCCAGGAACACTCTTCTGAGTTTAAACACTGCCGCTGGCCACCAAACTCCCCACTCATGGACGTTATTGAACATGTCTGGGATGTCTTGCAACGTGTTGTTCAGAAGAGATCTCCACTCCCTCGTACTCTAATGGATTTATGAACAGCCCTGAAGTATTATAGTGTCAGTTTCCTCCAGCACTACTTCAGACATTAAGTAGTGCTGGAGGGAATTGACACCATGAATCCCTTAGGGCTCTCCATGCCAAATCGTGTTGCGGTGCTTCCGCGTGCTTGCGGGGGCCCTACACGCTATTAAGCAGATGTACCAGTTTTTTTGACTGTTAGGTTTGTTTTTACGTAATAGACACTCTGAAGCTCGAAGGAACCGTGAATTTGGTGATGCAGGTGTGTGTGTGTGTGTGTGTGTGTGTGTGTGTGTGTGAGAGAGAGAGAGAGAGAGAGAGAGAGAGAGAGAGAGAGAGAGAGAGAGAGAGAGAGAGAGAGGCGGGGGAGGGGGTAAGATTGGTACAAATGGCTCTAAGCACTATAGGACTTAAAATCTGACGTTATCAGTCCCCTAGACTTAGAACTACTTAATCCTAACTAACCTAAGGACATCACACACATCCATGCCCGGGGCAGGATTCGAACCTGCGACCGTAGCAGCAGCGCAGTTCCGGACTGAAGCGCCTAGAACTGCTCGGCCACAGCGGCCGGATAGGGGGTAAGAACTGTAGGAGAAATTCGACAATCATTCATCCCACGTGCCATTCGGGAGTTAACAGTGAAAAGGCGATCAGACAGTGTTTAGTGGAAGAGAGGAAATTTGTTAAGATCGAATATAGATTTAAGTGTTAGGTAGCCTTTTTTGATAGTATTCATACAGAGTGTAGCGAGGTATCAAAGTAAACATGGGTAACAAATCATTTAGACACGAAGAAATGTGGTGTTACAGATGAATGCTGAAGATTAGATGGATAGATCACGCAACTCGTGAGAAGGCACTGAATAGAACTGGGAATAAAAGAAATTTGTGGCTCCACCTGACTAGAAGAAAGGATTAATTGATAGGACACATTGTGAGACATGAAGTGATCACCAATTTGGCACTGGAGGGATGTGAGTAAGCAGACTAGGAAAGATGCAATTTGCAGTAGTTATTCATGGATGAAGAGTCTTGCACAGGATAGAGTAGCGTGGAGAGCTGCATCAAACCAGTTTTCGGCCTTAAGACCACAACAACAACAACAGGTAAGTGAAGAAACGCTAAAAATTAAACATGCGTTATCATGAACTAAAACAGGCTCGCAGAGTAGGAACATGTGAGTGCCTGCCAGCTGTAGCCTTACAGTGACGGATGCGTACCCAGCTAGCGTTCGCTGTAACCGGCGAGACGGCTGTGGCGGACGTGCTGCGCCTCCCTAAGAGCCCGGCTGTCTGCCTGTTGCAAGCCGGGCCTTTCCCAATGGCGCACGCCCCTGTCCAGCACCGTCTTTCTCGTGGCGAAACCAGGCCCAACCGCCGCTGACACCTGTGAGCTAGCTGTTAATTCCGGCTCTGACGACCTTGATGTCGACAGCTCGTGAAACTCTGGCCTTCAGCACAGAGTAAAGTACTCCTGCGCCTGAGATGCACGTGCAGAACAACTCCGACTAGGGCGCTGCTGGTGATACGAAGCTTGCTACCTCTAGACCCAGTTGTAAGAAAGAGACGTGTACAATACCGCCTCAAAAAGCCCGAATACGGTAAGGTAAAGGAGATGCTGAGTACAAGAGCCACATCGAACAATAAAATAAATGAATACACTGATAGACACGTCAAAAAAAGTTTTGCGTCACCTCGGCTCCGAGAGTTCCGGAACCTGTACAGAAAATTGGAAGAGAGATCAACATAAACATCATTTCCACGATTTTTATTGCTCATGAAAACCACACATTGCATGTTGTACCACCATACAACTGACCTCCAGAGGTGTTTGTCCAGATTCCTGTACACATCGGTACCTCTAACATCCAGTAGCACGTGCTGTTGCATTGATGCATGCCTGTATTCGTCGTGGCATACTATCCACAAGTTCATCAAGGCACTGTTGGTCCAGACTGTCTCACTCCTCAATGGTGATTCGGCGTAGATCCCTCAGAGTGGTTAGTAGGTCACGTCGTCCATAAACAGAGCTTTTCAGCCTATTCCAGGCATGTTCGACAGGGTTCATGTCTGGAGAACCTGCTGACCACTCTAGTCGAGCGATGTCTTTATCCAGACGGAACTCATTCACAAGATGCGCGATGGGGACGCGAATTGTCGTCCACGAAGACGAATTCCTTGCCAATATGCTGCCGATATGGCTGCGCTGTCGGTCGGAGGATGGCATTCATGTATTGTACATCCGTTACAGCGTCTTCCATGACCATCAGCCGTGTACGTCGGCTCCACATAATGCCACCCCAAAACAGCAGGGAACCTCCATTTTGCTGCACTCGCTGTACAATGTGTCTAGGGCGTTCAGCCTGACCGGGTTGCCTCCAAACACCAAACACGTCTCTGACGGTAGTCTGGTTGGAGGCACATGCGACACTCGTCGGTGAAGAGAACTTGATGCTACTCCTGAGCCGTCCATTCGGCATGTTGTTGGGCTCATCTGTACCGCGCTGCATGGTGTCGTGGTTGCAAAGATGGACCTCGCCATGGACGTAGGGAGTGAAGTTGCGCAGCATGCAGCCTATTGCGCACAGAGTCGTAACACGATGTCCTGTGGCCGCACGAAAAGTATTATTCCACATGGTGGCGTTACTGTCAGGGTTCCTATGAGCCATAGTCCGTATGTAGCGGTCACCCACTGCAGTAGTAGCCCTCGGGCGGCCTGAGCGAAGCATGGGGTCGACAGTTCCTGTCTCTCTGCATCTTCTCCATGTCCGAACAACATCGTTTTGGCGCCTGGACACTTCCCTTGTTGAGGGCCCTTCCTGGCACAAACTAACAATGAGGACGCCGACGAACCGCGGTATTGGCCGTCTAGGCATAGTTGAACTACCCGTGTACTTTTTGGTACATTTGGTTGTTTGGTATATTTCGCTTTTTGATAAATTTCCTTATTTTTTTGTTAAATTTCGGTATTTCTTTTTTTGGTAAGTTTCGGTATTTCTTTTTTTGGTAAATTTCGTTATTTCTTTTTTTGGTAAATTTCGTTAATTTGGTTTTTTGGCCAATTCACTGTCACTCTTTTTTTAGGCTCGGTGTTATTTTTGTGAAATTAGTTTCTGTTTCTGCCAAATTGATTCTATTAATTGATATTTTTTCCACTTTCGATATTTTTTGCCAAATTCGGTATTTTTTACCAAATTTAGTCTTATTCTTCTTGTCAAATTAGCAGTTTTTTTCTAAATTCGGTGTTGTTTTTTGGCGTGTTCTTTATTATTTTTTGCCTAATTTGGTGTTACGTTTTGCCTTCTGCTTTTGTTATATTTGTGTGTGTGTGTGTGTGTGTGTGTGTGTGTGTGTGTGTGTGTGTGTGTGTGTTTTTCAAATTCTACGCTAATTTTGTCGTTACAGCATAGTTCACATCCTTAGAAGATAAGAAATCAAAATGCGGTTTTGACATTCAACAACTAAGAGTTACTAATATTAGTAAACTGCCGCCTTCAGATTTATAAAAAAATGTATACGGTAAAACAAATTTCGTGATACCGGTATCTCGTAAAAACCACCGATTTCGCGTTTTTTCGTCGAAAAGAATTAATTTCTCGTTATTTTTCACATTGTTACATCTCTGTTGATATCGAATATCAAGAAATATTGGACAGGGAAGAGACACGAAAGAAAGATCAAATGGTTAAAATGGCTCTGAGCACTATGAGACTTAACATCTGAGGTCATCAGTCCCCTAGAACTTAGAACTTGTCTACATAACCCTAACTAAACTAAGGACATCACACACAACCATGCTCGAGGCAAGATTCGAACTTGCAACCGTAGCGGTCGCGCGGTTCCAGACTGAAGCGCCTAGAACCGCTCGGCCACAACGGGCGGCAAAGAAAGATCACGAATGTCATCCAACAAGGAAGCTATACACGATCTGTCAGGATATGGTCCATATCCCAGCTACTTACTGAAAATACAACTCACCACAGACGCTAGTGAATGTAGAGTAATGGGCACCCCAGACCACAAAATCTTGGAATGTGCCGTTAGACATGGTGTTACAGTCCAGAACATGAAAGCTTTTGGTAATACAGCAGTCTACAAAATTATAAGGAATGAAGAAATGTGGCATAAGCTTAACTAATTGACAGTTAAAATTTCAGCTGCTGAACTACGAGGCTACATGGCTGAGAGAAACCAAGATAAGGCCTTACAATATCCTGATAAGGACATTCCTTACGGCAGAACACCCGTCTGTAACAGCCTGCTGGAACACTGAGGAGACGAGCCTCGGGAAGGACCACCAGGGACTTCCTGTGACGCTGACTGCCATCTCCCAGTCTCTCTTCACCTTAGGTGGCACAGCAGCACTGCCCCTGTGAATCCTGAGTTGCACCCTCCCCAGCGCGCTGGGGCCTAACGGTCCAAAAGCATGAAAGATCTAGCGTGGTTCTGGCACTAATGACAGTAATGTTGCGTAATGCTGTCTAGTGCGGTGTTGTGTAGTACTGTAGTCCTGAGTTGTAAATAACAACATTTGTGATCCAGCAGTGCAGCATAGTGTAGCAGACCAGTACCATGTGGAATGTGGATTCCAGATGAATTTGTGCGCCAGATGGCTAAATGGAATACGTAGCCGTTCTTTACACTGAAGAGCCAAAGAAACTGGTACACCCCTCGAACACGCAGATGTGCCGCAACGCGACGTGGCATGGACTCGACTAGTGTCAGAGGAAGTGCTGGAGGGAACTGACACCATGAATCCTGCAGGGTTGTTCATAAATCAGTACGAGAGGGTGAGATTTCTGATGAACAGAGCGTTGCAAGGCATCCTAGATATGCTCAATAATGTTCATGTCTGGGGATTTTGGTGGCCAATGGAAGTGTTTAAACTCAGCAGAGTGTTCCTTAAGCCACTCTGTTGTAGTTATAGACGTGTGGGATGTCGCATTGTACTGTTGGAATTGTCCTAGTCTGTCGAAATGCACAATGGACATGAATGGACGCAGGTGATGAGACCGGATTCTTACCTACGTGTCACCCGTCAGAGTCGTGTATAGACGTATCAGGACTCCCACATCACTCCAACTGCACACTCTTCACACTGTTACAAAGCCTCCACCAGCTCGAACAGTCGCCTGCTGACATCCAGGGTCTATGGATTCATGAGATTATCCTCATACCCGTACAGGTCCATCCTCTCGATACAATTTGAAACGAGACTCGTCCGACCAGGCAACATTTTTCTACTCATCAACAGTCAAACGTCAGTGTTGATGGGCCCAGTTGAGGCGTAAAGCTTTCTGTCGTGCAGTCATCAAGGGTACACGAGTGGTCCTTCAGCTCCGAAAGCCCATATCGATGATTTTTCGGTGAATGGTTCGTACGCTGACACTTGTTGATGGCGCAGCATTGAATCCTGCAACAAACTGCCGAAGGGCTACATTTCTGGCCGCAGCGACGTTGAAGATTTGATGTTTTACCGAATTCGTGATATTCACAGTATACTGGTCAAATGATCGTACGGGAAAATGCCGAATTCATCGCTACCTAGGAGATATTGTGACCTATCGCTCGTGCGCCGACCCAAACACAACGTTGAAACTCACTTAAACCTCGATAACCTGGCATTGTATCAGTAGTAACCGATCTAACAACTGCGCCAGGGGTTAGGGAGGTGGAGCCCCTCCGCGCCCACGCCGGCATGTTTGGGTCAAATGGCTCTTAGCACTATGGGACTTGACATCTGAGGTCATCAGTCCACTACATTTAGAACTACTTAAACCTAACAAACCTAAGAACAACACACACACACCCATGCCCGAGGCAGGATTCGAACCTGCGACCGTAGCAGCAGCGCGGTTCCGGACTGAAGCGCCTAGAACAACTCGGCCACAGCGGCCGGCACACCGGCATGATGACCAACACAAAAGGTCTACTGGCATCTCGGCATAAGGTTTATTTTTCACTAAAGTGAGGTCTCGCAGGGTACTACGAAGTTTGCGTACGTCTGGTTAAGGTTAACCACTAATTATCGCTAATGTGGAAATAGATTGAGTCGAAAGTAAACGAAGGGTATCTGTTTGAAGGGCAGAAGAAAAAAGTGCCAAGGCAAGAGCCAAGGGGAAAAAACCTCTGCGATAGTTGGGTCGGGTTGTGGGAACAGTAGCGGTTTTCTTGCCGTCTGCAACAGGTCATGCAAAGGAACGGCTTTGTTAGTAGTGGGTAGCATGCAGGTCGACACCTCTGTCATTGTGTGGTGGTGTGACTCGGCGGCTGCCGCTGGGTGCCGGTGTTGATTTCTATGTCAGTGTCAGCATATCTGTAACAGTTAGGTTCATCACCGTTTTGTGTCCGATAGGTCATATATTAGATTCACAGTGTAGGGTAATGCTGGCGGCTTGTGTCTGCGTCAGTGTGCGAGGACGTCGTTTTCCCTGCTGTAGCCTATTGGTCGGCTTTAATAACAGTTGGAATATCCAGTCAACGTTGCTGTTTTGCAGGGGCTTGTGGATGTACCGGGTGATCAAAAAGTCAGTATAAATTTGAAAACTGAATAAATCACGGAATAATGTTGATAGAGAGGTACAAATTGACGGCAAAGCTTGGAATGACATGGGGTTCTATTAGAACCAAAAATTATATAAAAGTTCAAAAAATATCCGACAGATGGCGCTTCATCTGATCAGAATAGCAATAATTAGCAAGACAAAGCAAAGATGATGTCCTTTACAGGAAATGCTGAATATGTCCATCATCATTCCTCAACAATAGCTGTAGTCGAGGAATAATGTTGTGAACAGTACTGTAGAGCATGTCCGGAGTTATGGTGAGACATTGGCGTCGGATGTTGTCTTTCAGCATCCCTAGAGATGTCGGTCGGTCACGATACACCTGCGACTTCAGTTAACCCCAAAGCCAATAATCGCACGCACTGAGGTCTGGGGACCTGGGAGGCCAAGCATGACGAAATTGGCGGCTGAGCACACGATCACCAAAGGACGCACGCAAGAGATCTTTCACGCTCCATATGTCGGACATTTTGTGAACTTAGTTTTTTCTTTTTTTTTCCTTTTTGTTCTAATAAAACCCCATGCCATTCCAAGCATGTGAGTCAGTTTTTACCTCTCTATTTACATTATTCTGTGGTTTATTACGTTTTCAAATCTATACTGACTTTTTGATCACCCTGTATGTGAGCTTGCCATAGGTGATTATGCCCTAGCTAGTAGACACTTTGGCCGCTTATGCGATCATAGTTTCCCAGGCTAAGGATGAAAGGATTGTTCGATTTCCTGTATAGCCGTGTGGCGTGTTTTTTGATTACTTCCTCGAGGGTTTCAAGGCGGTATTCATTGTGAACATCCACGGTGTGTGTGTAGCGTGGTGCGTTGCTAATGATGCGTGGCACTTTGTTCTGTATGATCTGCAGGCGGCGCAGGCGTGTAGGAGCTGCGTATCTCGAGACGGGAGCTGCGTACGTCATCAGAGGTCTAATCAGTGTCATGCATATGAACCTCGGCACCCTCCTATCCAGTGTACTTTCCCTGTTGAGCGGTGGGAAGAGTTGTTTGCCCTCGCATGCACTATGTTGGCAACGTATTCATTGTGGTCCCTCCATGTAAGTTTCCGGTCCAGCCAGACACCGAGACATCTGACTTTCTCTCGGAAACGTATTGAGGGTGTGTGGAGTGTTACCCTGTCGACAGTGTTGATGTTTGCGCAGTAGCCTCGGTCTGCACGTGAACAGAACTGCTTCGCTCTAGTCGAAGTTTACTTTAATACGCCATCGCTTCAACGAAGGCTCGCCAATTCTGAGTGCTGTCTGTATTCGTGGGTTTATGTTCGACGGTTTCCAATCTTGCGCAAGGATGGCTGTCATTCGCGTAGATGGCTAATGTCGTGAAACTTCGCCAGACACTTGTCTCATATAGGCGTTGACGACCGCAGAGCCGTATTCTGCCTGTTTACATATCACTTTATTTGATTACACATGCCTATACCAGTTTCTCTGGCGCTTCAGTGTATAATAGTACTTAGATATACTAACACATTCGAAAAGCTAGCAAGTGGGAGCGAACTCGCGTTCTGCGGGTTATGTATAAATTTAATTATGTATAGGTTGTGATAATTGAGTTTGCGAGTATCAAAATATGTGGCAAAAATGGCAGTATCTTTTGATTGCATTGACTTAGAAGCTTAAATTTCTGACAAGAGCAAGGGACCGTAGACCTGTGTATTTGACATGAATTTTAACTTGACACCTCTATCCGTTCTTGAGAAAAAGGGGCGTTAACAAACAGACACACATGTACGGACAACAAAATAAGGGTCCAGATTTTATGGAGTGACGTGCGGAAAACTAAAAATGAATAAATATGTAAATATGTTTAAGGTTTGAACAAATAACCCTTCCACTCCCCAATTCTTTAAAGAAACTTGTGATTATTTTGCAGATGAATTATCATGTTAAATATTTGACGTTATGTAAGTGAAAACGTTTTGCAAGAAGACGCTCCACTTCAAGAAAAACTAGTATATATATATACTTAGATGGTATGTGTTCTTTCGGACATGTCCGAATGTAGTGCGGGACAATACGTTTAGAATGTGGGTTTCGCGGAAGGTGTGCCAGAGATAAATCCCTGCAGATGCGCTTTCCTCTGTGCCCTCGGTGCCTCAGATGGATAGAGCGTCTGCCATGTAAGCAGGAGATCCCGGGTTCGAGTCCCGGTCGGGGCACACATTTTCATCTGTCCGCGTTGACGTATGTCAACGCCTGTAAGCAGTGGATAGAGCGTCTGCCATGTAAGCAGGAGATGCCGGGTTCGAGTCCCGATCGGGGCCCACATTTTCATCTGTCCCCGTTGACGTATGTCAACGCCTGTAAGCAGCTAAGTGTGTTTATTTCATTGTAAAAACTACTATTTCACTTAAATCAAAGTTTATAATGTCATATCTCCTGATCTATTTCTCATACGATGATATAATTCTACAGGTACATTCTGTCCTACAAGTGGATATTGTTTGCAAAAAATTTAGTTGTAAAGAGGCATGAAATTAAAAGTCGTGCCTGATGCTGGAGTTTTACTGCACGAACAGCGAAAACATACACGACTGGCCATTTAAATTGCTACACAAATAAGAAGTGCAGATGATAAACGGGTATTCATTCGAGAAACTAGAACTGGCATGTGATTATATTTTCACGCAATTTGGGTGCATAGATCCTGAGAAATCAGTACCCAGAACAACCGCCTCTGGCCGTAACAATGGCTTTGATACGCCTGGGCATTGAGTCAAACAGGGCTTGGATGGTGTGTACATGTACAGCTGCCCATGCAGCTAAAACGCGATACAACAGTTCATCGAGAGTAGTGACTGGCGTATTGTGACGAGCCAGTTGCTCGGCTACCATTCACCAGACGTTTTCAATTGGAGAGAGATCTGGAGAATGTTCTGGCCAGGGCAGCAGTCGAACATTTTCTGTATCCAGAAAAGCCCGTACAGGACCTGCAACATGCGGTCGTGCATTATCCTGCTGAAATGTAGGGTTTCGCAGGGATCGAATGAAGGGTAGAGCCACGGGTCGTAACACATCTGAAATGTAACGTCCACTGTTCAAAGTGCCGTCAATGCGAACAAGAGGTGACCGAGACATGTAACCAATGGTACCCTACACCATCACGCGGGGTGATACGCCAGTATGACGAATACACGCTTCCAATATGTATTCACCGCGATGTCGCCAAACACGGATGCGACAATTATGATACTGTGAACAGAACCTGGATTCATCCGAAAAGATGACGTTTTACCATTTGTGCACCCAGGTTTGTCGTTGAGTACACTATCGCAAGCGCTCCTGTCTGTGATGCAGCGTCAAGGGTAACCGCAGCCGTAGTCTCCGAGCTGATAGTCCGTGCTGCTGCAAATGTCGTCGAACTGTTCGCGCAGATGGTTGTCTTGCAGACGTCCCCATCTGTTGACTCAGGGATCGAGACGTGGCTGCACGATCCATTACAGTCATGCGGATAAGATGCCTGTCATCTCGATTGCCAGTGGTAGGAGTCCGTTGGGATCCAGCACGGCATTCCGTATTACCTTCCTGAAATCACCGATTCCATATTCTGCTAACAGTCATTGGATCTCGACCAATGCGAGCAGCCATGTCGCGATACGATAAACCGCAATTGCGATTGGCTACAATCCGACCATTATCAAAGTGTGAAACATGATGGTACGCATTTCTCCTCCTTACACGAGGCATCACAACAACGTTACACGAGGCAACGCCGGTCAATTGCTGTTTGTGTATGAGAAATCGGTTGGAAACTCTCCTCATGTCAGCACGTTGTAGGTGTCGCCACTTCAGCCAAACATGTGTGAATGCTCTGAAAAGCTAATCATTTGCATATCATAGCATCTTCTTCCTGTCGGTTAAATTTCGCGTCTGTAGCACATCCTCTTCGTGGTGTAGCAATTTTAATGGCCAGCAGTGTAGCAATTGGCAATATTTCTTCCGTTAATCATTTTGTGGTGGTAGTGGGGGTGTCAACGAGAGAAAGTTTCTAAAAGATTTCAAATTATGTTTAAAGTTCGTTGGGTGTCGCTAAGTGCTTTCAAATATCAAATACTGGAAGAATATTGTCCTGGTAATTCTCGCGCCCTGAGACGCACTGCCACAAGACATGCACATAGTTTGTAGCTTTAGCAACTTGTATTAAATCTCTAACCCTTTCAGTACCAGTGGTTTCTGGCTAAAAACACTATCTTATTGATTATTTTTTGAAGTACCAGCGCATTTAGCACGAAACCACTGATGCCGCTGCAGAACAGAGACTACAGACGTTGTTCTACGAATGTAGTGCATCGAAGCATTCACTTACAGCGCTCACAGAAACAGTCGGCGACGAGATGGTGCTACGTGATTACAGGAGATTGTGACATGCGCTTTTTTTTAGTGCTCATATTTAGAAGGTCATTGACAGTGAACTATATATATATATATATATAGTTGCTTAAATCTGAGTTTATACAACTACTTTTACGAGCGGTTCCGAAATGAAACCGCTATAACAGTAGGTCCATTTTTGCTCTTTATTTAGGACTATAATTTGTTTTAGGCAGTGCTTTTTATTTAAAAAAAAAAGTTTGAGAGTACTCCGACACTGGATATAATGCAGCGAAAATTACTTATAACTGAAGCATGGGACTCTTCAGTTGACATGAGCTCAAATGAAGCAAGAAACACCCAAACATACAAGAGAATATGGTGTCGAGTATCGAACACTTGCAACGAAAGCCAGGACACACTGTAAAACTGCGCACAACCGAAAAGAACGGAACAACAAACGCAAACGAATAAATAACAACAAAACTAAGATGGCAATATATCACGAAGGATCACGGTAGCCGGACCGTGGACATCTATCGGTAGCTCAGCGTTTGAGCGTACGCATATTCGTTTACCACTACCATCGCCCACTATTAGCGGGCGAGGGCAGTACAAGCTTGACGAACTGGCTGCCAGCGATTCAGTTATCGAGGACAGTTGCCGCAGCTTCGAAATGCTTGAAACAGTCAATGACATCGTTTTTCCCACCAAAAACTACACTGGTATAGTTCATATTACAATTAACAACACGAAAAAATTAAATAAATAAAAATAATAATTAAAATAAAAATTTAAGTTCGTGAAATAAATCTTTGGGACTCTTCCAAGTTCCCAACATCGTAAAAAAAAAAAAAAATACTTTGTCGACGAAAAAGTTTAGGGGTACGCATCCCCCAGCGTTCCCCAAGAAAAACAACACTGGTTTTAAGCCTTGTAAGTTTCGGGATTTGGAACTCTGTCAAGAAAAAAATGCAAATATGATTTGAAATATATCACATGAAATGATGGGTGGTTGAAATCTGCATGTCGCAATGGTTCCAGGTTAAAATCGTTGTTGTTGTGGTCTTCAGTCCTGAGACTGGTTTGATGCAGCTCTCCATGCTACTCTATCCTGTGCAAGCTTCTTCATCTCCCAGAACCCACTGCAACCCACATCCTTCTGAATCTGCTTAGTGTAGTCATCTGTTGATTTCCCTCTACGGTTTTTACCCTCTACGCTGCCGTCCAATACAAAATTGGTGATCCCTTGATGCCTCAGAACATGTCCTACCAACCGATCCCTTCTTCTAGTCAAATTGTGCCACAAACCTCTATTCTCCCCAATCCTATTCAATACTTCCTCATTAGTTATGTGATCCACCCATCTAATCTTCACCATTCTTATGTAGCACCACATTTCAAAAGCTTCTATTCTCTTCTTGTCCAAACTATTTATCGTCCATGTTTCACTTCCATACAAGCCTACGCTCCATACAAATACTTTCAGAAATGACTTCCTGACGCTTAAATCTATAGTCGATGTTAACAAATTTCTCTTCTTCAGAAACGCTTTCCTTGCCATTGCCAGTCTACATTTTATATCCTCTCTACTTCGACCATCATCAGTTATTTTGCTCCCCAAATAGCAAACCTCCTTTACTACTTTAAGTGTCTCATTTCCTAATCTAATTCCCTCAGCATCATCAGACTTAATTCGACTACATTCCATTATCCTCGTTTTGCTCTTGTTGATGTTCATCTTATATCCTCCTTTCAAGACACTATCCATTCCGTTCAACTGCTCTTCCAAGTCCTTTGCTGTCTCTGACAGAATTACGATGTCATCGGCGAACCTCAAAGTTTTTATTTTTTCTCCATGGATTTTAATACCTACTCCGAATTTTTCTTTTGTTTCCTTTACTGCTTGCTCAATATACTGATTGAATAACATCGGGGAGAGACTACAACCGTGTCTCACTCCCTTTCCAACCACTGCTTCCCTTTCATGTCCCTCGACTCTTATAACTGCCATCTGGTTTCTGTACAAATTGTAAATAGCCTTTCGCTCCCTATATTTTACCCCTGCCACCTTCAGAATTTGAAAGAGAGTATTCCAGTCAACATTGTCAAAAGCTTTCTCTAAGTCTACAAATGCTAGAAACGTAGGTTTGCCCTTCCTTAATCTAGCTTCTAAGATAAGTCGCAGGGTCAGTATTGCCTCACGTGTTCCATCATTTCTACGGAATCCAAACTGATCTTCCCCGAGATCGGCTTCTATCAGTTTTTCCATTCGTCTGTAAAGAAATCGCGTTAGTATTTTGCAGCTGTGACTTATTAAACTGATAGTTCGGTAATTTTCACATCTGTCAACACCTGCTTATCTTGGGATTGGGATTATTATATTCTTCTTGAAGTCAGAGAGTATTTCGACTGTCTCATACATCTTGCTCACCAGATGGTAGAGTTTTGTCAGGACTGGCTCTCCCAAGGCCGTCAGTAGTTCCAATGGAATGTTGTCTACTCCGGGGGCCTTGTTTCGACTCAGGTCTTTCAGTGCTCTGTCAAACTCTACACGCAGTATCGTATCTCCCATTTCGTCTTCATCTACATCCTCCTCCATTTCCATAATATTATGGTTCAAATGGCTCTGAGCACTATGGGACTCAACTGCTGTGGTTATCAGTCCCCTAGAACTTAGAACTACTTAAACCTAACTAACCTAAAGACATCACACACATCCATGCCCGAGGCAGGATTCGAACCTGCGACCGTAGCAGTCGCACGGTTCCGGACTGCGCGCCTAGAACCGCGAGACCACCGCGGCCGGCCCATAATATTATCCCCAAGTACATCGCTCTTGTATAGGCCCTCTATATATTCCTTCCACCTTTCTGCTGTCCCTTCTTTGCTTAGAACTGGGTTTCCATCTGAGCTCTTGATGTTCATATAACTGGTTCTCTTACCTCCAAAGGTCTCTTTAATTATCCTGCAGGCAGTATCTATCTTACCCCTAGTGAGATAAGTCTCTACATCCTTACATTTGTCCTCTAGCCATCCCTGCTTAGCCATTTTGCACTTCCTGTCGATCTCATTTTTGAGACGTCTGCATTCTTTTTTGTCTGCTTCATTTACTGCATTTTTATATTTTCTCCTTTCATCAATTAAATTCAATATTTCTTCTGTTACCCAAGGATTTCTTTCTACTAGCCCTCGTCTTTTTACCTACTTGATCCTCTGCTGCCTTCACTACTTCATCCCTCAAAGCTACCCTTTCTTCTTCAACTGTATTTCTTTCCCCCATTCCTGTCAATTGTTCCCTTATGCTCTCCCTGAAACTCTGTACAACCTCTGGTTCTTTTAGTTTATCCATGTCCCATCTCCTTAAATTCCCACCTTTTTAATCTACGGGTCATAACCAATAGATTGTGGTCAGAGTCCACATCTGCCCCTGGAAATGTCTTACCTGGTTCCTAAATCTCTGCCTTACCATTATATAATCTATTTGATACCTTTTAGTATCTCCAGGCTTCTTCCATGTATACAACCTTCTTTTATGATTCTTGAACCAAGTGTTAGCTATGATTAAGTTGTGCTCTGTGCAAAATTCTACCAGGCGGCTTCCTCTTTCATTTCTTTGCCCCAGTCCGTAATCACCTACTACGTTTCCTTCTCTCCCTTTTCCTACTACCGAATTCCAGTCACCCATGACTATTAAATTTTCATCGCCCTTCACTATCTGAATAATTTCTTCTATTTCATCATACATTTCTTCAATTTCTTCGTCATCTGCAGAGCTAGTTGGCATATAAACTTGTACTACTGTAGTAGGTGTGGGCTTCGTATCTATCTTGGCCACAATAATGCGTTCACTATGCTGTTTGTAGTAGCTTACCCGCATTCCTATTTTCCTATTCATTATTAAACCTACTCCTGCATTACCCCTATTTGATTTTGTGTTTATAATCCTGTAGTCACCTGACCAGAAGTCTTGTTCCTCCTGCCACCGAACTTCACTAATTCCCACTATATCTACCTTCAACCTATCCATTTCTCTTTTTAAATTTTCGAACCTACCTGCCCGATTAAGGGATCTGACATTCCACGGTCCGATCCGTAGAATGCCAGTTTTCTTTCTCCTGATAACGACGTCCTCCTGAGTAGTCCCCGCCCGGAGTTCCGAATGGGGGACTATTTTACCTCCGGAATCACGGGAAAAATTAAGGCTGTAGTTTCCCTTTGCTTTCAGCCGTTCGCACTACCAAAACAGCAATGCCGTTTTGGTTAATGTTACAAGGCCAGATCAGTCAATCATCCAGACTGTTGCCTCTGCAACTACTGAAAAGGCTGCTGCCCCTCTTCAGGAACCATACGTTTGTCTGGCCTCTCAACAGATACCCCTCCGTTGTGGTTGCACCTACGGCACGGGTATCTGTATCGCAGAGGCACGCAAGCCTGCCCACCAACGGCAAGGTCCATGGTTCATGGGGGGAGGAGGTTAAAATCAACTCGTTAAAACAACTGATTGTTGACTCTCTGCCAATTAATTCATACACTGTTTCGTTAGCAAGACAAAAAAATTTGTGGAAATTCTAAAATTATATTCCAAAATCAAATTCCCTCTTTAAATCAAGTGATTGTTTCTTCTTGGATTAGATGTTTACTGCGATAAAGACGATTAATGTGAAAAATTTGAAAAACGTATTTTTTCATGTTATAGGGACTCAAAGGTTTACCTATTAAGAGAAAATTATAACAACAATTTAAATTTTTAAATTGAGTCAATAATTATGTGAAATAATATATAAGTAATTTTATAAAATACACAATACTTCTCTCGCACCATCAGCGGTCGTTTAGTATGTAAACATCACTAACTTTAGAACACACAAACTAACAATGAAATGAGAACAGAATTAATCCGGTATACTTGTTTTATTGTCGTAGCTTGAGACTGCCGTTTAAGTGTTTTTGAAAGCTCAAGTATTGAGTCAACGATCTGATATCCTTCGATGTTATGAAATAGCAATTTCAGGAGTAGTGTCAGAATTCGTATCGCTGTCTCTAGTTCCTCCAGGCGCCAGACAACTGAACAATGAATTTAAAACAAGCGCTGGGAGATCGATTGGCACCATCGACATAATATCTTTGTTGTCACGAGCCACCTTGTCAATAACAAAGACATAATTTCGTACTGAAAATAATTTCCTGATAAAATTTAATGAATAAAATTAAGCGCACCAAAATTCATACTAAATAATGTACACGAGAACTCTTTCGGTGGCTGGTCATGAGTTGCTTCCTGCAGACCTGCAAGCAAGACAAACGCGCGCACCGGAATTTCTTGCTCGCATGGAAGTGGACAATGAATAGCCGTGGAACATTCGGTGGCCAGACGAAGCCCTTTCCATCTCCAAACATGTTAATACCCAAATTGCAGTATATGGGCAAAGGAAATTCGCACGCACATCATTTCATTCTGCAAAGGTCACTCAATGGGGCGAGTTGACGGTGTCGTTTATCATAGAGTCGTATTTTTTTCTAAAAGATTGGTCTTTCGGGTCCTGTATAATCACTAGTAAACGCTATCAGAATCTTTTATGCAGCAACGTCATTCCAACCTTTCAGCAGCGTTCATTTCTATGCAAGATGGCGCTCTTCTGTGCATTGCACAATCAGAGAATCGGCTACAGCAGACCTATTTCGGAAATAATGCGGTTATCAGCCGTCATTTCCCTATAGCCAAGCCGTAAAGATCACTTGACTGTAATCTGTGTGAGTTCTGGCTGTAGAGTTGCCTGAAAGATGTGGTATTCAGTGCTACAATTACGAAAGTATTTGAACTGAAGGATTCCATTGCGCAACGCATTCTGAACGTGACCCCCGAAACACTCCGATCCTTTGTGGAACACGCTGTTTCTCGATTTCAACGTATGGCAGAAAACGGTGGACAGCATATTGATCATGTCTTGCGCGTGTCTCGAAATTAGAAACCGATGTCATATTGCTTTTTATGCGGTTTTGGCCCCAAGACAATTAAAAACCAATGCCATTTTACATTTGTGCGGTTTTCAGCGTCAGGACAATTAAAAAACCACGTTTCGCATTCGATGTGGTACGATCTTGCAGTGGTGGATAGGCATACCTAACTACACACAACGGCTGAGTGCCGAACCTGTGCAGTCATGTACATTGAACAGTAATGTGCAACTCAAACCACAGCCATCCTATTGCGATTAGTCTGCCATTTATAGCTGAGCCCATTTACGTTAAGAAGCTTTTGTTTTGTTCCATGACGTTCCCTCCTGCGTCACTAATATGCTGTTCAAATTTGACCTCATTCTGAGCAGTGGTTCTCTTTCTGCAGTGTTTTGGAACTGGAACTTTAATTACGGATACCCTGTAAATGTGACAGGAACAGAACCCCCTACCACCGACAGCAGTTTCTCTCATGACATGACTTGCTTGAACGAGCAAGTGTACACTGCGTCCCAGTAAGAATGGTGAGTGAAACTTCCTGGCAGATTAAAACTGTGTGCCGGACCGAAACTCGAACTCGGGACCTTTGCCTTCCGCGGGCAAATGCCCTACCATCTAAGCGACCCAAGCACGACTCACTCCCCGTCCTCACAGCTTTACTTCCGCTAGTACCTCGTCTCCTACCTTCCAAATTTTGCAGAAGCTCTCCAGCGAACCTTGCAGAACTAGCACTCCTGAAATAAAGGATATTGCGGAGACATGGCTTAGCCACAGCCTGGGGGATGTTTCCAGAATGAGATTTTTACTCTGCAGCGGAGTATGCGCTGATATAACTCATTCTAGAATGGTGAGTGTTCAGAAGTATGACAGGAACGGTCACTCGGAGCAAAAGTTTAGTAATCGTGCGCACTGAAATGCATGCCTTGAGTCTGAGCACTTCATCTTCGATAATGTGAAACAAATCTCCTCTACTGCAAGGTCTTTGCTTTCCATATTTTGAGAAGTGGTAGTATGGACCAAAACAAGAAAAGGTTGTCCAGTTACATGAGCACTAAAGTGCATGCCTTAAGAGGTATGAGCACTTACAGATTTTCACTACTGTGAAATACTTCTCTTCTACTGCATAATTGCTCATATTTCTTCAGGTATGCATTTTAGAGCCTATGTTTACAAGACGTTTCAGTCATGTTAACTGAATCTTCCGTCGGTTAGTGGTAGAACAGCATTACAATAAATCAAAAGCCCTAGTTAGCTTTCACTGCTTTCATTGTTTTAACCGATTTTTCGGCTTACAAGGCTATCTTGAGACATTTACCGACTATTGTCGCCAAAAAAGTTATAATATTTATAAACGACATTCTAAAAGAAGCTACACATCTAGATTGAATCAGAAAAGTACTGTAAATAACGTCTTTGACAGTGTGGTGGTAACGAAATGAAAAAAAGTACAAAGTTGAACAGTAAATAAATGTAAGGGGAGTAAAGAGGAAAAGATTTTAACACAAAAGTGGAACAGCAAGCCTACATAACAGCTTATATTAATAAACAATTAAAATAAAATTGTACTTGACAATGCTACTTTAGGAGGTATAAAACATGGTAAATGATACACAGACCAATTAAAAAAAAGAAGTGTCCATGTATAATTATCCATGTAGTTACATTGAAGCTTTTTTCCTCTTTACTCCTTTATATTTATTTATTGTTCACCTTTTTATCTTTTACATTGCGTTATCATCACACTGTCAAACATGTTATTTACTGTACGTTTCTGCTTCAATCTAGATGCGTAATTTATTTTCCATTATCATTCACGAACATTGTAAATTATTGGCGACAATAATCAGTAAATATACTTATATGGATATGGTGTCCGTTCTTTCGGACATGTCCGAAAGAACAGACAC
This sequence comes from Schistocerca gregaria, assembly GCF_023897955.1. Lineage (NCBI taxonomy): Eukaryota > Metazoa > Arthropoda > Insecta > Orthoptera > Acrididae > Schistocerca > Schistocerca gregaria. The sequence goes on along the minus strand of NC_064928.1, from coordinate 110,527,097 downwards.
CATTGATGATCTGCAGCTGTCTAGAACGAAATTATAATTATATTAATACTTTCAGCTGCCAACGGGCTTTGACATATATTATCCTGGGACGAAATTCCGGCACTTGTGTACCTGCTCTGCCATCAGGGACCATTTGGAACCGCCTGCTTGCAGCAGGACTAAGATCCCGTGTGTCTCTGGACAGCTACAACACCACAACATCACCTAGCACGGCTATTCTGGAGTCGTGAAAGAACTGGCTAGAGAGTAGAATGGCTCTATGTTCTCTCATTGATGTGAGTAAATTCTGTATGTATACGAGTGAACGTACACGAGTATGCCGTAAACCTGGTGGGCTGTCTATTCCAGAGTGCATTCGCCCACGACACACAGGAACGCCAGGCTTCGTGGTGTGGGAACCATCAATTACACCACACGGTCATATAAATGGTGTTTCCGCACGTTAAAGAAACCAGTGCCCACTACATCGCACACGTTGCTACCGACTTGCAACTACCATTTCTTTGACAGGAAGGTGATGTGCTTTTTTAGCAGGACAATACACGTTCACCTACGGCTGCCGTGACGCAACGTACACTTCGTGGTGCAAAACAGGACTGGCGCGGCAACATCGCCAGATATCTCTCCAACTGAACATGTGTGGGACATGACGAAGTGGGAACATACTTGTTCCCAGGGCCTGCTAGAACCACTGACGAAATGCAACAAAAGGCACAAGAGGCTTCGGCACCTGTATGATGGTTTTGATGCGAGAATAACAGGAAGGAAGGAAGACGTCCCGTCGACATCGAGATCACTACAAACGGAGCACAAGCTCGGATTGCGTCAAGAATTCAAAGGAACCATCCCGATATTTGCGTGCAACGATTTGGGAAAATCACGGAAAACCTAAAACTGGATGGTCGGACGCGGGTTTGAACCGTCGTCCTTCCGAATACCGAGTCCAGCGTGCTAACCGCTGCGCCATGTGAGAATGCACGCCTGTGTTGCCGCCAGATAAGGCGTATACTGTGTAAGAGATCTGCTCAAAATATTCCGGTACATGCGTAATTTCGCACCAATGGTATGTTGGAGCGAAATGCGGTCGGCATACCTGCACACGCCTCTGTTTAATGAGTAACTGCCGGCCGTTTCATTGTTGTTTGTCTGTTATAGTTCAATTCTTTTATCTTGGCGGTTCGCGCATGCACGCCCAGACGCGGGAGATTGCTGAGTTGCCAGTTGCAGGCGCCAAGGGAAGCAGCGCCATAGTAAAGTATAGTATAGTTCGCAAACTTGCGTTTGGGGGGGGGGGGGGGGGGGGGAGGGGGGGAGCGCGCAGTTTATGAAGTAAAGCCACCACGGCCGCGTTAACCCTTTCGCTGCTACAGATACGTGCTCCCCGCATTACGCGCTGTGCGCGATTTTGTCATCACTGCACTGCTCTCATGTACAGACACATGGTGTTTCGACTGCTTTGACACATTTTATCATTCGATTTCACAAAAACTATTTGGCCCAATAATTTGATTTTTACACATCTTCTTGACCTTCCCCCCATAAATGACTTAATTTTGTTTCGATGTTCAACACAGTTATTGTGCAGCATTAGATGCACGAAATTTTGAAGAGTTCGCAGAGGTAAAAGTCCATAGCGTATACTTTTCATATGGTCGATTTTAGTTGCCACTAGAAATTTCAAAAAACTACATTCAAACGAATAAAATTCATGGAGTAAGACACTTCGATATTGTTTTGAAATAAAGAGAATATTTAGAACCGAAGAGGGTTTGAACTCAAAACCTTTACACTAACGCAGCTTGTCGTTAATAGACCTTCTAAAAGACTTCAAAATAACACGCAAAATACCGACAAACACTGTTGATATAACTATGAATTACTCACGTTTCGTCGAAGTACAATAGGAAAAAAACAATTGCTATCGCCTGAATTAGGCGGCGTATTGCTTGTTTGGTTTTATTAATTAATAGAATATGAAGCAATTGGTATAAAGAATGCTTTTTCCAAACGTTCTATAAAAGAAAGTCTGCTATCAAGACATTGCTTTTGTTCAATTACTTTATTTATGACTGAACTTTTCTAAAACAGCCAGCTGGTGTGGCCGTGCGGTTCTAGGCGCTTCACTCAGGAACCGTGTGACTGCTACGGTCGCAGGTTCGAATTGTGCCTCGGGCATGGATGTGTGTGATGTCCTTAGGTTAGTTAGGTTTAACTAGTTCTAAGTTCTAGGGGACTGATGACCTCAGAAGTTAAGTCGCACAGTGCTCAGAGCCATTTGAACCATTTTTGTTTCTCAAACTGAAGACACTCGTCCGTGCTCTGCTGTGCAGTCGAGCTCTGGCAACGTCGTCGTCTGTTCATTGGCTGACTGTTTTGTGACGTCAGATGCGCAGAACGAACCTAAATTCGGCCGCTGTCGTAAGTGGTGCGCACTTTAGTTGTTGTTCAGTGCTGTATTGAGTAGATAGTTGAGAACGTTTGAGAATTTCGAGATGGCAGATTTAGAGGAGCAACGCGTCTGCATTAAATTTTGTGTGAAACTCAAGAATAGCCTTACAGAGACACATCAAATGATGCAGGAGTCGTACAGTGATGGGTGCTTAAGCCATACTCGGTGTTACGAATGGTTCACACGGTTTAAAATGGCCGAAAGAAAGTTAAAGGTAACCCTCGTTCATGACGCTCTTGGACGACTAATGACGAGGTCCATGTTTGGATAGTCAACGAAACTGTGCGTGCTAATCAAAGACTGACTGTCTGAGAGACTACAGAAGAATGTAACATTTCAGTTGGATCATGTCATGAAACCCCTGACACAGCATCCTGGAATGGATCGTGTTGCCGCTAAGTTGGTCCCACAGCTCTTGAGTCAAGACCAGAAGGAACTTCGCCTCGCCATCTGTGAAGAGCTTTTGGATCGCACAGTGGGAACGAGATGTTCCTTAAGAGAATCATAACTGGTGATGATACCTAGGTCTATAGTTATGATGTTGAGACCAAGATTCAATATTCACAGTGGGTCGGGAAATCTCCAATATCAGAAAAAGCTCGTCAGGTTAGGTCAGATGTTAACAGTTTCTTTGCTGACAGGTTTCTTTGAATTTGAAAGATTAGTTTATCATGAATTCCTTCCACATGGACAAACTGTTGATCGATGGTACTATCGATACTGGTTGCGACGCCTGCGAGAAAATGTGAGAGGGAAACGGACTGCAATGTGGCGAAATATTTCATGACTCTTGCGTCACGATAACGCATCCGCACATTTATCCGTGTTGGAACATGATTGTTGCACGAAAAACGAAATAACTGTTCTTCCTCTCCAGACCTGGCCCCTGCAGTTTTTTTTCCCCAAAGTGAAAACCCAGAATAAAGGACGAAGATTTGCAACGATAATCGAGATCAAAGAAAATTCGCATACAGCGCTTTGCGCGATCCAGCAAGAGACGTAACAAGACTGCTTCCGGAAGTGGAAACAGCGTTGTATCAACTGTGTATCAACTGTGGAGGAGAGTATTTTGAAAGAGACAGTGCCCAATAGGCAAAAGGCAAGCGTAGAAAAATTTTTGGAGAAAGTTCCAGAATTCGTTGAACACACCTCGTATTGTTGAGCTTGTTTGGCCATCCTTTACCGTGGCATGTGTAACTCATTTGGTCTGAATTTCTCATACAGGGTGGTCCATTGATAGTGACCGGGCCAAATATCTCACGAAATAAGCGTCAATCGAAAAAACTACAAACAACGAAACTCGTCTAGCTTGCTTCGTCATACATTACCCGCGATAAAATGGACCGTTTACCAATTGCGGAAAGGTCGATATCGTGTCGATGTATTGCTATTGTGATCAAAATGCCCAACGGACGTGTGCTATGTATGCTGCTCGGTATGCTGGACGACATCATCCAAGTGTCCGGACCGTTCGCCGGGTAGTTACGTTATGTAAGGAAACATGGAGTGTTCAGCCACGTGTGAAACGTCAACCACGACCTGCAACAAATGATGGGCCAAGTAGGTCTTTTAGCTACTGTCAGGGCTAATCCGGACATCAGTAACAGACAAATTGCGCGAGAATCGGAAATCTCTAAGACGTCGGTGTTGAGAATGCTACATCAACATCGATTGCACCCTTACTATATTTCTACGCACCAGGAATTGCGTGGCGACGACTTTGAACGTCGTGTACAGTTCTGCCATTGGGCACGAGAGAAATTACGGGACGATGACAGATTTTTTGCAAGCTTTCTATTTAGCGACGAAGCGTTATCCACCAACAGCGGTAACGTAAACCGGCATAGTATGCACTATTGGGCAACAGAAAATCCACGATGGCTGCGACAAGTGGAACATCGGCGACGTTGGCTGGTTAATGTATGGTGCGTCATTATGGGAGGAAGGACTATTGGCCCCCATTTTATCGATGGCAATCTAAATGGTGCAATGTATGCTGATTTCCTACGTAATGTTCTACAGATGTTACTACAAGATGTTTCACTGCATGACAGAATGGCGATGTACTTCCAACATGTTGGGTGTCTGACACATAGCTCGCGTGCGGTTGAAACAGTACTGAATAGCATATTTCATGACAGGTAGATTGGCCCGCACGTTCACCGGATCTGACGTCCCCGGATTTCTTTCTGTTGGGAAAGTTGAAGGACATTTGATCTCGTGATCCACTGACAATGGCTGACAACATGTTTCATTGCATTGTCAATGCATCTGCGAACATTACTGAAGGCGAACTACTCGCTGTTGAGAGGAATGTCGTTACATGTATTGCCAAATGCATTAAGGTTGACGGACACCATTTTGAGCATTTATTGCATTAATCACGCTGTACCAGGATGCGTTCTCAGAAATGATAGGTTCACAAAGGTTCATGTATCACATTGTAACAACCGAGATAAAATGTTCAAACGTACCTACGTTCTATATTTTAATTTAAAAAAACTACCTGTTACCAACAGTTCGTCTAAAATTGTGAGCCATATATTTGTGACTATTACAACGCCATCTATCACAAAGCGAAGAAAGTGGTCCAGCTGAAACAGTCACATTTCTTTACGTACTACACGAATATGTAATAAAAAATGGGGAGTCCCAATTTAAAAGAAAGCAGTTGATATCCGTTTGGCCTATGCAGCGCCATCTAGCGGGCTAACCGTAGCGCCATCTGGTTTCCCCCTTCAAGCTAGACGAGCTTCGTTCTTTGTAGTTTTTTCGTTTGACCCTTATTAGGTGAGATATTTGGCCCGGTCAGGATCAATGAACCTCCCTGTGTACTCCTATAACCATGAAATACCTGTCTCCTTACTTGTGAATAAAACGACCTTGGTTTCGAGGAAGTTTCATTGTTTTTTTATCGGGCGTTGTTTACTTCTGAGGCTTTCAAACACTTTGCACAACTATACATTGTCGATCTCTTGTTGTAGTCAACCCGTTAGTGACTCGTTTACCCTGTATAATCTGGTAGAGATCCTGCGACCACACGCAAATCCGTAGTGTTGCGGAGAGCCACTAAACACCTTGCTGCGCTGCATCGAAATGTCCCACTGTCGCCACACCAGATCACGTTTTAGATGAAAGCCGCGCTGAGATGCGGTTCGATAGGCGCGAGGAATGTGCGGCGCCTTAAAATACAAATCGACCAGCCGAGTTGGCGCCTCTCGCACGCTAATTGACGCGTGTCGCCGTGCGTGCCGTGAAAAGTTGACGACGTGCGTAAGGTCGCCGTCGGTGCCAGTTTCGACTTTCTCCTCCGCATTGTCTGACCGACAAAGATTCAGGAGACGGACGACAAATCTTGATTCCTGCGCAATAAATAATCTTGAAAAAAAAAAAAAAGATTCATATTCCTTCTCATCGAGGGTGGTTTGATAAGCTGATAAAAAAAAAGCCAGAAAAATGTTTGTTTCGTAAAACACTCAAATTATTTCTCGACATAGATTCCTTAGAAAGATATACATTTGGTCCAGTGATTCTCCAGTTTTTTCATCCCATCGGTAAAATGGGTTCCGTTCAGCTCTGCAAAGTACTCGTTGACGGCAACTATCACTTCCTCATTTGATGAAAATTTCTTTCCAGCAATGCAAAGTTTCAAGTTAGGGGAACAGGAAGAAGTCACTTAGCTGTAAGTCTGGTAAAAACAGGATGGATAAGGAACCAATTGAAAGCTCAATTCATGCACTTTTGCCATGGTCATCGCTGATGTGTGGGATGGTGCTTTATCCTGGAGAAAGAGCACTTTTTTGAGTGCCAACTTTGGTCTTTTTTTTTTTTCAGCCAACGTAACTTCCAACAATGAAGCATGAGTTCAGTTACAGTTTTGCCTTTTTCCAAGTAAACTATGTGGATTATTCGTTGGGAATCCCAATAAAATAGTGGCCGTCACCACCTGACAAAATGGTCTTTACCTTCCTCCGTGCACTTTCACCAGCCTTTCTCCACTTGACTGCCATTTTGACTCTGATGTATAATGATGGATGTAGGCCTCATCAACAGTCATAAATCAGCGCAAAAAGTCTTGGGGTTTGCGATTAAACATCGTGAGACAATGTGCTGAAGTGTTGTGCCGGATGCCTTCTTCATAGCCAATTCTCCGTGCACGATGTTACGCAGTCGCCAGGTTCAGATGCCTGCAATCTCTGGGCGGTCTTGCAATACCGTATATGGATTTTGTCAGTGGTTTCCTTTGTGGTGACCTCAACTGGACGGCCAGATCGCTTTTCGTCTCCAGTTCTTGTCCGACTAAGTTTAAATTCATTAATACAGAAGTAAGTGGTCTTCAATGATAGCGAATAGTCCGCCTGAACTTCATCCAGTCCTGTTTCGATTTTTGCGGCGGACCAAGTCTTCGAATGAAAATGTTTAATAACATCACGAAGCTGGGTGTCCTACATTTTCAATCACAACCGGCACACTGACTGTTGAGATATGCCGTTGTATGCTGTATATTGTTAAAATTCCTTATACCACCCTTGGAAAAATCAGGTTTACCAATCATGAGGGCATAACAAAACAGTTTCGGTCCTTCAGCGACATGTACCAGACTTATGAATCCACCTTCTTGTATCCTCCACACTTGCATTCAGATTTTCCAGTATGTACTTCCGAGATGAATTATTCGTGCTTAAAAACATGTTCAAATGACTTACTTGTATGCAGCTATGATGTGGACAACCCCCGATATTTCGATAGGTGAACACCCTGTTATTTTTAAGGCAAAACTGCAGCAAATAAGCGCTGTGCTAGTGCATTTTCCTTGCACTCGCTTACTTGCCGCAGTTTTGCCTTGAACTAACAAGGGAACCTCCCAGTCGCACCCCCCCCCCCCCCCTCAGATTTAGTTATAAGTTAGCACAGTGGATAGGCCTTGAAAAACTGAAAACAGATCAGCCGAGAAAACAGGAACAAGTTGTGTGGAACTATGAAAAAAATAAGCAAAATATTCAAACTGAGTAGTCCATGCGCAAGATTTGCAACATCATGGATGAATTGAGCTCAAGAGTGCCGTGGTCCTGTGGTTAGTGTGAGCAGCTGCGGAGCGAGAGGGCTTTGGTTCAAGTCCTCCCTCGAATGAAATGTTTATTTCTTTTATTTTCGCAAAGTTTTGATCTGTCCGTCCGTTCATTGACGTCTCCGTTCACTGTAATAAGTTTAGTGTCTGTGGTTTGCGAGCGCACCGCAAAACCGTGCGATTAGTAGACGAAAGGACGTGCCTCTCCAATGGAAACCGAAAGCATTTGATCGCAAGGTCATAGGTCAACCGATTCCTCCACAGAAAAACACGTCTGATATATTCTATACGACACTGGTGACGGCATGTGCGTCACATGACAGGAATATGTTGTCGACCCACCTAACTTGTGCACTTGGCGAATGGGTAGAAAGATTCTTCTACCTTGCCCGATTTAGGTTATCTTGTGGATGTGATGATCACTCCCAACAAAATGATGAAAACATAAGAGTTTCTCTCATAAACTGCAACAAGTGAATGCAACAGTTTCACAGTCGCACAGTTTTCCGTTTTAACGTTTTCAAAATTTTCCGTGTGTAGACCGTTAAATCCTGCATATATCCAAGCAAATCTTAACATGTCCTGGAATTTTGGAGAGCGAAGCTGATTATGTGTGAGTGCCTGAACTTTGATAATTGGTCGAAAATAAAAAAAATTAAACTTTTCACCCGAGGGAAAATTTGAACCAAGGGCCTTTCGTTCCGCATCTGCTCACGCTAACCACGGGACCACGGCGCTCCTGAGGCCTCATCATCCTTAATGATGCCTATGTTGCGCATGAACTACTCAGTTTGTATATTTTTCTAATATTTTTCATAGTTCCACACAACTTCTTCCTGTTTTCTCGATCGATCTGTGTTCAGTTTTTCAAGGCTCATCCACTGTGCCAACTTATAAACAAATCTGAGGGGGGTGCGATGGGGAGGTTCCCTTGTAAGAGGGTGCCCAGCTGTCGAAATATCGGCGTTTGACGATATCACCCGGCTGTGTTCCCGTAAGTTATCTGAACATTGTATACAGCGGGAGAAACTCGGGGCTCAAATTAAAGACGTGTAATATAAGGTAGCTAAACAGCCCTCCCCATCGTATCCAGAACAAGTAAATACACCGCCTCACAAAAAGGATACGCACAGACGAGAAGGAGATGAAATGAAGCAACGGGTTGAGAGGCTATGTGGTGCAATTTAACTGATGACAAAATCGAATCAGATTGACAAAGAATTTGGCAACATTTGTCGAATTGCTAATAGGACGTTGCATTCTGCCTGTCCTGGATGCGTGCACTGATTTGATTGGGAAGGGTGTCATAAAGCAGTTGTTGCCTCACGTGAGGCAAGTCGGCCCGCAACTGTTGTGACTCCTGGTATCCTGGATATTGGCTCTGGGGCAGAATTGATTCCGAGCTGGTTCCACACCTATTCTGTCGGCGGAATATCAGAGGATTTTGCGGAATATTGGAGAACGGCAACATCATATAGATAGTTCATATTGACACCCGCCGTGGACGAGCATTGTCCTGCTGAAAAATGGCACGACGACAATGTCGCACGACAGGTACCACATGGGGGTGCAGATCTTACAATATTGCTCCAGAAGTTGGACCATTACGGAATAAGGGGACTAGCTCACAATTGGTTCACCTCTTACTTTAACAACAGGCAGCAAAAGGTCATTATTCACAATGTTGATAACGGCTGTGATGTGGGATCTGAGTGAGGTTCAGTCAAGTGTGGGGAGGGGGGGGGGTGCCCCAGGGATCAGCGTTGGGGCCGCTACTGTTCCTTATTTATATAAATTATATGCCCTCTAGTATTATGGGTAACTCTAAAATATTTCTGTTTGCTGATGACACTAGCTTGGTAGTAAAGGATGTTGTGTTCAGCATTGACTCGGTTTCAAGTAGGGCAGTACATGACCTCAGTTCATGGCTTGTAGAAAATAAACTAACGTTAAATCACAGTAAGGCTCAGTTTTTACAGACAATTCAACAAAACCTGACGTTTTAATCTCACAAAACGGGCATATGATTAGAGAAACTGGACAGTTCAAATTTCTAGGTTTTCAGATAGATAGTAAGCTGTCGTGGAAAGCCCACGTTCAGGATCTTGTTCAAAGACTTAATACTGCCATTTTCACTATTCGAACGGTATCAAAAGTTAGTGATATTTCGACACGTAAATTAGTTTATTTTGCTTATTTTCGTTCACTTATGTCGTATGGTATTATGTTTTGGGGTAACTCTTCCCATTCTAGAAGGATATTTTTGGCTCAGAAACTGGCGGATCGGACAATAAGTGGTGTGAGTTCACGAACGTCTTGTCGATCTCTGTTCACGAGTCTGGGTATTTTTACAATGGCCTCTCAATATGTATACTTCTTATTGTCGTTTCTTGTTACCAATATTAGCTTATTTCCAAGAATAAGCAGCTTTCACTCGGTTAATACTCAGCAGAAATCAAACCTCCATTTGGATCGGACTTCCTTAACTCTTGTGCAAAAAGGTGTGCAATATACTGCTGCATCCATTTTCAATAAGCTGCCACTCGAATTCAAAAATCTTATCAGTATTCCACGCTCTTTCAAATCAAAACTGAAGAGTTTCCTCATGGGTCACTCCTTCTATTCTGTCGAGGAGTTCCTTGAAAAATTAAGCTGATTCTTATTGTATTGCTGATAGCTTTTACTTAAACTTATGGACTGACTTTTTTTCAGGTTCATGAACATTTGTTTTTATCTGTTATTACTTTTATGTTGTAAGTTCATGTACTGACATTTACTATGACCTTGGAGATATGCTCCTCAATTTGGTCCTACGGAACTTGAGGTGTAAATTAAAAAAAAAAGAAAGTCCATGACTTTCATTCAGAGTTCTCTCAGTCTGTACCAGCGGTGACCTGTAATCATACTCGATGGCTGCCCACACTATGACGCGTGAAGTACAGGGTGTTTCAAAAATGACCGGTATATTTGAAACGGCAATACAAACTAAACGAGCAGCGACAGAAATACACCGTTTGTTGCAATATGCTTGGGACAACAGTACATTTTCAGGCAGACAAACTTTCGAAATTAGAGTAGTTACAATTGTCAACAACAGATGGCGCTGCAGTCTGGGAAACTCTATAGTACGATATTTTCCACATATCCACCATGCGTAGCAATAATATGGCGTAGTCTCTGAATGAAATTACCCGAAACCTTTGACAACGTGTCTGGCGGAATGGCTTCACATGCAGATGAGATGTAGTGCTTCAGCTGTTCAATTGTTTCTGGATTCTGGCGGTACACCTGATCTTTCAAGTGTCCCCACAGAAAGAAGTCACAGGGGTTCATGTCTGGCGAATAGGGAGGCCAATCCACGCCGCCTCCTGTATGTTTCGGATAGCCCAAAGCAATCACACGATCATCGAAATATTCATTCAGGAAATTAAAGACGTCGGCCCTGCGATGTGGCCGGGCACCTTCTTGCATAAACCACGAGGTGTTCGCAGTGTCGTCTAAGGCAATTTGCACCGCCACAAATTCACGAAGAATGTCCAGATAGCGTGATGCTGTAATCGTTTCGGATCTGAAAAATGGGCCAATGATTCCTTTGGAAGAAATGGCGGCCCAGACCAGTACTTTTTGAGGATGCAGAGACGATGGGACAACAACATGGGGCTTTCCGGTTCCCCATATGCGCCAGTTCTGTTTATTGACGAAGCCGTCCAGGTAAAAATAAGCTTCGTCAGTAAACCAAATGCTGCCCACATGCATATCGCCGTCATCAATCCTATGCACTATATCGTTAGCGAATGTCTCTCGTGTAGCAATGGTAGCGGCGCTGAGGGGTTGCCGCGTTTGAATTTTGTATGGGTAGAGGTGTAATCTCTGGCGCATGAGACGATACGTGGACGTTGACGTCATTTGGACCGCAGCTGCAACACGGCGAACGGAAACCCGAGGCCACTGTTGGATCACCTGCTGCACTAGCTGCGCGTTGCCCTCTGTGGTTGCCGTATGTGGTCGCCCTACCTTTCCAGCACGTTCATCCGTCACGTTCCCAGTCCGTTGAAATTTTTTAAACACATCCTTTATTGTATCGCTTTTCGGTCCTTTGGTTACATTAAACCTCCGTTGAAAACTTCGTCTTGTTGCAACAACACTGTGTTCTATGCGGTGGAATTACAACACCAGAAAAATCCTCTGTTCTAAGGAATAAACCATGTTGTCCACAGCACACTTGCACGTTGTGAACAGCACACGCTTACAGCAGAAAGACGACGTACAGAATGGCGCACCTACAGACTGCGTTGTCTTCTATATCTTTCATATCACTTGCAGAGCCATCTGTTGTTGAAAATTGTAACTACTGTAATTTCGAAAGTTTGTCCGCCTGAAAATGTACTGTTGTCCCAAGCATATTGCAACAAATGGTGTATTTATATCGCTGCTCGTTTAGTTTTTATTGCCGTTTCAAATATACCGGTCATTTTTGAAACACCCTGTAACATCCTATCGCTCCAAAACATAAGAAGAACGAGACCTTCCACCAGGTCGTCACAGTGCTCGCCGACATTGGTCATTCAGGGTATTGTTGCACAGCGATTCGTAGCTGAACGCAATACGACGACGTTAATCATCACTCCATGCTTTCTAGTGACGGCAACACGCCAAATGCAGCCGTCTCCGCTGTGATGGTAACAGCAATCTGCGAATGGGATGGTAATTCAGAAGTGTAGCTACTGATAGTCTCCGATCAGTGTTGTTGGATGACCTGGAATGTTCTAGGGAGTCCATTGGTACTTCTCGGATGGGAGGCGCAGATGTGAAGGAGTTATTATGTGCTTTGTGCAGTATATGGCGACCCTCCTTGTAGTTGTCCAACTTGGTCGACTGGACTCTTGACGAGGAATAAGCGTCCCTCACGCTCCCACGTTGTCAAACATCAGTCCAGTGTCACATCTGATTGCCCCACAAATCTCGATACTTCACGAATCGACCAGCCAGCCAAGTGGAGACCCACAGTGCAGCCCCCTTCAAATTCTGGCTGGTGCTAACGACACTGTCCCACACGAGGTCTTTCCATCTACAGTGATCACTCAACATCTGACTCTGTTTATGTCTCTTATATACCCCATTTGCCTGGTATATACAAACTACCTGTAAATCAATGCAACCATGTGGCGGTTCTACCAGTCACTGAGAATTCTAATTCGAATAATTTAAATAGCCACTGATGGTGAGTTTTGGGTCCCAAGCTATTTTTGTTAGAGAGCGTACCACTATATCGAGTTGCGGTTTTTGCTAAATTCTAGATGACTGTGATGTGAATATCCAGACGATCATTTGTGGAATGCGATCAAATTCTAACATCATAAGAGCGCCAGAAACCGCTGTTCTGCCATCAAGGGAAGAGGTGACACAAATAATACCGGAGCAGATATAAGCAAGCACATGCCTCTGGTACGGTTCGTGTGTATATATCATGCCCATTTCGTCACATGATGTCCGCCCCGACAGCTGAGTGGTCAGCGTGACGGATTGACATCTTTTGGGCTCGGGTTCGATTACGGCTGTGTCGGGGATTTTCTCCGCTCAGGGACTGGATGTTGTCCTATCTTCGTCATCATTCCATCCCCATCCGGCGCACAGGTCGCCCAGCGTGACGTCGAATGTTATAAGACCTGCACCAAGGCAGCAGGACATGCCCCGCAAGGAGCCTCCCGGCCAATGACGCCAAACGCTCATAGACATACCGAATCGACTGCCCTCAGATAATACTGAACATTGAGTTTCACCTGAACTTAACGCAGAACAGGCTTGTTTTTTATTGTATTTGATGTCTTCGGGAGTCGTCGGTGTTTCCTTGTAGACATCTATCATCACCCGATTTCATTCGACAACATTCCATTATCCTCGTTTTACTTTTGTTGATGTTTATCTTATATCCTCCTTTCAAGACACTGTCCATTCCGTTCAACTGCCCTTACAAGTCCCTTGCTGTCTCTGACAGAATTACAATGTCATCAGCGAACCTCAAAGTTTTTATTTCTTCTCCCTGGATTCTAATACCTACTCCAAATTTTACTTTTGTTTCCTTTACTGCTTGCTCAATATACAAATTGAATAACATCGGGGATAGGCTACAACCCTGTCTCACTCCCTTCCCAGCCAATGCTTCCCATTGATGCCCCTCGACTCTTATTACTGCCATCTGGTTTCTGTACAGATTGCAAATAGCCTTTCGCTCCCTGGATTTGACCCCTGCCACCTTTAGAATTTGAAAGAGAGTATTCCAGTCAACATTGTCAAAAGCTTTCTCTAAGTCTACAAATGCTAGAAACGTAGGTTTGCCCTTCCTTAATCTTTCTTCAAAGATAAGTCGTAAGGTCAGCATTGCCTCACGTGTTCCAACATTTCTACGGAATCCAAACTGATCTTCCCCGAGGTCGGCTTCTACCAGTTTTTCCATTCGTCTGTAAATAATTCGCGTTAGTATTTTCCAGCTGTGGCTTATTAAACTGATAGTTCGTCAATTTTCACATCTGTCAACACCTGCTTTTTTTGGGATGTCTCGTACATCTTGCTCACCAGATGGTAGAGTTTTGTCAGGACTGGCTCTCCCAAGGCCGTCAGTAGTTCTAACGGGATGTTGTCTACTCCTGGGGCCTTGTTTCGACTCAGGTCTTTCAGTGCTCTGTCAAATTGTACGCAGTATCGTATCTCCCATTTCATCTTCATCTATATCCTCTTCCATTTCCATAATATTGTCCTCAAGTACATCGCCCTTGTATAGACCCTCTATACACTCCTTCCACCTTTCTGATTTCCCCTCTTTGTTTAGAACTGGGTTTCCAACTGAGCTCTTGATATTCATACAAATGGCTCTCTTTTCTCCAAAGGTCTCTTTAATTTTCCTGTTGGCTGTATCCATCTTACCCCTAGTGAGATAAGCCTTTACATCCTTACATTTGTCCTCTAGCCTTAGCCATTTTGACTTCCTGTCGATCTCAATTTTGAGACGATTGTATTCCTTTTCGCCTGCTTCATTTACTGCATTTTTATATTTTCTCCTTTCATCGATTAAATTCAACATTTCTTCTGTTACCCAAGGATTTCTACTAGCCCTCGTCTTTTTACTACTTGATACTCTGCTGCCTTCACTACTACATCCCTCAGAGCTACCCATTCGTCTTCTACTGTATTTCTTTCCCCCATTCCTGTCAATTGTTCACTTATGCTCTCCCTGAAACTCAGTACAACCTCTGGTTCTTTTAGTTTATCCATGTCCCATCTCCTTAAATTCCCACCTTTTTTGCAATTTCTTCAGTTTTAATCTACAGTTCATAACCAATAGATTCTGTTCAGAGTCCACATCTGCCCCTGGAAATGTCCTACAATTTAAAACCTGGTTCCTAAATCTCTGTCTTACCATTATATAATCTATCTGATACCTTTTAGTATCTCCAGGATTCTTCCATGTATACAACCTTCTTTTATGATTCTTATGCCCCAATCCATATTCACCTACTATGTTTCCTTCTCTCCCTTTTCCTACTGTGGAATTCCAGTCACCCATGACTATTAAATTTTCATCTCCCTTCACTACCTGAATAATTTCTTTTAACTCATCATACATTTCTTCAATTTCTTCGTCATTTGCAGAGCTAGTTGGCATATAAACTTGTACTACTGCAGTAGGCATGGGCTTCATGTCTATCTTGGCCACTATAATACAATCACTATGCTGTTTGTAGTAGCTTACCCGCACTCCTATTTTTTTTATTCATTATTAAACCTACTCCTGCATTACCCCTATTTGATTTTGTATTTGTAACTCCGTATTCACCTGACCAGAAGTCTTGTTCCTCCTGACACCAAACTTCACTAATTCCCACTATATCTAACCTATCCATTTCCCATTTTAAATTTTCTAACCTACACCCGATTAAGGGATCTGACATTCCACGCTCGGATCCGTCGAATGCCAGTTTTCTTTCTCCTTTAACGACGTCCTCTTGAGTAGTCCCCGCCCGGAGTTGCGAATGGGGGACTATTTTTACCTCTGGAATATTTTACCCAAGAGGACGCCATCATCATTTAACCATACAGTAAAGCTGCATGCCCTCGGTAAAAATTAAGGCTGTAGTTTCCCTTTGCTTTCAGCCGTTCTCAGTACCAAAACAGCAAGTCCGTTTTGGTTGGTGTTACAAGGCCAGATCAGGTAATCATCCAGACTGTTGCCCCTACAACTACTGAAAAGGCTGCTGCCCCTCTTCAGGAACCACACGTTTGTCTGGCCTCTCTACAGATACCCCTCCGTTGTGGTTGCACCTACGGCACGGGTATCTGTATCGCTGAGGCACGCAAGCATCCCCATCAACGGCAAGGTCCATGGTTCATGGGGGGGGGGGGGGCTGATGTCCAACCCAAATCCTGTTTTATTTCGGTGACACTCCCTCCCATATTTCGCGATAATACAGAACGTGCTGTCTTTCTTTGAACTTTTTCGATGTACTCTGTCAGTCCTATCTGGTAAGGATCCCACACCGTGCAGCAGTATTCTAAAAGAGGACGGACAAGCGAAATGCAGGCAGTCTCCTTAGATCTGTTACATTTTCCAAGTATCCTGCCAATAAAACGCAGTCTTTGGTTAGCCTTCCCCACAATATTTTCTATGTATTCCTTCCAATTCAAGTTGTTCGTAATTGCAATACGTAGGTGTTTAGTAGAATTTACGGCTTTTTGATTAGACTGATTTATCGTGAAACCAAAGTTTTAGCACTCATGTGGATAACCTAACACTTTTCGTTATTTAGGGTCAACTGCCATTTTTCGCACCATTCGCATTACCTTTTCTAAATCGTTTTGGAGTTTGTTTTGGTCTTCTGGTGACTTCATTAGTCGATAAACGACAGCGTCATCTGCAAACAACCAAAGATGGCTGCTCATATTGTCTCCCAAATCGTATATATACATAAGGAATACCAAAGGGCCTATAACACTGCCTTGGGGAACGCCAGAAATTGACTTTTCGTCAATTACTGCGAACTGTGATCCCTCTGACAGGAAATCACAAATCCAGTCACATAACTGAGGCGATATTCCGTAAGCAAGCAATTTCACTACGAGCCGCTTGTGTGGTACAGTGTCAAAAGCCTTCCGGAAATTCAGAAATACGGAATCGATCTGAAATACCTTGTCAGTAGTACTCAACACTTCCTGTGAATAAAGAGCTAGTTGTGTTTCACAGGAACAATGTTTCCTAAACCCAGGTTGTCAATAGACCGTTTTCTTCGAGGTAATTCATACTTTTCGAACGCAATATAGGTCTCAGAATCCTGCTGCATATCGACGTCAACGATATGGGCCTGTAATTTAGTGGATTACTCCTGCCCGTGGAATTAGCCGAGCGGTCTAAGGCGCTGCAGTCATGGACTGTGCGGCTGGTCCTGGCAGAGGTTAGAGTCCTCCCTCGGGCATGGGTGTGTGTGTATGTACTTAGGATAATTTAGGTTAAGTAGTGTGTAAGCTTAGGGACTGATGACCTTAGCAGTTAACTCCCATAAGATTTGACACACATTTGAACATTTTTTTGGATTACTCCTACTACCTTTCTTGAATATTGGTGTGACCTGCGCAACAATTTACTATTAGATGTTTTCTGCGCGGTTCGTGGCTACGCTGGGAAGTGGACTGTGCCTGTCACTATAGACCAACCTTTTTACGTCACCACCTGATCTCTTGCCCAGGGATTGTGAACAATAATGGCTGGTTTGTGCCACAAGTACTTGGAAGTACTAACCAACCTAAAACATACTTTTTTGCAGTAGTTATAATTATAAATATTATGCAAATGAAGTAAATGTTGATGTAGTTATAATTATAAATATTATGCAAATGAAGTAAATGTTGATGTTATGTTGTTCAATATACTGTTCTCAACGATTAATAGAAATTTCTGGCACTTATATTCCTTACATATTTTTCCTAAATCATAATTTGCCTGCAACGCCAACAAGTGGCATCCAGTCAATGATGTCTCGAACCGTCAGTATACAGGGTGGTCCATGGATAGTGACTGGGCCAAATATCTCACGAAATAAGCATCAAACGAAAAAACTACAAAGAACTAAACTCGACTAGCTTGAAGGGGGAAACCAGATGGCGCTATGGTTGGCATGCTAGATGGCACTGCCGTAGGTTTGGATTGGATTGTTTGTGGGAAGAGACCAAACAGCGAGGTCATCGGTCTCGTCGGATTAGGGAAGGACGGAGAAGGAAGTCGGCGGTGCCCTTTCAAAGGAACCACCCCGGCATTTGCCTGCAGCGATTTACGGAAACCACGGAAAACCTAACTCAGGATAGACGGACACGGGATTGAACCGTCGTCCTCCCGAATGCGAGTCCAGGGTGCTAACCACTGCGCCAGCTGCCATAGGTCAAATGGATATCAACTGCGTTGTTTTAAATAGGACCCCCACTTTTTATTACATGTTCGTATAGCATGTAAAGAAATATGAATGTTTTAGATGGACCAGTTTTTTCGCTTTGTGATAGATGGCGATGTAATGGTCACCAATGTATAAGTACGTGGTATCACGTAAGATTCCGCTAGTGGGGACGGTATTTGCTTCGTGATACATTACCCGTGTTAAAATGGACTGTTTTCGAATTGCCGAGAAGTTCGATATCGTGTTGATGTATGGCTATTGTGATCAAAATGCCCAACAGGCGTGTGCTGTGTATGCTGCTCGGTATCCTGGACGACATCATCGAAGTGTCCGGACCGTTCGCCGGATAGTTACGTTATTTAAGGAAACAGGAAGTGCTCAGCCACATGTGAAACGTCAACTACGACCTGCAACAAATGATGATGCCCAAGTAAGTGTTTAAGCTGCTGTTGCGGCTAATCCGCACATCAGTAACAGACAAACTACACCAGAATCGGGAATCTCAAAAACGTCAGAGTTGAGAATGCTATATCAACATCGATTGTACCCGTACCATATTTCTATTCAGGAATTGCATGTCGACGACTTTGAACGTCTTGTACAGTTCTGCTACTGGGCACAAGAGAAATTACGGGACAAAGACAGATTTTTTGCAAGCGTTCTACAGGGTGATTAAAAAAGAATACCACAACTTTAGCAATTTAAAACTCTGCAACGACAAAAGGCAGAGCTAAGCACTATCTGTCGGTGAATTAAGGGAGCTATAAAGTTTCATTTAGTTGTACATTTGTTCGCTTGAGGCGCTGTTGACTAGGCGTCAGCGTCAGTTGATGCTAAGATGGCGACCGCTCAACAGAAAGCTTTTTGTGTTATTGAGTACGGCAGAAGTGAATCGACGACAGTTGTTCAGCGTGCATTTCGAACGAAGTATGGTGTTAAACCTCCTGATAGGTGGTGTATTAAACGTTGGTATAAACAGTTTACAGAGAATGGGTGTTTGTGAAAAGGGAAAAGTTCTGGACGGCCGAGAACGAGTGATGAAAATGTAGCACGCATCCAGCAAGCATTTGTTCGCAGCCCAGGAAAATCGACTCGCAGAGCTGGCAGAGAGCTGCAAATTCCACAATCAACTGTATGGAGAGTCCTACGAAAAAGATTGGTTATGAAACCTTATCGTCTGAAATTGGTTCAAGCACTGTCTGCAGCTGATAAGATTAAAAGAATCGATTTCTGTGATTTTATCCTTGCTCAAATGGCAATAGATGAATCTTTCGTTTCAAAGATTGTGTTTAGTGATGAAGCAACTTTCCACACTAACGGGAAAGTCAACCGTCACAATGTCTGTATATGGGGCACTGAGAATCCATGGGAAACAACTCAGTATGAACATGACTCGCCTAAGGTGAACGTTTTCTGTGCCATTTCAACCAATACTGTTTTTGGTCCCTTTTTCTTCGAAGGTGCTACTGTAACTGGACTACAGTATCTGGAGATTTTAGAGAATTGGCTGTTCCCTCAGCTCGAA
The DNA here is from genome assembly GCF_023897955.1 of Schistocerca gregaria. Lineage (NCBI taxonomy): Eukaryota > Metazoa > Arthropoda > Insecta > Orthoptera > Acrididae > Schistocerca > Schistocerca gregaria. The sequence continues at coordinate 110,507,619 of NC_064928.1, read as the reverse complement.
CAAGAAGCACAACAATTCATATTTCAGCAGGATGGAGCGCCACCATATTGGCACTTATCTGTCCGTAACTACCTGAACGTCAACTACCCGAGGCGATGGATCGGCCGCCAGGCAGCCCGTGACAGAGCACTTCATCACTGGCCTCCAAGAAGCCCTGATCTTACACCCCTGCGATTTTTTCTTATGGGGGTATGTTAAGGATATGGTGTTTCGGCCACCTCTCCCAGCCACCATTGATGATTTGAAACGAGAAATAACAGCAGCTATCCAAACTGTTATGCCTGATATGCTACAGAGAGTGTGGAACGAGTTGGAGTATCGGGTTGATATTGCTCGAGTGTCTGGAGGGGGCCATATTGAACATCTCTGAACTTGTTTTTGAGTGAAAAAAAAACCTTTTTAAATACTCTTTGTAATGATGTATAACAGAAGGTTATATTATGTTTCTTTCATAAAATACACATTTTTAAAGTTTTGGTATTCTTTTTGAATCACCCTGTATTTAGCGATGAAGCGTCATTGTTGGAACGTAAACTGGCATAATATGCACTATTGGGCAACGGAAAATCCCCGACGGCTGCGACAAGTGGAACATCAGCGACCTTGGCGGATTAATGTATGGTGCGGCATTATGGGAGGAAAGGTAATTGGCCCCCCATTGTACCCATGGCAATCTAAATGGTGCAGTGTATGCTGACTTCCTACGTAATGTTCTACCGATTTTACTACAAGATGTTTCAATGCAAGACAGAATGGCGATGTACTTCCAACATGATGGATATCCAGCACATAGCTCGCGTGCGGTTGAAGCGGTTTTGAATAGCATATTTCATGACAGGTGGATTGGTCGTCGAAGCACCATACCATGGCCCGCACCTTCACCGGAAGTTGAACCATTTATTCAAGAGAAAGAGGTTCACAAATTGAACAAGTCAGTAACGAGTTGGCCGACCTCTGGACCTTATGCAAGTAGTTATTCGGCTTTGCACTGACTGATACTTGTTGGATACCCTCCTGAGGGATACCGTGCTAAATTCTGTACTGTTGGCGCGTCAGGTCGACAGAAACTCGGGCTGGCAGGTGGGCGCTGCCTGTAATGCTCCAAACGTCCTGAATTGGGGTGATACCCGGCGACCCTGATGGCCAAGGCAGCGCGAAGACAACCAAAAGTGTCCCGCTATGAAACGAAGTAACATCCCAGACCATGACTCCTCGTTGTTGGACCTTATGGAGGGTGACAGTGAGTTTGGTATCCCGTCGCGTCTACAGACACGCATTTGGACCGGAGTCTCATTGACTGGAGTAGAACTGTCTTCAGTAATGAATCATGGTTCGAATTGAGCCCCGAGAACTAGCAAAGACGTGTGAGATTTTATATTCTCAGTACACTCTTGACACAGAATTCCCTAACGATTTCAGTTATGGACTGTTCCATATGTCTACCTCTAGCTATCGTTCAAACCCACTTTATTAATATCTGTTGTGCGGCCATAATCAAGCCGGAAACTTTTTCCTATGAATCACTCGAATACAAATGGCAGTTCCGCCAATGCACTGCTCTTTCATACTTTGTGTACGCTATACTACCGCCGTTTTCGTATGTTGATATGGCTATCCCATGAAACTTCCTGGCAGATTAAAACTGTGTGCCGGACCGAGACTCGAACTCGGGACCTTTGCTTCTGTGAAGCTTGGAAGGTAGGAGACGAGGTACTGGCGGAATCAAAGCTTTGAGGACGGGATGTGAGTCTTGGTTAGCTCAGTTGGTAGAGCACTTGCCCGCGAAAGGCAAAGGTCCCGAGTTCGAGTCTCGGTCCGGCACACAGTTTTAATCTGCCAGGAAGTTTTATATCAGCGTACGCTCCGCTGTAGAGTGAAAATTTCATTGTATCGCTATCTCATGACTTTAGTGACGCCTGTGTAGAGAGGTTACAAAATGCAGACTGACGATGGTAAGAAAAGTGTTTCTGTAAAAGAGGAATATGAGTTTAAGTATACCGAATCTTTTTTTGGAGGTATTTGTCCGGAAGTGCAACGTGGACGATAAACTGTTTGGACAAGAAGAGAATAAGAAGTTTGAAATACGGCGCTAAAGAACAATGATGATGATGAGTTCCCATACTCCGAGGAGCGTAGGGGACGATGCGGGAGACAACACCCAGTCGTCTCGAGGCAGGAAAAATCCCTCGGTCAGGGAATCGAACCAGGGACCCTGTGCGCGGGAAGCGAGAACGCTACCGCAAGACCACGAGCTGCGGACTCCAGAGCAATACTGAAGATTAAATGGATACATTGCAGTAGTTATCCAGAGACGAAAAGTTTTGCGCAGGATAGATGAGCGAGAAGAGTTGCACCGGAGCAATCATCGTACGGAAGATCACTATGAAGACAGAGCCCCGAGCAGGCAGTGTCTGTGTAGCATCACGTTGCAAAGTGGCAGCCATCCTTCATTGCGGAAGCAGGGACTGTCGTTATATGGCGCTGCTACAGGGTACGCTGCATTGGGTCCGCCAGGTACGGCACGACCACTATCTGTGTCTCACAGAAACTTGCAGTTACATTGCTATGACGCTCATGCGTGATACCACAGGTAGTGCCAACCATTGAGGAAAGAGTGTACAGTACACGACACTTTCGTTTAGAGACAGGGATTTGGCTTCGTTTCAGTAGCAAAAGGCAAAAGACTTGTCTCCAAGCACAGATGTTTCACAGCAACCATCCCGCCAAAAACTGTCCAAGGAGATGGGACGCAGTAAGTTGTCGGCAGATGTCGTCGGACGACCTCTGACGCTGACGTGTGGTGGCCGTTGGTGGCGCCGTTCTGAACACCTAGTGGGTGGGAATCTAAGGAGATGGGACCTGGACAAACTGATTAAACCAGAGGTTATACAGAGTTTCAGGGAGAGCATAAGGGAACAATTGTCACAAATGGGGGAACGAAATACAGTAGAAGAAGAATGGGCAGCTCTGAGGGATGAAGTAGTGAAGGCAGCAGAAGATCAAGTAGGTAAAAAGACGAGGGCTAGTAGAAATCCTTGGGTAACAGAAGAAATATTGAATTTAATTGATGAAAGGAAAAAATATAAAAATGCATTAAATGAAGCAGGCAAAAATGACATCGACAGGAAGTGCAAAATGGCTAAACAGGGGTGGATAGAGAACAAATGTAAGGATGTAGAGGCTTATCTCACTAGGGGTAAGACAGATACTGCCTACAGGAAAATTAAAGAAACGTTTGGAGAAAAGAGAACCACTTGTATGAACATCAAGAGCTCAGATGCAAACCCAGTTTTAAGCAAAGAAGGGAAATCAGAAAGGTGGAAAGAGTATATAGAGGGGCTATATAAGGTCGATGTACTTGAGGACAATATTATGGAAATGGAAGAGGATGTAGATGAATATGAAATGTGAGATATGGTACTGCGTGAAGAGTTTGACAGAGCACTGAAAGACCTGAGTCGAAACAAGGCCCCAGCAGTAGACAACATTCAATTGGAACTACTGACAGCCTTGGGAGAGCCAGTCCTGACAAAACTCTACCATCTGGTGAACAAGATGTATGAAACAGGCGAAATACCCTCAGACTTCAAGAAGAATATAATAATCCCAATCCAAAAAAAGCAGATATTGACAGAGGTGACAATTACCGAACAATCAGTTTAATAAGTCACGGCTGCATAATACTAACGCGAATTCTTTACAGACGAATGGAAAAAGTAGTAGAAGCCGACCTCGGGGAAGATCAGTTTGGATTCCGTAGAAATATGGGAACACGTGAGGCAATACTGACCTGACCTGAAAGGGGTAAAAGCCAGGAAGGGAAAGGCTATTTACAATTTGTACAGAAACCAGATGGCAGTTATGTGTCGAAGGACATGAAAGGGAAGCAGCGGTTGAGAAGAGAGTGAGACAGGGTTGTAGGCTGTCCCCGATGTTATTCAATCTGTATATTGAGCAAACAGTAAAGGAAACAAAAGAAAAATTCGGAGTAGTATCAAAATCCATGGAGAAGAAATAAAAACTTTAAGATTCGCCGATGACGTTGTGATTCTGTCAGAGACAGCAAAGGACTTGGAAGAGCAGTTGAAAGGAATAGACAGTGTCTTGAAGGGAGGATATAAGATGAACGTCAACAAAAGCAAAACGAGGATAATGGAATGTAGTCGAATTAAGTCGGGTGATGCTGAGAGAATTAGATTAGGAAATGAGACACGTAAAGTAGTAAATGAGTTTTGCTATTTGGGGAGCAAAGTAACTGATGATGGTTGAAGTAGAAAGGATATAAAATATAGACTGGCAATGGCAAGGAAAGCGTTTCTGAGGAAGAGAAATTTGTTAACATCGAGTATAGATTTAAGTGTCAGGAAGTCGTTTCTGAAAGTATTTGTATGGAGTGTAGCCATGTATGGAAGTGAAACATGGACGATAAATAGTTGGTACAAGAAGAGAATAGGAGCTTTCGAAATGTGGTGCTACAGAAGAATGCTGAAGATTAGATGGGTAGATCACATAACTAATGAGGAGGTATTCAATAGAATTGAGGAGAAGAGGAGTTGATACGTCCCCTTTGAAAAATCATACACGACTGTGCTTAAACTGACACACAATATTTTTTTTTAGCGCAACACAATCTGATTTTCAATAATCCCAACAAAAGAATGGCTCTGACTGACATTAACCTATACGTTTCACAAATCACTTACCTCACAAAAATCTTCGTTACTCGAACTACTGCAATACAGCGAGCGCCACTACTGCCAGCTAAATAAAAGATTCAAACTACTGAAGGCACTAACTTCTGATAGACATAGTTAGCAAAAGAAAGATTTTGATAGAGAACAAACAATGTACTTACCTTAATAGTGTTCAAAAGTATATGTATAGAAGTTGATGACATCCAGTCTTACAAATTTCAAAACTCCGCCATTTCTGTCCCCACATTCACCACTGCTGGCGGCTGACCTCCAACTGCGCAATGCTACGTGCTGTTAACATCCAGCTGCCCAATACTACAATGGCGAGTATTACAACAATGCCAACCAGCCACAGACGTCACACAGCACAGTCAGTTATTTTCATACAGAGCGCTACGTGGCGTTACCCATATAAGAACCTAAACAGCCTACTTACAGGGTTTGTGGTACAACTTGACAAGAAGAAGGGACCGGTTGGTAGGACACGTTCTGAGGCATCAAGGGATCACTAATTTAGCATTTGGGGGGGGGGGGTGGCAACGTGGAGCGTAAAAATCGTAGAGGGAGACCAAGAGATGAATACACTAAAAAGATTCAGAAGGATGTAGGTTGCAGTAAGTACTGGGAGATGAAGAAGCTTGCATAGGATAGAGTAGCATGGAGAGCTGCATCAAACCAGACTCAGGAGTGAAGACCACAACAACAACAACAACAACAACAACAACAACAACAGTGTGACTGACCGCCACCGTCAAGAACAACCTTGTTAACTTGGCGATACTTGTCGCTAGACATATAAGTCAACAGTCCCTATTAATACGGATATGCCGGCCGCTGTGGCCGAGCTGTTTTAGGCGCTTCAGTCCGGAACCACGCTGATGCTACGGTCGCGGGTTCGAATCCTGTCTCGGGCATGGATGTGCATGGTGTCCTTAGTTAGGTTTAAATATTTCTAGGGGACTGATGACCTCAGATGTTAAGTGCCATAGTGCTTAGAGCCATTTTGAATCCGGATATGTGTATTTGCCGCTGCTCTAGTGATCAATATGAAAACAAATTTTTCCTAATAGGTATCCCATAAAATGGCTGGTGGCTGTGACTCAGTTGTCAGCACTGTAGTACGTAACCGGTTTTGAAAATCATTGTCATGAAACTGTTGACGGAGCGAAATCTGGAAAACATGGAATAAGCTGGAATGTAGAATTCGCATATTACTGCTGTGACCAGTGCCCTCGCATATTCTACATCAACATCTATTCTCTGCAAAGCACCGTGAGGTGTATGGCAGAGGGTACATCCCATTGTAACAGTTGTTTGGATTTATTCCTGTTCCATTCACGTATGGAGCGCTGGTATAATGATTGAAGGCCTCTGTGCGTGCAGTTATTTTTGTAATATTATCCTCACGATCTCTATGTGAGCGATGTTTAGGGGATTGTAGTAATTCCTAAAGTGATAATTTGAAGCCAGTTCTTGAAACTTTTGCGAATAGACTTTCTCGTGATAGCTTACGTCTATCTTCAAGTGTCTTACAGTTCAATTCCTTCTGTATCTCTGTGACACTCTCCCTCGGATTAAATAAAGCTGTGACCATCTGTGCTACCCTTCTCTGTATACCCTTCAATATCCCCTGCAATATAGCGTTCGCTGTATCGCAGTAGTTCGAGTAACGAAGATTTTTGTGAGGTAAGTGATTTGTGAAAGGAATAGGTTAGTGTTAGTCAGGGCCATTTTTTGTAGGGATTATTGAAAGTTAGACTGCGTTGCGCTAAAAAAAAATATTGTGTGTCAGTTTAAGCACAGTCGTGTATAATGTTAATCTATCTGGTACGGATCTCACACACTTGAGCAGTATTCTAGAACTGGTCACATGAGTGACTAGTAAGCAATCTCCTTTGTAGACTGATTGCACGTTCCCAGTATTCTATCAACAAACCGAAAAATATCAGCTGCTTTACACACGACTGAACCTATGTGGTCATTCCATATCATATCCTTACAAAGTGTTACATCCAAGTATTTGTATAGGAGGGCCGATTCCTACAGTGACTCATTGACATTATAATCACAGGATACTACATTTTTTCGTTTTGTGAAGTGCAAAATTTACGTTTTTGAACATTTAGAGCAAGTTGCCAATCTCTGCACCACGCTGAATTCTTATCAAGATTATCAACCTGCTTCGTATCGACATGCAAACAATTAAAATGTTATTTGTAGAGTAAGTAGGTTCTTCAGTTGCGGATATTCACTTGATCAAATATTTTGTATTGAGAGGAACGTTACGTTTCTCTCATCAGGGGCTTTCCATTTTAGCTTGCGTATCGTATTCTTGACACTTAATTTTTTAACTTCTTTACGTTGTTTTAGACGGATCATGAGAGTTAAATACAATCAGGATATCCTCCAGACTCACAGACTTACTTAGGCAAATGGATGGCACTTACGGCAGTGGCGCAGTTACTGTGCCTCAAGGACAGATAGCATAGCAATTAAATAATTAAAGAATAAGAAGACATCCGGTTTACATGGCATACACCCTGAATCACTCAGAAATACATTGATCACCCCTACTCTAAGAGCGTCACTGGAAGGTAGGATCCCAAGGAAAACTGCAAATGTAGGAATCGTCAAGAAATAAAAGGATGGGTACCCAACGTACCCAGACTTACAGGTCAATTAGATTAGTTTTTCGTTTCATAGATCCGTGTTGAGGAGATCCTCGTGGATGTGGAATATGTCAATTTTTTTTAAGCTGAAGTAACAATACTAACAGTATGAATATATACAATACATCGTTTGTTTCTGTTAAAAAATTCGTCAATGGAGTAGAAGGAGTTGGCCACTAGCAAGTCTTTCAGGCTCCTTTTAATCAGATCTTTATTTGTAGCTAATTTTTTTATGTTTGCTGGCAAATTATTGAAGATGAGTGTTCCTGAGTGGTGGACTCCTTTTTGAACTAAAGTAAGTGCTTTTAAGTCCTTGTGCAGATCATTTTTGTTCCTGGTATTGTATGTGTGAACTGAGCTGTTGGTTGGAAAAAGAGATATATTATTTAGGACAAATTTCATTGAGGAGTAAATGTACTGAGAGGCAGTAGTTAGTATACCCAGTTCTTTGAAGAGGTTTCTACAGGACGTCCGTGGATTTACTCCACAAATAATACGTATTACACGCTTTTGGACTCTGAAAACTTTTGTTTGACTTGAAGAGTTACCCCAAAATATTATACCATATGACATTATGGAATGAAAGTATGCAAGCTTTTTCATTCTTATGTCGCCTACGTCTGCTAACACGCGAATTGCAAATGCAGATTTGTTAAGGCGTTTCCGCAGTTCTGTGGTGTGCTCCTCCCAACTCAATTTATTATCAAGTTGTAATCCCAGGAATTTAAGACTGTCAACCTATCTGCTCTTCTTCATACTTTATGCATATGCTGGGTGGTAACCTCTTACAGGTTCTGAATTGCATATAGTGACTGTTTTCGAAGTTTAATATCAGTGAGTTGGCAAAAGACTTACAGGTCCATTTGCGACTTGAACTCTTTGGCTAAGGTACAGGAGAGGCTCCTCTGCAATCGGCCAAAGTCAGACAGGAGGGGCGTCGGCCTTAGCCCACATCAGTATGGCTTAAGACCCAACAATTTAATATATGAGATGAACAGGGGAAAGTTCTATAACATACTCGAGACGACTGGAGGTGATACTGAAAGCAAAACTGCAAACACTCTGCAAAACTACAAATGGGGTAGGTGGCAGTAAAGCACCGCAGTTTTCTGGTTGATATTGTGGTCAGTAAGGGGAAGATTTCCCCGTAGTTTCAAATTGAAATTATAGGCTGGATTGTTACCTATAACCTATCCAAATTCCACATCTGTATGATTATTAATTACAGAGAAATAAACAATCTAAAACAAAAATTACGGGGTCTTTCCCCATGAAATGGGATAAAGCCCCATAGTGCGGGTCTTTACTCCATTTGAGATAAACACAGATAAAAAGGGGTGACTGCTTAATAAAAACTCTTGAAATAACCCTATGTAACGTTGCTGTTTTACAGCCGAGTTGCTCAACCCAATATTTAACGGAAATATGTGTAAACTTGAACATAATGCTTAAAAGTACTTGTACAAAAATAAAACTTTCTTCTCCATGAAACCTGAAAAAGTTAAATTGCTGATGCTAAGCTATCTAGGTATCCAGTAAACAGTGTACGTTGTTAGGTCCTCTGATTCTCTCTTGGAGAAGTCTTCTACTTCGAATTTGAGAAGACTGAATCTGAATCTGAAAAATAATCAACCTGCTTTTTTGTCCCTTTTCTCCCTTTTTTACCACTGATGTAATTAAATCCAGTTTACGTCGTTTTGTTTCTGCAGCACGCTCATTTATTTCTTTGGGACGCCTTTCCTCCTCCGTAGTAAGCTTTCCTTTTCCTGTACATTCTCCTTCCTTTCATTCCTCGCTGAGTGTCGACGTTAGAAGCACAGATTTCAATTGTTCTCCAGGAAATTTTCCCCCAAACCTTTATTTTAGACAGCGGAATTGTATCTTCAAGAGAAATAATCTCGCTCAGTGTGTTTTGAGTATAATCTTTTGCGGGGTTCATCATTGAAGAATTGTCACCATCTTGTTGGAGCTGCCACGGTTTACCCTAAAACACTTGTGGGGGATTTGCCCCCTTTTCATAATTTTTTGACGAATGCACAAGTACTGATTTTGGGAACCAAGTGGAATAAATTATTTCCGCGTAATGTTTAAATGCAGCAGTGTCAACGAGTAAGTAATTCGCTGATTCTTCTTTTCGGACCATACATTACACAATGTTTAAGCAAAAGATCAAAAAAGTTACATGCAGGTAGTAGAAACAGGGTTCCCTCATTTGCTCACCTCTACAGCGACCAGTCGGGACGAACTTTCGTGGAACAATAAACAAACCTGACACCTGGTGGTCAACTCCTGAATCGACGGCAGTCTATTCAAAAACTCGGTGCTATTTTTTACGCCTCGCAGGGATTTACCCTCAGCTACCCTAAATTCAGCGAAAGAGGCGGTTGTCAATTAAGCTTCAGTAACTTATTCAGGACGTGTGTGAAATACTAATCTAAATTTTAGAACAAAATACTATGAAAACATAAAGCACTGAAAAGTGGAAAACGTATTCCACATCTGTAAGCGACATCTAATAACAAAATCACCACCCTACTGCCATAGGAACAACAACAACCACGACTACAGTAGTTTTAAGTATAAAAATTAACACACTCCACTTGTCTTACTTGAACATATAATCTTTTAACGTAATAGTCTCGGTTAAAATGTCTGATGCAGACTTTTGCCTTTGCTACAGATATCTTGGTGCACTAAGTAGAGACGTGGGGCTGAAATGGCTACACAGTCACAGCACATGCATAATGTAATATAAGGTAATGTTCACTTATTAGCAGATTTCTATGTTGTTAGACGCCTGAGGTTTCCAATACAGTTGCAACTTCAGATCAGATTCCGATACATATCCCTGTTCTGATATTTAACAACCTCAGGACGCCAAAATTTTTCACAATTCATGTTTTGCATGCTATGGTGCATGCGATCGAAGAAAATTAACTGATACGGGGAAAAAAAAAAACCGGAGCCGATGTCGGTCGCGGGCAGAATGCTCCGATATCAGTGCCACTGCCACCATATTGTGGCAGCTAGGAGTATTGCGACTTTTATAACGTTTCAGCTGAAGTGAGGTAATGTGTGACGCGAGCGCTGAGGAGCTGGTTTGCTCGGGAAACTGGACCGATGGATGGATAACTGTTGACGTCATCAGCGCCCTTTTTCGATATCGTGTACTGGTGTACGATTACTCGCTATAGCTAAAACTAACAAGGAGAGGTGCCCAACGGTGGGATCGACTTTTTGGAACCATCTATATGGTGAAGTATATCAAGGTCCAAGGTATGACACCCTGGAGGCGTTCACCCTGGTGGACCGTCGTTTGTGAACAATCGACGAAAAGAAGTCTCGGAATTTTTACGTGGTGCTCTACAGTAACCTTAATCAGAAAGCTGCTGTAGCGTAATTATCACGTGGTCCTCAGACATCAAAGGTTGTGGGTTGGAATTTCGTCAAGCACATCAAATTTTTTACATTTTAATCTTTATCGGAATGACTTTGATCGTTATTTTTGTTCAATTAACGGGTTTAATTGTAATTTTTTATTTCTATTCCTTTGTTACCTCGTTTTTAGCTGTGTATTAGCTATTTGATATGCTGTCATTTTTCTTGGATTCTTTGTGCATGTGAATTTAATTATAATTATTCACTGATTTTATTTATTCACTTTTATCATTCTATATTCTAGTCCGTGACAGTGCATTCGTTATTTATACTCCTCATTTCGCTGGAATTTCATTTTACTTATCATCTACTCTTCTGTTTAAAGTTTCATCTACGTTATTTTGTGCATAGTGCGATAAGAATTAATGTTTTAAATGTTTATTAACGATTTCCATCCAAAAAAATGTAGATCTTGTTTTTGACACCATTACACAGTCAGTATAAGTAATTTATTTTGTCTTTTGCTTTTTAACCAATAAATCAGCATTTTCAACCGTTTAGATATTATGATAGATAATTAAAAATAATGAAATTGACATTCACAAAGATTCCAAGTGGAAAAAAGAATGATAGGAAGAAAAAAATCAGAGCAATTGAAGCAGTTAATGCACTGATTAAAATGACGTGACAAAGGAATAAAAATAACAAAAATTACGTTTAAACCAGTTAATTGAATAATAACTATAAGTTATTTCGACGAAATTAAAAAACCTCGACGTACCTCATGAGACTCGAACACACATCCTGGCGCACGTGAGAATTACACTGCCGCAACACCTTAATTACCACTTCTGTATTAAAATCTGTAGACCATCACGCGAAATTCCTAATCATTCTTTCGTCTATTACTCGCAAACGAGGAAAGTTCTCGCGCTCAAATTATTCATGGAAACGAAAGCTGGCTGAAACCCAAACTGAAAAGCTCTGAGATATTTTGCGAGTCGTGGAACTTATATCGGAAAGACAGGTTAGAGGCCATTGCAGTTGACAAAAATATTGTCCTTAGTGAGGTCGAAGTTGATTGTGACAGTGGACTTATCTGGTCGCCTATAACATGTTTTTACTGGCCACACGAATCTCCTGTGACAGTATAAAGTCATTCTAAGGAAATCTACGGTACCAATATCATGCAATACTAGTTGGAGGCGACTTTAACCTGCCGAGTATAGACTGGTATATCAATGGATTCATTGCGGGGGATACAGACAGACAGTCATGCGAAATACTTTTGAACACGTTGTCTGAAAACTGTCTTCTGCAGCTCACATGCAATGGAACTATCTTAGACCTTGTAGGTACAAATAGGCCGTACCTTATCGATAATGTCAGTAAAGATACGGGGATTAGCAATCACGATGTCACAATAGAAGCTATGATTACGAAAGTTAATAAATCATTCAAGAAGGCTAGGAGAGTATTTCTGTTAGATAGGACAGCTAAGCAGTTATTAACATCTCACTCAGTGAACTGGCACCACTTAGTTTCAGTAAAATGGATGTAGAGGAAGTATGGGCTAAGTTTAAGCAGGTTGTAAATCGGGATCTGGGTAGTTATGCGCCTAGTAAGTGGATAAAAGATGGAAAAGACCCATCATGGAGGATGCTGAGGAAGCAGAGGCTGTTGCACTGTCGGTTCAAAAGGGAAAGCACAAATGACGACAAGCGAACGTTAGTAGAGATTCGCGCGACCGTGAAAAGATCTATGCTTGAAGCATATAACTACTGCCGTCACACCTTAGCATAAGATCTGGTAGAGAACCCGTGCAAATAATGGTCTTATGTACAATCACTAATCGGATTTAAGGCTTCCATTCAGTCCCTTAGTATTTTGCATACAAGTTGCACACCAGACGGAAGAGTTTTGTCATGGCTAGCTCCACCAAGGCTCGTAGTAGTTCTGGCGGAATGTCGTGTACTCGCGGAGCCTAATTTCGACATAGCTCTTTCAGTGCTCTGTCAAATTCTGCTCGTAGTATCTTATTTCACATCTCATCTTTATATACATCGTCTTCGAATTCTGTAATATTGCCTTCAAGTTCCTCCCTCTCCCCCATCCCTCCCCCCCCCCCCCCCCCCCCAGGCCTAGTATCTGACTTCGAAATATATTTTCCAACGCTTACATTTATGCTCTAACCAATCCTGCTTAGCCATTTTCCACTTCATGTCAGTCTTATTTTTTAGACGTTTGTATTTCCTTTCGCCTGCTACTTTTGCTGCGTTATTACGTTTTCTTCTTTAATCACTTAAATTCAAGCGGGTCGAAGGCTTCCATCCAGTCACTCACTGATCAGTCTGGCCTGGCAACGGAAGACAGCAAAACGAAAGCTGAAATTTTAAATTTAGCATTTGAGAAATCTTTCACGCAGGAGGACCGTACAAACATACCGCCGTTTGAGTCTCGTACAGATTCCCGTAAGGAGGACATAGTGATAGACATCCCTGGGGTTGTGAAGCAGCTGAATGGGTTGAAAATAAATAAATCGCCAGGTCCTAATGGGATTCCAATTCGGTTTTACAGAGAGTACTCTACTGCATTGGCTCCTTACTTAGTTTGCATTTATCGCGAATCTTTGGCAAACGTAAAGCCCCGAGCGACTGGAAAAAAGCGCAGGTGACGCCTGTATATAAGAAGGGTAGAAGGACGGATCCTCAAACGTACAGACCAATATCCTTAACATCGGTTTGTTGCAGGATTCTCGAACACATTCTCAGTTCGAATATAATGAATTTCCTTGAGACTGAGAAGTTGCTGTCCATGCATCAGCACGGCTTTAGAAAGCATCGCTCCTGCGAAACGCAACTAGCCCTTTTTTCACATGATATCTTGCAAACCATGGATGAAGGGTATCAGACGGATGCCATATTCCTTGACTTCCGGAAAGCATTTGACTCGGTGCCCCACTGCAGACTCCTAACTAAGGTACGAGCATATGGGACTGGTTCGCAAGTATGTGAGTGGCTCGAAAACTTCTTAAGTAATAGAACCCAGTACGTTGTCCTCGGTGGTGAGGGTATCATCAGGAGTGCCCCAGGGAAGTGTGGTAGGTCCGCTGTTGTTTTCTATCTGCATAAATGATCTCTTGAATAGGGTGGATAGCAATGTGCGGCTGTTTGCTGATGATGCTGTGGTATACGGGAAGGTGTCGTCGTTGAGTGACTGTAGGAGGATACAAGATGACTTGGACAGTATTTGTGATTGGTGTAAAGAACGGCAGCTAACTCTAAATATAGATAAACGTAAATTAATGCAGATGAATAGGAAAAAGAATCCCGTAATGTTTGAATACTCCATTAGTAGTGTAGCGCTTGACACAGTCACGTCGATTAAATATTTGGGCGTAACATTGCAGAGCGATATGAAGTGGAACAAGCAGGTAACGGCAGTTGTGGGGAAGGGAGATAGTCGTCTTCGGTTCATTGGTAGAATTTTGGGAAGATGTGGTTCATCTGTAAAGGAGATCGTTTATAAAACGCTAATACGTCGTATTCTTGAGTACTGCTCGAGCGTTTGGGATCCCTATCAGGTAGGATTGAGGGAGGACATAGAATAAATTCAGAGGCGGGCCGCTAGATTTGTTACTGGTAGGTTTGATCATCACGCGAGTGTTACGGAAATGCTTCAGTAACTCGGGTGGGAGTCTCTAGAGCAGGTCCTCCCACCCTTTTCAGCTGGTGGACCCCTTGTTCAGTCGAAAATCCATGGCGGACCCCTAGTCAGTCAAGAGCACAGTAACTTTAAATTTCGGAGCAAAACCCATTGGAACTGAAGGCTTCGTAATGCAAGATGTTCCCAATGACACCCGCCCCCCCCCCCCCCCCCCCCCCGCCCCGAAGTATCAATAGTCTTTGGTTTAGAGATGAATGAAAACAACTTGAAATTAACGATCCAGTTTGAATTCCCATCGTATCCAGACACTTACTAGTGGATTTACTCCCTTTGTTCAACACACTACAGCCTGATTAATATTGCTCGGTAATTGACATTACACACGCGTTGGAGCTGCCTTCCTCCTAGTCGTGTTTGTGTGTGTGTGTGTGTGTGTGTGTGTGTGTGTGTGTGTGTGTGTGTGTGTGGTTTTTGGTAAAATCCGAAGAAAATGTTCAAATGTATGTAAAGTCTATGGGACTTAACTGCTGAGGTCATCAGTCCCCAGTCTCACACACTATTAACCTAAGTTTAACTTCCGCTAAGGACTACACACACACACACACACACAAACACACACACACACACACACACACACACACACAGACGCTCGAGGGAGGACTCGAACCTCCGACAATGGGAACCGCACCAAAGTTTTGGTTTGTGTTGCCGACTGTCAAATATTATTGCCAAAGATCGAATGTTATTGCCAAAATTCGAGTGCTATACACACGATTTTCAAAAAAAATATAATGATGGATTTGACTTTCACATTTTAATTCAATAATTTCACTCATTATTTTACACGATCTGGTGGAAGGTGGCCGCGGACGCCCTAGAAAGAGCCGGCGGACCCCTGAGGGGTCCGCGGACCACACGTTGGGAAGCCCTGATCCATAGGAAAGGAGGCGTTCTTTTCGTGAATCGCTGTTGAGGAAGTTTAGAGAACCAGCACTTGAGGCTGACTGCAGTACAATTTTATTGCCGTCAACTTCTATTTCGCCGAAAGACCACAAAGATAAGGTAAGAAAGATTAGGGCTCGTACAGAGGCAAATAGGCAGTCATTTTTCTCTCGTTCTGTTTGAGAGTGGAACAGGGAGAGAAGATGCTAGTTGTGGTACGAGGTACCCTCCGCCACACCCCGTATTGTGGATTGCGGAGTATGGATGTAGATGTAGGTGTCCTGTGTTATTAAAGGTCTTTTTACCTATTTGACATTATGCTACATTTAATATTTGTCTCTGAAGCTACCCATTCGTATTCTACTGTATTTCTTTCCACACCTCTAGTCAGTCGTTGCCCTTATGCTCTCTCTGAAACTCTCAACAACCTCTGGTTCTTTCAACTTATACAGGTCCGTCTCCTAAATTTCCTATCTTTTTGCTGTTCCTTTAGATTTAATCTACTGTTGATAACCAATGAATTGTGCTCAGAGTTCTCAACAGCCCCTGGAAAGTCTTACAATTTACAATATGGTTCCGAAGCCTCTGTTTTACCACTATGTAATCAGTTTGAAACCTTCCGGTGTCTATAGGTCTGTTCCTCATATACAGTCTCGTTTCGTGAGTCTTCAATCAAATGTCGACTGATCACAGGGCAGCGTAAAGGGCTGCCGCGGCGAAGGACAGGGCTAGCGAACGTGCCGGCTGGACGGACGGTGAGCCAACAAGGCCACAGACAGCTGGGACGAATGGGTGCCGGATGGTGGGCAAGGCGCCCGCTGCGAAAGCCGCCTCCGGGCTGTTGGACAATCTCGAGGGCGTGATGCGACTTCTGCGGCGCTCGTCGGCTGTCGTAAGAGGCGAGCGGCCAGCCGGTATAAAAGCCGTCTGCGCGCTGTCCAGGGCACACTCCAGCTAGCTCCACAGCAGCACCGCCCACCACGCCTACAACATGAACCGCTTTCTGGTAAGTCCGCAGCTACATACGCATCTACACTTCAAGCCCGATACTCTGCTGTTGCATAACCGAAGGGCGGACTAACTAGCCACGATCTACATGCAGTGTCAGACAGTCAAATTAGTTTTCTTATGAAATACCTCAAGGCACCATTTCAGGGCCAACTTTACTTCTTTCCAGTAACAATTATGTACAACAGAGCATATATCATTATCTCTGAGTCAGACCTGAAAACTTGTTGTAGATATCCATCTGAGATCAGTCTCTGCAATTTTACGAACTCCTAAACCTTTCAGTTCGAGCTCTGATTTATCTTATTTTGATGATCATTCCTACCTATGTAGGTTGGGCTCAACATAATATTTTCGCACTCGGAAGAGAAAGTTGGTGACTGAAATTTCGCAAATAGATCTCGCCGCGACGAAAAAAGTCTTTGCTTTGATGACTTCCATCCCAACTCGCGTATCATATCTGCCACATTCTCTCCCCTATTACGTGATAATACAAAACGAGCTGCCCTTTTTTGCACCCTTTCGATGTCCTCCGTCAATCCCACCCGGTAAGGATCCCACACCGCGCAGCAATATTCTAACAGAGGACGAACGAGTGTAGTGTAAGATGTCTCTCTAGTGAACTTGTTGCATCTTCTAAGTGTCCTGCCAATGAAACGCAACCTTTGGTTCACCTTCCCCACAATATTATCTATGTGGTCTCTCCAACTGAATTTGTTCGTAATTTTAACACCCAGGTACGGAGTTGAATTGACAGCCTCGAGAATTGTACTACTTATCGAGTAATCGAATTCCAACGGATTTCTTTTGGAACTCATGTGGATCATCTCACACTTTTCGTTATTTAGCGTCAACTGCCACCTGCCACACCATACAGCAATCTTTTCTAAATCGCTTTGCAACTGATACTGGTCTTCGGATGACCTTACTAGACGGTAAATTACAGCATCATCTGCGAACAACCTAAGAGAACTGCTCAGATTGTCACCCAGGTCATTTATATAGATCAGGAACAGCAGAGGTCCCAGGACGCTTCCCTGGGGAACACCTGATATCACTTCAGTTTTACTCGATGATTTGCCGTCTATTACTACGAACTGCGACCTTCCTGACAGGAAATCACGAATCCAGTCGCACAAGTGAGACGATACCCCATAGGCCCGCAGCTTGATTAGAAGTCGCTTTTATTCTCACATTACATTAGTTCACCTTAGTAAACATGGTCATCTGTAGCTCATCAACATATAACTTCTTATATACTGCATCTCACACCAATCACTATGATGTCATAAATTTTGCAGTGCCACAAGTTACCAGAGTAGAATAAATATTTTTTTTCCTGAATCAGACTGCAGAACGACTGATTGTTAGCATTCACCGCAGATAGCTAGTCCTAAATTAGTTTCTTAGAACAATCTGTAAGTCTGCACAAATTCTATAGTGCCACAACGTTCTGCAAAAGGAACACTACTCCCTTCTTACTACATCAAATACATACACCTGAGCAAACAGCTCCATCTGGGGCTCATCACAGGTAATTTCCCGTAAATTGCCGTCTGACATCAACGTCCTTAATTTTACAGAAATACGTTCTCCATTGATACAGGTCACTATCAGAGGACCAATATTACTTCTTTCATGTATCATATATGGTCATCTGGACCTCGTCAACGTACAACAACTCCTAAGTTGATACTTGACATCAGTTGGTAATTTTACACAATTCTGCACTGCCACAAGGCACCGTGGTAGAAACAACATTACTTTTTTACTATATCTGACATGCACAACAGAGCAAACATCGGAGTCACCACTGATAAATTTCTTGAGACCAGTTTCGATAATTTTACGCAGTTCAATTCTCCAGTGTCACAAGGCTCTATAGTAGAATGACTAATGCTTCCTATCTTTATACACATATCTGCCTCTAAGGTCCAGTGTTCAATCTTCACTTGGTTCTAGAACCTTATCTGTCACCTACCGTTCCTTTTGCTTGCAGAGTTTCACCAGGGTTCAGAGCAAGCCGAACTGTAACTGACTGGGTAAATGAGTCCTGCAGGTTTGCTGGAGTCTTCTGTAAAGCCTGGAAGGTAGGAGACGAGGTACTGGCATAAATAAAGCTGTGAGGACGGGGCATGAGTCGTGCTTTGGTAGCTCAGTTGGTAGAGCACTTGCCTGCGAAAGGCAAAGGTCCCAACTTCGACTCTCGGTCAGGCACACAGTTTTAACCTGCCAGGAAGTTTCAAAATATTTACAGTCATTTCTGATTTTTTTGGTGTTACATTGGTCGCCTGATATTTTAGCTCCCTTAGTCCATTGTTTGAACCACTGCTCTACGTAAGTTAGGTACAAGTCTTGTAGCAGATGAGTGGTCATTCATCTTGGTGATCCACAGATATCATGCAGCAGGAGAACCTTGATGAATGTAGAACACATTAACAAAAGATGTGAATTCTTAGGAATTTAATCTGAACATTTCATTAACAATGAATTCACCACACCACTTAATAAAGCTTGTTGTTATGTCACTTAAATGTAACCTGGTCAACTGGAAAGAAAGCATCACTTTGAAAAGAAATTGCTGCATCCCCAGTTATATGAAATGTCTTTTATTGGTATCTTAGTATTTACTTGATTATACTGATTACGTTTATTTGAATTTCTCAGTAATATTACGGTTCGTTTCAGCTGAGTAAATACGTTGTCTTTAGGTGACTAAGAGCAGTTGATTGGTTGGTCTGAGTGTTAACTACGTAACAACCTGTTATCTAACTGAAACCCAAAGAATGGAATCCAAAGAACAGTTTCTCACTTATTAGATGACCACTAATGTCTACTTGCGCTACTGGCTGGTTATTTCTGCTTGTTTTCAACTGAGTAGCATGCGTGTTTGCAGAACTCAAACTGTTTGGTGTGAACTAGTTGTAGACGTATGCAGCTATTACTTGAGGTGTGCCTGGTAAGACTGATTTTGGACCCCTGACAGGTTTGCTTCTCTAATCACCAAACGGTACAGTTTTCAACTGCACTCTACAGTCATTGGAAGATCATTTATACAGGTTAAGAACAAAAGTGGACCCAATACCGATCCTTGTAGGACGCTACATATTATACGCCATTCATTGTCAGTTTAATTTCATTCTTGCAACAGAACCTGTCAATTTTATCCTCTGCTTTCTGCAAAAAAAACTCTATCGATGTAGGTGGGACAGTCTTAATACCATAGACTTCACCAGCCCACACAATCAAAGCGATGTGCAAGTCAAGAAAACAGTAACAGGACGTCTTTTTCTCGTCTATGACTACCGCTGTGGAGACTCCGAGTCAAACCGAGCGACAAATAATAGAAGAGTTTACGGTTGTTGAACGGCTGGGTAAGCACGAAACGCGCCTAACTGGAGTGCTGCCAGTAGCGTGCCCGCGGTGACAGAAATGTGCCGCTTCTCGCTGGAGTCCACGACAGCCCGGGCTGTCGCAATGTGTGGAAAGCGGCTCTGTCGCTCATCCATCAATTCGTCGCGTCCTGGCCACACTCTCAATCAGGTCACGTGACCGACGCTTCACTCCGCGCACACGTAAACACTGCGCATGCGCCTCATGACGAGGTCCACACATCTGGCGACGTTCTCTGGGAGCGCCCGGAAGAAGTTCGTAGGCAACATCGAGATGTCTTTTGAAATTGGTTCTACATCCACATAAATTGTGTGCGAGAACTGATTTTCTCCCGGCCTGTGCAATATTCAAGTAACTTACGGAAATGCAGCCGGGTGACGTCATAGCAACCGCCGAATTCTTCGACAGGTGACCACACATTTTCAGGGCAAAACTGCAGCATGTACGTGAATTTAAAACCTCGGCTTGCAGAGAAAATTCGGAAAAATAACAAAAAAAAAAAAAAAATGGTTCAAATGGCTCTGAGCACTATGGGACAACTGCTGTGGTCATCAGTCCCCTAGAACTTAGAACTACTTAAACCTAACTAACCTAAGGACATCACACACATCCATGCCCGAGGCAGGATTCGAACCTGCGACCGTAGCAGTCGCACGATTCCGGACTGAGCGCCTGAACCGCTAGACCACCGCGGCCGGCGGAAAAATAACACACACACACACACACACACACACACACACACACACACACACACACACACTGTTAACAAAAGCGTCACCACACCACCAAAAGATGACTGAAGCCAGAGGTAGTAGAAATTAAGGAAAAACCTCCGTTACAAGGTTGATCTCAACTACTTCCATAACAAATGGCTTAAATGGCTCTGAGCACTATGGAGAAGGACATTCACATAATGGTTCAGTGACAAAGGAGGGGATTTTTACTGTCTAAGAACTGACTGATTGCCACAACGATCCGATCGTTGTTTACACAGCCTTCGTCCCTACGATGAAAAATAATTTTATGTATCTGTGTCACTTTGAAGTGTAGTGCAGCATTCACACTTGCCCTGCCATAATAATGAGCACCTTACTTTGTGATGTGTCCTCGTAGCTGGCCGGTGTGGCCAAGCAGTTCTAGGCGCTTCAGTCTGGAACTGCGCGACCTCTACGGTCGCAGGTTCGAATTCTACCTCGGGCATGGATGTGTGTGTTGTCCTTAGGTCAGTTAGGTTTAAGTAGTTCTAAGTTCTAGGGGACTGATGACCTAATATGTTAAGTCCCACAGTGCTCAGAGCCATTTGAACCCTTTGTGTCCTCGTACACCTTAGCCACAACTCCCTGGAATGACGTGCTGATCTACACCCCTCCCCACAGGTGATCTCTTGCGCCGTGCTGCTGCTGCTGGGCAGCGCCGCCGCCCAGAGGGAGGAGCTGGAGCCGGAGGCGGAGGCCCGCCCCCAGGCCGCCGCCCCCGCGCAGGACACGGAGCCCGTCGAACAGCCGGGAGTCCGCCCCCGCGACAAGCGCGGCTTCCTCGCTGCCGCCGCCGCCCCCCTCGCCTACCCCGCAGCCGCCGCCTACACCTTCCCGGCTGCGGCCTACACCGCCCCCGCAGCCTACGCCGCCGCCCCTCTGGTGGCTAAAGCAGCCTTCGCCGCCCCCGCAGCCTACGCCGCCGCCCCCGCAGTCGCCGCTCCGTTGGTTGCCAAGGCCGCCTTCGCCGCCCCGGCCGCCTACGCCGCCCCTGCCGCCTACGCCGCCGCTCCGGCGGTCGCTGCTCCGCTGGTGGCCAAGGCCGCCTTCGCCGCCCCTGCAGCCTACGCCGCCCCCGCTGCCTACGCGGCACCAGCCGCCTACGCCGCCCCCGCCGCCTACGCCGCCCCCGCTGCCTACGCCGCAGCCCCCGCAGTCGCCGCTCCACTAGTAGCGAAGGCAGCCTTCGCCGCCCCTGCCGCCTACGCGGCCCCCTTGGTTGCCAAGGCAGCCTACGCTGCAGCCCCCGCAGTAGCCGCTCCACTGGTGGCTAAGGCGGCCATCGCCGCCCCCGCTGCCTACGCGGCTGCTCCTGCGTTCGCACACTACGCCTACTACGGCTAGATGCGGTTATCCACTGCGGTTAAACCCAACAGTCTTGTCGAGCTCTGCAACGTCCCCCCAAGAACCACCTCCTTCCACGATTTAACTTCACAAAATCCTGTATCACGTCCTCATGTTTTCCTACCTCGTTCCATCAGTGTACCATCTTTTCTTGTTTTCCTCAGCCCGAGGAATGTTTACTCGCAGAGATTGCCAAAAGACATCCCCTCTCCTACACATTCTTAAAAGGCTCGGAGCCGAAGAAATAGTGTCATCTTTCAAACGGTAGCCCACAGTCCCACCTTAGCATGTCTGAGTACTAGTCTTCAAACCCTTCCTGCCGTTACTGCATTGCAGTTCTAACGTTAGAGCTACACCACAGTTTCTTACAACGACCATTTGTCCTTGCACAGCGCGGTTACACAAAGAAAGTATACCTCTTGCACTGCGTCTTGCGCATGCAGGTATCAACAGGAAACCTAAGTCCGCTCTTTCAACGAAGTTAACGCTAAGTACATACGACTATTAGTTTTTTAAGTGCAAACGCCGTTTTCTTGTTCCAGTAAGAAAAACGCGTTGGAATTCATAAAACTAATACTTTAATGCTTACCGCGGAAAACGACTGCGTAACAAATCTGAAATACGCCAATATTGGCTTCAGGTGAATCACACATTTCTCATGGCTCCACAGATGTGGAAATCCATACGTATTCCATTCTACACGTTATAGGATACTCTCCCTGTTGCTGTTTCTCTGTATGCAGTCTGCTGATACTTAGTTGCACAACAAAATGGTCTGCTTTCTCTTCGCTATGAGGTGAAATGTATTGACTAATAAATTCCGCGTATCATCAAAACAGCTCGGGATTGGTGGATAGTCTATTTCACGATTCGATCTGCACGTGTTCTAAATCCCCACGTTATCTTTTCCAAAACCGGCTGCAATGCAGCGGGTGAACAGACCCGGGCGAAATTTGTAGAATTGTGTTTCCATACTACGAACTTCTGCCTACCATCTGACTACCTTGCGCTTTAATTTTTCCCGGAATCAAGCTGTAAGCACCATAGAAAACCATTCTCTTATCGGGACTCAAATCATTCTACACCAATGAAAACGAGACATTCCTAATCGTATATGTCTCAGGAGACATACTTACACTTTTTCGAGCCTGGAAGTAAGTTTTGAATGTGGAAACTGCCTTTCCTGCAAACTGTAAAAGAAGCACTAGGAATACTGGTGTGGATCAAGGATACAAAAATAAAATGTTAGTGTTCTGACATACAAATACTCCACACCCAGCATTCAAACCAAAGCTCTAATTTTCCGCACTGCTTTTCGCTCCCTATTCCAGTTACTCATCTCGACGCTCTCTCTCTCTTAAAGAGTGACACACATGTCGTACACGCATTCTGTGTTGGCTGTCCTTCCGAAGAAAAACTGCCGAGACGTGCCTGGAAAAACTCCAGCTAACGGAGGCAAAAGAAATTCCGACGCGAAACCCACTTCACCGCTTCGGATCACGTGGGAAGGTTTCTCGCAGTTCGCGTGACTTCTGTTCCAAAGGAGAAATGTCCGATTTCCACTCTCGCAACAGCGTTCGTCCAAGCAGCTAAATATAGATAGCTGCGTCCTTTCCACTTCCAGTGAAAACAAGTCGATAGCTTCGACTACGGCTCTGCGTCTTCGTAAACTTGATGGTACACAACTCCAAAGTATTCCTTAGTCATTTGTACTGCAGCCGAATGTTTTTAACGAGGCAATCGGAACAAATGGTCTCCCAGTTAAAAGATTTCCCTACTGCTCCCTGTCGTACCCTCGACTTCCTTTGAAGGTTCCAGAGCTTGTTCAGACTCATACCTGTGAACATCCCACTGTAAGATCCAATTGTTACGATACTGTTATTGTACATATTTGTTACTTTTTTTCACCGCCCATGTTGTATTTAGAAAATAAAAATATTGTTCGCATCTCAGATGATCTGTGGATTTATTTTCGACTGGCCTGATCCTATTCTTTAAATACGCTTTGTGGCAGCGAGGATGCGCTTATACCTGAATGGTTGATGTTAAACCAAATTGACTATAAACTACGTAAAATCTTTCGTGAGAGAACTGAGTTACACATAGAGCAAAATACATTTTCCAGGAATAAAAAACAGCCAAAAATAATTTACAATCAACTAATAGATAGACTAATATCTAACAAAGTGCAGGAAAAACATACGGATCTTAACTGGAACAACATGTGTCACAACTTACTCCTCTTTAAATTCCTCACCAATGTTGTGATCTAGGTACAAAGTAGTAGGTGAGATGAGATGAGGTAAAATGCAGTTGACACCCCGTGAGCAATGCCATACCAGTTGGTCTGTGGAGAAAACTAGAAACAGTAGTTGTGGGATCCAAATACGAGCGCTAAGCCAAAGAACAATAACATCCAAAATACATAACAGGCGTTGTTAAAACCAGAAGAAATGTATGTTAACTTTGCTGTATTAAACTTTACACATTTATTTCGACCGGTTTCTGTGGATGACGATTGAAAACCAAAGCCTGCGGGAATAGATGTGTAAAATTCAATACAGCAAAGTT
The DNA here is from genome assembly GCF_023897955.1 of Schistocerca gregaria. NCBI lineage: Eukaryota > Metazoa > Arthropoda > Insecta > Orthoptera > Acrididae > Schistocerca > Schistocerca gregaria. The sequence goes on along the minus strand of NC_064928.1, from coordinate 110,483,199 downwards.
AACATGCAAAAGAAATGTATTATCCCACCGCTAAAATAACGCAGTACACTGCCTAAAACATGTAGTTACAGTCACAACTACGAAAGCCATGCGCATCATACATACGTCAACGTAATGTACACTCCTGGAAATGGAAAAAAGAACACATTAACACCGGTGTGTCAGACCCACCATACTTGCTCCGGACACTGCGAGAGGGCTGTACAAGCATTGATCACACGCACGGCACAGAGGACACACCAGGAACCGCGCTGTTGGCCGTCGAATGGCGCTAGCTGCGCAGCATTTGTGCACCGCCGCCGTCAGTGTCAGCCAGTTTGCCGTGGCATACGGAGCTCCATCGCAGTCTTTATCACTGGTAGCATGCCGCGACAGCGTGGACGTGAACCGTATGTGCAGTTGACGGACTTTGAGCGAGGGCGTATAGTGGGCATGCGGGAGGCCGGGTGGACGTACCGCCGAATTGCTCAACACGTGGGGCGTGAGGTCTCCACAGTACATCGATGTTGTCACCAGTGGTCGGCGGAAGGTGCACGTGCCCGTCGACCTGGGACCGGACCGCAGCGACGCACGGATGCACGCCAAGACCGTAGGATCCTACGCAGTGCCGTAGGGGACCGCACGACCACTTCCCAGCAAATTAGGGACACTGTTGCTCCTGGGGTATCGGCGAGGACCATTCGCAACCGTCTCCATGAAGCTGGGCTACGGTCCCGCACACCGTTAGGCCGTCTTCCGCTCACGCCCCAACATCGTGCAGCCCGCCTCCAGTGGTGTCGTGACAGGCGTGAATGGAGGGACGAATGGAGACGTGTCGTCTTCAGCGATGAGAGTCGCTTCTGCCTTGGTGCCAATGATGGTCGTATGCATGTTTGGCGCCGTGCAGGTGAGCGCCACAATCAGTTCTGCATACGACCGAGGCACACAGGGCCAACACCCGGCATCATGGTGTGGGGAGCGATCTCCTACACTGGCCGTACACGTCTGGTGATCGTCGAGGGGACACTGAATAGTGCACGGTACATCCAAACCGTCATCGAACCCATCGTTCTACCATTCGTAGACCGGCAAGGGAACTTGCTGTTCCAACAGGACAATGCACGTCCGCATGTATCCCGTGCCACCCAACGTGCTCTAGAAGGTGTAAGTCAACTACCCTGGCCAGCAAGATCTCCGGATCTGTCCCCCATTGAGCATGTTTGGGACTGGATGAGGCGTCGTCTGACGCGGTCTGCACGTCCAGCACGAATGCTGGTCCAACTGAGGCGCCAGGTGGAAATGGCATGGCAAGCCGTTCCACAGGACTACATCCAGCATCTCTACGATCGTCTCCATGGGAGAATAGCAGCCTGCATTGCTGCGAAAGGTGGATATACACTGTACTAGTGCCGACATTGTGTATGCTCTGTTGCCTGTGTCTATGTGCCTGTGGTTCTGTCAGTGTGATCATGTGATGTATCTGACCCCAGGAATGTGTCAATAAAGTTTCCCCTTCCTGGGACAATGAATTCACGGTGTTCTTATTTCAATTTCCAGGAGTGTATATCAAAGAGAAACTTAGAAACTGAAAAGATTAAGACGGGACTGCTACGGTCGCAGGTTCGAATCCTGCCTCGGGCATGGATGTGTGTGATGTCCTTAGGTTACTTAGGTTTAAGTAGTTCTAAGTTCTAGGGGACTGATGATCTCAGATGTTAAGTCCCATAGTGCTAAATGTCATTTGAATCATTTTGTGATTAAGACGGTGGTCAAAGTACAAAATAAAATTAAAAAGCTATCTACTCGTTATTTGTTCTGAAAACTAACGAAGGTGGATGATAAAAAAGTGATAGCGTTTCTGTTGCGCATGCTTCTCCGGTTTCATTCCAAATGCAGCACTCAACTTTTATTAATGTTATCTCAAGAACAAAGCAATTGTAAAAAAATGAAAGTGTCGTAAGTTTATTTAAATGTCACGTTTCAGGGCAGTTAACAGTGACAAAAGAGATTTCACTTTTTTTCGGAACGTACAGAGATTTTGAATTCACTAGTAATATCTGAAGGAGTAAAGAAATGTTGCTTATATCTCTAAGATACATTTACTCAAGCCTGAAAACTTGTTGCTTTGAAGTTCACTGTATTAAACAGTATATCAGACTGTTCTAATATGTAATGAGGTAGCACAATATGGCTGTGTCTCATGTCTTTTTCGTTGCGGCGGAATCTTATCACGAAATTTCAATAACCAACTTCCTCCCCAGAATACGGAAGTATTTTGTTGACGCTGACCTATATAGGGACAAACGATCATAATAAAATAAGGGAACGATGTTCGTTGTTCGCGTCCCCCCCTACAGTAGCGACAAGTATTTCTGCACATACCGGGTGATCAAAAAGTCAGTATAAATTTGAAAACTGAATAAATCACGGAATAATGTAGATAGAGAGGTACAAATTGACACACATGCTTGGAATGACGTGAGGTTTTATTAGAACCAAAAAAATGTCCGACAGATGACGCTTCATCTGATCAGAATAGGTATAATTAGCGTAACAAAGTAAGACAAAGCGAAGATGATGTTCTTTACAGGAAATGCTCAATATGTCCACCATCATTCTTTAACAATAGCTGTAGTCGAGGAATAATGTTGTGAACAGCACTGTAAAGCATGTCCGGAGTTATGGTGGGGGCATTGGCGTCGGATGTTGTCTTTCAGCATCCCTAGAGATGTCGGTCGATCACGATACACTTGCGACTTCAAGTAACCCCGAAGCCAATAATCGCACGGACTGAGGTCTGGGGACCTGGGAGGCCAATCATGACGAAAGTGGCGGCTGAGCACACGATCATCACCAAATGACGAGCGCAAGAGATCTTTCACGCATCTAGCAACATAGGATTTTTTTGTTCTAATTAAACCCCATGTCATTCCAAGCATGTATGTCAATTTTTATCTCTTTATCTACATTATTCCGTGGTTTATTAAGTTTCCAAATGTATACTGACTTTTTGATCACCTGGTATATTCGCATCGTCTGCTGCGCTGAACTGGTAGCAAACATATCACACTGTGTATTCGCATTAAGAGCTACGCTATGAAGAGCAGGAATTAACGACGTTTGGTTCTACATTAATAATACTCGACGTAATAAGTCGAAGAATGACAGCGCTTCGTGACTCGTAACAAATTTTACACATAATTTCAAACCTTTATGAAACTTTCTGCTACGTTTCCACACAAAATAGTATAAGGAAAAAAGTTTATCGCCTACCACATTTTCGTTATTCAAGTAGTAAAACAACATCAGACATGACTTTTAATTTATTTAACGAAATAATAAGAAACCAGTTGCATAAAAGACATTTAATTTCTTTACTGGTTTCGGGCTCTTAGTGCGCTTCTTCAGAAGGTTATACCTATCGCATTATTTGTGAGCTTTAGTAATAAAGTGCATACAGCAAAATGCATGGAGTTTGTAATAGTTCTTTATTTACATGACCATTACGGCACTCCAACCGCAGTTCTCGGTACCAATAGTATCATATTACTTTTCTGCAAAGTAACAGACATATTTTTGTGACAATATTCACATTTGAGTGTGTAGGTACTCCGATGTATCGATATATTACAGTGGTATGGTTCTTATGTGTATCCATTTCTGTGAGGCTGTCATAATCTTTGTCTTGCTTGTAATCGTTTTGGCGTGAATGCGCACAGGGCAGTCTTTGTTTCACTTTGCAGAACTTTTGTATTATTTCGCTTTGTAAACGAACAGTCAAGTCTTACGTTTGGTTAAAGTGAAAATTAAATATGTGAAGATTGATACAAAACTGTTTTCTTGAGGATGTGACAGTTAAGAAGAAGTATATGTGAATTTACAAGAAGTTTGTTAAAAATGTGGATCGTGAACACCAAGTCAAAAATTATTTTTACCATGCCATTGTTCCGATCTAGGATTGTTTATTCATTAAGAATTTCCTGAAACACGCATTTGTTAGGTCTTCAAATATTGCTAAAATACAGATCCGGACCTTCTAGCAGCCAAAGTGGAATCACCCTAGAATCAATAAGATGAGGCATAACGACTTCGACGAAATCTACGTGGGAATCCATTCAAGATAAGTGTCAAAATTAATGACTTCTTTACAGTGACCTCATTATTTCGATTCTGACGATACCATCCACAGTCAATAGTTTTGTTGTTGCCCGATAAGGCGAACATATGCTGCGTGAGCAACATTATTAATCTGATTTCTAATCTACTTTGCAAGTGGTGGTACTGTTAGAAGTTCAGTGTCAGCACAAAAACTACTTTTGTTCTATTTTGGTGTATTCATTTTATTATTGACATTCGTAAATAATGCGATAGGTATGACCTTCTGAAGAAACGCACTAAGGGTAAATTTCTTTTATGCAACTGGTTGCTTGTTACTTCATTGTGTACGACTACAGTTGTTGAGAATGGACAAAATATTAACTTTAGTTTATTAGCTATTTGCTACTGATTCTATTCGCACAGTTTGTAGACAGTATCAACACTGAAGGGCCAAAGAAACTGGTACACCTGCCTAATATCGTGTAGGGCCCCCGCGAGCTCGCACAAGTGTAGCAACACGGCATGACATGGACTCAGCTAATGCCTGAAGTAGTGCTGGAGGGAATTGACACCATGAATCCTGCACGGCTGTCCATAAAGCCGTAAGAGTACCAGGGGGTGGAGATCTCTTCTGAATAGCACGCTGGAAAGCATCCCAGATAAGCTCAATAGCGTCTGGGAAGTGTGGTGGAGAGCGGAAATGTTTGAAACTCAGAAGTGTGTTCCTGGAGTCACTCTGTAGCAATTCTAGACGTGTGGGATGTCACACTGTACTGCTGGCATTGCCTAAGTCCGTTGGAGTGCACAATGGGCATGAATGGTCGCAGGTAATCCAGACAGGATGCTTACGTAAGTGTCAACTGTCAGAGTCGTATCTAGACTTGTCAACGTCCATTATCACTCCAACTGCACACGCTCCACGTCATTACATAGTCTCTACCAGCTTGAAGAGTCCCCTGCTGACATGCAGGATCCCTCGATTCATGAGGTTGTCTCGATATACGTACCCATCCATCCGCTCGATAGAACTTGAAACGAGACTCGTCCGATCAGACAACAGGTATCCAGTCATCAACAGTCCAATGTCGGTGTAGACGAGCCCAGGCGAGGCGTAAAGCTTTGTGACGTGCAGTCATATGGGGTAGACGAGTCGGCCTTCAGTTCCGAAAGCCCATATCATATGTTTCGTTGAATGCTTCGCACTGTAATGGTACTTGAATTACGTAACCATTGCGGCACCTCACCTCAAACCCTCGATTCGAGCAACATTCTACTGTGTTTCTGTAGAATAGTTAACATATTTCTGTGACAAAATTCACATTTGATTTCATTAATGTAGAGGTACTTTGATATATCCATATGTTTATATTGCAATGATATTACTCTTGTTTCAATTCTTTCTTTTGTCACTATGATCTTTGACGTACAAGTAACTCTGATTTTTGGGCGCGTAAGTGGTTATCAGAGTCAAGTCTTGGTCATGTTTAAAAGGCGCAAATTGTAGTCAGTTTATGTAAAGTGAACTTTAACAGTGAGGAAGATTTTTCAAGTATGTTTTATATTGTAAAGTGATGTTTTGTGAGTTACGTGATGTTGCAACAAAAGTAATAAAAAGATGTGTAACTTAAATTCGGAGTGCTGATTACTTTTTTTACATCACCATTGTCTTAACTTGCAAAAGTTTAATCTTCAAGAATGGTTTATGAAACACATTCATAAAACTTTTGAATATCGCAGTATAACACCTAGGCGTCTTTGCATCCGAGCTTGGAATCATCACTACCTAGATTTTCGATGATTGAGCCATGAGTTCACAACGAGACCAGCGTGGGAAACACGGAAAGATGAGCGCCTAGTTTATCCATTATTTCAAGGAATGACTTTATTAAGTGTGCTTTAATGACACCTGCCACATAATATAACTTTGTTGTTGCCCGAAGCCGGCCGAAGTGGCCGAGCGGTTCTAGGCGCTACAGTCTGGAACCGCGGGACCGCTACGGTCGCAGGTTCGAATCCTGCCACGGGAATGGATGACTGTCATGTCCTTAGGTTATTTAGCTTTAAGTAGGTCTAGGTTCTCGGGGACTGATAAGCTCAGAAGTTAAGTTACATAGTGCTCAGAGCCATTTTTGTTGCCCGAAAATGCAATATTTAGCAGCGTGAGCAACACTACAACCATAATTAATTTTTGACCTTTGTTGTGGTAGGGTTGTTGGAGCACACAGCAATCTGCGGAAGGGTACCACTTCTGTCTCGTTGAGCGGTTATCTTCAGTCGTCGTTGGTCCCGTTCTTGCGGGATCTTTTTCCGGCCGCAGCGATGTCGGAGGTATGATGTTCTACCGGATTCCTGATATTCACGATACGCCCGTGAAATGGTCGTACGGGAAAATCCCCAATTCATCGCTACCTCGGAGATGCTGTCTCCCATCGCTCGTCTATAACACCACGTTCAGACTACTCCAATCTTGACAACCTGTCATTGTAGCAGGAGTAACTGATCTAACAACTGCGACAGACACTTGTTGTCTTATATAGGCTTTGCCGACCGCAGCGCCGTATTCTGCTCCTTTACATATTTCTGTATTTGAATACCTACGCCTTTTATAGTTTATTTGGCGCTTCAGTGTATACACTACTGGTCATTGAAATTGCTACACCAAGAAGAAATGCAGGTGATAAACGGGTATTCATTGGACAAATATATTATACTAGAACTGACATGTGATTACATTTTCACGCCATTTGGGTGCATAGATCCGGAGAAATCAGTACCCAGAACAACCTACTCTGGCCGTAATAACGGACTTGGTACGCCTGGGCATTGAGTCAAACACTGCTTGGATGGCGTGTACAGGTACAGCTGCCCATGCAGCTTCAACATTATATCACAGTTCATCAAGAGTAGTGATTGGCGTATTGTGACGAGCAGTTGCTCGACCACCATTCACCAGACGTTTTCAGTTAGTGATAGATCTGGAGAATGTGCTGGCCAGGGCAGCAGTTGAACATTTTCTGTATCCAGAAAGGATTTGCGATATGCGGCAGTGCATTATGTTGCTGAAATGTAGGGTTTTGCAGGGATTGAATAAAGGGTACAGCCACGGGTCTTAACACATCTGAAATGTAACGTCCTCTGTTCAAAGTGCCGTCAATGCGAACAAGAGGTGACCGAGACGTATAACCAATGGCACCCCATACCATCACGCCGGGTGATACGCCAGTATGGCCATGACGAATACACGCTTCCAATGTGCGTTCGCCGCGATGTCGCCAAACACGGATGCGACCATCATGATGCTGTAAACAGAACCTGGATTCATGCGAAAAAATGACGTTTTGCCATTCGTGCACCCAGGTTAGTCGTTGAGTACACCATCGCAGGTGCTCCTGTCTGTGATGCAGCGTCAAGGGTAACCGCAGCCATGGTGTCTGAGCTATAGTCCATGCTGCTGCAAACGTCGTCGAACTGTTCGTGCAGATGGTTGTTGTCTTGCAAACTTCCCCATCTGTTGACTCAGGGATCGAAACGTGGCTGCACGATCCGTTACAGCCATGCGGATAAGATGCCCGTCGTCTCGACTGCTAGTGATACGAGGCCGTTGGGATCCAGCACGGCGTTCCGTATTACCCTCCTGAACCCACCGATTCCATATTCTGCTAACAGTCATTGCATCTCGAACAACGCGAGCAGCAATGTCGCGATACGATTAACCGCAATCGCGATGGGCTACAACCCGACCTTTACCAAAGTCGGAGACGTGATGGTACGCATTTCTCCTCCTTACACGAGGCATCACAACAACGTTTCACCAGGCAACGCCGGTCAACTGTTTGTGTATGAGAAATCGGTTGGAAACTTTCCTCATGTCAGCACGCTGTAGGTGTCGCCACCGGAGCCAACCTTGTGTGGATGCTCTGAAAAGTTAATGATTTGCGTATCACAGCATCTTCTTCCTGTCAGTTAAATTTCGCGTCTGTAGCACGTCATCTTCGTGGTGTAGCAATTTTAATGGCCAGAAGTGTATATACTAATGAATCTACTTGCACTGCAGAAGACGTGGCGGAAATGAGAAGCTGAGTTTGAAAGACAGTTACGGTGTTCGTAACTTTGCTAGGATGCTGCCGTCCTAAATATGGGGCCCAATGTTTCAGAGAAAGGCAGAAATTTAAGAAAAGTAATTCCTTTTATGCAAAGACTTGCTGTTACTCTTCGGTTTTTGGCGACAGGAGATTTGTGTCAAGGCTTCACGTATTTACTCCTTATTTCAAAGCAAGCGATATCTCAAATAGCTCTCGCAGTCTGTGGAGTAGGACACAACATATGCGAACGCTAGCACTGCATAGCTGCATTTAGTTGTAACAGACCAGAAACAATGTACCTCTGATACACAGGGTGTTTCCGTAAGAGCGTGCAAAAATGTAACAGTACGTAGAGCATGCTCCACTGAACAGTTTGTGGTAGGGAACGTGCGGTCGGAGAATCCTGCTTAAGGAGGTGTGGAAGTAAGATTGTCTACTGCTTTCTCCAGCATTACTGTTATCCAGCTTATGGACACATAACATGCGTACAAGTTTACACGTACTGTGCTATTTATTTACATGTATATTCTGTATGTCCTGCAAGGAAACAAGGAGAATAAGCCTGATTAATAGGAAGCTATAATGCACGTCATTTTTACCTTTCTTGTCCATAAGGTGGCTCTGTTGTGTCACATTTACATCGTCCCACGACAGAACGTTCTATGAATCAACGACATACCCATTCATTACTCAGTGCTGTTCAGAGATGTACAGCGCAAAACGATGCAGCGGTATCGGTACAGCTTCGTGGAACTGACCTTGTGTATGGGGAAGTGGGGTGCAATGCTCCAACAATGGACTAAACGACCAGATTTGGCTCTGAGCACTATGGGACTTAACATCTGAGGTCATCAGTCTCCTAGAACTTAGAACTACACTCCTGGAAATGGAAAAAAGAACACATTGACACCGGTGTGTCAGACCCACCATACTTGCTCTGGACACTGCGGGAGGGCTGTACAAGCAATGATCACACGCACGGCACAGCGGACACACCAGGAACCGCGGTGTTGGCCGTCGAATGGCGCTAGCTGCGCAGCATTTGTGCACCGCCGCTGTCAGTGTCAGCCAGTTTGCCGTGGCATACGGAGCTCCATCGCAGTCTTTAACACTGGTAGCATGCCGCGACAGCGTGGACGTGAACCGTATGTGCAGTTGACGGACTTTGAGCGAGGGCGTATAGTGGGCATGCGGGAGGCCCGGTGGACGTACCGCCGAATTGCTCGACACGTGGGGCGTGAGGTCTCCACAGTACATCGATTTTGTCGCCAGTGGTTGGCGGAAGGTGCACGTGCCCGTCGACCTGGGACCGGACCGCAGCGACGCACGGATGCACGCCAAGACCGTAGGATCCTACGCAGTGCCGTAGGGGACCGCACCGCCACGTCCCAGCAAATTAGGGACACTGTTGCTCCTGCGGTATCGGCGAGGACCATTCGCAACCGTCTCCATGAAGCTGGGCTACGGTCCCGCACACCGTTAGGCCGTCTTCCGCTCACGCCCCAACATCGTGCAGCTCGCCTCCAGTGGTGTCGCGACAGCCGTGAATGGAGGGACGAATGGAGCCGTGTCGTCTTCAGCGATGAGAGTCGCTTCTGCCTTGATGCCAATGGTGGTCGTATGCGTGTTTGGCGCCGTGCAGGTGAGCGCCACAATCAGGACTGCATACGACCGAGGCACACAGGGCCAACACCCGGCATCATGGTGTGGGGAGCGATCTCCTACACTGGCCGTACACCTCTGGTGATCGTCGAGGGGACACTGAATAGTGCACGGTACATCCAAACCGTCATCGAACCCATCGTTCTACCATTCCTAGACCGTCAACAGGACAATGCACGTCCGCATGTATCCCGTGCCACCTAACGTGCTCTAGAAGGTGTAAGTCAACTACCCTGGCCAGCAAGATCTCCGGATCTGTCCCCCATTGAGCATGTTTAGGACTGGATGAAGCGTCGTCTCACGCGGTCTGCACGTCCAGCACGAACGCTGGTCCAACTGAGGCGCCAGGTGGAAATGGCATGGCAAGCCGTTCCACAGGACTACATCCAGCATCTCTACGATCGTCTCCATGGGAGAATAGCAGCCTGCATTGCTGCGAAAGGTGGATATACACTGTACTAGTGCCGACATTGTGCATGCTCTGTTGCCTGTGTCTATGTGCCTGTGGTTCTGTCAGTGTGATCATGTGATGTATCTGACCCCAGGAATGTGACAATAAAGTTTCCCCTTCCTGGGACAATGAATTCACGGTGTTCTTATTTCAATTTCCAGGAGTGTATTTAAACCTAACTAACCTAAGGACATCACACACATTCATGCCCGAGGCAGGATTCGAACCTGCGACCGTAGCCGTCGGGCGGTTCCGGACTGGAGCGCCAGAACCGGTAGACCACAGCGGCCGGCTCGACCAGATTTCCTCCAAATGGTGCTGTTTACTGACGAGGCATGATTTGATCGCGATGGTGTTTCGAACAGCAGGAACAGCGATGTGTGGGAAGAGGAAAACCCTCTCGCTGTACTAGAGTCACACCATCGAGTACGTTTTGCTGTGAATATCTGGGTCGTCATTGTAGGCGACAACCTCGCTAGGCCATATCTTCCGCCTGGCTGTCTGAATGGCCAGCTGAACTTCAATCTCGTGCAAAGAGTTCTACTTGAATTGTTCGAGAACGTACCCCTAATTTGTGAGAGGACATGGATACAAAATGACGGCGCACCGCCTCACTTCAGTACCTGCAACCATCTCAGTGCTGTATTTCCCGGTTCTATTCCATGAGCTGCGAAGTCACCTTGCTTTAAACCCCTTGATTATTTTCCACGGGGATAACTAAGATCACTTATGTATGAGACACCGGTGGATATGGATATGTAGCTGCCTGTGATGTGATTCAAAACAGACCCGGGATATTCTGTCAGGGCGCGTCAGAATATTGTTCGCCGATGGCATGCATTGAGGTTCGTGACCGTCAATTTCAGCACATTTTGTAAGATACCGTACAAATGGTACGTTCATTGTGTCAATATCATGGTATTTGCAGTTAACTGTAGCTAATGTATACAGGGTGTTACAAAAAGGTACGGCCAAACTTCAGGAAACATTCACACAAAGAAAGAAAATGTGTTATGTGGACATGTGTCCGGAAACGCTTATTTTCCATGTTAGACCTCATTTTATTACTTCTCTTCAAATCACATTAACGATGAAATGGAAACACACAGCAACAGAACGTACCAGCGTGACTTCAAACACTTTGTTACAGGAAATGTTCAAAATGTCATCCGTTAGCGAGGATACATCCATCCACCCTCCGTCGCATGGAATCCCTGATGCGATGATGCAGCCCTGGAGAATGGCGTATTGTATCACAGCCGTAGACAATACGAGCACGAAGAGTCTCTACATTTGGTACCGTGGTTGCGTAGACAAGAGCTTTCAAATGCCCCCATAAATGAAAGTCAAGAGGGTTGAGGTCAGGAGAGCGTGGAGGCCATGGAATTGGTCCGCCTCTACCAATCCATCAGTCACCGAATCTGTTGTTGAGAAGCGTACGAACACTTCGACTGAAATGTGCAGGATCTCCATCGTGCATCAGCCACATGTTGTGTCTGTCGTACTTGTAAAGACACATGTTCTAGCACCACAGGTAGAGTATCCCGTATGAAATCATGATAACGTGCTCCATTGATCGTAGGTGGAAGAACATGGGGCCCAATCAAGGCATCGCCAACAATGCCTGCCCAAACGTTCACAGAAAATCTGTGTTGATGACGTGATTGCACAATTGCGTGCGGATTCTCGTCAGCCCACACATGCTGATTGTGAAAATTTACAGTTTGATCACGTTGGAATAAAGCCTCATTCGTAAAGAGAACATTTGTACTGAAATGAGGATTGACACATTGTTGGATGAACTATTCGCAGAAGTGTACCGGTGGAGGCCAGTCAGCTGCTGATAGTGCCAGCACACGCTCTACATGGTACGAAAACAACTTGTTCTCCCGTAGCACTCTCCATACAGTGAAGTGGTCAACGTTACCTTGTACAGCAGCAACTTCTCTGACGCTGACATTAGGGTTGTCGTTATCGTCAACTGCACGAATAATTGTCTCGTCCATTGCAGGTGTCCGCCTCGTTCTAGGTCTTCCCCAGTCGCGAGTCATAGGCTGGAATGTTCCGTGCTCCATAAGACGCCGATCAATTGCTTCGAACGTCCTCCTGTCGGGACACCTTCATTCTGGAAATCTGTCTCGATACAAACGTACCGCACCACGGCTATTGCCCCGTGCTAATCCATGCATCAAATGGGCATCTGCCAACTCCGCATTTGTAAACATTGCACTGACTGCAAAACCAGGTTCGTGGTGAACACTAGCCTGTGGATGCTACGTACTGATGTGCTTGATGCTAGTACTGTAGAGCAATGAGTCGCATGTCAACACAAGCATCGAAGTCAACATTACTTGCCTTCAATGGGGCCAACTGGCGGTGAATCGAGGAAGTACAGTACATACTGAGGAAACTAAAATGAGCTCTAACATGGAAATTAAGCGTTTCCGGACACATGTCCACATAACACCTTTTCTTTATTTGTGTGTGGAATGTTTCCTGAAAGTTTGGCCGTACCTTTTTGTAACACCCTGTATAAAAAAGTACATGATAATGTTATTTCATTCCTAGTATCTCCCTTAAGCTGGCTTCTCCGCCCCCAGGTTCCCTACCTACCGCGGGTCAGTATTTCTGAAGGAGGCTTCCAACTACTTGTCGATTTCATGTGATGTCGAGATGCGGCAAGCCGGCCGCTGTGGCCGAGCGGTTCTAGGCGCTTCAGTCCGGAAACGCGCTGCTGCTACTTTCGCACGTTCGAATCCTGCCTCGGGCGTGGATGTGTGTGATGTCCTTACATTTAAGTAGTTCTAAGTCAAGAGGACTGATGAACTCAGATGTTAAGTCCCATAGTGCTCAGAGCCATTTGAACAATTCAATCGAGGCTGCGCAAAGGAGGTCCGCCACGGTATTAAGAGGTATCCCCTCAGTGTATATTATACATGTAGCAGATAATTAAATTTCTTTAATGAATCTGTTCCGTTGTCGGCGAAATTTGAAAGGTAGATGACCTTAGTCATCACAGGTACCTTTTCATTGGCGTCAGTGTCCTCATTCACAACTTACAAGTCCATAGCTGATAATTAAGTACAAAACACACACAGTCAAGGACAGCAACAGGCGCTCATTTGCACTGACTACGTCCGACCAATCCCATTTCACGTCCGTGAGTCGGCTGTGCAATGCCGTACGTGGCCGACTTGTTCGTTTACAGTGGACGCGTGCCAATGTCGCTACATGTTACGGCCGTCCAAGTAGTCGGACGAATACTGTTCTAGCCTTACGATTCGAGATCAAGGTTGCATTCAGTATTGCTTGGATCTAACTCAGGTTACTTCTCTGACAGAGACGGTTGTACATTAATGCCTGCTCTTATAGCGTCACGCGCAGTGCTCTAGTTTGCGAGACAAAGAGGTCAGGCAGATTCTGATCACGCGGCAGATTAACTAACGACCGTGGACTGGTACGCCGGCCAACAGGAGTTTCTCGGCAGTGTCCCACGCTCTGGCAAATGCTGGGCGGATCCCCAAGTTGTGCCTCGCACAATAGGTATGCAGTCTGCTAACAGACGGGGCGGGCGGACAATATTATGGAAATGGAAGAGGATGGAGATGAAGATGAAATGGGAGATATGATACTGCTTCACGAGTCTGACAGAACACTGAAAAACCTAAGCCGAAACAGGGGCCCGGGAGTAGACAACATTCCATTAGAACTACTGACGGCCTTGGGAGAGCCAGTCCTGACAAAACTATACCATCTGGTGAGCAAGATGTACGAGACAGGCGAAGTACCCTCAGACTTCAAGAATAATAATAATTCAAATCCCAAAGAAAACAGGTGTTGACAGATGTGAAAATTACCGAACTATAAGTTTAATAAGCCACAGCTGCAAAATACTAACGCGAATTATTTACAGACGAATGGAAAAACTGGTAAAAGCGGAATTCGGGGAAGATCAATTTGGATTCCGTAGAAATGCTGGAACACGTGAGGCAATATTGACCCTACGTATTATCTTAGAAAATAGATTAAGGAAAGGCAAACCTGCGTTTCTAGCATTGGTATACTTAGAGAAAGCTTTTGACAATGTTGACTGAAATAGTCTCTTTCAAAGTCTGAAGGTGGCAGGGGTAAAATACAGGAGGCGAAACCTATTTACAATTTGTACAGAAACCAGATAGCAGTTACAAGAGTCAAGGGGCATGAAAGGGATGCAGTGGTTGGGAAGGGAGTGAGACAGGATTGTAGCCTATCCCCGATGTTATTCAATCTCTATATTGAGCAATTAAAATCCATGGAGAAGAAATAAAAACTTTCAGGTTCGCCGATGACATTGTAATTATGTCAGAGACAGGAAAGAACTTGGAAGAACAGTTGAACAGAATGGACAGTGCCTTGAAAGGAGGATATAAGATAAACATCAACAAAAGCAAAACGAGGATAATGGAATGTAGTCGAATTAAGTCGGGTGATGCTGAAGGTATTAGATTAGGAAATGAGACGCTTAAAGTAGTAAATGAGTTTTGCTATTAGGGGAGAAAAATAACTGATGCTGGTCGAAATAGAGAGGATATAAAATGTAGACTAGCAATGGCTAGGAAAGCGTTTCTGAAGAAGAGAAATTTGTTAACATCGAGTATAGATTTAAGTATCGGATAGTAGTTTTTTTTAAGTATTTGTATGGAGTGTAGCCATGTATGGAAGTGAAACGTGGACGATAAATAGTTTAGACAAGAAGAGAATAGAAGCTTTTGAAATATGGTGCTACAGAAGAATGCTGAATATCAGATGGGTAGATCATATAACTAATGAGGAGGTACTGAACAGAATTAGGGAGAAGAGACATTTGTGGCACACTTTGATTAGAAGAAGGGATCGGTTGGTAGGACATGTTCTGAGGCATCAAGCGATCACCAATTTTGTATAGGAGGGCAACGTGGAGGGTAAAAGTCGCAGAGAGAGACCAAGAGGTGAATACACTAAGCAGATTCAGAAGGATGTAGGCTGCAGTACATACTGGGAGATGAAGACGCTTTCACAGGATAGATAGAGTAGCATAGATAGCTGCATCAGACCAGTCTCTGGACTGAAACCATAACAACAACAGACGGGGTGGACCCAGACTAAGTAGCCTTCGTAACCCACTGAAAAGATTACGTTATCTTTCTTGTTTGTGATAATTATAGATACAAACACCAGAGTTCACTGCTATGTTTTCTGCATATATTGAGTTAGTGCCTAAGTTTGTAGCGTTTTCAATAAGTTTCCCAAACACAACAGATACACATAACGGAGGCTTTAGTCATTAGCGATATATCTTCCTCCACTGTTTACAATAGTCTGTCAACACTGGGGTAACTTTTCGATTTCGCGACTGTTGGAGTCATGTGGGTTTGAGGCGAAGAACTCTTGGACCCCATGTTCATCACAAAAGGAAGTTCCTTGAAGGTTGTTCTAAAGTTAGCGGAAAAGATGAAAAACTGAGGGTGCAAGATCAGGTGAAGAAGGTTGGTGCGGAATGACAGCCCACCGCAACTCCTGTAGTCTGTTGTCAGTCTAGCAGAATGCGGGCGGGCGTAATCGTGGGATAGAACCTCTTCACGCAGTTTTCCTAGTCGTTGTCCATGTGTACTGAGTCTCAGTTGTTGACAATAAATGTCAGCAGAGGTGGTTACACACTGCGGAAGCTGTTCATAGTAAACATTATCTTTTGTGGATGTACGCAGGTCTTTGTAGGTGGAGTTACTGCTTTGTTTGGGCTCAGGCATTCCTTTCTTTTCTTTATGTAAGCATAAAGACACTATTTCCCGTCACAGGAAAGGAATGGTGGGCGTTGTTCACGAGCCAACCGATGACGAACAAGGAGAGATGTGCATATGACCATCCGATAATTTTTATGATTTTGGCTGGTGGAGCGGTCACATCTGCCAATTCTCGAGTACACCGACGTGGAAGGTCTCCCTGGACGTGGAGAATCGCTAATCTCTAAAGGATCCACCTTAAAACGAGAATTTTTTTTTCGCGCTCTGTCCAGGGATATTATCCCCATGTTGTTGTTGTTCTGGTCTTCACTCCTGAGATTGGTTTGATGAATCTCTCCATGCTACCCTATCCTGTGCAAGCTTCTTCATCTCCCAGTAGTTACTGCAACCTACATCCTTCTGAATCTGCTTAGTGTATTCATCTCTTGGTCTCCCTCTACGATTTTTACCCTCCACGCTGTCTTCCAATGCTAAACTTGTGATCCCTTGATGCCTCAGAACATGTACCACCAACCGGTCCCTTCTTCTTGTCAAGTTGTGCCACAAATTCCTCTTCTCCCCAATTCTATTCAATAACTCCTCATTACTTATCTGATCTACCCATCTCATCTTCAGCATTCTTCTGTAGCACCAGAATGACAGGAACCTATTGAGGTTGGGCTGCACTATGCCCTACCTAGCGCAAATACAGGCTTTGTATTCACCACGTGGAACAGATTCCACTGGGCAAGGTCTCGAAGGCTCCTACCAGCTAATGTCAATTTTATACAGCAGCGAGCGCTCTATACTTTCCAGGCATTGCAGTGCCAACCAAACGGAGAAAACCTGTGCGCAGTTGCCAGTCACCAGCAAAATATGATACTAGAAACAGGATGACAGTCAGCAAGAAACAGAAACTAGAAGAACAAAAAAATTACAAAAATTGCGTAGGTTATAATTTACTATGTGAATCTGTCACGAAATGAAAATCTAGTGCTGTTCAACTGGAATAGGTTTCTCGGTTTGTCTTCTGACTGCAGCCCCTCCAAAATTTCCCCTGCGCCTTAGAGTAGCACCTACACTAAACATCCTCAGTTATTTGTTGGATATAGTATCATTGCTACGTTCAGTGAAAAGAAGGAACAACTGTAGGAGCTGTTGATTTGCATGAAGTACAATGAGCACAAAATGTGGAGTGATAGTAAGCCGAAGATGGAAGAAAGTAATGAGGAGCAGCGAAAATGAGATTAGCGAAAATCGTAACATAAAAATTGGGGAACACAAAGTAAGAGGTTGTGTAACCTTGGAACTAAAATACCACAGGACAAATTGAACAAGGAGGACAAAAAAAAGACTAGCACTGCCAAAGAGAGAATACTTTGACAAAATAAATCTACTAGCCTTAATTTTAAGACGAAATTTCTGCATTGCTTTGTTCACATAGGTGATGAGTGTTATCTCCTGCAATACTCGCAGGACAAGACAGGACAGATAGTTTAATTTGTGGAAAGGGGCCAAAATGAGTAGCTGTCAGTTGCACTCGAGCATACTACTTTATTTATTTGACAAAACTAACAAGAGTAAAGAAAACATTAGAAACAGAGCAAGCCGAGCATTAATTCCCGGGTGAATGCGCCATTCAATCTCACGCCTCAAGGGCAAAATAACGTTAATCTACAATCGGCTGAAGGTGAATAACTTGAGAGTCAAAACAGGAATTTGAATTTAAAAAGCAGAAGGCTTTCTTACATTTCACTACATTTGTTTGGGCCTTCAACCTATATCACACCTTAAGAAACCAAAAAAAAGGCACTGAGCACAATGGGACTCAATATCTGAGGTCATCAGTCCCCTAGAACTTAGAACTAGTTAAACCTAACTAACCTAAGGACATCACACACATCCATGCCCGAGGCAGGATTCGAACCTGCGACCGTATCAGTCTCGCGGTTCCGGACTGAAGTGTCTAGAACCGCACGGCCACCGCGGCCGGCAAAAGAAACCATCTTTAATTTAAAATCGGATGAACGCCAACAACTTAAGACTCAAAAACAGGAATTTGAATTTAAAAGGCAGAAGGCCTTATCTTAAAACATTTCTTTAAATTAGGCTGGAGGCCTAAACAATCTCACGTCTAAGGGCAAAACAACCTTAACTTAAAATCGGCGGAAGGCCAGTAGCTTAAGGCTCAAAACAGGAATTTGAATTTTAAAACGGAGAAGGCCTTATCCAAAAATTTCTTTAAATCGGGCTGAAGGCTCAAAGAATCTCACGCCTTAAGGGCAAAACAACTTTAAGTTAAAATCGGCTAGAAGCGATATATAAACAAACAACAAATAAGAGAAGGCAGCACATCAAGCGGCGCTCAGAAGTTTCCAAGGGTCAGCCTGGAATTCAAACACTAACACTCGCTTAGGTGAGACAGGCAGTCGGCCCAACAATTCTCAAGCCGACGGCAACCCAACCGACAGACAGTTAACGGACCAAGCGACCCGACCAACACACAACAGGGAGTTCAATGGAACAACGGAAGAAGGTATCAGCGCCCACAACGAATTACACATTCGGCTGTCAAATTATAGGCCGTGCTGGACAGCCACGACACGACGAGGAAAATACATTGTCTGAATTTACGTCAACGGCCAGGGCAAGTAACCGGAACGTTAACGGCCACAAGGGAGAAGATTCCGCTGGTGCACTTCAGTTCTAAAATAATCCCGACAGCCCACAACGAAATTCAAACGACACAATGTGAACAGTTAGGGCTGGCCGGTAGATTAAGTAAAAACTCAACTTCCGTATCCGGCATCGATGAGCCACGGACCTCAGAGCAATGGGAACAGCCTCTCACACTCCGACAGCGCGTGGACCCCGCCAGCGTCCCCAGCCAGACACGCGCCACGGAGACTTCCTCGCTGCTCCACGCCAACCGACCAACTGCCCGCACAGGGCACAACTAGAAACTATAAACGCGAGGCCAAAGATAGTACAAGGGTGCGAATATCGATACACGCTGCTGCTGCCACTCGCGGGGAGAGACGATAACAACAGAACACCTACAACCGTGGGACACTAATCACAGAATGGCAACCAAGGTTTAATGCAAAGCACAACCCCACGAGTCAGCCACGGCTCAACCAGTGTCTTAGCAGACTCCCGTAGAAACCGGAACTCGGTGCTGTGGTTTTCCCATAATTTTTCACATCAACAAACATTTCCAGACGTGAAAAAAGTGTTAAGTAACAGCGAAAAATCTTAGGACAGGGTGTGGATTGAACGTGAGACCTTTGAATTTGTCACTTTTCCATTCTGAAGCCCTTTTTACACGACGACACTAGATTGCACGCAACTGTGCTACTGGCCAACCCGTCGGTGAAACTAAACACTTTCGGCGTGTTCCAACTGTGGCGACACTACTTGCATGAAAAAAATGGTTCAAATGGCTCTGAGCACTATGGGACTTAACATCTATAGTCATCAGTCCCCTAGAACTTAGAACTACTTAAACCTAACTAACCTAAGGACATCACACATCACCCAGCCATCACAAGGCAGAGAAAATCCCTGACCCCGCCGGGAATCGAACCCGGGAAAGTTGCATGAGATTTGAGGTAATGTGTGTTCGTAGAGTGTAGACAAGCTGAAATACGAAGTGGGGAACGGAGAATAATGTTCGATTTTTGGATATCTATGCTTTGCGTAGATGTTTGTGGTATTTCAGTGACGCTGATTACAAAAGTAAGCAACATATTGCTGCCGCTGAGACCTTCACATGCGATCAGAACACAGAAAGTTTGACAATATCTGAGCTGCAGGGCAAAGTTTATTGAATTAGAACCACATATACAACTGAATTGAGAAAAATACAAGCAAATGTAATCCTAGCTGTGGAAATGCTCTCGTCTACAGGACTATAATCCCATCGTTAGAGTTGGCCGGCTCTTTGTTCAGGAATATTGTTGACAGGAGGAAAGGCTACACAAATCAAGAAGCTGCATTGTTTATTCAAAAATTCATCTGTTTAAAACGTCGCTGCAGTGCTACCCATCCACATATGTTTGAATTTTGAAATATTGCCACTGTACAGATATAAAGAGTAGTTTGCAAACCATTCTCTGATTAATGCGACCTATACGAATAATTACTACTGTTAATGTTAATAATTATTACTGTTAATGTTAATAATTATTGATGTTAATGAAAAAGCGTCATCACCAACTAAATCCTCATCTTATAGGATGCCGAGTGTTTTCGATTGTAATGCACGCAGTGTGATATGTAATTTCAGTTCTGGTGAAGTGCTTCATGCATTACAGTATCTTTATTCCTTATCGCAAAATTAACTCTACTGAGAAGAAACGTGAACAGTTCTGGTGACGTTCTAAGATAATTAGAAGCACTTCTTGGGTCTTCCATTACAGATTATTTCAGCAAGAATGCTGAGCAACCGAGCTGAAGTGTTTCCTTCATCCAGTCACGGATCGAAACACGTTTCTTATTTTTCTCTTATGCAGCGATTCCACGCAACGAGCTTTAACTCCATCACAACTCGTGCGACGTGCAGCTGCCAAAACTTTCATTTTAGACACAACTCAGGAACCCACAAACTGAAATGTATACTGGTTTCGCCATGTCGACAGTCAAATATGAAACCATTTGCGTGCAACTCATTCCACGCAACGAGTGGCGCAACCCAATGTCGTCGTGTAACTAGGATAGGGTTGGGTTCGGTTGTCTGGGGGAAGAGACCAAACAGCGAGGTCATCGGATTAGGGAAGGATGGGGAAGGAAGTCGGCCGTTCCCTTTCAAAGGAACCACCTCCGCATTTGCCTGGAGCGATTTAGGGAAATCACGGAAAACCTAAATCAGGATGGTCGGACGCGGGACCGAACAGTCGTCCTCCCGAATCCGAGTCCAGTGTGCTAACCACTGCGCCACCTCGCTCCGCATGTAAACTAGGTTTTAGGCTCTCCTTCCTCTGCTTATAACCCGACCATACGCTAAGCATAAATTCCTTTGAGTGCTTCTGTTCTACATTTCTGGCCTTCAAAGGCTATTTCCACAGGAATGAACAGAAAATAAAGAAACGAGGTGAAATAGAACAGATTGTTTGCCTCTGAAATTCTGTTGTACTTCCTCATGTTTTCCGGGCGCAATGACTGGTCCATTAAATTTCGGGCGTACAACTGCAGGATGAACTTCTACTGAGGTCACAAAAGTCATGCCATACATCTTGGAATCGTGACGAATCTTCTTTTGCCCCGCTTAGTGCAGTAACTCGACGTGGCGTGGACTCAACAAGTTGCTGGAAATCTCCTGCAGAAATACCGGCCGCGGAGGTCTAGCGGCTCTAGGCGCTCAGTCCGGAACCGCGCGTCTGCTACGGTCGCAGGTTCGAATCCTGCCTCGGGCATGGATGTATGTCCTTAGTTAGTTAGGTTTAAGTAGTTCTAAGTTCTAGACGACTGATGACCACAGATGTTAAGTCCCATAGCGCTCAGAGCCATTTGAACCATCCTGCAGAAATACTGACGCCTGCTGCCTCTGTAGCCTTCAGTAGTTGGGAAGGTGTTGGCATTGCAGGATTTACTGCACGAACTAACTCGATTATGTCCCATAAATGTTCGATGGGATTCATGTTGGCTGTGGCCGAGCGGTTCTAGGCGCTTCAGTTCGGAACCGCGCTGCTGCTACGGTCGCAGGTTCGAATCGTGCCTCGGCCTTGGATGTGTGGTGATGTCCTTAGGTTAGTTAGGTTCAAGTAATTCTAAGTCTAGGGTACTGATGACGTCAGATGTTAAGTCCTATAGTGCTTAGAGCCATTTTTGATTCATGACGGGCGATCTGGGTGGTCAAATCATTCGCTCAAACTGTCCAGAATGTCCTTCAAACAAAACGCGAACAACAGTAGCCCAGTACCATGGTTCATTGTCAGCCATAACAATTTCATCGTTGTTTGGGAACATAAAGATCATAAATGGCTGCAAATCATCTCCAAGTAGCCAGACATAATCAGGATCCATTCCACTCTATCTAAACACAGCCCAGCAGCAACCAGCTTGGACAGTGCCTTGTTGACAACTTGGGTTCATCGCTTTATCGGGTCTGCGTCACACTCAAACCCTACCATCAGCTCTTACCAACTGAAATCTGATTTCATCCGGCCAGACCACGGTTTTCCAGTCGTGTAGGGTCTAATCGATATGCCTACGAGCCCAGGAAAGGCCTTTAGCCCGGATCCGCGCTGCTGCTGTGGACGCAGTGGACGCAGGTTCGAATCCTGCCTCAGCCATGGATGTGTGTGAGGTTCTTAGATTAGTTAGGTTTAACTAGTTCTAAGTCTAGGGGAGTGATGACCTCAGAAGTTGAGTCCCATAGTGCTTAGAGCCATCTGCGCCATTCGAACCAGGGAAGGCGCTTCAGACTATGTACTGTGTTGTTGTGTTCTTCAGTCCTGAGACTGGTCTGATGCAGCTCTCTATGCTACTCTATCCTGTGCAAGCTTCTTCGTCTCCCAGTACCTACTGCAGCCTACATCCTTCTGAATCTGCTTAGTGTATTCATCTTTTGGTCTCCCTCTACGATTTTTACCCTCCACGCTGCGCTCCAATACTAAATTTGTGATCCCTTGATGCCTCAGAACATGTCCTACCAACCGGTTTCTTCTTCTTGTCAAGTTGTGCCACAAACTCCTCTTCTCCCCAATCCTATTCAATAACTCTTCATTAGTTAAATCTATACTCGATGTTAACAAATTTCTCTTCTTCAGAAACGCTTTCCTTGCCATTGCCAGTTTACATTCTATGTCCTCTCTACTTCGACCATCATCAGTTATTTTGCTCCCCAAATAGCAAAACTCTTTTACTACCTTAAGTGTCTCATTTCCTAATCTAATTCCCTCAGCATCACCCGACTTAATTCGACTACATTCCATTATCCTCGTTTTGCTTTTGTTCATGTCCATCTTATATCCTCCTTTCAAGACACCGTCCATTCCGTTCAACTGCTCTTCCAAGTTCTTTGCTGTCTCTGACAGAATTACAATGTCATCGGCGAACCTCAACGTTTTTATTTTTTCTCCATGGATTTTAATACCTATTCCGAATTTTTCTTTTGTTTCCTTTACTGCTTGCTCAATATACAGATTGAATAACATCGAGGACAGGCTACAACCCTGTCTCACTCCCTTCCGAACCACTGCTTCCGTTTCATGTCCCTCAACTCTTATAACTGCCGTCTGGTTCCTGTACAAATTGTAAATAGCCTTTCGCGCTCTGTATTTTATCCCTGACACCTTCAGAATTTGAAAGAGAGTATTCCAATCAACATTGTCAAAAGCTTTCGCTAAGTCTACAAATGCTAGAAACGACGGTTTGCCTTTCCTTAATCTTTCTTCTAAGATAAATCGTAGGATCAGTATTGCCTCATGTGTTCCAACATTTCTACGAAATCCAAACTGATCTTCCCCGAGGTCAGCTTCTTCCGGTTTTCCATTCGTCTGTAAAGAATTCGCGTCAGTATTTTGCAGCTGTGACTAATTAAACTGATAGTTCGGTAATTTTCACATGTGTCAACACCTGCTTTCTTTGGGATTGGAATTACTATATTCTTCGTGAAGTCTGAGGGAATTTCGCCTGTCTCATACATCTTGTTCACCAGATGGTAGAGTTTTGTTAGGCCTGGCTCTCCCAAAGCTGTCAGTAGTTCTAATGGAATGTTGTGTACTCCCGGGGCCTTGTTTCGACTTACTGTGTTAGCAATGGCATTTACGATGACCGTCCGCCCCCACAGCCCATTAACGTTAAATTCCGGAGGAACTGAGCTAACGAATAAGTTCGTTGTACATCCTACATTGATTTCTGCGGTTATTTCACGCAGTGTTACTTGTCTTTTCGTACTGAAAACTCCACGGAAATGCCGCTGGTCTCGGTTTTTGAGGCTGTGGGCCTCTGCGTTGTTCGTGGCTAGAGGTAATGCCTAAAGTCCGGTATTCTATGCACACTCTCGACTCTGCTGATCTAGGAGTAGTGAATTCCCTAACGATTTTCGAAATAGATTGTCCCAAGAGTCTTGCCCGAACTACCCGTCCGCGTTCAAGGTCTGATCACATCGTGCGGCCATAATCACTTTGGAAACCTTTTCAAGTGAGTCATCCGAGTACAAATGACAGCTCAGCCAACGCAGTGCCTTTTTATACCTTGTGTACGCCATGCTACCGCATACGGCTACTTTCGCGCAAAGCGAGGGGACAAAAACCTTTATCCTCGTCAACTTGTGGCTGATTTATAGTTTTACAGTAACTGCCAGACCTGTACGGTGATTTTTTTTTTCAAATGACGAACACCTTTCATTCAATGAACGATTGCAGAAACGTGTCCTAACACCGAAACATAAACCAGAATGGAGGCTGCAGACAAACATATGTCACAGACTTCAAAATGGGATAGTGTGATCTTCAGTTGGCACGATCTGAGAACAGAGCAGGAGGTAAAAATAAGTAGAAATTTTGGTGGTATAATTATATGATTTGGGTAGCTTTTTGTGGTGAAAGGAAATCATGCATTGCCTGGCTGAACGCTAGAATGAATTATAGCTGCTGTGAGATATTAGATACAAAACTGATTAGATTTTACGAGAACCTAAGGAACGAAAGTCTAATGTTTCAACACGATAATGCATCTGGGCGTGTTTGTGCTACAAACAAAATGTGGTTTGAAGATAAGGATATCGATGTCTTGCCCTGGCCTGCACGTAGCCCGAATCTGAACCTCATGCAAAATGCGTCTTACAATGCGTCTTTATAGAAATGGAAGCAAGCTGAGGCCGTATGTGAAAAGAGCGAAGCGAGATTGGCCGACAGTTTCACTATAAGAACTATACGGTTGAGGCATAAATTCGTAGTGTTTCTCCTTAAGGTTAATAAACACACAGATGTTCATAACAGAGACTTTAGTCGTTAGTCATATACTCTCCTTCGCTGTTTCCAACAGTCTACCAAAGCTGGGGTGACCTTTCGATTCCGCGACCCTACAAATCGCGTGATTTTGAGACGAAGTACTCGTGGAGTCATATTCGGAGCGTATTTTCCTCCAGAAAGGTAGATCCTTGGTGGATATTGGACGTAAAGCGAAAAGATGAAGATCTGAGGGCACAAGATCAGCAGGAAAAGGTGGGTGTGGAATGGCTTTCACAACGCAACTCGTGCGTAGAGTTATTTGCTAGTGTAGCGGAATGCGTGCGGGCATTATCATGAAGTAGCATCGCTTCACGTTGTCTTATTGGTCGTTGTTCTTATAGTGCGTCTGCAAGAAGTCTCAGTTGTGGTCAATAAATGTCATCAGGAGTTGTTACACCTCGGGGAAGCAAATCGGGGTACAACACACAGTCGCTGTTAAACCAGTTGCATAACATTATCTTTTGTGGATTCGCGCAGGTCTTTGTCTGGGCACAAACATTTATTACTTTTCCTTGCGTTAATGTAAATGCACCATTTCTCGTCACCAGTGACAATACAGGATAGGAATGGTTTGTGTTGTTCACGAGCCAATTGATGACGAGCAAGCAGAGATGGCCACCGCCTAATTTTTGTGATTTTAGCTTAGAGCTTGCCGTACCCATACACCCGATTTTCGAACATTCTCCTTAGCATACAAACGTTGTCGCTGTTGGAATGGTCGCAGCTCATCACATTTGTCACTTTCGAATACGCTGGCGTGGATCATTGTGAACTAACGCGTTTAAACGATTTTCATGAAATACCGAAGGTCTTCCTGAACGTGGAAATTAACTAATGTCAAAACGAGAATGGCATTATCCCCATACACAGCGCAAATGTCTCTGACTGCCTCCGCTGCTGTAACCCCTCTACTGAACTGAAACAGAAGAATACGTCGGAAATGGTCTGATGTCTCCACATGGCACTCTATTTTCTGGCGTCCGGAGCTGCACTCACTATCTTCAAATGACAAATTGACAACATGTAAACTCAAATAGCAGCAGTGACCTACAAATAAAAAAAATGGCAATCGATAAATAAGCCCAAAGCAAACAGAATACCAACATGCAAAACCAAAATGCTACGAACTTTTGCGCGAACGTACCACAAACCCAAAGAAAATCAATGCCGAAGAGAATTTTTGAGGTAATTAAGAAGAAAGGAAACTGGACAGGGTACTAACAATGGAATAGCCCAACAGGAGAGCGAGTGCCTGTGTACCAATGTGCATTCCATAAATGCAACACCTTATTTTGTTACTCGCGTTATGAAAGAAACTATGTAATTCCGGTGTGATTGTTTATGTCTTACATGCACGAACTACTTCGATAATAAATTCGATACCTGTATGCTTCATACATTGTGGTTTGTATTTTCGTAGAAACCTCTAGTATGGTAAAAGAAAAGAAAAAATAAATAAATTACATGTATTTCAATTTTTTTTTCAATTTTAATCTGATAATTATATTGTGTTTCATACTATAATATCGTGTTCCCAGTTTGGCTCAGCTTTGCCACAGGAAACACGAAAGCGGTCGAAGACGTCCGTCTTCTGGTCGGCTCCAGATCGTTGTCAGAAGGAGGTTAGTTTTTGATTACGCAAAGGTTTCTATTATTTGGAAAAGAACAACCCGGATTTCTTTACGTAATCAGTATGAATTTTATAATTACCTAAGGGACCTTTAACAATGAACAATAAAAAAATTTCATTTGCAAATGAAATCATTAATAAATGGGGCAGCTATGAGTTGTATAGAAGGCAAGGAGCGGCCTTCTGTGTACGACCAGGATGCTGCAGTATTCTCTGCTGCAGTAAAGGCTGTTTGATATTTACAAAAATAATATGACATGGAGGTAAAAAAAATAAAGGAAAAGAATAGAATAAGAAATCTGGTAAACACTAAATACACTCCTGGAAATGGAAAAAAGAACACATTGACACCGGTGCGTCAAACCCACCATACTTGCTCCGGACACTGCGAGAGGGCTGTACAAGCAATGATCACACGCACGGCACAGCGGACACACCAGGAACCGCGGTGTTGGCCGTCGAATGGCGCTAGCTGCGCAGCATTTGTGCACCGCCGCCGTCAGTGTCAGCCAGTTTGCCGTGGCATACGGAGCTCCATCGCAGTCTTTAACACTGGTAGCATGCCGCGACAGCGTGGACGTGAACCGTATGTGCAGTTGACGGACTTTGAGCGAGGGCGTATAGTGGGCATGCGGGAGGCCGGGTGGACGTACCGCCGAATTGCTCAACACGTGGGGCGTGAGGTCTCCACAGTACATCGATGTTGTCGCCAGTGGTCGGCGGAAGGTGCACGTGCCCGTCGACCTGGGACCGGACCGCAGCGACGCACGGATGCACGCCAAGACCGTAGGATCCTACGCAGTGCTGTAGGGTACCGCACCGCCACTTCCCAGCAAATTAGGGACACTGTTGCTCCTGGGGTATCGGCGAGGACCATTCGCAACCGTCTCCATGAAGCTGGGCTACGGTCCCGCACACCGTTAGGCCGTCTTCCGCTCACGCCCCAACATCGTGCAGCCCGCCTCCAGTGGTGTCGCGACAGGCGTGAATGGAGGGACGAATGGAGACGTGTCATCTTCAGCGATGAGAGTCGCTTCTGCCTTGGTGCCAATGATGGTCGTAAGCGTGTTTGGCACCGTGCAGATAAGCGCCACAATCAGGACTGCATACGACCGAGGCACACAGGGCCAACACCCGGCATCATGGTGTGGGGAGCGATCTCCTACACTGGCCGTACACCTCTGGTGATCGTCGAGAGGACACTGAATAGTGCACGGTACATCCAAACCGTCATCGAACCCATCGTTCTACCATTCCTAGACCGTCAACAGGACAATGCACGTCCGCATGTATCCCGTGCCACCTAACGTGCTCTAGAAGGTGTAAGTCAACTACCCTGGCCAGCAAGATCTCCGGATCTGTCCCCCATTGAGCATGTTTAGGACTGGATGAAGCGTCGTCTCACGCGGTCTGCACGTCCAGCACGAACGCTGGTCCAACTGAGGCGCCAGGTGGAAATGGCATGGCAAGCCGTTCCACAGGACTACATCCAGCATCTCTACGATCGTCTCCATGGGAGAATAGCAGCCTGCATTGCTGCGAAAGGTGGATATACACTGTACTAGTGCCGACATTGTGCATGCTCTGTTGCCTGTGTCTATGTGCCTGTGGTTCTGTCAGTGTGATCATGTGATGTATCTGACCCCAGGAATGTGTCAATAAAGTTTCCCCTTCCTGGGACAATGAATTCACGGTGTTCTTATTTCAATTTCCAGGAGTGTATATTCAAACAATTCTCACAAGCAATTAGGGCTTATTTATAAACAGTATAACTTACATAAGTAATTTTCTAACGTTATGGTGCGATCAGATTGCAGCCTGTCCTGTGCTAGCTTCTTGGTTCACGTTTTCGTCACAAATTACAGTTATTACTTTTCTCCTTCCTTCGAGACAATTCTTACACCGTTCAACACCTTCATAACAATAACTTGCCGGTTTACAGTATCGAACGTAAATTACTTGAATTTTATTACTTAATAATGTTGTCTACACGCTGGCAAGACCGCTCACTTATATGGCTTAAAGGCGACCTTCTTTACGCTTTCACATTACAAGAAGAAGTACGATAAAATCTGAAGATCTACAAAGGTTTTTACTGTCATCTTTTATTTAGATTGAAGCGGAACGTCAGTTCAGCTTCTGTTAAAATGTTTCTTTGACTGCGCAATCGTTGTACGATTGTATTGGAATTTTTTTTAATTATATACACATGAAAGCCACATTTAAATACTACTTTTCTACATAGTTGCCATTTAAGTTAAGGCACTTATCGTAGCGATGGACGAGCTTGGAAATTCCTTCGTCGTAAAATTCGGCCGCCTGCGCCTTCAACCACGTGGTTGCCGTGTGGGTCCGGGCGTTGTCGTCAATCGGCAAGATCTTTGAGCCCAACTTTCCCCTGCGCTTGTTTTGTATTGCTCTTCTGACGTCGTGCAGAGTTTGGCAATACCTTTGAGAGTTTATTGTAGTGCGTCTTTCCAGGAAATACACAAAAATCACGCCTTTTCTGTCCCAAAAGACAGTCGCAATCACCTTCCTTGCCGACATTGTCTGCATGCATTTCTTGGGTTTTTGGGGGGAATTTGTGTGCCCCCACCGCATTGACTGCGATTTTGTCTCGCAGTTCACATGATTAACCCATGTTTCGTCACCAGTAACGATGCGATCGAGTAATGAGTCGCAAAGCTTCAAGAAGAGGTAACCACGTGGTTGAAGGCGCAGGCGGCTGAATTTTACGACGAAAGAATTTCCAAGCTCGTCCATCGCTACGATAAGTGCCTTAATTTAAATGGCAACTATGTAGAAAAGTAGTATTTAAGTGTGGCTTTCATCTGTATATAATAAAAAAAAATTCCAATACTTTATTTATTTTTAATTCCAAAACGTAATGTACTTTGTGGATAGCCCTGGAGGCGCACCTTTACACTTACGTAAATTATATAAAATAAATGTCTTTCAAAGAACAGGTCTCATCTCGTAAGTTGATCATTTAATATGCAGCTAGGTGAATGCATTTCCAAGGGTACTCACAGCTTTCATACGACGGAAATCCTAATAATATTACAAACCCTGCCTTTAGACTGATTTTCACTACTGTAGACTGAGGTGACAGAATTTGCGTGATACTTCCAGGTATCGTGTCGGATCCCCTTTTGCCTGATGTAGTACAGTAACGCGACGTGGCATGGACTCAGCATATCGTCGGAAGTCCAATGGATAAATATTGAGCCATTTTGCCTCTACAACCGTCCATAATTGCGAAAGTGTTGCCATACAGGATGTTGTGAACGAACTGCCCTCTCGATTATGTCTCTTAAATGTTCTATGGAACTCATGTTGGGCGACCTGGCTGGCCAAACCATTTCGTCGATTTTTTTAGGATGTTCTTCAAACGAATCGCCAACAACTGTGGCATGGCGCATTGTCATCTATAAAAATTCTATCGTTGCTTTGGAAACATGAACTCCACGAATGGTTAGAAATGATCTCCAGGTAACCGAACATAACCACTTCATCAATTATGGGTTCAGTTGGACTAGAGGATCCAGTCCATCCCAAGCACACCCAGACCACACCATCACGGAGCTACCCCCAGCTTGCACAGCGCTTTGTTGAGATTTTGGTTCCTTGGCTTCCCCACGCCTGCGCCACACTCGAACCCTGCCATCAGTTCTTATCAACAGAAATCGGGACTCGTCTGATCAGACCACGGTTTTCCAGTAGTCTAGGGTGCAACCGATACGACGACAAGCTCAGGAGAGGCGCTTCGAGCGATATCGTGCTGTTAACAAAGGCACTCGTTTCTGTCGTCTGCTGCCATAGCCCATTAACGCTAAATTTCTCCGCAGTGTCCATGATTGATTTCAGACGTTATTTCACTCTGTGCTGATTGTCTGTTAGCACTGGCAACTGTAGGCGAACGGCGCTGCTCTCTCTCGTTGAGCGAAGTCTTGTGTTGTCTGTGGTGAGAACTTGTAACGACCTTCAATGTTACTTAAGTTCCTTCTGACTGGTCCATTGATGAGTTGATGCGAAATTTTCATGC
This sequence comes from Schistocerca gregaria, assembly GCF_023897955.1. NCBI lineage: Eukaryota > Metazoa > Arthropoda > Insecta > Orthoptera > Acrididae > Schistocerca > Schistocerca gregaria. The sequence continues at coordinate 110,452,557 of NC_064928.1, read as the reverse complement.
TTCACAAAATTTATTGACATTCGAACTCGTCATTTAAACAAAACACAGACGACTTCAGTGATCTCTTTGACTTCCAAAAGTAACTTCAAAACTGACTTCCCGCAGCACCGCTGCAACGCTTTATCTAGAATTTTAACAATAACTTCCAATTTTGTACAATTTTGATGTTACAACTATAATTTACAAAACGTAAAGAAACTGATGTTACAGCCGAATAAGGTATAAAATACAATATTCAATGACAATCCTTTATAGTAATATCTTTAGTTTCTGGACTTCAGTTACAATAATGTCTCTCATATTATTTTAGTTTCATAACTAATTACAGTTTGGTCTTAATTACTAATATTCAATAGTAGTACAGAGCTCGTGCTTTGTCCAATTGCATACACAAAATGCACAAATAAGGCCTCAAATTCTGGAAACTGTGAGATGTAAACAATTGGAGAGTTAATTAGAAATGTAATTACAAAGAATATTAATTACAGAGGAGGACATTAAAATAAATAACAAATGAAATTACATTGCTTGGTAATAACTTTTAAGCTGTTTCTCAAGATAGTGAGGTCTTCTGTTGCTGGATTTTTAGATTACCATATTGTTAATTAGAAGCATTGATTTTTCATGCTAACATCTCTGCAGTCTCTAGGACTTATTACTTCAAATTTTTGATTAGTTACTTAATTTAGTGTATGTACATAATTTTATGAATGACAACAATCCGACGATAATTATGACAACGCACATCCTTCCAGAACATTCCACACGCCTTCGCAATGATTATCAAGTTTTTTATCAAATAGGGCAGAATGCTATGTATAAAGACACACATACAAGGCCTTAGGAAGCACTGAATTGTCCGATAACTATCCGGATGCATATAAAAATGGTGGTATCAGACATTTAATATGAATTTTGGGGAAGGTTGTTTCGTTATAAACTAATGCCTAAAATTTGGTATTCTTGGCACACTCTTGGTACTGAGGATCTTGGCATATTGAATTCCCTAACAATTTCCGAAATGGAATATCCCAAGCGTGTAGCTCCAACTACCATTCCGCATTCACAGTCTGTTAATTCCCGACGGACGGCCAGAACCACGTCGGAAGGCTTTTGACACGAGTCACCAGAGCACAAATGACAGTTCCGCCAATGCACTGCCCTTTTACGACTTTTGTGTGCGCTATCACCGCCATTTATACTGGGTGATCATTAAGTGTCTCCGCAGTGCAGTATGATTGTTAGCCGTGCATGCCGTATGCCGCAGTGAATATACCGAAATGAAACTCAGTGAAATACAAGTTATTAATTTATTGAATATTCATTTTTACTTGTAAATTTTCAGATTAAATGTTGGAAGTGTCCCCCTCCCTGTTGTTCAATACACAACTCAATTCGTCTAATCATGTTTCCAAACACATGCTGTAACATTTCTTCTATAACAGACGCAGTGAAAGTGGATATTGCGGTTTCCAATTCATCGATGGATTTTGGACGGTTTTTATAGACGGTTGCTTTCGCTGCATCCCAGAAGAAAAAGTCAAGCGATAGTGGAGGCCAAAGTCCCCGTGAAATTATGCGATCACCAAAAACATCAGCAAGCAGTGACATTGAAAAGCGAGCTGTATGTGCAGTTGCACCATATTGTTGAAAATAACCATTCAGTATTTCACTTAACACAAGTTCTCCTATGAATGGGTACAGAATATCACTGCAGTATCGTTGTACGTTTATTGTTTCGTTGAAAAAAATGGGGCCCACAATCCGACATCAAGAAATTGCAATCCAAACTCCTATTTTCACAGAATGAAGTGGTTCCTCATGGATACACAATGGATTTGCAGTACGCCACATACGAGGATTTTGCGAGTTCATATACCCGGATAAATGAAACCACGCCTCACCAGTGAAAAACGTTTCATTAAGAATACCCCTTCCATTTTGTTGAACGAAATTTTTGAACCATTCACAATAATGCAGTCTCTTGCCATAATCAATATTTTTCAGTTCTTGCACGACTTGTCACTTTATATGGGAAAAGTTATAATTTTGTCGTTACAGCTGTTTGGGCCGTTCCGACACTAACATCGATTTCCTGGGCGACTCATGGACATTTTATCGGAAATATCGCGTAGTTTGTTGTTGTTGTTGTTGTTGTTGTGGTCTTCAGTCCTGAGACTGGTTTCATGCAGCTCTCCGTGCTACTCTATCCTGTGCAAGCTTCTTCATGTCCCAGTACTTACTGTTACCTACATCCTTGTGAATCCGCTTAGTGTATTCATCTCTTGGTCTCCCTCTACGATTTTTACCCTCCACGCTGCCCTCCAATACTAAATTGGTGATCCCTTGATGCCTCAGAACATGTCCTACCAACAGATCCCTTCTTCTAGTCAAGTTGTGACACAAGCTCCTCTTCTCCTCAGTTCTATTTAATACCTCCTCATTAGTTATGTGATCTACCCATCTAATCTTCAGCATTCTTCTGTAGCACCACATTTCGAAAGCTTCTATTCTCTTCTTGTCCAAACTATTTATCGTCCACGTTTCACTTCCATACATGGTTACACTTCATACAAGTACTTTCAGAAACGACTTCCTGACACTTAAATCTATACTCGATGTTAACAAATTTCTCTTCTTCAGAAACGCTTTCCTTGCCGTTGCCTGTCTACATTTTATATCCTCTCTACTTCGACCATCATCAGTTATTTTGCTCCCCAAATAGCAAAACTCCTTTACTACTTTAAGTGTCTCATTTCCTAATCTAATTCCCTCAGCATCACCCGACTTAGCTCGACTACATTCCATTATTCTCGTTTTGCTTTTGTTGATGTCCATCTTATACCCTCCTTTCAAGACACTGTCCATTCCGTTCAACAGCTCTTTCAAGTCCTTTACTGTCTCTGACAGAATTACAATGTCATCGGCAAACCTCAAAGTTTTAATTTCGAGTAGTTTATCCTCGGACAAAATGCTAGGACGACCACTTCTCGGTGCATCTGTCACTGAAACCGTACTTCGAAATTTGTTAATCAAATCTCGCACAGTATCGCGATGTGGGAGTGTTGTCTCCGGGAAAACTGAATTAAATGTTTGACGAACTGAAACTGTGTATTTACCGCCGGCCTTGAACACTTGTTCGACTAAAAATACACGTTCTTCGATGGTTAGCATTTTAACAGTGACAAAACGAAACAAAGGAACAAAGGAACTAAACTTAAACGTTCACCTCAAAACGTAGTGACACACACCAACGACACTACTGACGCTGGCTGAGATAAGCGAAACAGTGGAATGTCGGGAGAGTCCACTTGAAGGGAAGTAACCCAGGAAGGCGAACGATCATACAGCACGCGCGTGTGACAATCATACGGCACTGCGGATAGAGTTTTTGAATACCCCGTATATGTCCATATCATTGTCCCATGACTTTTGCCACCTCAGTGTACAGAAAATAGCAATTTTAGAATGTGGCACGCTCTCGGTCACCCCTGGGACTGCGTCTCTCATGAAAGTGAGTGTGGTCGTCAGAGAAGCAGCTTGTGAGTCAGAGGGGGCGACTGCGCTGCGCAGGGCAAACCGCCTCTGCCCACCACGTGCTGTGTACGCGTGCCGGCCGAGACGCGTCTCCCATCAGAATGCGTGGGCGGGGCCCAAGGCTTGACTTTCTCTCTGGCTGCCTGCCCGGCTACACTCACACCGGTACTCACAGGGGGACTGCGTAGCGTTGCCAGATCCAGTCTGCACAAAATCGGGATTGGTGGCTGTGGTGAGCGTACTGCAAGACCTTCAGTACGCAGACCATCAGATTATTTGACTTGTCGCTCTAACGAAGTAGGCGAGTGTCAGCAATATGTCTCGTGGTCTTATCGTGGCGTGTTTATCTTCTGCCGTTGGGTCAGACGATAGAAATGCCACTTGCACGCTTAGAGTAGCAGATTGACGGATACCAGCTTTAAACAGAACTTGATAAATTTTCACACACATTTATTAAAATCATAACAAGCATAAAAATTTCTTAACTTGGTTCTGGATGCTATTTGCAATTGACAATCTGAAGTTCCTTTGGTACTGGTACGTTAATCTTTCTCTCACATGTATCTCTGATACTTGACAAAAGTGTCTATACATTTTGTTGTGGTTGGCAGGAGAGCCAACACCGTGTTACTAGAGGAGGCCGAAAGGCACGCGTTTTAATTCACGCAGGCTGGCGTGAGGTCTGGAACAGGACAAGGAAATTAGAATTTAGAAACAACGGACGTAGCTGGTGGAATACTTAACTTTAATCCATTAATGATGAACGTCGCTCTTGACGGTACATGATTCATAATATCAATAGTATCTGATAATGGCGCCTTGCTAGGTCGTAACAAATGACGTAGCTGAAGGCTATGCTAAACTATATTCTCGGCAAATGAGAGCGTATTTTGTCAGTGAACCATCGCTAGCAAAGTCGGTTGTACAACTGGGCGAGTGCTAGGGAGTCTCTCTACACCTGCCGTGTGGCGGCGCTCGGCCTGCAATCACTGATAGTGGCGACACGCGGGTCCGACGTATACTAACGGACCGCGGCCGATTTAAATGCGACCACCTAGCAAGTGTGGTGTCTGGCGGTGGCACCACACATTTATCTTCATGGCCATGTACAGGAATATGGTAATCTTATTAGGCGTTACAATTGACAATCTGAAGTTCCTTTGGTATTGGTACGTTCATCCTATTCTCACATATATCTCTGATACTTGACAAAGTGTCTATACATTTATCTTCGTGGCTATGTACAGGAATATGGTAATCTTATTAGGCGCAGACTGAAGCTTGACTATAGACTGGTACAGGCAAATGTAGACCTGGTACAGACTAATGCATACTGGCACAGACTGGTACAGACAAATACAGACATACAGACTGGTGCAGACAAATGCAGGCTGACTAATCGGAGGTCTGTACACTCGTTATAATACCTTGCGCGTTCAAGTATCACTACACGAGTGTGATCCGCGAGGAGAAAAGGTTCTACGTTAGCAGCAATCTCATTGGCTGCGTGACATTAATACGCGGATCGGCGGAAGTAGAATTTGGTCCGTCTCTAAGGTAGCGCCATCTCGTAGTGCAGAGACGGACGAGCGCTGCGCCTGCGCTGTTGTGCTTAGCGGGGCGCGCTCTATGGCAAAGTTGTGTACGCGCTGACTACGCGGAAGTATGTACACAACAGTGCCTAAAACATCGGTAGCACGAGGAACGAAAAGAATTAGGGAAACATGAGTCTGGGCGCCTACCATACTCCATTGAGCAATGATTGAGGATTGCAGTGCCCAGACAACATGTAATTCCACTTTTTCCGCAATTACACAAACGCAGCACGATAGTCTGTAGGGCAGTAGGACTGGAGCAAAGTAACACATCAGGCAATCACCATCGACAGATGCACCGAACATTTTATTTGGTAACTTTAAACAAGAGAACTTGACAAATAAAACCACCACATGTCTAAAACTAGAAGCCAAGCTCGGGGAAGATCAGTTTGGGTTCCGTAGAAATGTTGGAACACCTGAGGCAATACTGACCCTACGACATATCTTAGAAGAAGGTTAAGGAAAGGCAAACCTACGTTTCTAGCATTTGTAGACTTAGAGAAAGCTTTTGACAATGTTGACTGGAATACTCTCTTTCAAATTCAGAAGATGGCAGGAGTAAAATACAGGGAGCGAAAGGCTATTTACAATTTGTACAGAAACCAGATGGCACTTATAAGAGTCGATGGGCATGAAATGGAAGCAGGGGTTGGGAAGGGAGTGAGACAGGTTTGTAGCCTATCCCCAACGTTATTCAATCTGTATATTGAGCAAGCAGTAAAGGAAACAAAAGAAAAATTCGGAGTAGGTATTAAAATCCATGGAGAAGAAATAAAAACTTTGAGGTTCACTGATGACATTGTAATTCTGTCAGAGACAGCAAAGGACTTGGAAGAGCAGTTGAACGGAATGGACAGTGTCTTGAAAAGAGGGTATAAGATGAACATCAACAAAAGCAAAACGAGGATAATGGAATGTAGTCGAATTAAGTCGGATGATGCTGAAGGAATTAGATTAGGAAATGAGACACTTAAAGTAGTAAAGGAGTTTTGCTATTTGGGGAGCAAAATAACTGATGATGGTCCAAGTAGAGAGGATATAAAATGTATCATGGCAATAGCAAGGAAAGCGTTTCTGAAGAACAGAAATTTGTCACATCGAGTATAGATTTAAGAGTCAGGAAGTCGTTTCTGAAAGTATTTGTATGGAGTGTAGCGATGTATGGAAGTGAAACATGGACGATAAATAGTTTAGGCAAGAAGAGAATAGAAGCTTTCGAAATGTGGTGCTGCAGAAGAATGCTGAAGATTAGATGGGTAGATCACATAACTAATGAGGAAGTATTAAATAGGATTGGGGAGAAGAGGAGTTTGTGGTACAGCTTGACTAGAAGAAGGGATAGGTCGGTAGGACATGTCCTGAGGCATCAAGGGATCAGGTACTGGGAGATGAAGAAGCTTGCACAGGATAGAGTAGCATTGAGAGCTGCATCAAACCAGTGTCAGGACTGAAGACCACAAAAACAACAACATGTCTAAAACTACCACATATCTTTAAAAATTACCATTCAGGTGAAAATAAATTACTTCATTTTTAAACATTCATAAAAACGCGGAACTTGAAATGAGTTAAATTATATATACTCTAAATTGTAATAAAGCTGAAGAACAATTTACTAAAATTTAACTAATGTACTCGTTCATTACAACACTGATTGTTATTGCCAAAATAATTCAGAGACCAGGCAACAATCAGATACCATGGCACACAACAGGTTACTTAAATGGTAGGCACCACATATTCAGCATATAAAATTTCATGTGAGGAAACAAGCTCGTGGAATTCAACAACTACGCTCAGAAAACGGACGCCCGGCCGCTCAGCTGTTTCCAATACAGGCATGGACCCCAGATGGGAGCAGCAACGCTCACGAACAAGCACGAGAAAATCCCAGAACTAGTGGGTATCTACAAAAGACTGACATCTGCCTTAAATAACTAAAAACATAATAACTCATTACAACATACCATCAGTAAAATTAACACATGAAATTAATTACAGTATCGATCTACTGCCATTGATGGAACTCTAGTACCACTGAAACGGTACAGTAGTTTTCGCTCCATAAGCAGCAGGTTTCGCTGCTCGCTCGCAACGGGAAATACAAACAGAGGCGGCTCTGCCGCAAATTTTATTGCACGACGCGGCCACAGGTGCAACAGAACCCATGTGGACGGGTGTAAAGAAATGTGTCAAGCTTCATAATACGTATTTATATGTGTCGTGTATTATGGATTTCTTGTAGGTTAATGTGAATCTGCACATTAGTTGAGAAGTAGTTCTGTAGTATAGTAGCGTCAACCTTACTCCTTGGTGGATCAGAGAGACAGTACAGGCAGGGCAAAGTCAAAGACGTTCCAGTGTCACAAGATTTAGGGTGGAGAGGTTGGTCACGGCCAAGTGGTTCGACCACCGCCTCCACCGGGTCTCAGGAAGACCTCCGGGTGCCCGCCATATTCTAGGAGTGTTACAGAAGACGGGTAAGTGAGCAGACGTGCCCTCAGTGCGTCTGTCTCAATGTTCACGCATGGAAGAGAGGTATTTGAATATTTGGACTAATTCTTTTATTTCCAGCTTCGGATTGTGTAAGGAAATGAATGATCTCGTTAATTTAGGAAATTTGACCCCCTATGTTAAAGTATCTTGTCCCCAGTTTGCCCGTTATACTCCTCACGTAGTGGATGCCACATGTAAAATATTGGAGACTTCGGTGGTATACATTTGGCCAACGCAATTCCGTCTTGCTCGTAGAAAAGTGCGTGCAGATTCCTATATAATATACCCGAGCTATAAGTTGTAAAATTGTAATATCTGTAAACTGGAACAATTGTTGCAATCGCTGTAAAATCGAGTGATAATATTTAAAATAAAGACGTAATCAATTGTCATCAATCTTTAACATACCCTAAAAATCACAAAGAAGTCAAGTTAAAGGAATTCATTTAAAATAAAAGCTATAGCATGCAGGGAGCCACACATCAGCGTGTGAGCCCTCCAGCCCCTTGCCTAGTATCGTACAGAAAGGACACGCTCTCTAGGTAGCGCTCTCAAGCTCCCCTCCCCAGTTATCCGTTGCGCAATTTTCATTCAGGGCTTGACGAAATCAGCTTTCATCTGGCGTTCGTAGGCAAGGAGGTTTGAGGGAAATCTTTCACCACCATCAATAGAATCCGTTTCAGGCTATTAAACACACAATGACAAAATGGTTCAAATGGCCCTGAGCACTATGGGACTTAACTTCTGAGGTCATCAGTCCACTAGAACTACTTAAACCTAACTAACCTAAGGACATCACACACATCCATGTCCGAGGCAGGATTCGAACCTGCGACCGTAGCGGTCGCGCGGTTCCAGACTGTAGCGCTGAGAACCGCTCGCCCACCCCGGCCGGCACACACTAACAACCGGCCTCTCAATAACTGGTAAGAATTTAGGAAACTACTGATTTCAAAATTATGCACGTGTCTCTCAGACACACTACTAATAGACTGGCCATCTCAACTCCGTGACGTGATATAAATACAATAGCCAGGCAGTACTTAAACAAGGGCCAGCAAACTGCTTTCAATGGTTCAATGGCGGTTAAACCTTGACAGTAGGGATCTACAACGGAATGTCTCAGCACTCCAGGCCCTCGTAAATGTTAATGATCACACCACATACACCTTAAAACATTACGTATTAAACCAATTAGAATCAACACATTGAAGGCCAGACTTAGTAGGATTAGCGACGGCCGCCCATAAAAGTACAGTCAACCGCACAGAACCCAGTTGTGCATTCCGATCGCAATTTACAGGACAAGCAAGGCTCTTGCTTGTTCGACTAAGCCAGCCACCGCAGATCCCGATGCGAGGAGACATGAAGCAAGCGGAAAAAACACCAACGGCTTCCCAGTAATGTCTCTTACCACGCCGGCGATATTTGCCATGGCGCCGTCACCCGGGTAACAGCCCCTTTTAGACGTACCCTGCTTGCTGGTTGACACGGGACCTTGGCTGTCCGCCATAGTCCCCAAAACGCCGTTACTGCTCGGCGTCCAAAAGCCAGATCCCCCCTTCTACCTCAGCTTTTCCTCTCGCTCCCGTTAGATTGGTGGCGCCAGCGCGCGCTCTGCGCACACCGCCGGCGGCGGAAATATCGTTGATTGAGCCATACGGCTCAAGGACGGGGTATGTTACCAATTTACACCTTTATTTTTCAAAAATTAAGTACACAGCAAAACATCGTTACATTCTCGGTCGTTAAAAAAAATAAAAAGACTGAAATGTCTAACAAGTCATACAATGTAAGCTTTCACGGCCGGTATTGTCTTCACTTAAAACTCCGGGCTGATAGGCCGTGGTCGAAGTATAAAACTCTCTCGTGACGTTTCGTCTCCGACTGCGGGAGACATCCTCGGAGGTAAAGCGGCAAACTGCGAAGAGAACTCGAGGAAGCGCTGATTATATAGGCAGTACAGAGTGCACCACTGTTGATCACGTGGCGTCGGCTATGAGATTGTCTCTGGTAACGCCAACATTCTCGATTGGAAGTAATCGATCGTCGCTCTTGCGGCGCAACGCTGACATCCAAATTTTATCCAGTTTAACACCTTCGTCTTTCCTGTTAAAATTATTACGATGTTTATCAATTGGGTCCGACGCTAAGAAGCTGCTTTGTAAAACAGAAGCGTGCCCACCTAGACTTTATGGCTTACCTAAAGTTGATAAACCTGGGATTCCGTTGAGGCCAATTGTCAGCGCTATAGGCGGACCAACACACGAGTTAGCTAGACAACTTGCCTCAATGCTGCAGCCTTATGTTGGTAGGACGGACAGTCATATTAAAAATTCAGCTCATTTCATTGACAAGTTAAAGGAAACGAGCGTGGGCCCGGATGATATCGTCGTCAGTTTTGACGTTGTGTCGTTATTTACCATGATTCCGGTAAACGAAGCTGTCTTACGCATAGCGGATATTTTTCCTACCGATATTGTGGCATTATTCCGACACTGCCTCACTACAACCTACTTTCAATACAATAATAACTTTTATGAACAGATTGACGGGGTGGCTATGGACAGTCCTCTCAGTCCTGCTGTGGCTAACTTATTTATGGAGACTTTTGAACAATGGGCGTTGCAGACTGCCAGTAAGAGACGAGCCAGAGGGTATCGATATGTCGATGACACGTTCGTAGTACGGACACACGGAGCAGAGGAGTTTGATGCCTTCCTGACACATTTAAACAGCATTAATCCGAAAATCCAATTCACCATGGAGACTGAAAGGAATGGGCAATTGAACTTCCTGGATGTGTCTGTGGTTAAACGACGGGACGGAACGTTGGGCCATAAGGTGCATAGAAAGTCCACACATACTGATCGTTATCTACACAAAGAATCAAACCACCACCCTAGACAAAAAAGAGGTGTAATGAAAACTTTGATAGACAGGGCGAACAAACTTTGTGAACCTGTTTATTCAAAAGATGAGATTGAACATCTAAGCTCAACTTTCGTGAAGATGACTATTCTAACAAGGATATAGATCGAGCACTTCGCTCTAGGCAAAGAATAAGGAGTAACGACGAACAACAGTGGTCCAAGAGAAAAGTTTTTCTTCCGTTCATTAGTAAGGTCACAGGCCGCATTGGGAAAGTTTTAGGCAAGTATGGGGTGGAAACTATTTTCAGACCCACGAGGTAAATAAAAGAATTTTTAAGGTCGGCAAAAGATGCACGACACCCTTTGGCTACACCGGGGGTATATAAAATTCCTTGTAGTTGTGGACAGGTTTACATCGGTACCACAAAGAGAAGTGTGAACACCCGTCTTGTTGAACATAAGAGGAATTGCCGCCTGGGTCACATGGATAAATCGTCCGTAGCGGAACATGTTTACCAGGAAGGTGATCATGAAATAAAATTCAGCGAGACGAGCGTCATATCAAAAACCTCGCATTATTATGCACGCTCGTATAGAGAGGCTATCGAGATTGATAAACATCGTAATAATTTTAACAGGAAGGACGAAGGTGTTAACCTGGGTAAAATTTGGATGTCAGCGTTGCACTGCAAGACCGCAAGAGTGACGATCGATTACTTCCAATCGAGAATGTTGGCGTTACCAGAGACAATCTCATAGCCGACGCCACGTGATCAACAGTGGCGCCCTCTGTACTGCCTATATAATCAGCGCTTCCTCGAGTTCTCTTCGCAGTTTGCCGCTTTACCTCCGAAGATGTCTCCCGTAGTCGGAGACGAAAGGTCAGGAGAGAGTTTTATACTTCGACCACGGCCTATCAGCCCGGACGTTTTAAGTGAAGGTGTCTAACAAGTGTTGAAAATAAAGTGGAAAGAATCATTCGTCCCATCTTCCTGGGTGCTTTTCATTGGACTTTGAGACCGTCAGTAACGTGTAAGCCTTCTGTGAGAGTTTATGCTACCTGAGATCGACCTGGCATGCTCGGTGTAAGTCTCTCTTCCCATTCTTCAATGAGAGCCCATCAGAGCTCTTGAAGAGCCAATGGTGGAACGAGAACACAAACAAGCATGTCCCACATATGGACACTGAGGTTTCGATCGGGGCTCAACGCCGTCCACTCCAACACTTCAAGGTACAGGCTTCCCCAGACATCCCTGATCACTCCCGCCACCTAGGTCCTGGCATCAGAAGTAATTCAGAGCCACCACCGTACGCTGCAGCCACCATATCGTCCAACAGGATCTGTTCTGTGTACTGGCTGCCGTTAAGGCGACCATGGACAACAACACAGAAGCCTTCCCGCAACATAACAGAACCTTGGAAAACTATCGATGTCCTGGATAACATTTGGCACGGATCTCTACACGCGAAAACGGCCATCACCTTGTGTCTGCGTATAGCACGTTTCTCCAGTAACAAAGTTTCCAGTTGACATGGGAATGGCGAGTTACAAGATGTCGTGTTTAGCTGAGTACTCGAACAGGAAGTGTGGCCCTTTCTGGTAACCCGTTCATTGCAGTCTGATCGGCCACAGCGAACCTTCTGAGACAGTCTAGCAGTGCTCTGCCGGTATCTGTACGACGCCGCAACGCAGACACGGAGAGATACCGGTCTTCACGTTCGGTTGTAATGCGTCAGCCACTTTGTCCAGCGCACTTTATTTACTGACCTGACTCCCTGTAGCATGTCCACAATCTATGGATGACACATGGAGAGGCAATGGAATCTGTAACAACACGACCGAAAGTCCATCCTTTTTGGATCAAACAGGCTGCCCCTGCAACTTGCACTGAATTGAGTTTACAAAGCAAAAGAATTTACAAGCTTTCTTGACAAAAGAAGAATCATCACCAAGTTATATCATCATTTTATAAATGAATCCAGAAATAAATTTAATAGTTTGCTTTAGATTGTACAATTAATAACATAAATTTTAAGTAGACCAGAAAGCTCGTAATTTCAAATATTTTTAAAGGAAGAATAATTTTAACTGAACTTACAGAATACTAACAAATTAATTTTTTAATACATTTTCGCCTAAAATGTAATACATCGTAATCAAATGAAATTCTTTCAGAGAAACAACCGAGAATGTTCCCTTATCCAGAATCGGAACTAATCCTAGCATCGGCTACTTCTATTAAAAAAATGTTACATTTGAAAAGGGTGTCTCATTACAAGTTCTAGTTACCGGTTCCAATTTTTGTTATACACCGCAGTAGTTTTAGAGAGCAGTTAGAAATGTAGAAATGGGATTAAGTTTCAGTGCAAACAACTGCAAAAGTAACTTACATATGAGTCATGGAGCAGTTGGAATCTGTAACTGGAATTTACCTACATAGGTTAGTTCTAGTTACCGATTCCAATGTTCTTTATTTTTTCTAAATATTTGTTTATCATGTACTGGTTTTCTTTTAGAATTTAGTCTGCCGATTTCTCCACATTTTATGCTACTCTAACATATTTGTTGTCATTAATTTAATTTTCCCGTTTTTTTCTAATACATTTTAGTTTCCGCTTCTCCCGTTGGATTCAATAATTAATATAAAATTAACGCTGTTTTATAGCAGTATGACCTCATCATGCGCTTTACTGTAATGAAATTTAAAGGTTCTCTGTGCTTTTCGAGTCTCATAAATTACGAGAATACTTGTTTCCAGACATGAAATTTCTTTTTTAAATTCGTTTTCTTAATTATTTTCGTTATCTTCAGTTCGTTTCGATATAATTCATGACTAAGTAAATAACTTCATGAATGTGATTGTAATTTTGTAGAGGTCAAATTCGTTTGTTTACATATATGATACGTTGCGTTTATTGTCTGCCTATACGTAGCATCTTTGACTTAGCTATGACGTCATTGTTCAAAGCCGACGAGTGGAATGTGACACTAGAATTTATCCTATTAATCGACATCTCTTCTGTGTGTAAATATTCTACTTCATTATTGCCTTTCTCTACACACCCCTTGTAAATCAGTAACCTATATATGTGTGTTTGGTTCTGGCAGTGGTAACATCATATTTGGCTAAGTTTATAGCTCCTTTGTCACCACAGAATATCTTGATGGGTTCCATACTGATATTAGGCTATATCTCACTTATTATAGCCCTGATCCACAATGCTTCTTGAATTGTGTGTGACAGACCCGCGTACTCAGCTTCTGCACGCAGCGTGTACAGTGCTCAAGGCTGCTATTTTCTGTCTTTTACAGGACCAGATTGTAAGTCCATCAGTTAATCTGAAACAACAGCCCATAATGGAATGTCTGTTCTCCAACTCATTTCTCCAGTCTGCATTACTACAGCCCTCGAATTTTATATTTCCCTTTTCACAGCATCTCAATTTATAGTGCCGGCCGGAGTGGCCGAGCGGTTCTAGGCGGTACAGTCTGGAACCGCGCGACCCTTACGGTCGCAATTTCGAATCCTGCCTCGAGCATGGATGTGTGTGATGTCCTTAGGTTAGTTAGGTTTATGTAGTTCTAAGTTCTAGGGGACTGATGACCATAAAGTTAACTCCCATAGTGCTCCGAGCCATTTGAACCATTTAGCACTGGGGTGCACCTGACTGGTTTCTCACTTTTCTTCTTAGAATGAAGTGCTGTAGCCGTTTCCTTCTCTGAAGCAAGGCACGGCGCGCTGACATACTTTTCGCGTTGTTTCTCTTCGCTTTTCGCTAACTGCCGTAATCGGTATGCCTGAGTTTTCTAACCCCGTAATTATGAGTGCATACTGTTCGGGCAGTTCTACTAGCAACACTGTGCCTATACATTCAACGGCAATCTCGAAACCGATGTTCCTTAATCAACGTGATGTGGATATTATTTTGTCAATGTACTCGTCCATGTACTCGCATTTATCGAGTCGAGTGGTTATAAGCTCACGGAGTACTCTTGCTTTCTTACGTGTGCTTCCACAGCAAATTTCCATGTAGCATAGTTCTCGCGACCCTTTAAGTCACTCCATTTGCGGTATTTGCACCACATTCATTTTCACAATTACTTTTACTGGCAGTATAGACAGTATTAAATTATGCCGCAAGCAGTTATCCCGATGGCTTTCACTAGACACCTTCAGGACTATTCAAATGATTCTTTCTTTATATACATCACAATACTTATCACGAACATATTCACTTTATGCTGGGCCCATAACGTGTTGGAACTAGCGCAACTATATAAATAATTCTGAATACCAAACTGCAGGAATAAAGCTAGCTGTATTTTAACTTCGATAATTACATAGAAAAGAACATTACTGCAGCAGGGCAGTACATCGTTCAGGTAACGCCACAGACTATACAAAACACAGTCATAGAAATCTTTTACAATCCGTGAAGTACACTTTGGCATACGCGCGTACACAGACGTAATATGATGTTCATGTATCCCCAACAATCAATAAAATCAGTGTTTATAGTTTGTGTGTTGTAGTTATGTTTATCTGTTTTCACAAAAACCTAACCAAAGGTTGTTCAGAATTGCTAGTTACACGAGCTGGATTAGTTACGATTTCTATTCACTATATATATATATATATATATATATATATATATATATATATATATATATATATGACCTTTCGGATAACATCGGAAGTTCACTGACGCTTTTTGCGGATGATGCTCTAGTATATCGAGAGGTTGTAACAATGGAAAATTGTACTGAAATGCAGGAGGATCTGCAACGAATTGACGCACGGGTGCAGGGAATGGCTATTGAATCTCAATGTAGACAAGTGTAATGTGCTGCGAATACACAGAAAGAAAGATGAGATCCTTTATCATTTACCTACAATATAGCAGGTCAGCAACAGGAAGCAGTTAATTCCATAAATTATCTGGGAGTACGCATTAGGGGTGATTTAAAATGGAATGACCATATAAAGTTAATCGTCGGTAAAGCAGATGCCAGACCGAGATTCATTGGAAGAATCCTAAGGAAATGCAGTCCGAAAACAAAGGAAGTAGGTTACAGTACACTTGTTCGCCCACTGCTTGAATACTGCTCGCCGGTGTGGGATCCGTACCAGATAGGGTTGAGAGAAGAGATAGAGAAGATCCAACGGAGAGCAGCGCGCTTCGTTACAGGATCATTTAGTAATCGCGAAAGCGTTACGGAGATGATAGATAAACTCCAACGGAAGACTCTGCAGGAGAGACGCTCAGTAGCTCGGTACGGGCTTTTGTTGAAGTTTCGAGAACATACCTTCACCGAGGAGTATATTGCTCCCTCCTACGTATATCTCGCGAAGAGACCATGAGGATAAAATCAGAGAGATTAGAGCCCACATAGAGGCATACCGACTCTTTCCACGACGAGTACGAGACTGGAATAGAAGGGACAACCGATAGAGGCACTGAAGGTACCCTCCGCCATACACCATCAGGTGGCTTGCGGAGTATGGGTGTAGATATAGATGTAGGTTTTAAGTTACAGGAACGCAGTAAATCTTTGATGTCGTCTACATCTACATAGACACTACGCAAGTCACCGTACTGTCCATGGCGGAGGGAACCCTGTACCACTACTTCTCATTTCCTTTCCTGTTCCAATCGCTAGTAGGGCGAGGGAAAAACGACTATCTATATGCCTCCGTATGAGCCCTAATTTCTTGTATCTTATCTTCATGGTCCTTACGTGCAATGTATGTTGAAGGCAGTAGAATCGTTAGGCAGTCACTTTCAAACGCCGGTTGTCTAAATTTTCTCAATAATGTTTCTCGAAAAGAACGTAGCCTTCTGTTGTAGTTGGCAGGAGAGTCAACACCATGTTACTAGAGGAGGCCGAAATGCACGCGTTTTAGCTCACGCAGGCTGGCGTGAGGTCTGGAACAGGACAAGGAAATTAGAATTTAGAAAAAACGGACGTGGCTGGTGGAATACTTAACTTTAATCCATTAATGATGAACGTCGCTCTTGACGGTACATGATTCACAATATCAATAGTAACTGATAATGGCGCCTTGCTAGGTCGTAGCAAATGACGTAGCGGAAGGCTATGCTAAACTATCGTCTCGGCAAATGAGAGCGTATTTTGTCAGTGAACCATCGCTAGCAAAGTCGGTTGTACAACTGGGGCAAGTGCTAGGAAGTTTCCCTAGACCTGCCGTGTGGCGGCGCTCGGTCTGCAATCACTGATAGTGGCGACACGCGGGTCCGACGTATACTACCGGACCGCGGCCGATTTAAAGGCTACCACCTAGCAAATGTGGTGTCTGGCGGTGACACCACACCTTCCTCGAGCGATTCCAATTTGAGTTCCCGAACCATCTCGGTAACACTTACGTGTTGTTAGAACCTACCGGTAACAAATCTAACAGCCCACTTCCTAACTGTTTCGATGCCTTCCTTCCATCCGACCTAGCCGGTCGCGGTGGTCTCGCGGTTCTAGGCGCTCAGTCCGGAACCGCGCGACTGCTACGGTCGCAGGTTCGAATCCTGCCTTGGGCATGGATGTGTGTGATGTCCTTAGGTTAGTTAGGTTTAAGTAGTTCTAAGTTCTAGGGGACTCAAGACCACAGATGTTAAGTCCCATAGTGCTCAGAGCCATTTGAACCATCCGACCTAATATCGATCCCAAACACTCGAGCAGTACTCAAGAATAGGTCGCACCAGCGTCCTATATGCACTCCCCTTTCCAGGCGAGCCACATTTTACTAAGACTGGCCAAATAAACCGAAGTCGACCATTCGCCTTCCCCACCACAGTTGTCACATGCTCGTTCCACCTCATCTCGCTTTGCAACGTTACTTCCAGATATTTAAACGACCTGACTGTACCAAGCAGGACACTAGTAATACTGTATCCTTACTTTACATTTTTCCACATATAGCGCTAGCTGCCATTCATCACACCAACTTAAACTTTTGTCTAAGTCGTCTTGTATCTTCCTATAGACACCTTACGGTGATGATGCTGTGTTGTACCGGAAGGTGTCGTCGTTGAGTGACTGTAGGAGGACACAAGACGACTTGGACAGGATTTGTGACTGGTGTAAAGAATGGTAACTAACTCTAAATATAGATAAATGTAAATTAATGCAGATGAGTAGGAAAAAGAGTCCCGTAATGTTTAAATACTCCATCAGTAGTGTAGCGCTTGACACAGTCACGTCGATTAAATATTTGGGCGTAACATTGCAGAGCGATATGAAGGGGACAAGCATGTAATGGCAGTTGTGGGGAAGGCGGATAGTCGACTTCGGTTCATTGGTAGAGTTTTGGGAAGATGTGGTTCATCTGTAAAGGAGACCGCTTATAAAACACTAATACGACCTATTCTTGAGTACTGCTCGAGCGTTTGGGATCCCTATCAGGTTGGATTGAAGGAGGACATAGAAGCAGTTCAGAGGCGGACTGCTAGATTTGAAACTGGTAGGTTTGATCATCACGCGAGTGTTACGGAAATGCTTCAGGAACTCGGGTGGGAGTCTCTGGAGGAAAGGAGGCGTTCTTTTCGTGAATCGCTACTGAGGAAATTTTAGAGAACCAGTATTTGGGGCTGACTACAGTACAATTTTACTGCCGCCAACGTACATTTCTCGGAAAGACCACAAAGATAAGATAAGAGAGATTAGGGATCGCACAGAGGCATATAGGCAGTCATTTTTCACTCGTTCTGTTTGGGAGTGGAGCAGGAAGAGTAGATCCTAGTTGTGGTGCGAGGTACCCTCCGCCACACACCATATGGTGGACTGCGGAGTATGTATGTAGATGAAGATGCAGACCAAGGCATCATATACAAACAACCGCAGATTGCTGCCCACCCTGTCCGCCAAATCATTTATGTATATTGAGAACAACTTCAGTCCTATCACACCTCCCTGGGTCATCCTGACGATACTCTTGTCTCTGATGGACACTCGCTGTTGAGGACAATGAGCCGTACGCGGCCCGTGTTCATCCCGTTTATTGTTTGTTATCTTCTCTTACCGTACTGCCAACTCGTTTTCTTATCCCATTTACTGGCGTCACTGACTTCCAGCCATACCTGCCCGTGGGTGGCAGCAGCAGCGCTTCAAGTCTCTGGAGCGACCGATAGTACACTACTGGCCATTAAATTGCTACACAACGAAGATGTACTACAAACGTGAAATTTTAACGACAGGAAGAACATATATGCAAATGATTAGCTCTTCACTGCATTCACACAAGGTTGGCGCCGGTGGCGACACTTACAACGTGCTGACATGAGGAAAGATTCCAACCGATTTCTCATACACAAACAGCGGTTGACTGGCGTTGCCTGGTGAAACGTTGTTGTGATGGCTCGTGTAAGGAGGAGAAATGTGTTCCATCACGTTTCAGACTTTATCAAAGTCGGATTGTAGCCTATCGCGATTGCGGTTTATCGTATCGTGACACTGCTGTTCGCGTTGGTCCAAATCCAATGACTGTTAGCAGAATCGGTGAGTTCAGGAGGGTAATAGGAACGCCGTGCTGGATCCCAACGCCCTCGTATCACTGGCAGTCGAGATGTCTTATCCGCATGGCTGTAACGCATCGTGCAGCCACGTCTCGATCCCTGAGTCAACAGATGGGGACGTTTAAAAGACAACAACCATCTGTTCGAACAGTTCGACGACGTTTGTAGCAGCTCGGAGACCATGGCTGCGGTTACCCTTGACGCTGCATCACGGACAGGAGCGCCTGCGATGGTGTACTCAACGACGAACCTGGGTGCACGAATGGCAAAACGTCATTTTTTTGGATGAATCCAGGTTCTGTTTACAGCATCATGATGGTCGCATCCGTTTGTGGCGACATCGCGGTGAACGCACATTGGAAGCGTGTATTCATCATCGCCATACTAGCGTACCAGCCGTCGTGAGGGTATGGGTTGCCATTGGTTACACGTCTCGGTCACCTCTTGTTCGCATTGACGGCACTTTGAACAGTGGACGTTACATTTCTGATGTGTTACGACCTGTGGCTCTACCCTTCACTCGATCCCTGTGAAAACCCACATTTCACCAGGATATTGTACGACCGCGTGTTGCAGGTCCTGTACAGGCCTTTCTGGATACAGAAAATGTCCGACTGCTGCCCTGGACAGCGCATTCTCCAGATCTCTCACCAACTGAAAACGTCTGGTCAATCGTGGCCGATCATTTGGCTCGTCACAATATGCCAGTCACTACTCTTGATGAAATGTGGTATCGTGTTGAAGCTGCCTGGGCAGCTGTACCTGTACACGCCATCCAAGCTCTGTTTGGCTCAATGCGCAGACGTATCAAGGATGTTATTACGGCCAGAGATGGTTGTTCTGGGTACTGATCTCTCAGGATCTATGCACCAAAATAGCGTGAAAATGTAATCACATGTCAGTTCTAGTATAATATATTTGTCCAATGAATACCCGTTTATCATTTGCATTTCTTCTTGGTGTAGCAATTTTAATGGCCAGTACTGTATTTCCAGGTCGTGTCTAGAGTGGAGCAGGGAACTCACTCGGGGCGCAGCAGCAGTGGAGTCGGGGACGGAGAGCCAGTGAGGTGCGGACAGCCAGTGCTCGCCGACCGCTGGCGACACACATGAACTGTCCGACGGAAGGAGATTGAAGCGGGGCGACCGTTGGTCGGTCGTTAGGTTGGTCGTCTCATCGGGCGACGTGTATTTGGTTTTTGACCGTTTCTGGGCCTCGTCACTTGGACATCGTGTCGGACGTTGGTCGGTTTATTCCTTGCGCGTAGATGTTGTGGCCAATGGGCAAGAGCTACCTCTCCATGGATGGGTCCGAGACAGTGTGCCCGGGTCGCCGTGTCTCCGCATTCCGAATGGACATCGAGTTGAGTCGGGCTGGAGCTGCAATCAGCTTCGGACAGCCAAGACTCGCCCGACCGTCGCCGACATACGTAACCTGAGTGCGAATGACATGGATTGGCCGTTTGGTCGGTCGTCTCATCGGGCGACGTGTATTTGGTCGCCGACCGCTAGTGGAAACACTCTGTGTGTCGAACTGATTCGTCGTTGTTGTTCCACCGTGATTACTTGTGCTATTATCCGAGTTATTGTGCAAGTCAGTTTACGTGGAACTGTGTGTAGCTTCTGTGATTTCCACTGAGCAGATGAATGCTATCTGCATGTTGAAATAGAGCAGCGAATATGTCGGGTGGAAGGGAATTGTTTAGGCTGTTGGTTGGTTCCTCAGCCATCCCTAGGTCGCGTTGCCACCCGATTGTTCAATGTTACGCTTGGCTGCCTGTCTCACCTAAACTGTGGTTAGAGCTTCCTCCCCAGGGCAACCCTTGGAACACTTCGGAGAACCACTTTGTTGTTTGTGATCGTCATTTTATTTGGTCGCAGGTACTGTGCCAGACCTTCAACCTCGTAATAATATTGTCTGTTTTGTGTTTAGTATATGGCCTTCAGCCGAACTTCATGACAACTGTTTTAAGACTAGGCCTTCAGCCGTGTTTTATTTAAAATTCTTGTTGCTCTGTTTTTAGGCCTTCAGCTCCGTTTGTTTCAG
This sequence comes from Schistocerca gregaria, assembly GCF_023897955.1. NCBI lineage: Eukaryota > Metazoa > Arthropoda > Insecta > Orthoptera > Acrididae > Schistocerca > Schistocerca gregaria. The sequence goes on along the minus strand of NC_064928.1, from coordinate 110,431,481 downwards.
AATCTGTGACTTTAGTATGTAAGTCCTTGTCTGTAAGGTTTCTCTTTAATTCTTGAAACGGCCTTCAGCCGTGTTCTGTAAATGTTTATCTTAAAGTGGTCTATAATTATTCTTGAGTAATTGTTTGGGCCTTCAGCCGATAAGATACTTCAAGTTTTCTTAAGATGTTTTTCTATTGTACTGTGTAAAAGCTTATCTTTAAAGCCTCTCTTTTACTATCTAAAGAAAAAATTTTTATTGGGCGTTCAGCCGAAGAATTAACTTGAATTTTCCTTAATGTGGCCTTTGGCCGGAATTTGTAAATGCTTGGCTTTTAAAAAATTTCCTTAGCTGATCTCAAATATTATTTCGGCCTTTAGCCGAGAAGATATTCCAATTTTAAAGTAATGCCTTCAGTCGTTACTCCAAATCCTGGTCTTTTAAAAGGTATCATTTAAACTTATTCTGGAGAAGTTACTTGGGCTCTCATCCGTGAATTGATCTTTGTCGCTTTAAAGAGAAAACTGTGCATTGTTTTGAGGATTAAACTTGTGTGTTCTTGTATAAGTATGGGTAATTGACCTTGGCCCCTTTCCATAACCTGATCCGCTCTGTCCTGCGAAGCCAGATTTCAAACAACATGCTGGGTTTTATTATTTAAATAGTCTTAGAGTCACTCACATATCTGTGAACTTATTCCGTATGCTCGTACCTTCGTTAACAGCTTGCAATGGGGCACCGTGTCAAATGCTTTGCGGAAATCTAGAAAGGTCTCTTGCCTTTCATCCATAGTTCTCAGTATTGGATTGCCTAAAAATTGGGACTTTGTATGGGCGCTGATGACTGCGCAGTTGAGCGCCCCACAAATCCATCAGCATCATCCAGATAATAAATAAGCAACTAGGATGTACAAACATGAATGAAGAAAGACGAATATTTATTCTGGACCAAAAATATAGTTTGTTTTGATTGATGAACAGTTTTCAAATGGTTCAAATGGTTCTCAGCACTATGAGACTTAACATCTGAGGTCATCAGTCCCCTAGACTTAGAAGTACTTAAAACTAACCAACCTAAGGACATCACACACATCAATGCCTGAGGCAGGAATCGACCTTCTACCATAGCAGCAGCGCGATTCCGGTTTGAAGCGGCTAGAACCGCTCGGTCACAGCGGCCGACACTGTTATCCAAAGTCTCCTTATGATGTTGTGGTAAATGGGTACAAAAATAATGTATTAATATAATGTTTACAGCACACACTTGTGATTATATACCGTACTTAAAGAGCTGTGACCGGATACCAGCAGGCACTTTGGTGATGGTTTGAGACGGCATGTGAACTACAAAGCATTGTTATTTTCAATGAGCTTCTGAGTTTTAGGATTGCGAAAGTGAAGTTTATGATGCATTATAACATCAGATGTCATCAGTCCCCTAGAACTTAGAACTACTTAAACCTAACCAGCCTAAGGACATCACTCACATCAATGCCCTAGGCAGGTTTTGAACCTTCGACTGTAGCAGCCGCTCGGTTCCGCACTGAAGCGCCTAGAACTGCTCGGTCACAGAGGTTGACCACTGTTTTCCAGTATGTTCTTATGATGTGGTAAATGTGTACAAAAAGGCCGGCCGGAGTGGCCGTGCGGTTCTAGGCGCTACAGTCTGGAGCCGAGTGACCGCTACGGTCGCAGTTTCGAATCCTGCCTCGGGCATGGATGTGTGTGATGTCCTTAGGTTAGTTAGGTTTAAGTAGTTCTAAGTTCTAGGGGACTCATGACCTCAGAAGTTAAGTCCCATAGTGCTCAGAGCCATTTGAACCATTTGTACAAAAATTCTGTATTAATGTTTATGGCATACACTTCTGAAAAAATACCGTATTTAAAGAGCTGTGATTGGACACCAGTGGCAGTTTCGTGATGGTTTGAGACGCTGAGCGATTTCATATGTGAAATTTTCAGGTTATGTTTGTTATACTACAAAGAATATTAAGTTCGATGAGCTTCTGAGTTTTAGGATTGCAAAAGACAAATATATGATGTATCGTAACAACCAGAACTACCGTATTTACTCGAATCTAAGCCGCACCTGAAAAATGAGACTCGAAATTAAGGGGAAAAAAATCCCGATTCTAAGTCGCACCTGGAATTTGAGACATGAGACACAATTTAGGTCGAATGGATGAAGATACAGCTACAGTAGTTTGGTTCAAGTCGTAAGCTTAACAGTTAAGATTTACCAAGTAGACATAGTGTCAGGCGCTCCGTCCGTATTTATACGGCTACCGTTCCTTTTTCACGTGCTTCGTCTGGTTTGAATCGATTGCTTATTGTGCTTTGATCTGATAAGTGCCGTTCTCTTTGTTATAGGTTTTTACGTTACTCTAAGCTGAAAATGCATTATTGTACTGTGTCATGCATTGTTTGTCGCATTCTGATGTGTGTTTACGACCTGTAGCCGCTCGCGGCATGGCTTGCTTTTGTGTGCGCTTACAATTAAAAATAAATAAATAAATAAATAAATAAATAAATAAATAAATAAAAAAAAGAGAGGAATTGTGTCATTAGCGAAACAGTGACAAGAGACTGCTATTTGTTGTTACTTACACTGCTGCTTTCTTTGTTAATGATCAACAAGAACCAAATAATACACTGCGTATGATAGAAGATGTTGTGAACGAGAGTTAAGCGAAAATTTTTCTCCGTTTGAAAATCTTTGCAGACGCCTCTTTAGTACATTACATTCTGCACAGAAATGAGTCATCTTAGATATAAAAATCTAGTCAGTTGCCGTGCTTCATTTCTGACTGTATCACTATTAGGCATAAGAATAATACGAATGTAAACATGACATGATATGTATATTCTTCCGTGTTTGCTGTTGTCTCACTCTAGCTTCGTAGTTTATTACACACTAGCACCTGCGTGGAGAGCCCCTGATCGGAGTGGGTGGCATCAGGATGGATGACCCGCAATGAAGCGGACTACGTCATCTCTTGCTGGTGACCATACGGCACCAGCAGTCTCTAAGAAGGAGAAGACAGAGTACAATGTTGACAGATATGACCCCAAATCATTTCCCTCCCTTGCGACACCATGGAAGGAACGTAGGGTTACAGAGTGGAGAGAGCCATATTTGCCTAGATTTTTAGTCTGTAGCAGAACTGAAGGGGACTGCTTTCTACCTACGAAGCCTCAGTTTTTTGTTGAACACCTTGAGGATAAGTTTGGAGAAGTCACAGGGCTGTCCAAGCAAAACCGCAGTCTTGACTCAGACGGCATCCCCAGCTCGCCTGTGACAAGCTGAGTGATATTCCTGTTTCTTTCACTCCCCATAAAAGCCTCAACATGGTCCAGGGGATCATTTTCCATCGCAGTATCCTCTAGCAGTTTGATGACGAGCTCCTCGTCAATTTAGAATGGCAGAGTCTTCATTTCATCCGGCTTGTTTACAGAGGACCCAAAGTCAACAGGGTTGCTACTGGTGCCTTCATCTTGGCCTTTGAGGGTGATTCATTGCCTGAAAAGGTCAAGGTGATGGTTTACTGCTGTAGCATTAAACCATATGTCCCTCCCCCTATGTGATGCTCTAAGTGCTGGAAGTTCAGGGACATGTCTTCCCACTGCACTTCAGCGCCACGTGTCGAGACTGTGGACGTCCACTGCACCCAGGTACTCCATGTGCGCCTCCTCCCACTTGTATCGAGCAGCACTCCCGCTGCTCACCAGACTGCCCAATACTCCAAAATGAGAAAATCATGAAGTAAAAGATACAGGACTGGTTGACTTAGACAGAGGCTTAAATTAAATTGGAAAGATTACACCCCATTCAGTTGACGTCGACATATGCTGCAGCTACATCACCACCGCCGTCGCAAGTGCCAGTGGTTCCTCACTCGGTGCCACGAACAGTGGGCCTCCTGGCCACCAGAATACACCCACCCCCTTGGTGGTAGGGGCAAATCTTCCTCCGTTGCTCCCAAAGCATTACTTCGGGAGCAAGGCTCCCCCAAATGCAGGAGCCATCGGTACCCTCCCCCCCCCCCCCCCCCTGCCGGAGAAGTAACAGCCTCCTCTGGCTCCTCTCATGCGTAAGGGCCACTTGGGGCCCTCTCTTCCAAGGTAATGCCACGGTGGACACTTGCCAGTGGCTCAAGGAGCCAAAAGCTGCTGGACAAAGAACTTCATGGTCTTCCTCCGTGTCTGAAGCTACTTCAGAGAAGTCCTCCCAGCAGGCCCCTATAAGGAAGCGAGAGGGCAAGCAACCAGAGAAGTTTGCTAATAAAAGGACTCTCCGGTGGCCCCAACACCGCCACTCCCTACCAATTCTACATCTAAGGGTGCGGTGGAGATCATCCACCCTAGAAATGGCTACATACACTCAATCAGTGGCAGCAGGTGACCCTGAGGCATAACCTTCCTCCTTGCACACATCATGCCTTCCCAGCCTCACGATAACATCATGCTCCAGTGGAATTACGGCGGTTTCTCCACCACTTGGCTGAGCAACTGTTAAGCTTTACATCTGCTTTCTGCATTGCCCTTCAGTAAACCTTGTTCCCAGAAATGCAGACCCCTGCCCTCCATGGCTATAGGGGATATTACAAGAATCATACTGACTACACTCCTGGAAATGGAAAAAAGAACACATTGACACCGGTGTGTCAGACCCACCATACTTGATCCGGACACTGCGAGAGGGCTGTACAAGCAATGATCACACGCAAGGCACAGCGGACACACCAGGAACCGCGGTGTTGGCCGTCGAATGGCGCTAGCTGCACAGCATTTGTGCACCGCCGCCGTCAGTGTCAGCCAGTTTGCCGTGGCATACGGAGCTCCATCGCAGTCTTTAACACTGGTAGCATGCCGCGACAGCGTGGACGTGAACCGTATGTGCAGTTGACGGACTTTGAGCGAGGGCGTATAGTGGGCATGTGGGAGGCCGGGTGGACGTACCGCCGAATTGCTCAACACGTGGGGCGTGAGGTCTCCACAGTACATCGATGTTGTCGCCAGTGGTCGGCGGAAGGTGCACGTGCCCGTCGACCTGGGACCGGACTGCTGCGACGCACGGATGCACGCCAAGACCGTAGGATCCTATGCAGTGCCGTAGGGGACCGCACCGCCACTTCCCAGCAAATTAGGGACACTGTTGCTCCTGGGGTATCGGCGAGGACCATTCGGAACCGTCTCCATGAAGCTGGGCTACGGTCCCGCACACCGTTAGGCCGTCTTCCGCTCACGCCCCAACATCGTGCAGCCCGCCTCCAGTGGTGTCGCGACAGGCGTGAATGGAGGGACGAATGGAGACGTACCGTCTTCAGCGATGAGAGTCGCTTCTGCCTTGGTGCCAATGATGGTCGTATGCGTGTTTGGCGCCGTGCAGGTGAGCGCCACAATCAGGACTGCATACGACCGAGGCACACAGGGCCAACACCCGGCATCATGGTGTGGGGAGCGATCTCCTACACTGGCCGTACACCTCTGGTGATCGTCGAGGGGACACTGAATAGTGCACGGTACATCCAAACCGTCATCGAACCCATCATTCTACCATTCCTAGACCGGCAAGGGAACTTGCTGTTCCAACAGGACAATGCACGTCCGCATGTATCCCGTGCCACCCAACGTGCTCTAGAAGGTGTAAGTCAACTACCCTGGCCAGCAAAATCTCCGGATCTGTCCCCCATTGAGCATGTTTGGGCCTGGATGAAGCGTCGTCTCACGCGGTCTGCACGTCCAGCACGAACGCTGGTCCATCTGAGGCGCCAGGTGGAAATGGCATGGCAAGCCGTTCCACAGGACTACATCCAGCATCTCTACGATCGTCTCCATGGGAGAATAGCAGCCTGCATTGCTGCGAAAGGTGGAAATACACTGTACTAGTGCCGACATTGTGCATGCTCTGTTGCCTGTGTCTATGTGCCTGTGGTTCTGTCAGTGTGATCATGTGATGTATCTGACCCCAGGAATGTGTCAATAAAGTTTCCCCTTCCTGGGACAATGAATTCACGGTGTTCTTATTTCAATTTCCAGGAGTGTATAATGGAGTGATGGGTGGAGTTTGTGACTATGTCCTGGACTCAGTATGCAATGAACCTGTGCCCCTTCAAACTCCTCTTGAAACTGTGGCTGTCAAGATAATGACGACACATGAAATAACTGTCCGCAACATATATCTTCTTCCAGATGGTACGTTACCCCTGAACGCGTTGGCTGCACTGACTGAGAAACTCCCTAAACCTTTCCTACTTTTTAACGCTCATAGCCCCTTGTGCGGTGGCATAAATGTCGAAAATTTACTGTCACAACTCGACCTCTGCCTCTTAAATACAGGTGCTTTCACATATTTCAGTGTGTCACATGGCACATATTTGGCCACTGATCTCTCGGTTTGCAGTCCTGGCCCTCTCCCATCTATCCACTGGAGAGCACATGACGACCTGTGTGGTAGTGATCACTTCCCCATCTTCCTGTTATTGCCCGAGCGTCAGGCCCACAGACACCTGCCAGATGGGCTTTGAACAAGGCAGAGTGGGATGCTTTCACATCTGCTGTCACCGTTGAATCTCCCCCACATGCTAACATCAATGTGGTGGTTGAGGAGGTGACTACAACAATCGTTTCTGTTTCTGCAAACGCGATCCCTTGTTCTTTAGGGTTCCCCCGGTGAAGTCCCTTAGTGGTCGCCGGAAGTCGTTGAGGCAATTAAGGAGGGTCAGCGAGCTCTACAGCAACATAAATGACACCCTTCGCTGGTGCACTCGTAGCCTTTAAACGGCTCCGTGCCCACATTCGCCAGGTTATAAAAAGACGGAAACAGGAGTGGTGTGAGAGCTACATCTCGAACATTGGGTGTCATACGTCACCTTCCCAGGTCTGGACAGAGATCAAACGAGTTTTTGGATACCAGAGCCCAACAGGTGTTCCCAGTGTTAACATAAATGGCGTGTTATCTACTGGCGCAAATGCGACTGCCGAGCACTATGCTCACGCCTCTGTGTCAGAGAATTACCCCCAAGGTAGATGGAAGGGAAAGTCCTGTCGTTCACTACACGCCATAGTGAATCCTATTATGCCCCATTTACAGAGTGGGAGCTCCTCACTGCCCTTGCGCATTGCCCCAACACAGCTCCTGGGCCCGATCGGTTCCACAGTCAGATGATTAAATGTCTATCGTCTGACTATAAGCGACATCTCCTCATCTGCAACTGAATCTGGTGCGATGGCATCTTTCCATCGCACTGGCGGGAGAGCACCATCATACCAGTGCTCAAACCCGGCAAAAACGGCCCATCAGCCTCACCAAAGTTCTTTTTTAAGCTGCTGGAACATATGGTGTGTCGGTGGTTGGGTTGGGCAATGGAGTCACGTGGTCTACTGGCTCCATACCACGCCGGTCTCCGCCAGGGTCGCTCTACCACTGATAATCTAGTGTCCCTCGAGTCTTCCATCTGAACAGCCTTTTCCAAATGCCAACACCTGGTTGCCGTCGCTTTTGATTTACGAAAAGTGTATGACACCACCTGATGACGTCACATTCTTTACACATTATATGAGTATGGTCTCCGAGGCGTGCTGCCGATTTTTATCCCGAATTTCCTATCGCTTCGTACTTTCCATGTCCAAGTTGGTGCCTCCCATAGTTCCCCTCATATCCAGGAGAATGGGGTCCCGCAGGGCTCTGTATTAAGTGTATTTCTATTTTTAGTGGCCATTAACGGTCTAGCAGCAGCTGTAGGGCCATCCATCTCTGTATGTGGATGACTTCTGCATTTAGTACTCCTCCCCCAGTACTGTTGTTGCTGAGCGGCGCCTACTGGGAGCCATCTACAAGACACATTCATGGGCTCTAGCCCACGGCTTCCAGTTTTCGGCCGCAGAGTCGTGTGTTATTCACTTCTGACAGTGTTGTACCATTCATCTGCAACCAGAGCTTTACCATACTGACGAATCCCTCACTGTAGTGGAGACATATCAATTCTTAGGTCTGGTTTTTGACGTCCGATTGACATGGCTTCCTCACCTTTGTCAGCTTAAGCAGAAGTGCTGGCAGCACCTCAATGCCCTCCACTGCCTGAGCAACACCAACTGCGATGCAGATCTCTCTATGCTGCTGCAGCTCTACAGAGCCCTTATTCAATCCTGCCTTGACTATGAAAGTCTGGTTTATGTTTTAGCAGTGCCCTTAGCATTGAATTTACTCGACCCAGTGCACTACTGTGGCTTTCGCCTAGCGACGGGAGTTTTAAGGATGAGTCCGGTGACCAGTGTCCTGTCGGAGGCTGGAGTCCCTCCATTGAAGGCCAGGCATGCGCAACTGATCGCCAGTAATGCTGCACAAGCTCATAATTCTTCTGCGTATCCAAAGTACCATCTCCTTTTCCCACCCAAGGCAGTTCATCTACCGCATTAGTGGCCTAGGTCAGGACTTAAAATTTCAGTTCACATCTGATCCCTTCTATCTGAACTGGAGTCTTTGCCTTTACAACCTATACTCGAGGTCAATTCCATACACCTCCATGGTGTACACCTAGGCAGCGGCTTCACCTGGACCTTTCACATGGCCCAAAGGACTCAGTTCACCCCGCAGCTTTCTGCTGTCACTTCTTCTCGATTTGTGACATGTACTGAGGCCACAAAGTGGTTACACTGATGGCTCAATGGCTGATGGTCACATTGGCTTCGCATATGTCCATGGAGGACATATTGAACAGCAGTCCTTGCCTGATGGCTGCAGTGTTTTCACTGCAGAGCTGGTGGATATATCTGGTGGTCTTGAGCACATCCGTTCATGCCCCGGGGAGTCGTTCGTTCTGTGTACTGACTCCTTGAGCAGCCCGCAAGCTATTGACCAGTGCTACCCTCGTCATCCTTTGGTAGCGACCATCCAGGAGTCCATCTATTCCCTGAAATGGTCCAGTCATTCAGTGGTATTTGTGTGGACCCCAGGACACGTTGGAATCCCAGGCAATGACCATGCTGACTGGCTGGCCAAACAGGCTACACGGAAACCACTTATGGAGATCGGCATTCCACTAACTGACCTGCATTTGTTTTTACACTGCCAGGTTTCTCAGCTTTGGGAGATGGAATGGCAAAGTGTCATATGCACAACAAACTGTGTGCCATTAAGGAGACTACAAATGTGTGGCAGTCCTCCATGCCGGCCTCTCGCAGGGACTCTGTGGTTCTCTGCCGGCTCCACACTTGGGCGACCCACGGCTGCATCCTGCACTGAGAAAACCTGCCTCAGTGTCAGTGTGGCACCCAGCTGACAGTGGCCCACATTCTGGTGCACTGCCCCACTCTGACTGCGCTGCGACGAAATCTTCGGTTACTGGACTCGTTGCCATTAATTTTATCTGACAATGGCTCTTCGGCTGATTTAGTTTTATGTTTTATTCGTGAGTGTGGATTTTATCATTTGATCATTTGATCCAAGTTTTAGTGCAAGTCCTTTGTCTCTCTGTGTCCTCCACCCTAGTGCTTTTAGGGTGGAACTTTTAATGTGTTCCAGAGTGGCTGGCTTTTCCTTTTTGTTCTCATGATCAGTCAGCCGTGGTAATCTGTTTTATCACTTTAACCTCTTCTACCTGTTTCTTGCGTTTCTGCTGTTTTCTTGTCCCCTTTTGTCCATTTAAGTGTTTGTTGCCCTTTCGTCATTCTTATGTTTTTTCCTTTCTCTCAGTTTTGTGTTGTCAGCCACACTTGTTTCATTCTCACTCTTGTGGCATTGTTTTATTCGGAACAAGGGACGGGTCACATAGCCGTTTGGTCCCTTCCCCCCTCTTTTCAGCCAACCAACCAACCAACCAACCAACCAACCAACCAACCAACCAATGTTTCTACAGCATTTGAAGATAGTTTCAAGTTTTTGTAGAAATTATGATGAAGTGGGGGTACATACAGAAGCACACTCAGCAAATCATTCTTTTTTGCCTCTGTAATTACATGTCCTTTATGATAAAGCAGTTCAAAATTTCTGATGCATCAATTTACTGAAATGGCTCTTGGCTTTGGTTCGAGTATTTATATCATCTTTTGAATCTGTTGGTTGCTTCAAACTGCAGGCACTGTATGTTCAATCATTGTACTTTACAACTGCTACAAGACATTTTTCAATTTGTGATGTGATTACCTTGAATGAATTTCTTTTTTTATTTGCACTCACTATGACATCATTTCAGTGTTCAGTAGGATAAATATCAGATAGATAATTGCTTTATGATTACAATGGTATCCTCCATTTGGACATATGTGGCAAAGTTCTTTTACTGTCGCCTTTTGAATTATTATTATTTTGTAATTTACAGAATTTTTTTTTTCCAAAATCGTAATCCAGAAAAGTTAGATTTTTTTCAGCTGTTTAGTAATATGTAGTATTATATTCTCTGAAAAGGAGAGCTCCCACTTTTAAGTTGGACAGGTTTTATTTTTAAAAAATCTTTTTCTTTAACTTTCAAGGGTAATGTGTGTCTTCACTGACATTTCTTACTAATTTCTTTGTTTCATTGTTTATTTCTATTGTCTTTGTTGTAGTTATTTCTTATGACTTTCTTTGTTTCAGATATTTCTTTTCACTTCCATTGTTACAGATATTTCTTATACTTCGTTGTAGTTTCTTTGTTGTGATTGTTCATTGCAGGTTTCTGTATTGTAGTTGTTCAGTGCTAATTTGTTTACTGAAGAGGTTTCTAAGAAATCTGAGACCATCCAGTGAGTTATGTGTTTTCATGAGGAATTTCCCAGTTGACACAGATGCAGTGTGTTTTGTGAAAAGGACTGTTTGAATTGCCTTCTGACTGGGGCCACATGAGAGTGAAGTGTACTGACTATTTGCGTATCTATAAAAGAGTGATATACAAGAAGAACAAAAAAAAAAAAAAAAAAACGCATTGTTCAGGTTGGAAATAAGTGTTCTCATTTGAAAACTGTTTCATTATGAAGATGTTTCCAGTTGACGAATTATTGTGTTCTAAATGTTTTGATAGAATAACAACAATTATAGTATTTGAAAAAGGTGAAGCCTCCCATTGTGCAGATAATGCAGGTTTGGATCAATAGAGGAAGAATGAAATACTCTGAATCATTGAACTACAGAGATAGGTGTTAGTCCTGTTAAGAAACGGTGGTCAGTGAAGTCGAGTCATAACCTCTGTGCATCAAGAAAGCACAAAGAAATTACTAAAAGTATGGATGAATACCCTGCAGCCAAACTGACCACACTCTTCGAAGTAGAAATTCCATCTTGAGAATAAAATGAACTAAAGAACTCTTGCACCTCTTTCCAGGAATTTTTCACAAATATCAATTCAGCTGTTGAATGTTGTGCACCCTACAGTGAAAAGGTGCAAGTTTTAACTATTATTCCAGAGACATTTCCAAAGAAAACAATGTTGAATCATATTCCATCGGTATCGATGTACATGGTTGAAAAATCAAGAAATGTGAGGTCTGTAAAAGGAGTCTTTGTAAGACCAGATCCCTGTTATGGTCATCCTGTAGAAGCAGCTCAAGTGCAGATAGTGCAGTCATTTTATTTGGAAGATAAATGGGACTGTTCTCACCAGAGTGCCAGCAAAAAAAGACACTATACCTGTAACAGTTGAAGGTCAAAAAGTTGTGAAAGTGAAGAGGTACATGACTCGCATTACTAAAGAAACTTTAGCAGTTTATAAGAGTAACTATACAACTTCACATATTGGAAGATCAAAATTTTATGCACTACGACCTAAGTTCAACACCCACCCAGAGGTGTCTGTTTATGTGTGACATTGGTAGCCTGTGATGTAAAGCAAGAGACTTTTGTTTCAAGAATGTGATGACTGCCCTAGAAAGGGAGGACTGTCTTTACAGACACTTGGCCTGGAAGACAAAGCAGATAACTCTGCAGAAATTACATATGTGACATGGGAGGAAAATAAATGAATTAAGAAAACTGTTGCCTTTGACAGTTTCGTTGATGAACTTGGTAAATGGGCAGTGAAAGCAGTAACACACCAACATCTGAAGAAATTGCAACAACAACACAAGTGACAGGGTGTGTACAGGCTGAAGAACGATGTATAGTGCTTCACTGTGATTTTTCTGAGAAATGGTCTCTAATTCTCCCACAAGAAGTAACGAACAGGTTTCAATTTTTACAGAAGTGACATTTCCAAAACAAGGCCACAAGTGTTGCAGTTATAAGTGATGACACTGGACATGACTCAGCACATGCTTTGCTAACAGTGCACAAAATTTTTCAACTGCAAACAGGGGCAGAGATCACCATTATTTCTAATGGTGCTCCTAATCATTTAAAAATTATTACCAGCTGTTTGACTTGAGTAAGTTGCTTGTGCCAACTGACTGGGTATACAATGCTACTGGGTACGGGAAGGAGGCCTGCTGAAGCACCACGCTACAAAACATAATCTTTCCAAACAAAATACATCTGCGATTCAGAATGCTGAGGATTTTATGAGAGTCGTGAAGTCTTACACATCCACAGCCATCATTCTTTAGTCCACAGAGGAAATTTAAGATTTCTGTGAGCAGAAAAAAGAAGAATGGTCCAAACAAACAACTCCTGTGAAAGGAATTCAGAAGACACATTTTTGGACTCAAAGTAATGGGCGAATTCATTTTGAAGGCACTTTGAAGAGCAAGAAAGAAGAAATTTTGTTCGTTCAGCCAACACCTCAGAAACAACAGGTTAATATTCAGAGTACAACCTGAGAAGGGGAATGTTTGTGGTATGTGTGTATGACTGTGACTGATGGATTGCAGAGATTATAGTTAAATGAAATTGTAGTGAACTTTATGCTACCACATGGACCAGCTGCTGCCTACAGGTTTCCAGCTAAAGGACAGAAACAATGCCATCAGTGTTATTTTCCTGTTTACAATGTTTCTGAAGATTGTAAGTGCTCCAGTTCCCATTGGTTCAACAGGAAGGCATCACTCTATATCGAAGGAAGATACTGAAGCAGTGTAACACATTTTTAGCCCTTCAAAAAGGTGGGTATAATATATGAAACATCCTGCAGTGATTTTTCTAATGTAGTGGGGTAGAGAGAGTGTGAATCAACTGCTCATTCTTCAGTTCGCAGACCTGTGAAGGGGTAAGTGCGTGATTGCAAATGGGTGACTGCCTACCCTAATGCATTTACACCCACCCCCGCTCCAGTCCATCCCTCCCCCAAGCACAATTTATCCCTTAATATGGTTCTACTATGCTTAGATGTGGTACACACAACTAAAGTTTATTTGTAATCCTCTTTGTCTAGTAATAAAAATTAATTTCACCCATTAAAACCCAATATTTAATAAACTCTGATTTTTTTCCATCCTTTGCAGTGTGTAAACTGTTAGTTGTAGAGAAGAAATGGATAGAACCTTTTTTGCAACAAATATATTTTAGTTTACTTTTGTTGTGGGAAATATACTCGCCTAATTCCATGGTTTTTGAAATAGCCAACAAAAAAAAAAAAGTGACCTTAAACACATTCTCACTCTCTTGCTGATGAACAGCTGCCCCACCCTGCCCAAATTCTCACACTGCACTGGTCAGGAATTTTAATACGTTGTTCATGACACTCTCTCCTACTACTGTAGAAAAATGTGTAACAACTCAAATTTTCTCCCTATTCTTCCTTTTGTGGTCTTGACTGACTGGGCTATAAGGTGGATTAAGACCATGCTGAGTAAACAAAAGACAGAAGCCAATGTGATAGATGTTAAAATGGTGATCAGTGCAACTAGAAGGTGTATGCAAAATGGGGTCTTGTCCTCCCACTACCGTGGAAGCTTGTGGTGAATGAGCTCATTAAGGAGGTAAGTGCTAGAGACTATATTTACTGAGGGTACGAGGGCAATTTAATTATAGTAATGCTTGGCAAATTTGCAAGTACTGGTATAATGTGCTCTGAACATAGAGCAAAATTGTTGTAGGAAACAGGACCTAAGGGTTAGCTGTAGGAAAACTGTTGTAGTGCTGTTAATGAGGATGCATACCTAGGACAGTTATGGGAATCTTGAGCTCCTTGATGAAATTATACTGGCAGGGTGTGCTACCTGCGGGTAATTCTGGATTAAAACTAACACGAACTGCCTCACATGAAGAAGTCTCGAGTGCATACACTGTTATCTGTTTGATAATTTTTTATGCTACAGTGTGACGGAATAAAACAGAACATAAGGTGGCTGTTAAGGAGCTCAAGAGGGTGCAGAGATTGGTCTGCCTAAGCGTAATGAATATAGTTAGCAGTGCTCCCACTGCTGTGTTGGAGATGATGCTGGGCATGCATACAATTAAATATTTGGGTAACAGTGGATTCTGCAATGGGGCATACAGATTAAAAACTGAAGATAGTTGGATTTGTAGAATATCATACTAATATAATGACTGGTAAACATAGGAATGGTTAGGAAAATGCCAGATGACTGTAGAATGACATCTAGCTACCTCACTAAACCCTTCTATGGAGCCATAGGAGGTAGGCCTAGTGGAAGAAACAACCATGATATTGTTTGGGTGATACAGTCTATTTTACTGACACATCAGAAACAGATGAATGTGCTGACGTCAGGTTATATGAGTCGCAGCCTTGATTGGTGAGTACAGTCTCTCTACTTTTCTGGGCAGAGGTATTTGTTATTAAAGTATGTGTGGAGGAGTATCTGTGTAGTTACGTGTATCATAGAATCTACATTCCGACAGCTGACAAGCTCTGAAACGTCTCAGTTTCTGCAATGAGATCAAATATCATTCTAAAATGCTATGAAACCCTTGTGAGGCAGGGGGAAAGCTACGAGGTAAACCTGAAGTGCGTCCCTGGTCACTCAGGAATTAGAAGCAACGTACGGGCTGATAGACTGGACAGTGCAGAGATAATGGCTCCATTTGTTGAACTGCAACCAGTCTTAACTGCCATTAAGGCAATGGTGAAATCTAAACTACATAGCTGGACCAGGAGGTGACATGTAGAATACTGAAATAAAATCCAAAAAAAAAAAAAAAAAAAAAAACCTGACAACCTACTGATGTCAAAGCCATGGTTTAAGAGAAGTTCTGCAATCCTGTGCTTGAACTGGAAGCGTATTAAACTTATGGTATATTTAATGACTGGCCATAGGAATTTCAAGAAATGCCTGCAAACAATGGGTATAGAGAAAGAAGCTTCTAAATGAAGACTCTGCAGACAGAGGATGGAACTGCACCGCATTTTATCTTCCACTGAGAAGCATTGAATGCCATGTAACATATAATATTTCAGTCATTAATTCCTGAAGAAATTGTGGCCAACAGAGATCTAGTAGAGGAACTTCTCCTTCTCTTTTAGGGCACTTGTTGGCTTTTCTAGAATGACCGAGATATCACACAAAACACTCCATTTCAGTGTGCACATCAGGGCTCTGACTACTGTTATTTTGCCCCTCTGGTTCAGTCATATCAAAAATAAAATCCTGGTCATCTGCAAAAACGGTGCATAATTTCTGTTACTTTTCTTGTTCACTTAAGAGCTGTGTCACTATTCATAGAGTGGCAACATGTCTTGTACTTCACTTTGTTTATGGTCTAGTTTTAATATTCTCCAGTTGTTCATACACTGAAATTCTCTAGATCCGTAATCATGGGTTTTCAGTCATCCGGTAATCCTAACAATGAAATGCATCCTACCCACACATCTTTTCACTTCAAAATTCCAATTGTTTGAGTTATGCAAAGTGGAAATTTGTATATATATTCTGCTTATGTACAGTGCTACAGTCGAGGTATGAGGAGCTTAGTCAGCAAACCAATGCTTCTGTGAGGCCCTGATGCTTCATCCACATGTTTTAATTTGTCCCAAGCTTCTTTTGCTGTTGTAGTTTTCTGTAGGTGCACATAAATTGGTGGATAAATGAGCAATGTTATTTTTCCTCTAGTGTTGTACACATTCACCTCATCTTTCCATTCATGTGGGACTCATTCCGGAATTTTTTTGGTTCAATGATATGTTTTCATTCCAAACTGCCAATTATTGTAGTGTTCTCTTCCTTTCCGTTTTTATGTAATAGGTAATTAATTTAATGCCATAATATCACCTTGAAGTAGATTGCAGAATATAGCTTTATTTTCTGGAATAATTAGCAAACTGTGTTCATTGGGCCAACAACTTGTTGTTTTTAATTTTTAGTAAATTATTGCAATACTGTTCACACAAAGTATACAGGACTTGTGTACATCAAACAAGAACAAAGAACGTCCATAGAATTAGTGCCTAAGAATATCAGCAGAGGCATTGATTATCATTTATAACAGTTAAGAATGTGTATTTGACTGTTTCGGGAAAATGTTCACAGGCTGCCATAGGGATGAATTTTGATTTTGAGTCATGAGCCTGAAGCTAAATGTTGCACTGCACAAAGTACAGAATGATATGTGGGTATGACTAAGAAATGCAATTTCTGTTCTCTCCTTGCTTTTATGAACAAGAACCTCATTACAAACCTCTTGGAGGTTGTAGTATAAGTAATAGCAGAAGTACATTAAGATATCCTCAAAATAAATCCATAAGCATTGATTTAGTAAAAGACTGCAAGTTCCATTTTAACAATTTTTAATGTAAAATATTGTGTTGACTACAGTATAAGGCTGTATTTGACAAATTAACTGTATGTGTATTAGTTGCTTTGATTGTTCATAATGAAAAACTTGGAATTCATGTGAAAAAAAAGCAAGATGTTGTGCGTATAATGCTCACGGTAGGATAGTGTGCCATAATCCATTCCTACAAAGAAACAATAGCAATTGGTACACATTTGTTTCATTGCATATGATTATGATTTAGTGTTATGTGTCTACATAACCTGAGAGTTGTAAATCAGTTCTTGTCATTGACTCTTTTTATATCTCAGCTAGTGAAATCCAGCTGTAATTTTAAAGTTGAAATAATACCCTCGAACTCCCTAATTTGATACGAAACAGTCATGCAGTAACCTTCTACGGACAAGCTTAGATAAATGAAAACAATAAAAATAAAATTAAATAAATAAAAGCAGCAATCAGGTTTTGAACACCGGCGCAAATTTAACAAAAGCTGCAACGCCACTCACTGAGTCATCATTTCATATGAGGGTACTGCTTGGTAAAAGACCTATAAAGTACTTCGAAAATACCTCAAAACTTTGACAGTCGTTTTTTTTTTTTTCAGAAATGACCAAGTATCTATGGACAAGCCGTTTGACTCCTGTTTCACTCTGTGGAATACCTGGGAAATCGGTTGATGGTGCTTGCTGTGTTCTCCAGTCATCAGGTGAATTAAAGCGGTTGTATACAATTAAATACAAATTGGCGTGTACTTAGCCCCCTTGTAGTCGTTAATGCATCTCAGTGGGTACACAAAAGTTAAACTAAGCAATATACAAATAAATATTCATTTAATTTCGTACTGTAGGACTAGTTTTTCTGTCACCATTCAAAACCCGTAAATAGATTGCTGTGAATTAAATTGTTCCATGTGCAGTTAATAAACGATATGTAATTAATAAAAAGCTTCGTTGGGAGTAAAAGTACAAAGCTGAGCAAGCATAAAAGTTCTCTTAGGGATTGCGATATTCGCTATTTTTGGCTTCATTAAAACAGCAAATAGTTAACACTTCCAGCCAGAGGGCGGATACTTGTTTATAAAGAATGATTAATATATAATAAGGTGTTGCGTAGCGACGGTTGAATTTCCCAAATAATGTAACTCGTCGTCTTTGAGCGGCAATATAAACTGCGAAGAATACGGATCGATATGCGATCCTTCACTATTTTGTTCGCTGGAGAACAAATGAAGCCTTGAGTGCTTTTTCTTAAGTAAGACGGACGCAAATATATGGCGGTCTGATCTAATATTTACTAAATGTATAAAGACGTGTTCCGTCTAAGTTTGAGTGAAATCGTGACGACGCACGGGCGACTTAAGAGGACCATGGCTTTATAAAAGAGCGCTCAATGTACATGAAACGGACATAAAAATCTACCGTCATTGTTTTACTAAGCATAAGGTACGATATATGTTTTAGTTATAATAAATATTTGTTTTGGAAATATTGACTCATGTAGCAGTGCTCATTCCTATCACCTCCTCAGTATTATTTTCATTTTAATTATGCATTTTGCTAAGATTGCAGACAGCAAGATCAGTAGTCCAATGTGCGTGTTACATTGACAAAAATAAAACTGTTTTATCGTCTTCTTGCATCAGCTTTAATATTGAATTCCCTTTTTGTGTGATGTTACAGTTGTTTTTGCGCCCTTAAAATCTTTCTGGTCCCTTAGGAAATTGTTATGTCATAATCATAACTTCACAACCGGATATGATCGTATCTACGATCATGAAGTAATTAGAAAGACGATAATGCAGTTTCTTAATCAATAGCACGCTAGCTGTGCCTGCCTCAAGCCAAGGGAAACTGCAAGTAAAGACTATTCATATATTATTTCATAATGCAATATTTTATGACGATGGAGCTCCATGATTCTTACACCAATCGTGTGATTGACAAAACGTAAAAGAAATCTCATTGCCGGCCGGAGTGGCCGAGCGGTTGTCAGAGAGCCGGTTGGCCTCTGTAATAAAAACTGAGTGGAAGGATCAATCACCGAACTTGAACAGGATGTCTTGCGACGTCCGCAACGACCAAACACAACGATCAATAACGAACAAAATGAAAAAAAAGTGGTTCTAGGCGCTACAGTCCGGAACCGCGCGATAGCTACGGTCGCGGGTTCGAATCCTGCCTCGGGCATGGATGTTTCCATAGGTTAGTTTGGTTTAAGTAGTTCTAAGTTCTAGGGGACTGATGACCTCAAAAGTTAAGTCCCATCCATAGTGCTCAGAGCCATTTGAACCATGTTTGAAATCTCAAACTTCAACTTATCCATTAAATAACGAAATCACTTTTATTTTATTACATCACAGGATACGTGAAGAAGAAAGTAACAATTTTGCGACTGTCTGTCTGCATTTCCTTTTAACGAAAAGGTGTGACGAAATTTTTAGAAAACGCGTGTCTCCCCCGCACGCAACACGTCAGCGTGCGCTGCTGCCAGGGACAGGGCACCAGCCGACGAGAGGAGGTTGCCAGCCGCCACCAGCGCAATTCCCGGCAGTGCTGAGAACGCGTCGGCCACGAGCCACCTTCTCGCGCCGGCTGCTGCCCTGGCAGTAACAGTAGGAAGCGAAGACGCTAGTAGGGAATGGTGGCGATTTACCGCTAAAACAACGTGTTTTTTTCCTACACCAGTTTATTAACCTGGTAGTTAAAACCGCTCAAAATAACAAGGTTTATGAAATGACCGCTTTTCGGTTTTTTTATTCCTGTTATTTCCTCCTGTAATAAATGTAGAAATCGAACAAAATTGCAAAAAAACTATTAAATTTTGATAGCAAATGAAAGAAAACTTATTCCGTTTACCGTTCGCTGCAGCATCAGTATTTCTCCTACTGATTCTTATTTTTTAAAACTCTGTTGAACCTACGGCTGTGTCGTCAGCGTATGCACATACATACACATCTTCTTCATTTTCTCCAATTCGAAGTACTCCGAATTGACGACATAGCTTAGGTTCCACAGATATACAGAAGCTGCAGAGAATCATTGAGAAAATTGACAGACGTTGCTGTGAACACAAACTACACATAAACATAAAACAAAGACAGAAATGGTAATTTTCTGAAAAGGAGGCAAAACACGCAAGAATGCGAAAATCAGCATCAGAGGACAAAAAATAAAAATCTCATCAGACTTTAAATACCTAGGGGTGATTGCAAAAAACAGCCAAATGCTTCACAAAACATACAAGAACGTGCAGCCCAAGCAATAATAGCGATACAGGACATCAAAAACATCCGCCTACTCAGTCTAGAAACAGCCACGAAATTATTCAACACAAAAACCTTGCCAATCCTGGCCTATGGGATGGAGGTTATATGGGACCAACTGACAGAAAAAAATCTAGAAACACTAGAAAAGGTAAAATCGACCTATCTAAAATGAGCACTAGGTCTCTCAAAGACAAAAAGATCTAGTGTACCTGCTAGCGAGAGAGACATTCCTAATTGAAGACATCAGACTTCGATATATGATGCCACACACCAGGGCTTCCAGAAAGCAACAGAAGATCATGGAAGACAAACGCGAAAAAATATGGCCGGAGTTCTATGGCACCGAAGCAATGACGAACCGCTCATGGACAGCACCAAACTTCGAACAGCGACATGTCCTAACTAGACTTTCTATTCACGGCTTTCATCATCTAATTTGCAAAAACAAAACTTATCACGACCCAACCACAACATGTGGATGTGAACTGTGTAACGAAGCTTGTGAACGATATCACTTAGAACTGCGCAGTAAAAGAGTGAAATCGATAAATGCATACGCAAAAATGTTAAGCAAAGTGGCTATTTGGCTGCAATTTTATTAAATAATTTTTTCAAACTCTGCTCAAAAATCACGTTGTAATCAGGGATCATTCCACTATTTGAGCATTAGTATTAAAGGGTGGAAAAAGACTGAAGAACACTGTTCTTCGTATTAGGCAAATGGAAGGGGGCAGAAAGGAAAGGAACTGTTGATGTCAGCTGCATCAAGGCTTTGCGCGAAACTAGCGACTACCAGTGTAAATATATGCCGTACGGGGATCCGAAGCCAGCATCTTCGGCATAGTACGCAGTTGCGTTCACCATTGTGCCACCCGCATACAGTGTTACAGCAACTGCGTGATCCATCTCGGCACACCTCCTGCCTGCTCCACATTCCCACCTAGCCGTCCTCCATGTTCGCTACTTTTGAGATTCCCGCAAGAGACCAAACGTATTTGTCCGAAAGAACAGACACCATGCATTCATGTAACTGTTTATCGTCTCAATTTTTTCTGATTTCAAGGGCTACAAACAATTAAATGCATGTTACACAGACACAAGCAGGACATCAGCTACTTTCTACACTCCTGGAAATGGAAAAAAGAACACATTGACACCGGTGTGTCAGACCCACCATACTTGATCCGGACACTGCGAGAAGGCTGTACAAGCAATGATCACACGCACGGCACAGCGGACACACCAGGAACCGCGGTGTTGGCCGTCGAATGGCGCTAGCTGCGTAGCATTTGTGCACCGCCGCCGTCAGTGTCAGCCAGTTTGCCGTGGCGTACGGAGCTCCATCGCAGTCTTTAACACTGGTAGCATGCCGCGACAGCGTGGACGTGAACCGTATGTGCAGTTGACGGACTTTGAGCGAGGGCGTATAGTGGACATGCGGGAGGCCGGGTGGACGTACCGCCGAATTGCTCAACACGTGGGGCGTGAGGTCTCCACAGTACATCGATGTTATCGCCAGTGGTCGGCGGAAGGTGCACGTGCCCGTCGACCTAGGACCGGACCGCAGCGACGCACGGATGCACGCCAAGACCGTAGGATCCTACACAGTGCCGTAGGGGACCGCACCGCCACTTCCCAGCAAATTAGGGACACTGTTGCTCCTGGGGTATCGGCGAGGACCATTCGGAACCGTCTCCATGAAGCTGGGCTACGGTCCCGCACACCGTTAGGCCGTCTTCCGCTCACGCCCCAACATCGTGCAGCCCGCCTCCAGTGGTGTCGCGACAGGCGTGAATGGAGGGACGAATGGAGACGTGTCGTCTTCAGCGATGAGAGTAGCTTCTGCCATGGTGCCAATGATGGTCGTATGCGTGTTTGGCGCCGTGCAGGTGAGCGCCACAATCAGGACTGCATACGACCGAGGCACACAGGGCCAACACCCGGCATCATGGTGTGGGGAGCGATCTCCTACACTGGCCGTACACCTCTGGTGATCGTCGAGGGGACACTGAATAGTGCACGGTACATCCAAACCGTCATCGAACCCATCGTTCTACCATTCCTAGACCGGCAAGGGAACTTGCTGTTCCAACAGGACAATGCACGTCCGCATGTATCCCGTGCCACCCAACGTGCTCTAGAAGGTGTAAGTCGACTACCCTGGCTAGCAAGATCTCCGGATCTGTCCCCCATTGAGCGTCGTCTCACGCGGTCTGCACGTCCAGCACGAACGCTGGTCCAACTGAGGCGCCAGGTGGAAATGGCATGGCAAGCCGATCCACAGGACTACATCCAGCATCTCTACGATCGTCTCCATGGGAGAATAGCAGGCTGCATTGCTGCGAAAGGTGGATATACACTGTACTAGTGCCGACATTGTGCATTCTCTGTTGCCTGTGTCTATGTGCCTGTGGTTCTGTCAGTGTGATCATGTGATGTATCTGACCCCAGGAATGTGTCAATAAAGTTTCCCCTTCCTGGGACAATGAATTCACGGTGTTCTTATTTCAATTTCCAGGAGTGTATTTTTATTGTACACTTTGCATGGATTGTTAAGTTCTTAATTTGTTAGTGTTATAGTAACTACTTTCGTCTTTTATTGGCAAAATGGTTCAAATGGCTCTGAGCACTATGGGACTTAACATTTGTGGTCATCAGTCCCCTAGAACTTAGAACTACTTAAACCTAACTAACCTAAGGACAGCACACACATCCATGCCCAAGGCTGGATTCGAACCTTCGACCGTAGCAGTCGCGCGGTTCCGGACTGAGCGCCTAGAACCGCTAGACCACCGCGGCCGGCCGTCTTTTATTATTTCACAGAAATGGCAGACATATTTCTAATCTTTTAAAGCAAATGAAGCATTGTTCTTCACTGCTAAGCCACTTCATAAAAATATTTCCAGACTGTGGTTGGTGCCAAACAGTACGGTGAGTCGTTGGGCGAGGCTTTTGTCATCATCGCAACAAGGTAGCGCACTCTTGTCTGACCTCTCGTATGCCGACCAGTAAACGATGGAGTAGCGCTTCACCACCTCTCCTCCGAAGAATAAGTTCAAAACCACATCCTCAGGCGGTAAAGATAGTGTAGGAAGTTCCATGCAGCTTTTCGCGGATGATGCTGTAGTATACAGAGAAGTTGCAGCGTTAGAAAATTGCAGCGAAATGCAGGAAGATCTGCAGCGGATATGCACTTGGTGCAGGGAGTGGCAACTGACCCTTAAGACCGACAACTGTAATGTATTGCGAATACATAGAAAGAAGGATCCTTTATTGTATGATTATATGATAGCGGAACAAACACTGGTAGCAGTTACTTCTGTAAAATATCTGGGAGTATGCGTGAGGAACGATTTGAAGTGGAATGACCATATAAAATTAGTTGTTGGTAATGCGGTTACCAGGTTGAGATTCATTGGGAGAGTCCTTAGAAAATGTAGTCCATCAACAAAGGAGGTGGCTTACAAAACAACCGTTCGACCGATACTTGAGTATTGCTCATCAGTGTGGGATCCGTACCAGATCGGGTTGACGGAGGAGTTGATAGAGAAGATCCAAAGAAGAGCGGCGCGTTTCGTCACAGGGTTATTTGGTAACCGTGATAGCGTTACGGAGATGTTTAGCAAAAGTGGCAGACTCTGCAAGAGAGGCGCCCTGCATCGCTGTGTAGCGTGCTCGCCAGGTTTCGAGAGGGTGCGTTTCTGGATGAGGTATCGAATATACTGCTTCCCGCTACGTATACCTCCCGAGGAGATCGCGAATGTAAAATTAGAGAGATTAGAGCGCGCACGGAGGCTTTCAGACAGTCGTTCTTCCCGCGAACCAAAGGCGACTGGAACAGGAAAGGGAGGTAATGACAGTGGCACGTAAAGTGCCCTCCGCCACATACCGTTGGGTGGCTTGCGGAGTGTAAATATAGATGAAAATGTAGATGTAAAGTCATGGCGACGGTCTCAAGGACCTCTGAAGAGTTTGTTCTGTTTCATGTATGTTCTCTTGTCCAACGATGAGCTCTGATCTTAGTAAACTCAAGAAACCGTTTGGGAGTGTTCGTCACCATAAAAATGAAGACCAATTGTCCCTTCTCCACGATGACGCAAAGCCTCACACAAGTCCCCGCATCCAACAGAATCTTACAAAACTTAATAGGATCGTTCTTTCTCAACCGCCCTACAGCCCGGATATCGCACGTCCCGACTTCCGTCTGTTTCCCGACTGGAGTATGCACTGTGCAGGAAGCAGTACGTGGATCGTGGTGAGGTTATTGATACAGTAAGACGTTGGCTCTGATGTCGACCATTAAGTGGTACCGTGGATCATTGTGTGCCCCTCCCAGTAAGACCGACACGTTCATCGGAGATTATGTGAAAAATATGGTTTTGTATCCAAAAGAGTGGGGGATAACATTGCGAGATTCCTACTTTCAATTGTACTCATGATTTTAATGAAAATGGCAAAGGTGATGTTTATCAGAACACCGGGAGGAGTTGTGATCTATACAACAATAGATTTATTCATTCTTAACATCACAAGACAAAAAAAGTCTAGTGAAACGGCACACAAACTTCTTTTATTGGACAAACGCTTTCAATGATAAGCAGTCTATGGTGAACCAAGTGATCAGCTGTGGATCAACACACAACACTAATCAGAAGTCAACGCTTTACCTGCTCATTTACATATTAGACTACTCTCACTTTAGCCCAAGCCAATATAGCGTCCCCAGTGCTATATTACGAAAAGACTTCAAAAACGGTATTTATAAAGAAGAGGCGTTTAAAACTTGAATAATATAGATTTTTTATCACGTAGCCGCAAAATAATAATTTCTCTGTGTAAGTTTCGAGGGCAAAGAAATATAACAAAATTATCTAAAGAGACAAGATACGCTCTTTTGTTAATTTTTTAGGAGTGTTCACTTCTTCTCTTGTCTTGATTGCGTGTAGACGGACATCTTGCGAGTGCTGGCAAATGTAAGCATATTTGTACTAATTAAGCAGATAATATATTCATTTAATATTATTGTGCACTTTTAATTTGTAAGAGGTAATCCCGATTTCATGTCCGCATTCCTTGAATTAACCTGCATTCAAGTAATTTACAGTTCAACAATCGCAGCGGCCGATGCAGCCAACGACGCCATTAAGTGACGATATTAACTTGTAAAATTTAGCGGAAGCGAAAAACTCACCCGCCATTAACATAATATCCATTTTTCTCCACAGCCGCACGAAGTTGCACAAATACGTAGCTTTAAGATTCTTATTTTCAGTACCATAGCCGAGAGTAAGAGCCAGGACTCCGACTACAATACAATGGGTAACGGAAGTAAGAAGCAATACTCTCGCGCGTGTGTGGGCCGCAATTGTAATTAATAACTAAAGGTTTTTTGCTTTAAAGTGAACTGGCTAGCCGAGGAAATTAATATGAAAAGTTTATTCTATTGTTCAATTTACATGTTTATAAGATTCAGCCAGTCTAACATTCATTAACGTAACAAATAACTTAAGATTAATATTGTTAAAAAGGAGAACTTCACGAAAGCATTTAATCGTAAATCAAAATCGAATGAAATATCATTTTTATTAAGACCCACCTCGTAAGTCGGCAACAATCCAAATAATAATAATAATAATATATTAAATTACGACGACCGACGGACGTGAGACCAATCACAAGCTGGATAGCGGCACTCGAAGCTGGGAGACCGCCGCTTGCTTTGCATACACGGATGGGAGAAAAGGAAAAAAGATTCAGATTCGCAGTCTCTTTCCCATGTGTCTTTAGCTAAAAGCATGACCTAGATGGGACCACAGCTCTCCATAAAAAGATCATTATCTCCCCTACTTTGTCCATTTCTAACTTTCCAAAAAATTGCCATCAACTCCAACTCCCTAAAAGCCTCGTGCCTTCACAAATGTTTTGTACCAGAGTCTGGACTTCTTTGTGCCAATGACCTGTTCCATGGAAATTCTCATAAACACACAGTCGTCTCATCGGCTTCCTGTCTAAGGAGGGCCCATCCTCTGCTTTATAGCCGGTCATCAATGGTCTGCAATGGTCAGCATACGTGGACGCGGCTGCCGCTTTTACTGCAGTCTTTTAAATCAGCACCTTCTTCCTTTGAACGCAGGGAAAGCTTACCACTATTCCTTCACTAGAGCACCCAAGCAAGAACGTTAACTACTGCCAACTATTTAATCATATGAATGAACTCAGATCGTATCCAGGTATAGCAACCAAGCAATAAAGATGCACTTCCGTAAGATCATTGCGCAGCATGACACCGTATCAGAAGTAAGAGTTCCCTGCAATCTCTCACAACATGATGTATTGGAATCCTGAGAAAAAAACCTGTTTTCAGAAAAAAAAATTGCTGCACTACTTATTGATCTCCCCTGTGGTTTGCGCTCGTTCTCCAAAGCTCTGTCTACCCTTCTTTTTCTGCGGTCCTTTGCTCACAAACAGCAACTTCTGGACACTCCAACTGGGTTCTTGTAATAACGTGCAATGCTGATAAATGCTCTCCTGCAAACCTTCGACACTGAATCTGTGCAGTGTGATGCAGCTGCAGCTAAATGCCTTATCCTTGTAAGGAGACATGATCTAGATACAAAGGTAAAATACCTAGTGTGAATTCAGGAGGACAATAGTTTAAATGCATATCCAGCCATCCAGATTTAGAATTTTCGTCCGCTTTTCCTCCCCCATATTCCAGCTGCTCTTAGGTTATTCTCATTTTTCCACTTACCTATTAGTAATGAAAACAAAATATTAACTGTGTTTGTAATGTAACACAGAAAAAACTTCGTTTCTGTGTGTTTGTTGATAACACGTTTGCGCCTACAGCCCTTTGCATTTGGCAATCGAAAGCTGTCGAAACCGTTGTCAGCTGTCAGGGATACGCATAAGTTGACTCGACTACAAGAGTGTCTTAGTTGTAAAGAATAAAAGAACTGAACTTCATACGTGATGCAGCATTTTTCACACGTATCAGCGTTTATCAAGTCATGTCTCTTGAACTATGTGTCGCGCAATGATATATTTGTGTAGGTACATAAAGTGGCGTATGTGGATACTGTCTGCGAAATATTTTGCGAATAGAGTTAATAGCGAAGGAGAAATTAAGAAAAACGACATACTCAATGCTGTAGTTTTTCAAGCATCTCGATGTTTATCATGCCATCTCTCCTGAAATATGAAAGGTAGGTGGTTCTTACCTCCACAGTGATAGATGCCTGAAAATAGTGAATATGTGTACCAAGTTTGGTTGAAATCGGTCCATTGGTTCCAGAGGAGATGTGGAACAAACACACGTACATACATTCATTTTTACGGTTCCCTACATTGATCACTAAAAACAGAATCCTTATACGATCACGTTCTTGTCCGTCTGTCCGACTGTTAAACACCTTTTTTTTCTCGAGAACAGGTACACGTATCAAGTTGGGATGTATGCCATCTAGTAAGGTCTGCAGTTCCTTGTCGATGTTAAAAATTGAAGCTCCTAAGTCACTGCAGTCAAAAGGTATGCCCATCTGCGTCACATGTTGTAGTTGTTGTGGTCTTCAGTTCCGAGCCTGGTTTGATGCAGCTCTCCATGCTACTCTATCTTGTGCAAGCTTCTTCATCTCCCAGTACTTACTGCAACCTACATCCTTCTGAATCTGTTTAGTGTATTCATCTCCTGGTCTCCCTCTATGATTTTTACCCTCCAGGCTGCCCTCCAGTGCTAAATTTGTGATGCCTCAGAACATGTCATACCAACAGATCCCTTCTTCTAGTCACGTTGTGCCACAAACAACTCTTCTCCTCAATTCTATTCAATACCTCCTCATTAGTTATGTGATCTACCCATCTAATCTTCAGCATTGTTCTGTAGCACAACATTTCGAAAGTTTCTATTCTCTTCTTGTCTAAACTATTTATCGTCCACGTTTCACTTCCATACATGGCTACACTCCAGACAAATACTTTCAGAAACGACTTCCTGACGCTTTCCTTGCCATTGCCGGACTACATTTTATATCCTCTCTACTTCGACCATCATCAGTTATTTTGCTCCCCAAATAGCAAAACATCTTTACTACTTCAAGTGTCTCATTTTCTAATCTAATTCCCTCAGCATCACCCGATTTAATTCGACTTCATTCCATTATCCTCGTGTTGCTTTTGCTTTGTACACCCTCCTTTCAAGACACTGTCCATTCCGTTCAACTGATCTTCCAAGTCCTTTGCTGTCTCTGACAGGATTACAATGTCACCGGCGAACCTCAAAGTTTTTATTTCTTCTCCATGGATTTTAATACCTCCTCCGAACTTTTCTTTTGTTTCCTTTATTGCTTGCTCAATATACAGATTGAATAGCATCGGGGAGAGACTATAACCGTGTCTCACTCCCTTCCCAACCACTGACTTCCTTTCGTGTCCCTCACCTCTTATAACTACCATCTGGTTTCTGTACAAATTGTAAATAGCCTTTCGTTCCCTGTATTTTACTCCTGCCACCTTCAGAATTTGAAAGAGAGTATTCCAGTCAACATTGTCAAAAACTTTCTCTAAGTCTACAAATGCTAGAAACGTAGGTTTGCCTTTCCTTAATCTTTCTTCTAAGATAAGTCGTAGGGTCTACGTCACATATAATGTTTATATAGGTAAAGATGGGGGGAGAGAAAGGAAAGAAAAGATAAAGACGTTATAATAGCAGCTGCATCAGTACTTTATTCAGAATCAGCGGCGAAGAACCTGGGATCTCCTGCATATTCAGCGGTTGCGTTAACCAGTGCGTCACCCAGGACACTGTTTATCCCAAATGCGCGAAGTTTCTCGGCGCACTCCCTGGAGATCCACACTCCCGCCTAGCGCCAACTACCCGCATAAAAATGGTTCAAATGGCTCTGAGCACTATGGGACTTAACGTCTGAGGGCATCAGTCCCCTAGACTTAGAACTACTTAAATCTAACTAACCTAAGGACATCACACACATCCACGCCCGAGGCAGGGTTCGAACCTGCGGCCGCAGCAGTCGCGTGGATCCGGACTGAAGCGCCTAGAACCTATCCGCAGCCCTGTTCGTGTCCTGCTTGCTAATGTTAGACCTCAAGCAGCTCGATAGAAAAACGAACAGTTCAATCTTTGTGTGCGACTTATGATTTCTGTTATCATCAGTACTTTTCCCTACGCCAACAAAATGTTTTCCCGCTCGGAGTCTGAAATTTCATGAGTGGATCCTGCCCTATTCGCATTCATATATGTGACACTTGTAAGTAGGCTGTTTAGGTTTTTATGTTGGTAACGCCACGTAGCGCTCGATATGAAAATCACTGACTGTGTTGTGTGAAGTATGTGGCTGATTTGCATTGTTGGAATTTTTGCTATTGTAGTGTTGGGCAGTTGGATGTGAATAGCGCATAGCGTTGCGTAGTTGAAAGTGAGCCGCCAGCAGTGGTGGATGTGGGGAGAGAGATGGCGAAGAATTGAGAGCGGATGATCTGGACGTGTATCCATCAGAAAGAGTAAATTTGTAAGACTGTATGTCATGAACATATATGACATTTGAACATCATTACGGTAAATACATTGTTTGTTCTCTATTAAAATCTTTCATTTGCTAACTGTGCCGATCAGTAGTTAGTGCCTTCAGTAGTTAGAATCTTTTATTTAGCTGGTAGTATTGGCGCTCGCTGTCTTGCAGTAGTTCGAGTAACGAAGATTTTTGTGAGGCAAGTGATTCATGAAAGGTATAGGTTATTGTTAATCAGGGCGATTCTTTTGTAGGGATTATTGAAAGTCAGACTGTGTTGCGCTAAAAATATTGTGTCTCAGTTTAGTGTTGATCAGAATAAGTAAGGAAAGAAATGTCTGAGTACATTCAGTTCTGCTCAGCTGTTTG
Source organism: Schistocerca gregaria (assembly GCF_023897955.1). Lineage (NCBI taxonomy): Eukaryota > Metazoa > Arthropoda > Insecta > Orthoptera > Acrididae > Schistocerca > Schistocerca gregaria. The sequence goes on along the minus strand of NC_064928.1, from coordinate 110,401,763 downwards.
AAAATCAAATGATGCAAGAGGTTTATCAGCACAGTAATTCATAATTTTTTTCTAAGTGGACATTTCACACTCTCTCCCCCATTTCGCGATAATACGAAACGAGCTGCCCTTCTTTGGACTTTTTCGATGCCTTCCATCAATCCTATTTGACGCAGATCCTACACCGCACAGCAATACTCCAGAACAGGGCGGACAAGTGCAGTGAATGCCGTCTCTTTGGTAGACCTATGGCGTTCTCTGTGTACTGCCAATAAATGGCAGTCTTTGGTTTACTTCCCAGTTTGAGTTATTGGTAATTGTAATCACAAAGTATTCAGTTGAAATTACAGCATTTGGACTTGTCTGATTTATCGTCTAACTGAAATTTAGCAAATTTTTATTTGTACTCATGTGGATATTCTCACACTTTGTGTCATTTAGAGTCAACTGCCAGTTTCTTCTCCAGTAAAGCAACAAATTAGAAAAGTTTCACAGCAGAATGATTTTGCTCTAGCATTAACAGTTGGCTAGTTTCAGAGAAAATTCTTCCGGATGCAGATTACACCACCGGTAATGACTAGATCTCCGTAATACCCAAAGGTGGGCTTAGTGCTCCTTGAATTGACTGATTCAATAAACTGAAGTCGTTTTAAGTGATATTTTACGGTTTTCATTGGCTAATTGTGACAGAGCGATGCAGAAGATAATGTTTACAATAGCTTCAGAGTTTCCCGAAATCCATCACGAAGTGGTTTCCCTCTACTTAAGGCGAAGGATCTTCATAAGAATAATCATCTGAAAGCACATGCTAAAACAGGAAACAAAATAAACTTGCCTCGAAGAAAAATGTTCAGTGGGCTGCATCGTGATTTTCCTGACTTAAGGTGAGCATTCATGATCGCAAAAAAAATGGCTCTGAGCACTGTGGGACTTAACGTCTGAGGACACCAGTCCCCTAGACTTAGAACTACTTAAACCTAACCAACCTAAGGACATCACACACATCCATGCCCGAGGCAGGATTCGAACCTGCGACCGTAGCGGTCGCGCGGTTCGAGACTGTAGCGCCTAGAACCGCTCGGCCACCTCGCCCGGCTCACGATCCCAATAAAATGTTCCAGCTCTGAAACTTCCTGGCAGATTAAAACTGTGTGCCGGGCCGAGACCTCAACTCGGGACCTTTGCCTTTAGCGGGCAAGTGCTCTACCACTGAGCTACCCAAGCACGACTCTCGCCCCGTCCTCACAGCTTTAATTCCGCCAGTACCTCGTCTCCTACCTTCCAAACTTGCCCGCGAAAGGCAAAGGTCCCGAGGTGGAGTATCAGCCCGGCACACAGTTTTAATCTGCCAGGAAGTTTCATATCAGCGCACACTCCGCTGTAGAGTGAAAATTTCATTCTGTTGTAGCTCTGTATATATAAAGTCTCTGGAGGTGGCATACGAATGTTCATTTATTACAATTTCTGATTTAAGCGATGCTTAATGATGTGCATCTGCACTTAACAACATACACGTTATGACGCTGGTGTTAGTCGCGCACTGCGGTAGGACAGTATTCCCGCTTATATCATACCTGTTAGCCTATAAGAGCGCGACCCCCCGAATGGCCTGATTGTAGTTGCCTTGCCTCCCACCCGTACTGTGAGGGTCCTGCAGCCACCAGCGTTGTAAACCGCCGCTTGCAGCACGCCCTGCTCTCTCTCAGGGCAGTAAATGTCCGCCCCCTCCAAACCAAGACACGTCTCTTCTCAGCCCCCCTTTAGCCGATAGCAGCTTTTAAGAAATGCGTTCTCCACGTCAGGCTTCCTGCCAGGGCTCAGCTCTAGTTAACTCCTAGACATGCAGAACTACAAAAATTGTTGGTATGTGGTGCTAGGCAGTATTAGTCCATGAAACTATGAATAATCTACTTGTATGTTGCAAACAGTGATCTAATACACTGAAGAGCCAAAGATAGTGGTACACCTGCCTAATATCGTGTATGGCCCCCACGAGCATGCAGAAGTGCCGCAGCAGGATGTGGCGTGGATTCGACTAATGTCTGAAGTAGTATTGGAGGGAAATGACACCACGAATCCGGCAGTGCTATCCATGTCTTAGGAGTTTGGGGGTCAGCGGAAGTGTTTCAACTCAGCAGAGTGTTCCTGGAGCCACTGTGTAGCAAGGCTGGACATGTGGAGTGTCGCATTCTCCTGCCGGAATTCTCCAAGTCGATTGGAACGCACAAAGACAGGACGCTTACGTACGTGTCACCTGTCAGAGTCGTATCTAGATGTATCAGGGGTCTCATATCACTCCAACTACACACGCCGCACACCATTACAGAGCCTCCATCAGTTTGAACAGTTCACTGTTGACATGCACGATCCATGGATACAAGACTTGCGCAGACTTGAAACTATCTGGCCGGTTAAAATTATGTGCCATACCGGTGATCGAAACTGGGATCTTTGTCTACTAACTGAGCTAAGGTCCAAGGTTCGAGCTTCGATCAGGCACAAAGTTTTAATCGACCAGGAAGTTTCACAGATGAAGAGCCTTGCATAGGATGGACAAATGTGGACGTCTGTATAAAAGCAGTGACTAGACTAAAGTTCAGCACAACTAGAACAGTGGCTACATTTAACCTTATTTTCATCTTGGTGTCGTTTTTGGGTGAACTTTGGTATAAGAGGCCTACGAAAAGAACACGGAAAGTACCATAACCCGATCTCCCATAAATCTTCACCAGGTGGAGGACGGATAAAAATAAATGAATACGAGTCTCGGCTTATCTGTAGATACTCCACCGTTTCTGAGCAAACGACCGTCAGGGTTTTCGAAGAACTTTATGTGCCTTTCAGTGAGTAAACAGTTTAAGCGAAGTGGCGGCACGCTTTTGCGTTCTATGTTTCAACTAGATTATTATTTTTGTTTTTCATTTATGTATCCATGTCCACAGAGTATTATTACATTAACGTATTCCGATTTATAATAAAATAACGTTGTCCTCATACGTCTACTAACCGTATGGTGAATGAATCAAATAACAAAAAAAATATTTTAAATTGTTTTCGGTGAAGTTTCTGTGGTTTATCTTGATTCGTAATCAACTGCAGGGGCCAGTTTTCGGAAAAGTGATTCGTTATGCATGGCTTGCCAAGAAGTTATTGCCAATGCGTGAAATCATCAGCAATGTTGACGACCTTTCTTTCCCGAGTGAGATTCATACGAAGACAGGTCTCTGTTGCAAACCTACCTCCGCGCGATGCTCTTAATGTTCAGAATTCCTATGTTTCGAAAGTTTCTAGGATCGATATCGTCTAAGCTAACGCACTAAATCTCTCTGTACAATAAGCATAAGAATAAAATACAAGAAGTAAGAAACAATATAAGAATGAAATATAAGAACATGAAATTTTAAAAAGTTTGTGAACCCTGAAAATACCGTACACATATATTTATATAATAAACGTATGACATTTATTGTGAATCCCAGTTGTAATTTTACAATTAACTAGCGGACCCTACAGACGTTGTCGTGCATGATATTTCAAGCGATTAGGATATTAAACAAAGTATGAAATGAAACACAAATAATATAATAATTTCATTATTCTTTATTTTGAAATAACATCAATTTTTCTAAAAACAATTCGTTATAATAAATAATGTTCGTTTAATTTTATTTTAGTGCGAGTTGATGAACAATATTTTTAGTCAATTACAGAGGAGTATAAATGAATAAACTTGACGGTTTTCCAGCGCGAGAACACACCACATATAATTGGCCATGATAAAACCGGATTTTCTAGATACAACCCACAAATCGACATTGTTTGAACTTGTGACTTATTAATAGTCATGGCCAATTCCGAGCGAATTGGAAATTGCAGACGTCTGAATGGAATGGGTGAGTCTGAAGGGATCATTGGGATTCGTGGCAGGAGAGCAACTTCACCTTCAAATTTGCCGATCGAAATTGTAGCTTCAAGAACATTGCCCATAATTTTTTTGTGACTAATCTTGTACCGTTGCATAGCTTAGGTGCATTTAAATTCCGAAGCAAAACGATAGGTGAGCCAATTTTTAATCGCAAGTTACGTGGTGGCATTCCTGGTAAATCCAGCGAATTCAAACATTCAACAGGGTAGTGGACTGCTTCGTCATGATCGGTAACTGTGTCGATCGATTTGAGCAATATCTCATTGTAGGGCAATGACTGTTGTATTTTGAAGTTAATAGCGTCAACATCGATATTTTTTGCCGGCTAAAATAGCTCGTTCAGGAAGACACGCATGATTAATGTTCGTTGCGTTGCTCTTGGCTTTCATTATCACGTCTGATTGCAGCCTTGTTTCTTAAATTTTCATTGTCCGTCAACTGATCTTCTGCCGATCTAGTCGTATTTAACCGACGGTTCTGGACTGATTGTGAATCCCGAGTCCGTCGACCAATATTTCCTCCTCGTCCACGAAGACGTGGCATTGTTTTATGTACGTAACTTATATGTGAATATAATACACTTAATATTCACTAAAATGCGACACCTGAAATTTCAAAAGACACCATGCAAAAAAATTAAAATGTCAGAATAACGAAACACGCATAATACACTCAAATTAAAATGTCGAAAAATAAACGAAATCCTATGCACGTAAGTTATGTCTGTATCTAATACGCTCAATATTGCACACAAAAATGCAACGCCACCTACCGTGCTGATTTAAGAATGTAAATTTTCCATGCCCCCACTTGAATGCATACACAAAAATTCAAGTTGATCCAGCCGTTTTGTTGCAGTATAGATAAATAACCCAGATACCGAAAGCAGCGCCATCTGCCGGACTGATCTGTGAATCTAAACCATCCAGGGCACCACCCAAACGCATACAAAAAAATTCATTCAAATCGGTCCAGCCGTTTAGGAGTAGTTCAGTGACATACACACGTACAGTAGAATTATATATATAAAGAAACATATACCGCCCTTGTATCCCCCAAACTGATAAGAGAATTTCGTGTAGTAACCTTCTGCGATCATGGGTAGATAAATAAGGAAAACAAAAATAAAGTAAAAGAACAGTAATCGGGTTTCGAACACGGGACACAAAAAGTGAGAAATCGCGACGCTAACCACTATGCCACTTTTTTTCTTTTTTGTTTTTGTTACTAGTCTGTGTGAACGACCAGAGGGGAATAGCGCTAAAGCCATTTTCCGCTTCGCGTTTGCAGAGAAGAAACCTAATTCGGACAAACCGCAACGGGCGAGCTTCGTGGCCAATAAGTGAGACGAAGCGTCGTTCGCAAGAGTGATTGGAATAACATGCCACCCGGAAGTTCCCGATTGTATCTTTTTGCGTTGTTACAAGTTTGACATTTCTCGGGTACGCTATTACAGAAAATCAGATTACTCTCATTGTTCTTTCCGATTGTACCTAGCATTATTTCAGCCTTAGATCCCACAAATAGTAGTATTACCGCCTTCGTCTTATTACAAAGTTATCATCAGACCATTTGACTAGAAAAAAAGAAATGGGAGATAGTAAAACACTACGAAACTAAATTAGAAAAGAAATTAACTATTTATATTATCATAGGGCCTTGAAATTATTAAACCGTAACTTAAATGATAAACCTCAGCTGCCGACAAGTGTTGTTGACATACCTTGATGGGGACGGATGAAAATGTGTGCCCCGACCGGGACTCGAACCTGGGATCTCCTGCTTACATGGCAGACGCTCGATCTATCTTTTTTTTTTTAAGTGCTCTACCAATTTTTTTTTAATCGTACAAAGGCAGCGTGCATCTGACAGTCAAGCACGTTACCCTTTTTTTTTGTAAGAAAAAAATATAAGATAAAAATAAAAACGCGGTCCCTCCGCCTTATGGTCCAACAACGCGACCACTCTTTTTTTTTTTTTTTTTTTTTTTTTTTTTTTTTTTTTTTTTTACGGGAAGGCAGGGTAAACAAACGATCTTTATTCGTACAATTGTGCTGTCCTATGGAGAAGAAAAGTATCGAGACAGCAAAAACAATTTGGAAACTATAAAATCAACACAAAGGCCGCGCTCTTTTTTTTCTTGTAACAGGAATAAAGTAAATGACAATCCTAGTCACGGGCGGACCCCCCAGCTGTCGGGCGGATTGTGAAAAAGACTTCCTAAAAATTGGAAAAGTAAGTCCTGTACTTCGTATGACTCCGTATGAGCTCGTGTTGTTCCCGTAAATACACTCCTGGAAATTGAAATAAGAACACCGTGAATTCATTGTCCCAGGAAGGGGAAACTTTATTGACACATTCCTGGGGTCAGATACATCACATGATCACACTGACAGAACCACAGGCACATAGACACAGGCAACAGAGCATGCACAATGTCGGCACTAGTACAGTGTATATCCACCTTTCGCAGCAATGCAGGCTGCTATTCTCCCATGGAGACGATCGTAGACATGCTGGATGTAGTCCTGTGGAACGGCTTGCCATGCCATTTCCACCTGGCGCCTCAGTTGGACCAGCATTCGTGCTGGACGTGCAGACCGCGTGAGACGACGCTTCATCCAGTCCCAAACATGCTCAATGGGGGACAGATCTGGAGATCTTGCTGGCCAGGGTAGTTGACTTATACCTTCTAGAGCACGTTAGGTGGCACGGGATACATGCGGACGTGCATTGTCCTGTTGGAACAGCAAGTTCCCTTGCCGGTCTAGGAATGGTAGAACGATGGGTTCGATGACGGTTTGGATGTACCATGCACTATTCAGTGTCCCCTCGACGATCACCAGAGGTGTACGGCCAGTGTAGGAGATCGCTCCCCACACCATGATGCCGGGTGTTGGCCCTGTGTGCCTCGGTCGTATGCAGTCCTGATTGTGGCGCTCACCTGCACGGCGCCAAACACGCATACGACCATCATTGGCACCAAGGCAGAAGCGACGCTCATCGCTGAAGACGACACGTCTCCATTCGTCCCTCCATTCACGCCTGTCGCGACACCACTGGAGGCGGGCTGCACGATGTTGGGGCGTGAGCGGAAGACGGCCTAACAGTGTGCGGGACCGTAGCCCAGCTTCATGGAGACGGTTGCGAATGGTCCTCGCCGATACCCCAGGAGCAACAGTGTCCTTAATTTGCTGGGAAGTGGCGGTGCGGTCGCCTACGGCAATGCGTAGGATCCTACGGTCTTGGCGTGCATCCGTGCGTCGCTGCGGTCCGGTCCCAGGTCGACGGGCAAATGCACCTTCCGCCGACCACTGGCGACAACATCGATGTACTGTGGAGACCTCACGCCCCACGTGTTGAGCAATTCGGCGGTACGTCCACCCGGCCTCCCGCATGCCCAATATATGCCCTCGCTCAAACTCCGTCAACTGCACATACGGTTCACGTCCACGCTGTCGCGGCATGCTACCAGTGTTAAAGACTGCGATGGAGCTCCGTATGCCACGGTAAACTGGCTGACACTGACAGCGGCGGTGCACAAATGCTGCGCAGCTAGCGCCATTCGACGGCCAACACCGCGGTTCCTGGTGTGTCCGCTGTGCCGTGCGTGTGATCATTGCTTGTACAGCCCTCTCGCAGTGTCCAGAGCAAGTGTGGTGGGTCTGACACACCGGTGTCAATGTGTTCTTTTTTCCATTTCTAGGAGTGTACATCCAATAATCCATCACGAACTTAATATCGTACGAATACAAATATTTCGTCGCATGTCCAGCGATCCAATTGACCGCATACGTCTTTTGTTTGGGAAAAAAGGTCTTGTCCGGTAGAAAAAGTACATCCGATGTGATTTCTGTGTAGTTAGTGCGCCGAAGGAAGGCCAGTATTCGACGCGTCAGCATCCAGACGTCCCTCGCTGCGCCACACACTGAACCATGTTCCTCCGTTGCTAACAGTCCAAGGTTTGTGCAAAGAGCAGAATCGACCATATGAATTGTATGTAATCGACTCCTGGTCACAAGTTTACGGTTTATAATAATATACCACATCGATCTCGCTGCTGTTGACAGTAATGGAGTATGCACTGCACACCAAATGTGGTTCCACGTTCTCGACGGGTATTTGAATTCCATTATATTGCGGCCATGGTGATCCATCAAGCATCTATAGATCTCCCGAGTCGTGGGTATTCTCGTCCAAGGTACTTTCAGACGAACATAACTGTAATCAACAAGAAATGAGGCAATGTGTGCAAGAGAAGGCGAAATATTGCCCACCGCAATAGGGGGTTCGTACGAAGGCGGAACAAGTACTTCTATCAGAGCCGACGTTATGGTATGCTTTCTTTGTTGCGAATTTCGTATCATCGCTCGCATATAAAGCGCCAGAGCTTTGTTTCGCACGTTTGTGAGGTTGAGGCCACCGTTCCGGAACTGTAGCGTTAACGTATCATATTTGATCTTAAATAACATCCCAGTATTAACATAGTAACCAAAGGCAATACCCTCCGGCATTGGTAGGATCTGCGCTAAATGGGACAGTCGTGACGCTATGTGAACGTTGGTGTCTGCCACACGTTGGATCGTGTCAAAGGCTCTCAGTGAGTTGTTGCGTATCGTCAGACGAACATTCTGCAGAAGCCGCCGTGAACTCGCCGCCGCTGACCGCCGTAGTGAACGGGTAAATGTAATCCCCAGACATCTCAGCGATTCCACCGTCTGAAACGGTCCTGGTACGTCTTCCAGACCCCGTCCAATGTGCATAATTTTGGATTTCGTCATGTTAACGACACTGCCTGCCGCCGTCACGTAAGAGTCTAGATGTTCAACAGCCTGACGCACTTCATGTCCTGATCTGACAAGGAGGATCATGTCGTCCGCATATGCGCGGCAAACGAAAGAGTTCTCATTTAGCGCTATCCCAGTAAGTGAGCGCCTCATGACACTCATCAGCGGCTCAAGCGCTATCGCAAACAGCATCATGGAGAGTGGGCACCCTTGTCGGACTGAGCTGTTAATAGGGATCGAGCCCGCTTCCCGGCCGTTTACGATCACCTTCGATGTAGCCCCTCATATTAGCAGCATAACGATGGAGATGAAAACAGGTGGAATCGCCATTCGGCTCATGACTGACGCCAAGAAGTCACGGTTTATCCTGTCGAACGCACGATCGAAGTCCACAAATATCATCGCTGCTCGCATTTTACACGTTTCCGCAAGGGCGATAACGTCACGGTATTCACTTAACGCCGAGGAGATGTTGCTTCGCACCCCTATGCAAGCCTGATCAGGGGATATTGTCCTGGATATCGCTAGCTTGAGACGAGACGCTAGTAGTCGTGAAAGATTTTATAATCGGTGTTTAGCATAGTGAGTGGCCGATATTGATTCACACTGCGACTCCCCGCCATCTTCGGGATGGGAAGAAGAAAGCCCGTCACAAAATCCGACGGTAGGCGCATGTCCGGACGCATCGCCTCATTGTACATCGACACCAACTGTGACATCATCATGTCCATGAGTTCTCGATAAAACTCTAGCGTAATGCCATCTGGCCCTGGTGATGGGCCGCTCTTTTTGTGAGTGCCACCTTTATATCGTCTTCTGTGAGTGGCTCCATAAGCGCCGCCTTATCTGTCTCTGTCAGTGTCGTTTGCAGATGTTGCAGTATCTCTTCCCCCACCAGACGGTCCGTCGGTGTACCGGCATAGAGGTGGCAGAAATGCTCTAAAAATTCATTTGCAATGTCCTGTTGTGTTATCAGTTGACGGCCATCTAAACCGTGGAGCACTGTTACCAATGCCCGGCGGTAACGTTTATGTTCCCGCGACACATGGTGCATCGAGGTACGTTCCCCAGTGATGGTATCGAGACATCTTGCCCGTATGGGATGCCACCCAGTCGTCGTCGCGTGATCGATAGGATTTGTGCCTTGACACGATGAACTTCCGCATGATGTTCTGCAGACGGCACCTGGAAGGACAGCTCACGAAGCATGGTGTAATAATAATCAAGAGTGTGTCTTTGCCATCTCGTCCTATCCCGACCATACTGTATGAGAGCTCTTCTTATTTCCGGCTTGGTACACACGAGCCACCATTGAAGCACGGAGGTATATGTTGGTAGACGGCGTTGGCATGTGGTCCATACCTCCTCGACTCTCTGACGACATTCAGGGTCCCCCTAAAGTGAGCTTCCATGTCCCGCGGCTTCTCCACACACTTTGCCTAGGGAGTGATATGGTACAAATGTAAGCCCGATGATCAGTAAATGCCGCAGGCCATCGTTCCGCGTCGACCACCTTATCCTGTAGGCCAACCGAAACATATATTCGATCGAGTCTGCTCGCCGAGTGACTGGTATAAAAAGTATATCCCTCACGGTTCCTATGAATCATGTCCCAGGTGTCGCTTAACTCCAGATCCCGGCATAGCACATGCAATTCACGACAGGTAATGTGGAATCTGGTCTTTTTCGCCTAAAACACAATTGAAGTCACCACCTATAATGAAATGATCGAATCTGCCGGTAAATAAGGGCACAATCTCTTCCGAATAATATCTCGCACGCTCCCGTCTGTTGTCTGTGCCGGAAGGGGCATAAACATTGAGAATGCGAATTCCATTAACAGTTATCGCCAGTCCTCGTGTCGCGAACCGGAATCCCGTCCCGGACCAATATCGCCGTTCCACTCTCGTTGTTCGAGTGCGGCGAGGTGTAGGAGATGTAGCCATGGACTTCCCAGAACTCAGGAATGTAGATTTCCTGCACCATCAGTATATCCACATCCGACGCGTATATCATGTCCCAAAACAACTGCTGTTTCACGGGCGATCTAATGGTATTTACATTCACTGTCCCTATTCTGTATGCCTGGGGTCGAGTAGCTGTCATCTCCACATGGTGTTAAAATGACAGAGTTTCACTGTATTGACAGTCCCTTTGCACATCCGCAGAGGGCCGCCCGACGGACGTGTCCCTGCGGTATTAGGTTTCTTGAGATGCGGACGGATGCGAGTCCCCGCCAGTAGAATGGTCCGCATCGGTGATTGCATCGTCCTACGCATACCAGCTGATATTACTGGGAGGCTCCAAATTTTCCTGTGCGGCATTGGTGAGTGACATCTGTTGTTCTTTCGCAGCTTTAGGCAGGGGTAGCAGGCCCCTGAGCGGATGCGTCGTCTGAGCGACATGACATCTTTTCACTGTCCGAATTCATATGTCTGCGACATCGGAAGCTTGTGGTTCCAAGTCAGACAGGTCCATAGTGTTAGACTCATCTGGGCTCCCAAGAAGAGAAGGGAGCGTCTCCGCAGAGTTTAGTCGGCGCTTTTTGCGGCACTTTGGCGAGCGTTGTTTGCGGGCCCTAACCTCGGCCTCTGGTGTCGGTGAATCTTGTATCTCCTGCAGTCTCGCCGCCGCCACAACGCCCTGGGGCCGTTCCACTTCAGCTTCCATGCCTATTGTGATGCTGTCAACCTCTTTTTGCACCACCTGTAATGTCTGGGATTGGAGGTTGGTCGGAGCCTTTCCTTCTTCAGTGGGGTCCGAAGGCGCCTCAGTCAACTGCGGCGTCGGTTCGATGTGCGCTCCGACCTCGGCGTCACCTCCCCGCGAAGCGACGTCACGTAAGTCATCGGCAGTGACGTTGGTGTAGTCGGATTCTGGAGGTCTCCGCTAGGGAGTTGCACGAGTCTCCTCTGCATACACGCAGATCGAAGATGTCCTTCACCACCACACCCGGAGCATGTCCGGGACTGTCCATCATAGCCGCCGATGTTGATGTACGATGGCACATGTTTCGTAAGGGCAGTTCGCACCTGCCGGACATCATTGAGCACTGGATACGTGCTAAAACTTGCCCAACGTTCGGCCGTATGACTGATAACTCTGCCATATGGCTGGAGCGATTCAGTGACCAATGATTCTGGTACCTCGAAAGGCAGCTCGAAGACTCGAATCGTACGCACGCCCAGGCCCGAATGAGCGACTAAAACTTCGCCGATATGACCATCGGAGTGTCGGAACTGGAATCCTCGTTTGGCGGCTTCAATGATCCTATCGCATGCTGCGTCGTCAATCATCTTTACGTAAAGAGTGCTGCTCACGATTGATAAATGAATTCCAATAATCTCCGTGTAATTAAGTTGCACTTGGTCCCTCAAGAAACGTTCGAATTCGAAAGTCTTTGGTCGTGCATACTCGTTACAGAACGTGAACTGGATCGTGGTTTTTAGGAAATTGTGTGCCATGGCCAGTGACAACGGTGTAAACACCGCTTCTTCCGCGAACGTTCGCAGCCGGGACGTAAACAAGTCCGAGCTGCTCCGCGGCTAAACGCGGACTGTTAGGCTGAGTATACCTAGTGCTAGTATCTAAGTTACGTAAAAAACTTCGACAGTCATCTTCTCAGAAACGGTCTACTTTCTACGGATATTTTAACTCTTCTTCCAACGAGCGAAGTTTCTGGGTTGCGGCACTTTCCGTGTTCTCCTCGTTAGTTCTTCCAGCGATCGGAACAATCGACTCATACTGAGTTGCGACCTCGGCCTGCCGGGCCACTTAGGGGGACAATGCCGCAAGGCCGGTGCTTATAACACGTGTCGCCTTCTCAGCGCGTAGGCCGTGAATAATCAAACAGGCCGAATGGTTTCGCGGAACAGGCTATTCTCTTAAGCTAACTAAACGCGGCTCGTTAGCCACGGACCTGCAATTCCTCAGCGTGTGCATCTACCGGGTGGTCGAAATGTGTGGAACCACTCTTCTAAAACAAAAGACTTGTGCATGAACGGAAACTTGAAGTCAAGTAATATGAAATGGAAGAGGGGGAAAACCTGTGAGGCTATGTTACCAACATGGCAGCCATTATGGGTGCTGCTATCTTGGATGAACATCGTGAGTTTCACGTGAAGTGAGTCATGTGACGTATCAAAAAGATAGAGAGGTACGAGAGAAAAAAAAAATCGTTTGGTTCAAATGGCTCTGAGCACTGTGAGACTTAACTGCTGAGGTCATCAGTCACCTAGAACTTAGAACTATTTAAACCTAACTAACCTAAGGACATCACATACATCCATGCCCGAGGAAGGATTCGAACCTGCGACCGGAGCGGTCTCGCGGTTCCAGACTGTAGGGCCTAGAACAGCTCGGCCGCTTCAAAAAATTCGTTTGAACATAGTTTTATTCTGTGCGTTTTTGCATTACTCTGCATATTGCGATGCACGCTTTGTGTGATTACGTGTTACGTGCTTTCCCTCAGTTGTGGACATGTTTCCACAGAAATAAAGTTACTTGGAGTAACAAATCAAATAAATCATATTATTACTTTTAAATACATTATGGGAGTGGCAGTGATCAATATGTTACAAATATTTACTATTAAAATCAGTCTTGATCACAACTTATTTAGTACGGTGACCGGTTTCGACCACTACTGTGGTCATCTTCAGACCAATGAGTAAGATTCTCTAGAAGAAGGAGGCTCTTACTCATTGGTCTGAAGATGACCAAAGTAGTGGTCGAAACTGGTCACCATACTAAATAAATTGTGATCAAGACTGTTTTTAATAGTAAAAATCATATTATTGCTGTGCATATTGCCCGTGGTCTGCTGTGGCGTCTGTGACTAGTAATCAAAAAGTGTTGGATGCCGGGTTCGAACCCAGCTTTTTGGACAACATGGTTGTGGAGATGAAGCAGCGATTAGTATGATTAATCAATTATTCAAAAACAGTCTTTGATAAAGGTCGGATTGTAACCTATCGCGATTGCGGTTTATCGTATCGCGACATTGCTGCTCGCGTTGGTTCATTTCAGCAGGATAATGCACGACCACATGTTGCAGGTCCTGTACGGGCCTTTCTGGATACAGAGAATTTTCGACTGCTGCCCTGGCCAGCTCATTCTCCAGATCTCCCACCAACTGAAAACGTCTGGTCAATGGTGGCCGAGCAAGTGGCTCGTCACAATACGCCAGTCACTACTCTTGATGAACTGTGTTATCGTGTTGAAGCTGCGTGGGCAGCTGTATATTTGTCCAATGAATACCCGTTTATCATCTGCATTTCTTCTTGGTGTAGCAATTTTAATGGCCAGTAGTGTATTATTATTATTATTATACCGCAAACCGGTTTCAACCCGACGTAGGGGTCATCTTCTGGGCGTTTACACCATTGTTCGACTGCTGTCTACATAAGGGCAGGAAACTTCTGATAGTTTCCTGACGTTATGTAGACAGGAGTGACACCACGAACAATGGACCAATGGCGTAAGCGCCCAGAAGATGAGCGCTACGTTGGGTTGAAACCGGTTGGCGGTGTAATAATAATAAATGCGATTAAGAACCCAGCTGTTACTTAAACTATGGTTTTTTGTTGATCCATTTTGGACTGTGGGACAACGGCTGGTATGCATTTCTTGATGCGATAATCTACCAACAGCCGTATGTACTGTAGAAATTTATTTTACAGGGTGTTTCAAAAATGCCCGGTATATTTGAAACGGCAATACAAACTAAACGAGCAGCGATAGAAATACACCGTTTGTTGCAATATGCTTGGGACAACAGTACATTTTCAGGCAGAAAAACTTTCGAAATTACAGTAGTTACAATTGTCAACAACAGATGGCGCTGCGGTCTGGGAAACTCTATAGTATGATATTTTCCACATATCCACCATGCGTAGCAATAATATGGCGTAGTCTCTGAATGAAATTACCCGAACCTTTGACAACGTGTCTGGCGGAATGGCTTCGCATGCAGATGACATGTACTGCTTCAGCTGTTCAATTGTTTCTGGATTCTGGCGGTACACCTGGTCTTTCAAGTGTCCCCACAGAAAGAAGTTACAGGGGTTCATGTCTGGCGAATAGGGAGGTCAATCCACGCCGCCTCCTGTATGTTTCGGATAGCCCAAAGCAATCACACGATCATCGAAATATTCATTCAGGAAATTAAAGACGTCGGCCATGCGATGTAGCCGGGCACCATCTTGCATAAACCACGAGGTGTTCGCAGTGTCGTCTAAGGCAGTTTGTACCGCCACAAATTCACGAAGAATGTCCAGATTGCGTGATGCAGTAATCGTTTCGGATCTGAAAAATGGGCCAATGATTCCTTTGGAAGAAATGGCGGTCCAGACCAGTACTTTTTGAGGATGCAGGGACGATGGGACTGCAACATGGGGCTTTTCGGTTCCCCATATGCGCCAGTTCTGTTTATTGACGAAGCCGTCCAGGCAAAAATAAGCTTCGTCAGTAAACCAAATGCTGCACACATGCATATCGCCATCATCAATCCTGTGCACTATATCGTTAGCGAATGTCTCTCGTGCAGTAATAGTAGTGGCGCTGAGGGTTTGCCGCGTTTGAATTTTCTATGGATAGAGGTGTAAACTCTGTCGCATGAGACGATATGTGGGCGTTGGCGTCATTTGGACCGCAGCTGCAACACGGCGAACGGAATCCCGAGGCCGCTGTTGGATCACCTGCTGCACTAACTGCGTGTTGCCCTCTGTGGTTGCCGTACGCGGTCGCCCTACCTTTCCAGCAGGTTCATCCGTCACGTTCCCAATCCGTTGAAATTTTTCAAACAGATCCTTTGTTGTATCGTTTTTCGGTCCTTTGGTTACATTAAACCTCCGTTGAAAACTTCGTCTTGTTTTAACAACACTGTGTTCTAGGCGGTGGAATTCCAACACCAGAAAAATCCTCTGTTCTAAGGAATAAACCATGTTGTCCACAGCACACTTGCACGTTGTGAACAGCACACGCTTACAGCAGAAAGACGACGTACAGATTGGCTCACCCACAGACTGCGTTGTCTTCTATATCTTTCACATCACTTGCAGCGCCACCTGTTGTTGAAAATTGTAACTACTGTAATTTCGAAAGTTTGTCCGCCTGAAAATGTACTGTTGTCCCAAGCATATTGCAACAAACGGTGTATTTCTATCGCTGCTCGTTTAGTTTTTATTGCCGTTTCAAATATACCGGTCATTTTTGAAACACCCTGTATGAACTTCTTATATGTAACCAGTTTCGGCGTTACATTGATGCCATTGGTAGGGTTCCTCCACTTAACTTTAGGATCCACTTAGCAACTAATAAATACACGAAACCCTACGTTGCTAACTATACCTTTATTGTAATTTTAATTAACGTGGAAGCCATAGAAACACCAAACATGGAGCCAAAATGTACGCATGTAAAAGCTACTTAAAAAGGAATAAAATCACTTAAATTTGTTTCCACAAGAGGAGAATACAACGTCCCAATACGGACCTCTCTACCACTTACATTTTACTGACATTAAATATAACAAGATAAATAGTCATACATGTGACAAAAACAAATGAATAACACTATAAATCTTTACAGATGAAAATACGACTATATCCACGGAGTTACGCGCTCTGGCAAGAGAGATACTTAACTTCAAAATATAAGGTGATTACAGTAAGACTTAATTCCACTCGACAAACGTCGTAACGATATAAGCGAGACAAATATACTGAAGGAGGATAGCCGGATGTGCCGTAGTAAAAAGGGCCACTATCAACCCCGTCAGGACTGACCCTCGTGAACACGTCAGTTTCAGCTACCTCCAACATACACAGTCATTTGTAGCTTCTTAAAAACAACTAACATGAAAACGCACAACGGGTAACACAGTAATTAAATATAAACGACTACTTCACAGAACTAGCTCCTCTTTAGACAAAGCAAACAGCTGAATATTAATAACACGTAAAATACTTCTAACCTATAACAAACTAAGGTACCACGAAATAGAATATCGTCTTGAGCTCATAGAATACTAAGTTTTACTTGCTTGTTTATAGGTCTTACAACTCAACAGTGTCAGCTTAAGCAAACCCGCGAATACAAAACTCGAAATATGAGACAGAGGAGACAACAGTAATTTACAGCGGCACACAACCGACCTTACATCTCCAATTTAGTATAACCAGAATAAACAATTTTGTGTGTAATAATTACTTACACTACCATGACAACCTCCGAATAACACTTATTACCCAAGATAGGTGCTGGTATCGAAAGGCACCTTTAGTAATACAGAGTTCAAGTGTATTCACTAATTGAAAGGGTTTCAGCTTTACAACGCTTTCCACATAGCTCTCTGTTTACACATTTCTATAGCTTCTGCAACTAAAGAAGGGCATATAAATGCACATATAACTGACACAGATTTAAGCAGAATAAAACAGTACCTTAGTGTTTTGCAAATGGCTTGATTTGCTTTACTCGTGGGATATCTTCACCATTCAGTAATTCAGATGGTTCTGAGCACTATGCGACTAACTTCTGAGGTCATCAGTCGCCTAGAACTTAGAACTAATTAAACCTAACTAACCTAAGGACATTACACACATTCATGCCCGAGGCAGGATTCGAACCTGCGACCGTAGCGGTGGCTCGGCTCCAGATTGTAGCGCCTAGAACCGCACGGCCACTCCGGCCGGCCATTCAGTAATTGCGAAATACACTCCTGGAAATGGAAAAAAGAACACATTGACACCGGTGTGTCAGACCCACCATACTTGCTCCGGACACTGCGAGAGGGCTGTACAAGCAATGATCACACGCACGGCACGGCGGACACACCAGGAACCGCGGTGTTGGCCGTCGAATGGCGCTAGCTGCGCAGCATTTGTGCACCGCCGCCGTCAGTGTCAGCCAGTTTGCCGTGGCATACGGAGCTCCATCGCAGTCTTTAACACTGGTAGCATGCCGCGACAGCGTGGACGTGAACCGTATGTGCAGTTGACGGACTTTGAGCGAGGGCGTATAGTGGGCATGCGGGAGGCCGGGTGGACGTACCGCCGAATTGCTCAACACGTGGGGCGTGAGGTCTCCACAGTACATTCGCAACCGTCTCCATGAAGCTGGGCTACGGTCCCGCACACCGTTAGGCCGTCTTCCGCTCACGCCCCAACATCGTGCAGCCCGCCTCCAGTGGTGTCGCGACAGGCGTGAATGGAGGGACGAATGGAGACGTGTCGTCTTCAGCGATGAGAGTAGCTTCTGCCATGGTGCCAATGATGGTCGTATGCGTGTTTGGCGCCGTGCAGGTGAGCGCCACAATCAGGACTGCATACGACCGAGGCACACAGAGCCAACACCCGGCATCATGGTGTGGGGAGCGATCTCCTACACTGGCCATATACCTCTGGTGATCGTCGAGGGGACACTGAATAGTGCACGGTACATCCAAACCGTCATCGAACCCATCGTTCTACCATTCCTAGACCGGCAAGGGAACTTGCTGTTCCAACAGAACAATGCACGTCCGCATGTATCCCATGCCACCAAACGTGCTCTAGAAGGTGTAAGTCAACTACCCTGGCCAGCAAGATCTCCGGATCTGTCCCCCATTGAGCATGTTTGGGACTGGATGAAGCGTCATCTCACGCGGTCTGCACGTCCAGCACGAACGCTGGTCCAACTGAGGCGCCAGGTGGAAATGGCGTGGCAAGCCATTCCACAGGACTACATTCAGCATCTCTACGATCGTCTCCATGGGAGAATAGCAGTCTGCATTGCTGCGAAAGGTGGATATACACTGTACTAGTGCCGACATTGTGCGTGCTCTGTTGCCTGTGTCTATGTGCGTGTGGTTCTGTCAGTGTGATCATGTGATGTATCTGACCCCAGGAATGTGTCAATAAAGTTTCCCCTTCCTGGGACAATGAATTCACGGTGTTCTTATTTCAATTTCCAGGAGTGTATATTCAACGACGCGTGAGAGCAAGACGTCGCCGTGTATCAGCTATTTACTTCACATAATTTCCTGCGCAGACACAAGGCAGACGAAGCGTTTTCACATGCAACAGCGGCAAGCATCACACATTTCCTCCGTCACGCCATAGACACATCTCAATTCCAATGGCCAGTAACAAGAACCTATACATGCTCTCGCAGCAGAAAAGCCCCAAAACACGACAGTGCACCACCGCGATACCAAACCCGAGGTCCCATCAAGTCACTGCCGGGATCTCTCGCTCACCCTGCTCATAGCGTACAGTCGTCGTACCACAGGCCCCACGGTAAACATCAACGAGCCACCTTCGACCCTGCGAATATTCGCTCCGCTGTCCCGTTTTTCTCTCCGTTAACTACCCGACCACCGGCCTGAATCGCGGAAGGCAAAGATGGTGACCCTATAATCGATGGCAGCGATGCCATTCTAAGTGCGAGAACACTGGCGCCAGCCGCGCCACGGCTCAGCCATCTTCAGGCCCCACACATCATAGTCGCAAAATCGCTGTGCACGGAAGGAGCCATATAACTGGATCCGTGAATCAAATCGCTAAGCAACAGCTCTTGGTGGCCAGGGGTGTGTCTGTGTCGCCTCGCCACCAAGAGCTGTTGCATAGCGATTTGATTCACGGATCCAGTTATATGGCTCCTTCCGTGCACAGCGATTTTGCGACTATGGCGTGTGGGGCCTGAAGATGGCATCAATGTAATCCCGAAACTTGTAGCATATAAGAAGTTCATAAAATAAATTTCTACAATACATGCGTCTGTTGGTAAATTATTGCATCAACATATACTATGGTTGGTTGAAGAATGAGATTTTCACTCTGCAGCGGAGTGTGCGCTGATATGAAACTTCCTGGCAGATTAAAACTGTGTGCCCGACCGAGACTCGAACTCGGGACCTTTGACTTTCGCGGGCAAGTGCTCTACCAACTGAGCTACCCAAGCACGACTCACGCCCGTCCTCACAGCTTCACTTCTGCCAATGCCTCGTCTCCTACCTTCCAAACTTTACAAAAGCTCTTCTGCGAACCTTGCAGAACTAGCACTCCTGAAAGAAAGGATACTGCGGAGACATGGCTTAGCCACAGCCTAGGGGATGTTTCCAGAATGAGATTTTCTCCCTGCAACGGAGTGTGCGCTGATATGAAACTTCCTGGCAGATTAAAACTGTGTTAAAACAGATGAAAAGTAAAACTCACCGGGGATGAGTCGTGCTTCGGTAGCTCAGGTGGTAGAGCACTTGCCCGCGAAAGTCAAAGGTCCCGAGTTCGGGTCTCGGTCGGGCACACAGTTTTAATCTGCCAGGAAGTTTCTTATAGTTGGTTGGTTGGTTTGAGGCAATGGACCAAACAGCGAGGTCGTCAGTCCCATCGGGTTAGGGATGGCTGGTTGGTTGATTCTGGGAACGAGGTCATTGGTCCCATCGGATTAGGGAAGGATGGGGAAGGAGGCCTTTCCCTTTTAAAGAAACCATCCCGGCATTTGCCTGAAGCGATATACGGAAATCACGGAAAACCTACATCAGGATGGTCGGACGCGGGCTTTAACCGTTGCCCTCCCGAACGCGAAGTCAGTGGTAACCACTGCGCCATCTCGCTCGGTCTTAAATTATGAACAGCAGTCATCAGCAATGGTGGCCGAAGACTTCCGGCTCAAGAAGTCACCCTCATTCCGCCGGTGGAGATGTCAGGGCAGTAGATGGGGGGTGAGGGCACTGGCGCGCTAAAGTGGAACTCAGGATTCACCGTGGGAGATGGCTGCGAGCGTCTCAGGAAATCCTTCCTGGTCCTCTCCGAGGCTCGTCTCCTCACTGCTTCCAGAACACTGTTGCAGGCGAATGTTCTGTCGTGGCGCGTCTCGTTATCACTACACTCCTGGAAATGGATAAAAGAACACATTGACACCGGTGTGTCAGACCCACCATACTTGCTCCGGACACTGCGAGAGGGCTGTACAAGCAATGATCACACGCACAGCACAGCGGAAATACCAGGAACCGCGGTGTTGGCCGTCGAATGGCGCTAGCTGCGCAGCATTTGTGCACCGCCGCCGTCAGTGTCAGCCAGTTTGCCGTGGCATACGGAGCTCCATCGCAGTCTTTAACACTGGTAGCATGCCGCGACAGCGTGGATGTGAACCGTATGTGCAGTTGACGGACTTTGAGCGAGGGCGTATAGTGGGCATGCGGGAGGCCGGGTGGACGTACCGCCGAATTGCTCAACACGTGGGGCGTGAGGTCTCCATAGTACATCGATGTTATCGCCAGTGGTCGGCGGAAGGTGCACGTGCCTGTCGACCTGGGACCGGACCGCAGCGACACACGGATGCACGCCAAGACCGTAGGATCCTACGCAGTGCCGTAGGGGACCGCACCGCCACTTCCCAGCAGATTAGGGACACTGTTGCTCCTGGGGTGTCGGCGAGGACCATTCGCAACCGTCTCCATGAAGCTGGGCTACGGTCCCGCACACCGTTAGGCCGTCTTCCGCTCACGCCCCAACATCGTGCAGCCCGCCTCCAGTGGTGTCGCGACAGGCGTGAATGGAGGGACGAATGGAGACGTGTCGTCTTCAACGGTGAGAGTCGCTTCTGCCTTGGTGCCAATGATGGTCGTATGCGTGTTTGGCGCCGTGCAGGTGAGCGCCACAATCAGGACTACATACGACCGAAGCACACAGGGCCAACACCCGGCATCATGGTGTGGGGAGCGATCTCCTACACTGGCCGTACACCTCTGGTGATCGTCGAGGGGACACTGAATAGTGCACGGTACATCCAAACCGTCATCGAACCCATCGTTCTACCATTCCTAGACCGGCAAGGGAACTTGCTGTTCCAACAGGACAATGCACGTCCGCATGTATCCCGTGCCACCCAACATGCTCTAGAAGGTGTAAGTCAACTACCCTGGCCAGCAAGATCTCCGGATCTGTCCCCCATTGAGCATGTTTGGGACTGGATGAAGCGTCATCTCACGCGGTCTGCACGTCCAGCACGAACGCTGGTCCAACTGAGGCGCCAGGTGGAAATGGCATGACAAGCCGTTCCACAGGACTACATCCAGCATCTCTACGATCGTCTCCATGGGAGAATAGCAGCCTGCATTGCTGCGAAAGGTGGATATACACTGTACTAGTGCCGACATTGTGCATGCTCTGTTGCCTGTGTCTATGTGCCTGTGGTTCTGCCAGTGTGATCATGTGATGTATCTGACCCCAGGAATGTGTCAATAAAGTTTCCCCTTCCTGGGACAATGAATTCACGGTGTTCTTATTTCAATTTCCAGGAGTGTATGTACGGCCTCTTCTTGGTTGTCTCTCAGCCACGTAGGCTTGCACTTCACAAGCTGATATTTTAGCTGTCAGCGAATTCAGATTACGCCACAGTTCCTTGTTCCTTGTCAAGTAACAGTCTGTTGCGTGACCAAAAACACTCCTTTATAATAGTAAGTACACTACTGGTAATTAAATCTGCTACACCACGAAGATGATGTGCTACAGATGCGAAATTTAACCGACAGGAAGAAGATGCTGTGATATGCAAATGATTAGCTTCTCAGAGGATTCACACAAGGTTGGCGCCGGTGGCGACACCTACAACGTGCTGACACGAGGGAAGTTTCCAACTGATTTCTCATACACAAACAGCAGTCGATCGGCGTTGCCTGGTGAAATGTTGTGATGCCTCGTGTATGGAGAAGAAATGTGTACCATCACATTTCCGACTTTGATAAAGGTCGGATTGCAGTCTATCGCGACTGCGGTTTATCGTATCGCGACATGGCTGCTCACGTTGGTCGAGATCCAATGGCTGTTAGCAGAATATGGAATCGGTGGGTTCAGGAGGGTAATAGGAACGCCGTGCTGGATCCCAACGGCCTCGTATCACTAGCAGTCGAGATGACAGGCATCTTATCCGCACGGCTGTAACGGATCGTGGAGCCACGTCTCGATCCCTGAATCAACAGATGTGGACGTTTGCAAGACAGCAACCGTCTACACGAACAGCTGGACGACGTTTCCAGCAGCATTGACTATCAGCTCGGAGACCATGGCTGCGGTTACCCTTGACGCTACATGACATACTGGAGCGCCTGCGATGCTGTACTCGACGACGAACCTGGGTGCACGAATGGCACAACGTCATTTTTTCGAATGGATACAGTTTATGTTTACAGCATCATGATGGTCGCATCCGTGTTTGGCGACATCGCGGTGAATACATATTGGAAGCGTGTATTCGTCATACTGGCGTATCACCCGGCGTGATGGTGTAGGATGCCATTGGTTACATGTCTCGGTCACCTCTTGTTCGCATTGACGGCACTTTGAACAGTGGGCGATACATTTCAGATGTGTTACGACCCGTGCCTCTACCCTTCATTCGATACCTGCTAAACCCTACATTTCAGCAGGATAATGCACGACCGCATGTTGTAGGTCTTTTACGGGCCTTTCTGGATACAGAAAATGTTCGACTGCTGCCACGGCCAGCACATTCTCCAGATCTCTCACCAATTGAAAACATCTGGTCAATGGTGGCCGAACAATTGGCTCGTCACAATACGCCAGTCACTACTCTTGATGAACTGTGATATCGTGTTGAAGCTGCATGGGCAGCTGTACCTGTAAACGCCATCCAAAATCTGACGCAATGCCCAGGCGTATCAAGGCCGCTATTATGGCCAGAGGTGGTTGTTCTGGGTACCGATTTCTCAGGATCTGTGCACCCAAATTGAGTGAAAATGTAATCACATGTCAGTTCCAGTATAATATATTTGTTTAATGAATACCCGTTTATCATCTGCGTTTCTTCTTGGTGAAGCAATTTTAATGGCCAGTAGTGTATGTGCAGAGCACCTTCAAGAAACCTTAACCTCTTCATAAAAAATGTGGAAACTCTGTCGTCCCATCTCAGAGTGAAAAAGAATGAAGAGTGGGTGCTGGCAATTTTAATGTAGATTTATTGAAGAGCCCTGCTCGCGAACAATTATTGCAATTAATAACGCTATCATTCAGTTTAATTCCTATTGTGGACTTTACAACTAGGGTATGTACATGTTCTGAGACAGCTATTGACAAATCTAGGGAAAAAAGTCATATCACAAAACTAGTAGTAAATGGGGTATCTGAGCATACCATGCAACATGTCCTGTTAAATGTTGAAACTTGTGAGGACATAAAATCTATTAATCTGACTACAGGAAAGCAATAAATCGGTCGAAAGTTGAGAATTTTAGGAGACTGACGAACTGGATAGATGTTAACAATACTTCTGACTCAAATGGAAAAGTACAAAGCATTCATTCATAAAGTTACTTCCTCTTTTGAAAATGGTTTTCACCTGGAGATAGAACAAACAGAACTCTCCAAATAAAAATTGGATTACATAAGGAATAAAGGTATCACGTGGGACAAAAAGTATACTGTATCTACTGTCTAGGAAAAGCTCTGATCGTAGCACTGTAATGCATTACAAAGAATACTGCAAAATATTTAAACAAGTAATCCAGAAATCAAAGCAGCTTTATTAAGAGAAAAAGGTAATTACACGAGGCAACAAAATAAAAACTATATGGGATATAGTGAAGACACAGAAAGGGGGAAAAAAGGAAGCGCTACAGATAACTCAAAAAATAAATGAGACACTTGTAACAAGTGCATGCAGTGTTGAAACATCTTAAAGAAGCGCTTTGTGTCTGTTACTGACAGCTTGGGGTTATCAGGGTCAGGGAATAGTGCAATTGCATATCTGGCACCAGTCCTTACAAATAACTACAGTGACATCTAAAATCCTTAAAATCAAAGTATTCGAGTGATTATGATAACGAAGTCAATCAAAGAGTGCTCATGTAAGTTGAGTTCTGTCTTAATTTATTTGTGTGATCAATCAGTGGAACATTTCCAGACTGGCTAAAATATGCTGAAGTTAAGCCTTTTTACAAGAAGAGGAATAACGAGATACCATCAATTTACAGACAAATTTCACTTTTGCCAGCTTTTTCAAAAATATTTGAAAAGGTTGTGTTCAAATGTCTACTTAAGCATCTGACTGCAAATAATATAATGTCCAAGTCACATTCTGCGTTCCTTAATGTTTCCGATATTTACAAGTGCAATGAGGAGGATTTAGTTTGTTAGATACAACATTAGAGGCTACTGGCATTTTCTGTGATGTGTCAGAAGTCTTTGACTATGTGAATCACAGCATTCTCTTAAGTAAATTAGAATATTGTGGTGTCACTGGCAGTGCTGCAAAACGTTTCGAGTCTTACCTACCTAACAGAAAACAAAGGGTGTCGTTGCGAAACATCTGTAGATTAAATCCTCATCTGATTAGGAGTTAATTACATGTGGTGTTCCTCAAGGTTCCATTTTCGATCCGTTGCTTTCTCTTGTGTACATTAATGACTTCTTGCTTGTTACACTGCACAGATGGTAAGTTTGTTTTGTTTGCAGATGACAGAAATATTGCAATAAATAGGAAATCAAGTACAGATTTAGAAATAGCTGCTAATCAAATTTTCATTGACATTAATATTCACTGTCATTAGACTTTGAAGGACCTACTGCATGCAGTTCAGAACCTCTAAGAGATTTCCTTCTAGCATGTATATAACGTGCAGATTGGAGAGATTTAAAGTGTTGAATTTCTGGGATTACAACTCGATAATAAATTCAGTTGGGAATAGCAACCACAGAATTGCTGAAGTTCGTAAAAAAAGTCTGTGTTTGCAATGTGAATGATGTCAGATGTAGGAGATATAAATATAAAGAAAGCTTGAATACTTTGCTTAATTTCATTCTACTATGTCATGTGGGATCATGCTCTGGGGTAACTCGTCAAACTGGGAAAAAGTTTTTAGAGTGCAAAAGCGTGCAATAAGACTCATTTGTGGTGTAAATTCAAGAGAATCATGTAGAAACGCGTTCAAGGAACTGGGTATTCTAACTGCTCCTTCTCAGTATATTTATTGCTTAGTGAAATTTGTTTCAAGTAATATGTCTCTATTTCCAACCAATAGCTAAATATGTAGTATCGATACTAGGATTAAGAGCAATCTAAATAAAGACCTAAATTCAAAGTACCTTGCTCCAAAAATTGAAGCACATTTTCAATCAATTGCAAGCAACCACTAAGAACTTGGTTTCAGATCAAACACAGTTTAAACAAAGTTCGAAAAACTTTTTGATAGGCAACTCCTTCTACTCTATATATGAATATCTTAACAGGGACTGTTATACCAGCTTAAGTAAAAATGTCTGTCAGATTTCACTTTTGACAGCACTTGGTACAGCAGTCAAGATTAGGTATTTTGTGTATGACTCATGTTTTAAATTTGGATGACTATGTTTCATTCTGTAAATATTAGCAGTTCTAGTTTACTGTAACGCATTCACATATTTTGACAAATGGTTAGGAAAGTGAGTAGTATATTTAAATGTTTTATGTTTTTTGTGTTATACTTTGTGACTTGTTCCACACCCACAAGAATCATCTCATTTTTGGGTCTATGGAACGAAAACTAAATCTAATGTAATCTAATGTCCAATTCTGTTCTGTAACATCTTGTCTAATGTCACATTCCCAGACGATGTGATCAGGGGTGCCGATTGCTCCGCATTCACAAGTGTCAAGACGAGGTTGGCCTGTACGCTTTTGTGCTGTACGTGTCCCTTCACGTTTCCACTTCACTAGCGGTGGCAATTTATTCTGATTTTTTGAGTTTCTCGTTCCTGACAATGTTACTTTTAGTGTGTGTGCTGATGTCGTTAGTTCGTATTGTAGAAAATCACTACAGCAATCACGGGATTCCCAAGCTATGCAACAGTCATTGGACGTGGTAAGCAAAGAAAAGATGTCGTTTGCTGTACTAGACCAACTATTCAGTGTCTCAGGAAATACACTTCTAAGAATAGTTCGTAGAGACAATGCGATGCTACTGTCTTGGCAACTTTAGATGTGTTCTCAACCAAGAGCAAGAGTAAGAACGGTTTAATAACACTTTTGACATGCAACGAAGATATAACGGCATATCAGTAAGTGATTGCAGTTTGGTGTTTCAGCTTGCTGAATGGAATAATCTACCACAGCCAGCCAACAAAAAGAAAACGAAAAAGATACCAGACAGGAATCGGTTGATTCAGTTTAGGAAGAGATATCCAAATATAAATTTTTGAAGACCAAATTCCATTCATATGAGTCTTATTTTTCCTTTTCTGGGTCTCTGTCTATTTTGCCCTACCTACTGGGCAAAGTATTTATTTTGCAGACGTTCATTTAAGCTCACTTTTTTACTATGAATGTAGCATCTGAATAATAGTTAAGGAATGTATACGGTTTATACACTTACAGTACATTTCATATGCTTATATCTGACAGGGTGCCAGAAAAAAATAGCATTTTTTTAGGATAGCCACTTTGCCCAGCTTGTCCTATGATTTCATAATAGCCTCAGCCTCTCGCCAACGGTCTCGTTCAGTTGGCATAGTACGTGGTTCAGACATTGAAGAAATTCCACAAAATGACATTCAGAAGCTGTCTGATTCCATGCCACAGTGAGTATCCGTGCTCATGGTGATCAAATCAACAGTAATCAGATCCAAACGGAAGAAATGTTTAAACATTTAATACCCGTGATGTGATGAAGGCTTCCACGAAGTTTGATACACATCAGACTGGCGCTGCACGGTGAAAACCTTTCCATTTTTAGCGGCGTGTATTGAACCATATTTAACCATCACAATACCAAGAGTGTACTGTGCCAGGGGGGGGGGGGCACTTTATTCCCACGTTTTCAAAAATATTGTAATCATCTAGTCTTGTACTTTATAATTCAAAATTTTGTAAATTTTTTACTGTTTGTGATCATTTCTTGCACCATATCCAAAACTGTTTCAAATTTTTCGGTAAAGTTCAAATAAAAACGTCAACTCTTAGCAGTATACATGACTTTTCCCAACGAATGCCATATTCGTATTTTCAGGTTTAGGACCCTTCTTACACATTTATGCAGAGTGATTCAGTTGGCCTGCCGATGGATTTTATGCAATTCACAACGCCTTCAAATACCACACACAAGATTTTCCTTTTCTCACTCACTTAGTCCTACACAAAAAATCACAGGAATTTTTTGTAGGAAATGTAATGTACTTAAAATTTATACCAGGATAAGCTTTCGCTAGAGGCCATAGTTTTAAAAGTATTCAAGAAAAACGTACGGATAGGGCCTTCAAGCGCGTTTTCCTCGAAAATTGTGGTCTCCAGCGAAAATGTATCCCAGCACAAAACTTGACTACATTACAATTCCTTCAAAGAGATCTTGTTCTTTTTTCTGTAGGACTAATAGTTTGCGCTTAGCGAGCGAGAGAATGTGAAAATCTCGCACGTGGGTTTTGAAGGGATTGCGGGTTACATAGAACCCATCACTGGGGGCGGCTCATTCTCTCTGTATATCGCCTAAACGTATGTCGTGAATTAAAATCAACGTATTAAAACCGTATGCCGGACCGAGACTCGAACTCGCGACCTTCGCCTTTCGCGGGCAAGTGCTCTATCAACTGAGCTACCCAAGCGCGACTCAGGCCCCCTCCTCACAGCTTTACTTCTGTCAGTACCTCGTCTCCTACCATCCAAACTTTACAGAAGCTCTACTGCAAATCTTGCAGAACTAGCACTCCTGAAAGAAAGTATATTGCGGAGACATGGCTTAGGCACAGCCTGGGGGATGTTTCCAGAATGCGATTTTCACTCTGCAGCGGAGCGTGCGTATTCAGCGCACACGCCGCTGCAGAGTGAAAATCTCATTCTGAAATCAACATAACTTAAAGAAACTTGTATTTTTAATTTTTTTGTGTTGGTCATTATGTATAGCTTCCCCTTGGAGTGCAATTTGTGGACAATGACTCGTGCTAAGATTGTGCTAGAAGATATTTTCAGGCTCTGGACCCTACTTATCGCTCAGTACCTCCTTAAAAAGTACATCGAAAAACACTAAAAATGACGCCTCAAGGAAAGAATTGTCTGAATGGGACGCAAATAAGTAGATGTGACAAGCAAACTATTCAGTTTCAGAAAAATAGGGTAATTTATACGAGACAAAGAGCTTCACAAATTCGGTAAGTCAATAACGCGTTAGCCAACTTCCGGTCTTGCGCTTGGCATCGACTGATGCAGTTGTTGGACGCCCTCCTGAGGGACGTCGTGCCAAATTCTGTCCAATTGGGGCCTTACATCTTCAAAATCAAACGTTCCCAGTTTGGGAAACACATCATCGGTAGTCATCAGGGCTCACTTTGAAGCGGGACTCATCACTGAAGACAGTTCTACTCCAGTCAATGAGATACCAAGCCGAAAGAGTCTGGAGACGTCCCCGACAGTGTTGGGAAACCAACCAGACTATTGCCCGCCGTATAGCCCGACAGCCAGGAGTGATGATCGGATGTGCGGTTTCACTCCATAGCTGAACCCCCTTTGTCAGTCTTGGCACCCTTTCAACACAGAGGTGCGTCGACGATATTTCTACGCCGCGTTTTGTTACCCTTCATGGCAAGGCAGCCTGTGCTTACACTTCAGCAAGATAATTCCCACCTGCACAAGGAAACAGTTTCTACCGCTCTTCTTCATGCTTGCCAAACCCTACGTTGTCTGCCGGCCGTGGTGGCCGAGAGGTTCTAGGCGCTACAGTCTGGAACCGCGTGACCACTACGGTCGCAGGTTCGAATCCTGCTTCGGGCATGGATGTGTGTGATGTCCTTAGGTTAGTTAGGTTTAAGTAGTTCTAAGTTCTAGGGAACTGATGACCTCAGAAGGTAAGTCCCATAGTGGTCAGAGCCATTTGGACCATTTTTGAACCCTACCAAGAGCAGTTGAACGGAATGGACAGTGTCTTGAAAGGAGGATATAAGATGAACATTAACAAAAGCAAAACGAGGATAATGGAATGTAGTCAAATTAAATCGGGTGATGCTGAGGTAATTAGACTAGGAAATGAGACACTTAAAGTAGTAAAGGAGTTTTGCTATTTAGGAAGTAAAATAACTGATGATGGTCGAAGTAGAGAGGATATAAAATGTAGACTGGCAATGGCAAGGAAAGCGTTTCTGAAGAAGAGAAATTTGTTAACATCGAATATAGATTTATGTATCAGGAAGTCGTTTCTGAAAGTATTTGTTTGGAGTGTAGCCATGTATGGAAGTGAAACATGGACGATAACTAGTTTGGACAAGAAGAGAATAGAAGCTTTCGAAATGTGGTGCTACAGAAGAATACTGAAGATAAGGTGGATAGAGCACGTAACTAATGAGGAGGTATTGAATAGGATTGGGGAGAAGAGAAGTTTGTGGCACAACTTGACCAGAAGAAGGGATCGGTTGGTAGGACATGTTTTGAGGCATCAAGGGATCACAAATTTAGCATTGGAGGGCAGCGTGGAGGGTAAAAATCGTAGAGGGAGACCGAGAGATGAGTACACTAAGCAGATTCAGAAGGATGTAGGTTGCAGTAGGTACTGGGAGATGAAGAAGCTTGCACAGGATAGAGTAGCATGGAGAGCTGCATCAAACCAGTCTCAGGACTGAAGACAACAACAACAACAACAACCTTGTCCAACAAGGTCGCTAGATCTCAACTGGAACGTTTGGACTATTATGGGCAGGGCCTTCCAACCAGCTCGGGATTCTGACCATGTACGGCGCCAATTGGACAGAATTTGGCATTATATGATTAGAAGGACATCTAAATCTAACAGCTCTGTCAGTCAATGCCTAGCCGAATAACTGCGTGCAGGGGGTGGATCAACACCATACCTGTGCACTTCATTCCTCAGGAGGCATCCAACAACTCAGTCGATGCAAAGCCCAAGGGCTGGGAGGAGGCCAACACGTTATTGACTTGCTGAATGTGAAGCTCTACTCTCGAATAAATTACCCCATTTTTCTGAAATTGTAATAATATATTTCTCACATCTATCGATTTGCATCATTCAGATAACTCTTTCTACAGGCATCGTTTTTTTGTTTTACATTGTACTTTTTAAGTGGGTACTGATCAATAAGTGGGGTCCAGAACCACAAAATATCTTTTAGCATAGTCTTAGCACCAATGCATTTTCCATAAACTGCACACCAGGGGATGTGTACTTTATGACCAACACAAAAATATACAATTTTTTTAAGTGTTGTTGATTTTCGTTCACAACATACATTGTGAATATACAGGGTGTTACAAAAATGTACGGCCAAACTTACACACAAAGAAAGAAAATATGTTATGTGGACATGTGTCCGGAAACGCTTACTTTCCATGTTAGAGCTCATTTTATTACTTCTCTTCAAATCACATTAACGATGAAATGGAAACACACAGCAACAGAACGTACCAGCGTGACTTCAAACACTTTGTTACAGGAAATGTTCAAAATGTCCTCCGTTAGCGAGGATACATGCATCCACCCTCCGTCGCATGGAATCCCTGATGCGCTGATGCAGCCCTGGAGAATGGCGTATCGTATCACAGCCGTCCAAAATACGAGCACCGCGGTTGCGTAGACAAGAGCTTTCAAATGCCCCCATAAATGAAAGTCAAGAGGGTTTAGGTCAGGAGAGCGTGGAGGACATGGAATTGGTCCTACTCTACCAATCCAACGGTCACCGAATCTGTTGTTCAGAAAGGTACGAACACTTCGACTGAAATGTGCAGGAGCTCCATCGTGCATGAACCACATGTTGTGTCGTACTTGTAAAGGCACATGTTCTAGCAGCACAGGTAGAGTATCCCGTATGAAATCATGATAACGTGCTCCATTGAGCGTAGGTGGAAGAACATGGGGCCCAATCAAGACATCACCAACAATGCCTGCCCAAACGTTCACAGAAAATCTGTGTTGATGACGTGACTGCACAATTGCGTGCGGATTCTCGACAGCCCACACATGTTGATTGTGAAAATTTACAATTTGATCACGTCGAAATGAAGCCTCATCCGTAAAGAGAACATTTGCACTGAAATGAGGATTGACACATTGTTGGATGAACCATTCGCAGAAGTGTACCCGTGGAGGCCAATCAGCAGCTGATAGTGCCTGCACACGCTGTGCATGGTACGGAAACAACTGGTTCTCTCGTAGCACTCTCCACACAGTGACGTGGACAACGTTACCTTGTACAGCAGCAACTTCTCTGACGCTGACATTAGTGTTATCTTCAACTGCACGTAGAATTGCCTCGTCCATTGCAGGTGTCCTCGTCGTTCTAGGTCTTCCCCAGTCGCGAGTCAAAGGCTGGAATGTTCCGTGCTCCCTAAGACGCCGATCAATTGCTTCGAACGTCTTCCTGTCGGGACACCTTCGTTCTGGAAATCTGTCTCGATACAAATGTACCGCGCCACGGCTATTGCCCCGTGCTAATCCATACGTAAAATGGGCATCTGCCAACTCCGCATTTGTAAACATTGCACTGACTGCAAAACCAGGTTCGTGATGAACACTAACCTGTTGATGGTACGCACTGATGTGCTTAATGCTAGTACTATAGAGCAATGAGTCGCATGTCAACACAAACACCGAAGTCAACATTACTTTCCTTCAATTGGGCCAACTGGCGGTGAATCGAGGAAGTACAGTACATACTGACGAAACTAAAATGAGCTCTAACATGGGAATTAAGCGTTTCCGGACACATGTCCACGTAACATCTTCTCTTTATTTGTTTGTGAGAAATGTTTCCTGAGAGTTTGGCCATACCTTTTTGTAACACCCTGTATACGGAGCGATTCAGCTGCCCCTAACGATGTGTTTTGTAAGAAGGCTGCTTAGGTTTTTATGTTGGTGACGCCACGTAGCGCTCTGTATGAAAATCGCTGACTGTGCTGTGTGCAGTCTGTGGCTGGTTGGACTCAGTGTTGGAATATTCGCTATTGTAGTGTTGGGCAGTTGGATGTGAACAGCGCGTTGCGTTGGGCAGTTGGAGGTGAGCCGCCACCAGTGGTGGATGTGAGGAGAGAGATGCCAGAGTTTTGAGAACGGAAGATCTGGACAGGTGTCCGTCAGAAAAAAGAAATTTCTTTAATTGGATGTCACAAAATATATATATAAATGACTTTTGAACGCTATTAAGGTAAATACATTGTTTGTTATCTATCAAAATCTTTCGTTTGCTAACTATGCCTATCAGTAGTTAGTGCCTTCAGTAGTTTGAACCTTTTATTTAGCTGGCAGTATTGGCGCTCGCTGTATTGCAGCAGTTCGAGTAACGCAGATTTTTGTGAGGTAAGTGATTCATGAAACGTATAGGTTATGATCAGAATAAATAAAGAGAAAACAGTACGTTGAGCTTTGCTCAGATGTTTGAAAATCAAATAACGTAAGAGTTTTTTCCAGCACTGTCATTCTTAATTTTGCAAAGGGGACGTTTCAGTTTCATGTAACCCACAACGCTTTCGAAAACCACGTGCGAGATTTTCATATTCTCTCGTTCACAATGCGCAAGCTATTAGCCCTACAGAAAAAAATGAACAGGGCCTTTTTGTAGGAAATTTGAATGTACTCAAACTTTGTGCTGGGATAATTTTTCGCTGGTGGCCACGGTTTTCGAGTTTGAAGGTCACAACTGTACATTTTTCTTGAATAATTCTAAAACAACGGCCACCGGCGAAAACGTATCCTGGTACAAAATTTAAGTACATCTACATCTACAGCTAGATGATTACTCCCCAATTCACATTTAAGTGCTTGGCAGAGGGTTCATCGAATCACAATCATTCTAACTCTTTACCATTCCACTCCCGAACAGCGCGCGGGAAAGACGAACACCTAAACCTTTCAGTTCGAGCTCTGATTTCTCTTATTTTATTTTGATGATCATTCCTATCTATGTAGGTTGGGCTCAACAAAATATTTTCGCACTCGGAAGATAAAGTTGGTGACTGAAATTTCATAAATAGATCTCGCCGCGACGAAAAAAGTCTTTGCTTTAATGACTTCCATTCCAACTCGCGTATCATATCTGCCACACTCTCTCCCCTATTATGTGATAATACAAAACGAGCTGCCCTATTTTGCACCCTTTCGATGTCCTCCGTCAATTCCACCTGGTAAGGATCCCACACCGCGCAGCAATATTCTAACAGAGGACGAACGAGTGTAGTGTAAGCTGTGTCGTTAGTGGACCTGTTGCATCTTCTAAGGGTCCTGCCAATGAAACGCAACCTTTGGCTCGCCTTCCCCACAATATTATCTATGTGCTCTTTCCAACTGAAGTTGTTCGTAATTTTAACACCCAGGTACTTAGTTGAATTAACAGCCTTGAGAATTGTACTATTTATCAAGTAATCGAATTCCAACGGATTTCTTTTGGAACTCATGTGGATCACCTCACACTTTTCGTTATTTAGCGTCAACTGCCACCTGCCACACCATACAGCAATCTTTTCTAAATCGCTTTGCAACTGATACTGGTCTTCGGATGACCTTACTAGACGGTAAATTACAGCATCATTTGCGAACAACCTAAGAGAACTGCTCAGATTGTCACACAGGTCATTTATATAGATCAGGAACAGCAGAGGTCCCACGACGCTTCCCTGGGGACTGATATCACTTCAGTTTTACTCGATGATTTGCCGTTTACTACTACGAACTGCGACCTTCCTGACAGGAAATCACGAATCCAGTCGCACAACAGAGACGATACCCCACAGCCCCGCAGCTTGATTACAAGTCGCTTGTGAGGAACGGTGTCAAAAGCTCTCCGGAAATCTATAAATACGAAATCAACTTCAGATCCCCTGTCGATGGCGGACATTACTTCGTGCGAATAAAGAGCTAGCTGCGTTGCACAAGAAAGATGTTTTGCGAAACCATGCTGATTTCGTATCAATAGATCGTTCCCTTCGAGGTGATTCATAATGTTTGAGTACAGTACACGCTCCAAAACCCTGTTGTTGTTGTTGTGGCCTTCAGTCCTGAGACTGGTTTGATGCAGCTCTCCATGCTAATCTATCCTGTGCCAGATCCTTCATCTCCCAGTACCTACTGCAACCTACATCCTTCTGAATCTGCTTGGTGTATTCATCTCTTGGTCTCCCTCTACGCTTTTTACCCTCCACACTGCCCTCCAATGCTAAATTTGTGATACCTTGATGCCTCAGGACATGTCCTACCAACTGATCCCATCTTCTAGTCAAGTTGTGCCACAAACTTCTCTTCTCCCCAATCCTATGCAATACCTCCTCATTAGTTACGTGATCTACCCACCTAATCTTCAACATTCTTCTGTAGCACCACATTTCGAAAGCTTCTATTCTCTTCTTGTCCAAACTATTTATTGTCCATGTTTCACTTCCATACATGGCTACACTCCATATAAATACTTTCAGAAACGACTTCCTGACACTTAAATCTATACTCGATGTTAGCAAATTTCTCTTCTTCAGAAACGCTTTCCTTGCCATTGCCAGTCTACATTTTATATCCTCTCTACTTCGACCATCATCAGTTATTTTGCTCCCCAAATAGCAAAACTCCTTTACTATTTTAAGTGTCTCATTTCCTAGTCTAATTCCCTCAGCATCACCTGATTTAATTCGACTACATTCCATTATCCTCGTTTTGCTTTTGTTGATGTTCGTCTTATATCCCCCTTTCAAGACACTGTACATTGCGTTCAACTGCTCTTCCAGGTCCTTTGCTGTCTCCAAAACCCTACTGCATTATATTTCCCACAAAAACAGAAGTTGTTGACTCGCTCGTTTTGTGATGCTCTGTCTCTTGAATAAACCATCCAGTTCTTGTAACATTTGTTTGTCTGTGCATCACATCTACCGATTCCTTCGTGGTGCATGGCTGTTCCTCTTTCTTTTTCTTTCTTGGCGTGTATATTGTTAATAAATTTAAGAACAAGGGACGAAATATGTTCCTTCTTTCTTAATTTCCTTTTTTTTTTGTGGTGTTCATCCCCTCGGTATTGTACGTCATGGAAAATGAGTTGGTATAGCTAGGATTAATCTGAGGCCAGATGATGTACGGTGCGTGTATTCTAGAGATCTTTAGGACAGGTAAAGTGCTGTATCGCCCGTGGCATCACGGATGTGCACAGCTGCTAACGAGCGCCAAAGACGGCCAAGGCCTGCGGGGAAGTTTTGGGCAGAGCGCGCGACACAATGCCCCGTTAATCCAGGGCGTGTCCCCGCGGTCCCGCGACTACAAAAGGCAGCGGCTGGTGTTTCCCGGCACCTGTCTGCAGTCGACGCAGCTCAACACACCCAGCCGTCCAGCCATGAAGATCCTCGCAGTGAGTACCGCACGCCTCTCTAGCCTCTTGTTGTTGTGGTCTTCAGTCCTGAGACTGGTTTGAAGCAGCACTCCACGCTATGCTGTGCAAGTTTCTTCATTTCCCAGTACCTACTACAGCCTACATCCTTCTCAATCTGCTTAGTGTATTCATCTCTTGGTCTCCCTCTACGATTTTTACCCTCCACACCGCCCTCCAGTACTAAATTAGTGATCCCTTGATGCCTCAGAACATGTCCTATCAACTGATCCCTTCTTCTTGTCAAGTTGTGCCACAAACTTCTCTTCACCCCAATCCTATTCAATACTTCCTCAGTAGTTATGTGATCTACCCATCTAATCTTCAGCATTCTTCTGTAACACCACATTTCGAAAGCTTCTATTCTCTTCTTGTCTAAGCTTTTCATCGTCCATGTTTCACTTCCATACATGGCTACACTCCATACAAACACATGCAGAAACGATTTCCTGACACTTAAATCTATAGTCGATGTTAACAAATTTCTCTCCTTCAGAAACGCTTTCCTTGCCTTTGCCAGTCTA
The DNA here is from genome assembly GCF_023897955.1 of Schistocerca gregaria. Lineage (NCBI taxonomy): Eukaryota > Metazoa > Arthropoda > Insecta > Orthoptera > Acrididae > Schistocerca > Schistocerca gregaria. The sequence continues at coordinate 110,365,243 of NC_064928.1, read as the reverse complement.
CATTTTGTATCTTCTCTACTTCGACCATCATCATTTATTTTGCTCCCCAAATAGAAAAACTCGTTTACTACTTTAAGTGCCTCATTTCCTAATCTAATTCCCTCAGCATTACCCGACATAATTCCACTACATTCCATTATCCTCGTTTTGGTTTTGTTAATGTTCATCTTATATCCTTCATTCAAGACACTGTCCATTCCGTTCAACTGCTGTTCCAAGTGTTTTGCTGTCTCTGACAGAATTACAATGTCAGCGGCAAACCTCAAAGTTTTTATTTCTTCTCCATGGATTTTAATACCTACTCCAAATTTTTCTTTTGTTTCCTTTACTGCTTGCTCAATATACAGATTGAATAACATTGGGGAGAGGCTACAACCCTGTCTCACTCCATTCCCAACCACTGCTTCCCTTTGATGTCCCTCCACTCTTATAACTGCCATCTGGCCTCTGTACAAATTGTAAATGGCCTTTCGTTCCCTGTATTTTACCCCTGCCACTTTCAGCATTTGAAAGAGAGTATTCCAGTCAACATTGTCAAAAGCTTTCTCCAAGTCTAGAAATGCTAGAAACGTAGGTTTGCCTTTCCTTAATCTTCCTTCTAAGATAAGTCGTAAGGTCAGTATTGCCTCACGTGTTCCAATATTTCTACGGAATCCAAACTGATCTTCCCCGAGGTCGGCTTCTACCAGTTTTTCCATTCGTCTGTAAAGAATTCGCGTTAGTATTTTGCAGCCGTGGCTTATGAAACTGATAGTTCTGCAATTTTCACATCTGTCAACACCTTCTTTCTTTGGGATTGGAATTATTATATTCTTCTTGAAGTCTGAGGGTACTTCGCCTGTCTCCTACATCTTGCTCACCAGGTGGTAGAGTTTTGTCAGGGCTGGCTCTCCCAAGGCTATCAGTAGTTCTAATGGAATGTTGTCTACTGGCGGGACCTTGTTTCGACTCAGGTCTTTCAGTGCTCTTTCAAACTCTTCACGCAGTATCATATCTCCCATTTCAATTTCATCTACATTCTCTTCCACTTCCATAATACTGGCTTCAAGAACATAGCCTTTGTATAGACCCTCTATATACTCTTTCCACCTTTCTGCCTTCCCTTCTTTGCTTAGAATTGGGTTTCCATCAGAGCTCTTGATATTCATACAAGTGGTTCTCTTTTCTCCAAAGGACTCTTTAATTTTCCTGTAGGCTGTATCTATCTTACTCCTAGTGAGATAAGCCTCTACATCCTTACATTTGTCCTCTAGCCATCCCTGCTTAGCCATTTTGCACTTCCTGTCGATCTCATTTTTGAGACGTTTGTATTCATTTTTGCCTGCTACATTTAGTGCATTTTTGTATTTTCGTCTTTCATCAATTAAATTCAGTATCTCCTCCGTTACCCAAGGATTTCTAGTAGCCTTCGTCTTTTTACCTACTTGATCCTCTGCTGCCTTCACTATTTCATCTCTCAAAGCTACCCATTCTTCTTCTACTGTATTTCTTTCCCCCATTCTTGTCAATCGTTCCCTAATGCTCTCCCTGAAACTCTCTACAACCTCTGGTTCTGTCAGTTTATCCAGGTCCCATCTCCTTAAATCCCCACCTTTTTGCAGTTCCTTCAGTTTTAATCTACGGGTCATAACTAATAGACTGTGGTCCACATCTGCCCCTGGAAATGTCTTACAATTTAAAACCTGGTTCCTAAATCTCTGTTTTACCGTTATATAAACTATCTGAAACCTGTCAGTATCTCCAGGCTTCTTCCATGTATACAACCTTCATTTATGACTCTGGAACCAAGTGTTAGATATGATTAAGTTATTCTCTGTGCAAAATTATACCAGGCGGCTTCCTCTTTCATTTCATATTCATCTACTACGTTTCCTTCTCTTCTTTTTCCTACTATCGAATTCCAGTCACCCATGACAATTAAAATTCCTCTCCCTTCACTATTGAATAGTTTCTTTTATCTCGTCATACATTTCATCTATCTCTTCGTCATCTGCGGAGCTAGTCGGCATATAAACCTTTGCTGGTGTGGTAGGCGTGGGCTTTGTACCTATCTTGGCCACAATAATGCGTTCACTATGCTGTTTGTAGTAGTTTGCTCGCATTTCTATTTTTTATTCATTATTAAACCTACTCCTGCATTACCCCTATTTTATTTTGTATTTATAACCCTATAACCTATATATTGTTATTCCGTTACAAATGAGGCAGATGAGATTAGAATGAACAGCAACAATTTTGACAACGACCTGTAAAATGCACTTAGCAGGGTGTGGGGGCAGATGTCGATATCAAGCAGCGACGTATGCTTGACGCTTATAGGGAGCCCGCAGCGGCAGCCTCAAACGTGGCGCCGACCCCTCACGCCCCCTGACGTCACTCGGTGCCGCGGCGGCTGGAGCTGCTACGAGCTGACCAACTCGCCTTCCGCGTAAAAGCGCCGTTCGACCAGCTCTGATTGGTGCAAAAGGCTGCAATCGTGGCTATACAGGGTGTTTCAGAAGTGGTAGTCAATATTCAGGGATGTGACACGAATGATCTATCGAAACAAAAAAGGTCAAGTAAACATGGGCTCTAAAACGCGTATCTTAAGAGCTATCAACAGTTCTTTATCTCCGATACTGTGGAACAAATGTACTGGAAGCTTTTTATTTTTTGCTTTCCATGTTTTGGCAAGTGGTAGTGTGGACGAAAACAAGGAAAAAATGTCCAGTAAAAATGTGCTCTAAAATGGATACCTTACAAGTTATGAGCACTCGTTCAGTAGAAGAGTTGTGTTTCAAAGTAGCGAAGATGAACAAGTGCTTGTAGCTGTTAAGTTATGCATTTTAGACCCCATGTTTACTGAACATTTGTTTCTTCTTTTGGTTCATAGTACCACTTCACACAATATGGAAAGCAAAGAGCTGGCAGTTGAAGGGATTTGTTTTACAGTACCAAAGATAAAAAGTTGCTCATAGGTCTTAAGATATGCGTTTACTTGACTTTTTCGTTTCGAATGATCATTCGTGTTACATCCCTGAATATTGACCCTCATTTCTGAAACACCCTGTATAATCTGAAAACCGTCTGGTGGTTTTTACTTCTGACGACGATGGCGGAGATAGCCATCGAAAGCTTGACTGTTTTATTCGAAATGGCGCGGCTCGAAAACCGAGAATATTTTATTGAGATAATTTTTGTTGTGTTTGCAGAAGAGCCAATACCGTGTTGCTGGTGGAGGCCGAAATGCATGCGTTTTAGCTCACGCAGGCTGGCGTGAGGAGGGAAGAACTATACTGACGTGAGGTCTGGAACATGACAAGGAATTAGAATTCAGAAAGCGGACGTAATTAGTTTGATACTTAAGTTTAATCCATTAATGATGAACGTCGCTCTTGACAGTACTTGATTCACCATATTATCTGTTCATAATGCATTCGTAGTAACTGAATATGGCGCCTTGGTAGTTCGTAGCAAAGGACGTAGCTGAAGGCTATGCTAAACTGTCTATTTTTTTCTCTCTCTCTCTCTGGGGGCGTGGGGGGGGGGGGGGGGGGGTAGGGAACAGACCAAACAGCGAGGTCATCGGCCTCATCGGTTCAGGAAAGGACGGGGAAGGAAGTCGGCCGTGCCCTTTCAAAGGAACCATCCCGGCATTTGCCTGGAGCGATTCAGGGAACTCACGGAAAACCTAAATCAGGATGGCCGGACGCGGGATTGAACCGTCGTCCTCCCGAATGCGAGTCCAGTATGCTAACCACTGCGCCACCTCGCTCGGTGCTAAACTGTTGCCTCTGCAAATGAGAGCGTATGTACTCAGTGAGCCATCGCTAGCAAAGTCGGCTGTACAATTAGGGCGAGTGCTAGGGAGTCTCTCTAGACTAGACCTGCCGTGTGGCGGCGCTCGGTCTGCGATCACTGATAGTGGCGACACGCGGGTCCGACGTATACTAACGAACCGCGGCCGATTTAAAGGCTACCACCTAGCAAGTGTTGTGTCTGGCGGTGACACCACAATTTTCGTTCTCGAATTCTTATCGTCGTACAGTTCTTCTGTGTGTACTAAATGGTTCAAATGGCTCTGAGCACTATGGGACCTAACATCTGAGGTCATCAGTCCCCTAGAACTTAAACCTAACTAACGTAAGGACATCACACACATCCATGCCCCAGCGAGGACACATGTCGCCATGGTGTATCAGTAACATTCCCTCTTTATTTTTCACTACTACAGGTCTGTACACGTGATTTTCATTACACCGGACCGCCGGCCGCCCTGTTGCAGGTGCTGCTGTTGGTGGTGCTGGCGCTGGCCGCCTGCTCGGCCGCCTTCGCCCCCGCCGCCGCCGCCGCCCCCGGGCGCGACAAGCGCGGCGTGCTGCTGGCCGCCCCCCACGTGGTGGCCGCCCCCGCCGTCGTGCCGGCCGCCCGCGTCGTCGCCGCCGCCGTGCACGGTCCCATCATCTACGGCTGACCACCGCTGTAGCCCTGCCCTCCACTTACCGGAAATAAACGGCAGTCGACTGCTTAGAGCATAATCTGACTACTCTTCTTTGTTACCTCTCCTCCTCATTCCTTACAGACTGACTCATTTCAAAATTGTGCTGTCGAAAGCCCTCCACGTCGTGTAAAAGTATAACATAAATTTCAAACAAACGATGAACAAGTTTCACCAAGACTTGTATACCAAATGGGTTGTATCTTGAACGCATTGCAATACCTCATTTTCTGTTTAAGGAGGCACACATATACGAAGTAGACATATAAATCATATATATTTCACACACTCACACGTGAAGACACATGCAAACACACACACATATACAGGATGTTTCAAAAATGACCGGTATATTTGAAACGGCAATACAAACTAAACGAGCAGCGATAGAAATACACCGTTTGTTGCAATATGCTTGGGACAACAGTACATTTTCAGGCAGACAAACTTTCGAAATTACAGTAGTTACAATTTTCAACAACAGATGGCGCTGCAAGTGATGTGAAAGATATAGAAGACAACGCAGTCTGTGGGTGCGCCATTCTGTACGTCGTCTTTCTGCTGTAAGCGTGTGCTGTTCACAACGTGCAAGTGTGCTGTGGACAACATGGTTTATTCCTTAGAACAGAGGATTTTTCTGGTGTTGGAATTCCACCGCCTAGAACACAGCGTTGTTGCAACAAGACGAAGTATTCAAGGGAGGTTTAATGTAACCAAAGGACCGAAAAGCGATACAATAAAGGATCTGTTTGAAAAATTTCAACAGACTGGGAACGTTACGGGTGAACGTGCTGGAAAGGTAGGGCGACCGCGTACGGCAACCACAGAGGGCAACGCACAGCTAGTGCAGCAGGTGATCCAACAGCGGCCTCGGGATTCCGTTCGCCGTGTTGCAGCTGCGGTCCAAATGACGCCAACGTCCACGTATCGTCTCATGCGCCAGAGTTTACACCTCTATCCATACAAAATTCAAACGCAGCAACCCCTCAGCGCCGCTACCATTGCTGCACGAGAGACATTTGCTAACGATATAGTGCACAGGATTGATGACGGCGATATGCATGTGGGCAGCATTTGCTTTACTGACGAAGCTTATTTTTACCTGGACGGCTCCGTCAATAAACAGAACTGGCGCATATGGGGAAGCGAAAAGTCCCATGTTGCAGTCCCATCGTCCCTGCACCTTCAAAAACTACTGGTCTGGGCCGCCATTTCTTCCAAAGGAATCATTGGCCCATTTTTCAGATCCGAAACGATTACTGCATCACGCTATCTGGACATTCTTCGTGAATTTGTGGCGGTACAAGCTGCCTTAGACGACACTGCGAACACCTCGTGGTTTATGCAAGATGGTGCCCGGCCACATCGCACGGCCGACGTCTTTAATTTCCTGAACGAATATTTCGACCATCGTGTGATTGCTTTGGGCTATCCGAAACATACAGGAGGCGGCGTGGATTGGCCTCCATATTCGCCAGACATGAACCCTTGTGACTTCTTTCTGTGGGGACACTTGAAAGACCAGGTGTACCGCCAGAATCCAGAAACAATTGAACAGCTGAAGCAGTACATCTCATCTGCATGTGAAGCCTTTCCGCCAGACACATTGTCAAAGGTTTCGGGTAATTTCATTCAGAGACTACGCCATTTTATTGCTACGCATGGTGGATATGTGGAAAATATCGTACTATAGAGTTTCCCAGACCGCAGCGCCATCTGTTGTTGACAATTGTAACTACTGTAATTTCGAAAGTTTGTCTGCCTGAATATGCACTGTTGTCCCAAGCATATTGCAACAAACGGTGTATTTCTATCGCTGCTCGTTTAGTTTGTATTGCCGTTTCAAATATACCGGTCATTTTTGAAACACCCTATATATATATATATATATATATATATATAGTGTTAGAAAAAGGTACGGCCAAACTTTCAGGAAACATTCCTCACACTCACAGAAAGAAAATATGTTATGTGGACATGTGTCCGGAAACGCTTACTTTCCATGTTAGAGCTCTTTTTATTACTTCTCTTCAAATCACATTAATCATGGAATTGAAACACACAGCAACAGAACATACCAGCGTGACTTCAAACACTTTGTTACAGGAAATGTTCAAAATGTCCTCCGTAAGCGAGGATACATGCATCCATCCTCCGTCGCATGGAATCCCTGATGCGCTGATGCAGTCCTGGAGAATGGGGTATTGTATCACAGCCGTCCACAATACGAGCACGAAGAGTCTCTACATTTGGTACCGAGATTGCGTAGACAAGAGCTTTCAAATGCCCCCATAAATGAAAGTCAAGAGGGTTGAGTTCAGGAGAGCGCGGAGGCCACGGAATTGGTCCGCCTCTACCAATCCAGCGGTCACCGAATCTGTTGTTGAGAAGCGTACGAACACTTCGACTGAAATGTGCAGGTGCTCCATCGTGCGTGAACCACATGTTGTGTCGTACTTGTAAAGGCAAATGCTCTAGCAGGTAGAGTATCCCGTATGGAATCATGATAACGTGCTCCATTGAGCGTAGGTGGGAGAACATGGGGCCCAATCAAGACATCACCAACAATGCCTGCCCAAACGTTCACAGAAAATCTGTGTTGATGACGTGATTGCACAATTTCGTGCAGATTCTCGTCAGCCCACATTGGCTGATTGTGAAAATTTACAATTTGATCACGTTGTATAGTACATACTGACGTAACTAAAATGAGCTCTAACATGGAAATTAAGTGTTTTCGGACACATGTCCACATAACATATTTTCTTTATTTGTGTGTGAGGAATGCTTCCTGAAAGTTTGGCCGTACCTTTTGGTAACACCCTGTATATATCACAGCTAGGAGGAAAGCCTCAAGGCTCAAGGAATAATGGACTAAAATAAAAAATGCTGCAAAATAGTAATGGGAGACTGGAACGCCATTGTGGAAAAAGGGAAAGAGGGAAACGTAGTAGGCAGTCATGGTCTTTGAAAGAGATATGAAAGAGGTGAATGGCTAATTGACTTCTGTAGGGAAAGGCAGCTGATAGCGGCAAACTCATGGTTCAAGAACCACAAGAGGAGGCTCTACTCTTGGAAATCACCAGGGGATAAATACAGAAACCAAATCGATTTTATACTGGTAGAAGAAAGATACAGGAATGGAGTCAAGAAGGTGCACACATTACCCGGTGCAGATATTAATAGTGACCACAACTTACTTACGGCATAAATAGAAATAAGAATGAAAAACACTGTTGAAGGTGATCATGGTGAAAAAGTGGGATCTAGAGAAGATAAGATCCAACATAGAACAAATTACAGAAATGCTGTCTCGGGAGTTTCTAAACACATTACAAGACAAAGAACCACCTGATAATGCCAACGAGTACTGGAATATGCTGAAAGAAGGAATCATTAAAACAGGACAGCAAAATACAGGATATGTAAAAGGGAAAAGGTCAAAAAACCATGGGTCACACAAGAAATGATTTACAAGATGGAGGAGAGGAGAAAATTGAAAAACAAGAGCACTGAAGATGCAAGAAAGATACACCGAGAGTTAAATAATGAACAGCGAAGAGAAACGGAGCAGGCTAGGAAAAAATGGCTAAAAGAGGAAGGTGCTGAAATTGAAGAACTGGACAGGAAGGGAGAAGATACGACTTACTATACAACAGAGTAAAGACTATGACATGGGGTCAAAACAGAGCAGGACGTGCTACTATGGAAATTTTGAGTAAAGACCAAGGGGTAGTGTACAAAGTCACCGAGCGAGGTGGCGCAGTGGTTAGCACACTGGACTCGCATTCGGAAGGACGACGATTCAATCCCGCGTCCGGCCATCCTGATTTAGGTTTTCCGTGATTCCCCTAAATCTCTCCAGGCAAATGCTGGGATGGTTCGTTTGAAAGGGCACGGCCGACTTCCTTCCCCATTCTTCCTTAATCCAGTGAGACCGATGACCTCGCTGTTTGGTCTCTTCCCCCAAACAACCAACCAACCAAATGTACAAAGATCGTGACGATGTCCTCCAGAGATGGGAAGAATATCTAAAAGAGCTATATGACACAAATAGCAAACCAGAAACTCTAAACTTGAATCACATAACAGTGCAAGTGATGACGAGAAAGGACCAACCATCATAATGGAAGAAGTAAAGTCTGCCACAGCTGCAATAAAAAATGCCGTAGGTACAGATACGATACCGGGAAAAATATTAAAGTGCTTGAACCAAGATGGAATAAGAGAAATATTGAGGTTATGTAATGAAATATATGACAGTGGTGATTGCCCTGAGGACTTCCTGACAACAGTAACGATTCCATTACCGAAAAAACAAGGAACCAAGAAATGCAGCGAGCACAGTACAATCAGCCTCACTTCACATGCAGCCAAAGTGATGTTAAGAATAATTAATAAGAGACTTGAAGAAGTAATGGAAGAGAATCTTGGCGAGGAGCAGTTTGGCTGTAGACGGAATACGAGCACCAGAGATGCAATAGGGCTCCTACGAATATTGGGAGAAAGGTTTACTGAAAAAAGGAAGAGACCTGTATATGTGCTTCATCGATCTAGAAAAGGCATTTGACAATGTGGCTTAACAAGCTGGTGACTATAATGAGGGAAAAGAGAGTGGACTGGAAAACCAGAAGACTTGTTAAATCATTATATCTTAATCAAAAAGCTTAAATTAAAGTGAGAGGAGAAAGTACAAACTGGATCAGACTAGGAAAAGGAGTAAGACACGGATGCTGTGTATCACCTACTCTTTTCAACCTCTACTTGGAAAATATGATTGAGCAATGCTCATTAGATGACAAAGGAGTAGAAATTGGAGGAAGAAGAGTAGGGTGCTTGAGGTTTGCTGATGACATGGTCCTTCTAGCCACAGGGGAAGAAGAATTACAGGATTTGGTGGACACCATTGCAACTAACGAAAAAAGTATGGAATGAAAATTAACACAAATGAAACAAAAGTATTGGCACTAGGAGGAAATAAGGAAATAAAAATTATGCTGAATGCACAAACACTAGAACAGGTGCACAATTTTAAGTATCTTGGAAGCAGGATAGACACCGACTGGAAGTGCATCACAGAAATTAAAACAAGGATAGCAATGGCAAAAGAGGCGTTTTATAAGAAAAGGAGAATTTTCTGCAGAGACTCATAAACCGTCCTGTATGAAGTTTTCTTCTATATGGCGCTGAAACATGGACTATGAGGAAAAAAGACAGAGAAAGGCTGGAGGTTTTTGAGATATGGACATGGCGGAGGATGGAAAGAATAAGTTTGATGGACAGAGTAGAAAATGAAGTGGTACTGAGAAGAGTGAGAGAGAGAAGACAGTTACTAGATGTAATAAAGGGAAGAAAAAGAAATTGGATTGGGCATATATTAAGAAAGAATGACGGACTGAAAAAGCAGGTTTAGAAGGTTATGTAGAGGGGAAAAGGGAGCGAGGAAGGAAGAGATTCCAGATACTGGATGACATGATGGACGGTACAACATACATCATCCTTATGAAGAAAACGGAGAGACAAAGGACCTGCTAATACAGCAAATAACTGATAATGATGGTAATGATGATGATGATGCGGTACTACCGCCATTGTATATATGTATATCGCTAGCCCATGGCTTTAGTCTCCTCAGAGTAAAGTCAAATTTCTCCGCTGCCACGCAGCTTGACACAAGAAATAAAACATCCCACAAGTGTCTTCTTTGCCACTAACTACGAAACAAATCCACGGCACCCCAGGCGATTATTCGTGACACACGAGTGCGCCGCTGCACACACGTTGAATACCGTTGCATTAGAGTTATTTGGGATCCCTCTGTCAATGGACACGAAACATTGCGCCTTAAGAGTCATTTTGTTTGTAAGTGGAAACAAACCGATGCTTTCCGTCGACAATGGACGCCACATGAAAGACTTGATGAGCAGTATTTGTCTGAATGAGACTTTCACTCTGCAGCGGGGGTGCGCTGATATGAAACTTCCTGGCAGATTAAAACTTTTTTTGCCGGATCGAGACTCGAACTCGGGGCCTTTGCCATTCGCGGGCAAGTGCTCTACAAACTGAGCTACCCAAGCACGACTCACGCCCCGTCCTCACAGCTTTAATTTCAGTATTTGTCTGGTTTCACTACAGCTAAATAGCGCAAAAGCTAAATAGTAAACATCTGCCGAAACATCAGAGAAATTGCGCCTGACGACTCTTAGGAAGAATATTTTTTTCACACTTATTTGTACAAGTATTTCATTCGTATCCGTAGCGAATTTCGCCGTGCAGTATCATCGGAATTTTGAGCAAACTTGTAGTTACACCAGCAGCTGGCTGACATAACGAGAAGAAAAAGACTGTCGCTGACAACTCCGATTCTCCACTGTTTTACACCGTGCGATTCTAGTGAGGGCGCTAAAAGTGTCTGTGGTGTAGAGCCGTGTGGCATATTCTTTGGCCTCAAAGGACGATGTGATTGATGCAATGAACAATGCAAATGAGAGACAGATCGCGCTTCATATTTTTAAAGTTTTCGTGGTCACCTAATTACAGGAAAGAAATACCAACATGCCGTTTTCGGACTTTCTACATGTCATTTCTTCTCATCGTCATAGAGGCATCTTACTGCCATAGTACTTTACACTACTAATGTGCCTTGTATAAACCAAATTTCGTTGAAACTGCTCATGACGTTCCTGAGTTACGCATTTCTGTCATGTCTTTTCACCCCAAACGCCCAATCATTGAGGTGCTAGAGGTGCCTCACTGAAGTGTGTGGGATAACGCGCGCACGGAAGAAGTAGGTGTCCAGGCAGCACTGAACGATAGAACTTTATTTGTATAAGAAAGCAACAAAGAATGATTCAAATGGCTTTGAGCACTATGGGACTTAACATCTGAGGTCATCAGTCCCCTAGAACTCAGAACTACTTAAACCTAACTAACCTAAGGACATCACACACATCCAAGCCCGAGGCAGGATTCGAACCTGCGACCGTAGCGGTCGCGCGGTTCCAGACTGAAGCGCCTAGAACCGCTCGGCCACGCCGGCCGACAAGAAAGCAACAGAATACTGATTCTGTTCGACGGAACACAAGAGGTCGCCGTGGTCTGATAAGAATAATTGTCGCTATAGTCTACACTACAAGGTCAGAATCGGTCGGGGTCATAATCGGTGGTACACTGGCGTTATCTGAGTCCGGCAGTGCTGCGTTGCGGACCTATCGCTGCTCGGAATCAGACCCGGCATCAGGCTGGACGTTGGACTGACGGAGAGCTGCAGGCGGCGGTCGTATAAAGGCAGCCCGGTGGCTTCTCGGGTGCAAAGTAGTGTCGGCTGCCAGGTGTCGGTGGTAACCTCTTTACTGCAGCGGATGGCGCAGTGAAGAGGTTAGGGGTAAGGCAGGACGGCAGCCCGCAGAGCACTGCTGTGTAGCGGGTGTGCTGGGTCATCAGGCGCCAGCCGTACATGCCACTGAACTGTCAAAGCAAATTTTCGCAAACTGCTAGTTTTGGTAAAAAAGGTGTTACGGAGATATAATAATGTATCGCTATCTTTGCTGTCTCTAGGGATGAAACGTCTTCGTGGCTGCTACCAAAAAGCCTAGCGACCCTGAAAAATGTAGATTTGACGCTAATATCGGTCCTCACTGAATATTTTTCCATATCACGTCTTGTCACTCCCACCCTATCCCAGGGGGTGGTTGGGGTACATCGCCCTCATAGTACACAAATAGTTACACAACTAAAGAAGATGTACACACAAAATTTAATTAAAATTTCTCCAGACTTTCCTGAGTTGATAACATAGGATTGAACATTTACAACATGAGTAAACTTTCTATGACGTCATTCTTGTAGAAACATTAAACATTCTTATTTTTTCCGTTTTTAGAAGCACGACGCAACGACTCGATTTCAGGATCTTCTGTTGCTCTTTGGCTGTCGACCCGCGACGTATAGTGGTCAGCAATTTTCTCTCTGGTCGCGGCAGTGAAGATGCTGTCTCCATTCGTTGCCGCTACATGAAACATAAAAATAAATACAAAACTTTAGATAATTCACAAACATTACAAATATTACAAAATACATAAACAAAACACTAAATTAAACTTATTCACCTGCAAACTGGGCTGACATTGGTGGATGGGTGACACTTCAATTTCGCGTCCCACTACATTGCCTAAATGCCAAGCTAGTTACAAAACATCAGTACTTTCAGATTTTGTTATCATTGTTCATACATAAAACATATACCTAGTTACTAACTTGCTGATAAGGAAGATAAACAAGATATATAAATAAGGGAAGTATTCTTACAATCAATAACAAAAACATGTTAGCGACACTTGCACACATTAATTTTGGATTAATTAAGATCATTAGTTAATACATTGTTACTGAAATAGAACCCCATATTTAGGCAAACTAGCCAGCATAATTCAATAGAAATCACCTTGCTATCTAAAAGCCCTTTTTTGAAACAAATATTCATCCACTGTTCAGTAACTGAGAAAAGTAAATCTTTAATTGTAATTTATAATAATCCAGAGAACAACAATAGCTACAGTCAGAGCTAATTATTGTAATCTTATAAAAGAGGCTTGCTGGAAACCATTTTAGGTCTGTCTGTAGTGAGTCAAATTAGCAACACTTTTTCTGGTGCTATGGGAAAATGTACCACAGAGATGTAATACAAATTACAAGTTAGAAATTGTACTGCGATTTCTCTAAATTTGGTGTTTTGTAGTTTGTTCAATAATTCAGTGACTCTTTTAGATGGTTAATCAGACTGTGAATGTGTAACTAGTATCATGGATTTTATCAGCCTTCAATAATGATCATCATCTACTGTGACAACAGGGTCAGGCTGTGAACTGTGTTGTTTCCATATGTGCACATCATTATGATATTGATAAGGACAGTGATTTAAGTACTCTTATCAGTGACTGTGTTAATTATTTGTTCACCGCACATGTCATTGTCTGGTTACGGCACTCGAAGAATCATATTATCTCATGTCAAGTGTAGTATGTGGTTAGCTGTGTATCTTTGTGTAATTTAAGTAGATGAGACTTGGACTGCCTATAAACAGAAGTTCGTTCAGCATCCAAGTGCAATTAAAGTGTGTGAACTACATGGTGTAGGATATATCACTGACAACAGCATGCTTACAACATTCACTTTTCAGCCAGATTAAGCAGAGGCACCGATAATAAGGGCATACATTTGATGGAGGTGTAGCTACCAAGGGGATATTTGTATGGGTGTGTGAATGTGTGTTTATTCTAGCTCATCAAAGGATTTATCCAAAGGCTAATAAGATTTTTTTCCTTTTCTGTGTACCTGTATCCTTCGCTCCTAAATTATCTCCATTCTATCAGAACTTTCCTTGCCATATTTCTCCCTTCTATAACTAAACATGACTGATGAAAATACTTTATTGCTGCTTTTGACCAACATAGTCACACAAATCGTTTACCTATTTACAGTGGAAGTCACATCTGTTTCATGAAAGACAGCTGGATTTAGAAATAAACACTGTTGCAGTTTGTCTTCCTTTTGTAGTTGGGAATCTAACTATGGGGAAGAAAGCAAAGTTGGAGAGTGGTGCCCTCAATCAGTACTTTCTGTACAATCAGTATTATCTAGATGAAAGCATTATTCAAATATCCACATACAATGACTTCCTAGTTATTTATACTAAGTATTATTAGTACTATAATTGGCTGGTTTAGTTTAAACTGTTGTGGGCTTCTAGACTGCCAGAACTAAAATAGCTATTCATTGTGTTACTTGCTTATGACTATGACCTGGAATTTTGTTCCAATTTTTATAAATATATCCTTTACACCTTGTCTTATATCATGCCAACAGTAATGTGATACTAACTATTATCCATTTAGGTGCATTTGTTGAATTTCAATGACTTCCAAATGATGTTGTGTTATACAAATGATTATGTAAAAATACCTTTTGATTTTTCAGTTTCCTATAGTTAAATGTGTTCATCTTTCTTACATGGCCTGCATGTTCCATTTTGAGGGAAAAAAAGTCAAATTGTATTTTGATAAGTTAGAGTGAGTGTAGCGTTATTTTCATGAAATTTACATTGTATTTTGTGCACAACTGACATCAATTAGCAATATGCCTGGCAGCAAAATGTGTATAATTTTTTCTGAACAACTATGTATGCAGTTTGTGCTGATAGCTGAGTGTGGCGTCATAGCATTTTATATGTTGTAGCTACATGAAGTAATCTGCTCTGGTATCAGGGTGTATTTTGGAGAGTTTGAAGTTATGTACTTTCTTCTTGATTCTGATTGATTGAACATTGGTGACATAAAACTTTTTTCATAATGTTCAATGTACATTGAGTGATTTATAACCACATTTGCAGTTCTAGAATGCAAGAAATAAAAATTTTGGCTTCATTTTAATTATGTTCTGATAAAAGGAAACAGTTTTGTTTCTACAGTGACATAAGCAATTGAAAATCCTGTACTCCACTGCTGTGTGTCTTCGGTATATGTCTGACTCTTTATAGTGGTTTACTGCTTCATGGTGTCACACAATGTTTCTGTGCTAAATAATTTCCCTTTCAGCCTGTGGTTCAAAATGTTTGTATTCGTTATCATTCCTATCAGATTTTTGAGTTTCCAGAATTTGTTTTTGAAGCAAGTATAGGATCATTTTGGTCAATTATACAAATATAGTTATTTAAGAAATAATTTTGATTTTAAACAAGTTATTTCTTTCAGTGAATTCAGTGTTTTACAGATAAAGCAGTACCATACAGTATGCAGAATGATTTCAAGGTAAGTGTCTCATTGTGAAGTTAATAGCACTCTCTGACAGAATTTATAGTCAAGGATTTAAAACACACATAAATTTTTGTTGTTTACAGTAGCTAATGGCCTGGAAAATCAGGGAAACAAACTCTCTTTGCCATGTTTATTTTGATTTAAAGGACATTGACTCATGAGGTACTCTATTTATTTGAATAATATGATTTGTACTTAAAGTATCATACTGAGTCAAACTATCTTTGAGGATAAGAGAGAGGAAAATATATTAAAATAATCTGGGAAAATAAATTCTTAGATTCTGTAGTAGACCTTTAAATTAATTTCAAACACAAAATGTTAGTTTCTTTTTTGCATGTGAATCATTTTTGACTGCAAGAAATGGTAAATCCCCAAGAATAGAGAGAAAGAATGAATTTATAATGACAGCTTGTCTTCAGAGTGTCAGATGCTTGTTTAGAGTAAATTCTGAAAACCATTTTACATGCTCAGAGACATAGGACAGTTATTCCATATAATGCATAACAGGTATAAAACAAAACTTGGAACTATAAAGAGAGATGCTGAATGAAATGCGTTGTTCTGTTGTGAGTGCAATGTGTGAAGCTTTGAATTACTACTGTAGGATGATCTATCACAGAACTCAAAGAAATTTTGGTCATATGTAAAGTCTGTTACTGGCACAAAAGTTAGAGCCCAGACATTCACGGATGATATGGGCACTGAATTTGTGGATGCTGCAGTCACCACAGACACCTATTGTAGCGGCAACACTGCATACAGATCAGCAATGTGGGTTGCCGACTCTGCTGCGAAGTCTGGCTGATGTAAGAGTGTTTACAAGCAAATACCACAGTTGACAGCAAACACATAGGTGTGGCCAACATCCATCAGAGGGCATCGACCAGCAGTAGAGGAAGGGGGCACGATGATCACCAACTATTTCCTGGTGATGACGTGGGCGCAAATAGTCCTGGAAATATCCTTCTGCCGGGACTAGATAAGCCAGCGCCCGACCATTCAGCAGGCAGTTCTCAACTCACCGAGTGCAGAGAAGATTGACTGGTTCAGCGTTGTGCCACCTCAATCATTCTCTCTGCCACAACAATTAGGATACATCGCTTCTGTTGTGTTACACTATCTACCAGCTGCTAACAGCTGACTTCAACATGGAACAGTTGTGGGGGTATAGAGTCAAAGGGAACTCCGACCATAGGAATTAGTTGTTGTTTGCTTGATTCGCAGAAGGGATCCTTATTGTTTTTTGGATTTGAAGAGAGTGTTGCTGTTGGTGGTTTACTGTAGTCTCCTTAATTAAAAAAAAGGTGGCAACATAAGTTGTTTCTTGTTCTGTAGATTTAGCTGTTGCGACGAGTTTGTTCAAATTCCTATGTTGCTCCATTGTTTGTTCCCATGGCTGAAGGTATTCCAGGTTTAGATGCACTGCCAGCTCACGTTCTTGAGCTTGGATCATATATAACACATGCATGAATTTCTGATTCAGCATCAGCAGGTTTTGACTAGTGTTCCTTTGGGGGTTCCAGAGTCACCCGCTCCTGCCGCATTCCTGCTGTTTAACAAATCCATTGAACTGTGGTGTAATTATGTGGCTCACTTGGAACAATATTTCCTTACCCATGGAATCATCAACACTGGCATTTCTTCTTCCTTATTTGGGTCATGACATTTATTGCTTAGTGCAGCAGTTGCATCCAGAGGTAGAACCCCATGCCTTCCCTTACAAACATCTGACTGCCAGTTCAGCAGAGTATTTCAATAGCCAGGTTTACATCACAGCAGCTTTCCACACGTTCTTCAGCTGTCAGAAACTTCCATTGCAGTCTTACAGGGACTGGATCGCTTGTCTTATGGTTCGGCCTCGTTCGCGACGTGTTTCTGGTCCATGCTCCTGATGATACCCTACAAATGGATATGTTGAAGCTGAAGGATCACTCCTTGGACACATATCTGTTGGTCATTTATGCCCATGAACAGTCTTCCATTTTGTCTGTGGCACTCCACACCTCGTCACAGGTCTTTGCTGCATGGCCACTCCATCGTCGCTTGGATCCATAGTCGCTGGAGCAGTGGCCATGCTGAGGGCCGATGGTGGGCACCCCACTGCCGCCTACTCCTCCAGTCCAGATTATGGGTTCTTGGGCTCAGCAATGCTTTGTTATGCACCAGCATAACTGTCATTTCCAGTGGGTGGTCTATTTTGCCTGTGGAATGAAGGGCTATCAGGCTGATGTTTGCCATTCCTCTTCATTAATGGAGGTGGACCTCAAAGTGTTGTACCCTCCAGACTTGGTCTTAGAGAATTTGGACCAGCTGCCAAGGGTGTCCTCTGTCCAGATGGTCTTCCCACACAAGGCGGTGTCCATCGCTCTGATGGTCCAGATTAATGGGATTCCTCTTCATTTCGAGCTGGACACACAGTCCTTGGCTACTATTATTGACGATGACTCTCACTGCCACTTGGGTGGTCTGACGCTCCACGCATTTCCCTGCCCCTTGAAGAGCTATAATGACATTATCTGCATTCAGGGGTGGTTCCTGGTGCAGGTGCAGTGACCCTCTCTTGATTTCACTGCCAGAGTTTTCGTCGTACTCGCCCCCACAGCCACTAATCTGTTGGGGATGGATCTTTTTCATTCTCTTGTCCTTGCCATCCATGATTTGGCCCCAACAGTCCAAACTGTGTCCCCTGACTTTTACAGGAGCTTTCCGACTTCTTCCCCTATGTCTTCTCTGATGCTTCTCCGGAGGTGTCCGAATTCAAAGTGCACATCAAACTACTTCCCCTGCCAGTTCCCAAGTTTCACAAGGCTTCTTCAGTGCCTTTCGCTCTGTGAGACGTCCTACATAAGGAACTGAGTCACCTCGAGGAGGCAAGAGTTCTGACACCGGTTCACTACAGTCACTGGGCTTCACGTGTCCTCTCTAGTGGAGAAGCTGCACGGCCACCCTCGTTGGACCCTCTTGTCACTCCTGTTTGGTGCTTCCCCTCATCCAGCTGCTCCAGTCTCTGTGCAACTACAGTTCTCTCCACATGATCCAGTCTGGGTGTTGGTGTTTCCCAAGGACCGCCCCTGCTGGGTTCCCACCAAGGTCTTCACACTTCTCGGCCACACCATGACAACTGTCATCTTCAATGATGGTTCCCTCTGATGAAAGAACTTCGACCAGCTATGGCACCATCGAGGGCTGAGCCCAGCGCTGCAATTGTCTCCGGCACCGCACCTTCAGTCTGAGCTCTTCCAGAAGGCTGGAGATTCATTGGATGTCCCTTCACCACAGCCACTCCTGTCGTAGCAGCCGCCAATGTTAAAGCCACCACTGCTGCCACTGTCACCAGATTTCGCAGAGTCCCTGTGGGTGGCTCCCTCGCCTATGGGTGCCAATAAGTCTCCCCCAGCACCATCACCTCCGCCGCCACATGTGGTCTCCTTCCACCATCGGAACCTGCGACCACCACTGAGATGTGCCTTTGGCTCACCCCTGGGAGGAGTGGGGAGGAGGACTTCTGCAGTCACTACAGATGCCTACTGCAGCAATAACACTGCAGACACACCAGCGTTGCAGGTTGCCGACCCCACTGTGAAGTCTGGCTGATGCAAGAGTGTTTACAAGCAAGTACCACAGTTGACAACAAACACATAGTGACACATCAACCAGCAGCACAGGAAGCGGGCACAACAATCATTAAGCTACTTCCTGGTGATCGCGTGGGTGCAAATAGTCCCAGAAATTTCCTTCCACCCGGTACTAGATAAACCAGCGCCTGGCCATTTAGCAGGTAGTTCTCGACTTTCTGAGTGTGGAGAAAATTGGCCAGTCCAGCGCCGTGCCACCTCAACCATCCTCTCTTCCACAACGAAATGGTATACATCGCTTCCATCTTGTTAGGCTATCTACCAGCTGCTAACACCCGATTTTGACATGGAATAGTTGTACGGATATATAATCGAAGGGAACTGTGGTTATAGGAATTAGTTGTTACTTGCTTGATCCACAGAAGGGTTCCTTATTGTTTTTTGGATTTGAAGAGTGTGTTACTATTGGTGGTTTATTGTAGGTTCCTTAATAAAAAAAAGTGTTGTCGAAACGAGTTGGTTCTTGCTCTGTAGATTTAGCAGTGACAGGGAAACAAAAGTAGAAATGCTTAAGGCTGTTTTCAAATGTTTGTTTACAAAGAAAAACTCAGAAGTATTACCCCAATTGTCGTGCCACTAAAATACACGTGAAATTCATATGCTTTCACTGATCAAATATTAAATGCTCTGAATAACCGGACATCACCCATTGGTATTTTTTGTGATCTCTCAAAGGCCTTTGATTGTGTAAATCATGGAATTCTTTTAGATAAGCTAAATCATTATGGTTTGAGTGGGGCAGTGCACAAATGGTTTAATTCATACTTAACTGGAAGAATGCAGAAAGTTGAAATAAGTGGTTCGTGTAATGTTAAAACAACAGCTGATTCCTCAAACTGGGGTGCTATCAAGCACGGGGTCCCACAGGGTTCGGTCTTAGGTCCTTTACTGTTCTTGATATACATTAATGACTTACCATTCCACATTGATGAAGATGCAAAGCTAGTTCTTTTTGCTGATGATACAAGTATAGTAATAACATCCAAAAACCAAGAACTAAGTGATATAATTGTAAATGATGTTTTTCACAAAATTATTAAGTGGTTCTCAGCAAACGGACTCTCTTTAAATTTTGATAAAACACAGTATATACAGTTCCGTACAGTAAATGGCACAACTCCAGTAATTAATATAGAATTTGAACAGAAGTCTGTAGCTAAGGTAGAATTTTCAAAATTTTTAGGTGTGTCCATTGATGAGAGGTTAAACTGGAAGCAACACATTGATGGTCTGCTGAAACATCTGAGTTCAGCTACGTATGCTATTAGGGTTATTGCAAATTTTGGTGATAAGAATCTCAGTAAATTAGCTTACTATGCCTACTTTCATTCACTGCTTTCGTATGGCATCATATTCTGGGGTAATTCATCGTTGAGTAGAAAAGTATTCATTGCACAAAAACGTGTAATCAGAATAATTGCTGGAGCCCACCCACGGTCATCCTGCAGACATCTATTTAAGGATCTAGGGATCCTCACAGTATATATATTCCCTTATGAAATTTGTTGATAATAATCCAACCCAATTCAAAAGTAATAGCAGTGTGCATAGCTATAACACCAGGAGAAAGGATGATCTTCACTATGCAGGGTTAAATCTGACTTTGGCACAGAAAGGGGTAAATTATGCTGCCACAAAAGTCTTTGGGCACCTACCAAACAGCATCAAAAGCCTGACAGATAGCCAACTAACATTTAAAAATAAATTAAAAGAATTTCTAGATGACAACTCCTTCTACTCATTGGCTGAATTTTTAGATATAAACTAAGAGGAAAAAAAAAATCTTAATCATTAGTGTCATGCAATATTTTGTGTAATGTAATTTCTTGTACAGACATCTTTTATTAACCTGACACGTTCCACATCATTACGAAGTGTCGTATTCATGATCTATGGAACAAGTATTAATCTAATCTAATCTCTAATTACTGCCAATGGCAATGAGAAACAGATGAAATCGTTAAAACTAAACCAAGCCCCATGGCCCATTGGAATGCCTACCAGATCTTACACTCAGTTTTCAGCTGAGTTAGCCCCTCTGTTAACTGCAGTCTTCCATAGGTCTCGTGAACAAAACCTGTACCCAATAGTTGGAAGAAAGCAAATGTTACACTCATACAAAAGAAGGATAGCAGGAGTGATCCACAGAACTACTGTCCAATATCTTTGAAGTCCATTTCATGTAGAATCTTAGAACATATTCTGAGCTGAAACATAATGAGGTGTCTCAAACAGAATTAGCTCCTTTATTTTAAAAACATCAGTCATGTAATTTTCAACTCACACTTTTCTCACATGAAATTCTGAAAGCCGTGGATTGAGGCAGTCAGGCAGATGAAGTATTTCTTTGATTTTCAAAAAGCATTTGACTCAGTGCCACACCTAATGCTCATTACCAAAAATATGATTGTATGAGGTATCAAGTAAAATTTGTGACTGGACTGAGGATTTCTTGGTAGGGAGGATGCACCAAGTTATCTTCAATGGAGACTCACTGACAGGTGTAGAGGTAACTTTAGGTGTACTTAAGGGAAATGTGTTGGTTGCCTTGCTGTTCATGTTATATATTAATGAATTTGTGGACAATATCAATAGTAACCTCAGACTTTTCACAGATGATGTTGTTATCTATAATTAAATACAGTCTGAATATAATAGAGGGAAACATTCCATGTGGAAAAAATATTTACACATGTCTGCCTGTGTCTGTTTATGTGTGGATGGATATGTGTGTGTGTGTGTGTGTGTGTGTGTGTGTGTGTGTGTGTGTGTGTGTGTGTGTGTGTGTGTGTGTGCGAGTGTATTCCTGTCCTTTTTTCCCCCTAAGGTAAGTCTTTCTGCTCCCGGGATTGGAATAATTCCTTACCCTCTCCCTTAAAACCCACATCCTTTTGTCTTTCCCTTTCCTTCCCTCTTTCTTGATGAAGCAACATTGGGTCCCGAAAGCTTGAAATTTGTGCGTGCGTGTGTGCGTGTGTGTGTGTGTGTGTGTGTGTGTGTGTGTGTGTGTGTGTGTGTGTGATTTTATTGTGTCATCAATATACCATCACTTTCTCCTTTGGTAAGTTACAGCTTCTTTATATCTTAGATACAGTCTGAAAGAAATGCACAAATATTCAATCAGATCTTGATAAGATTTCAAAATGATGCAAAGAGTCACAACTTGCATTAAATGTTCAGAAATGTAAAAATATGCACTTCACAAAATGAAAAGTATTGTCCTGTGATTATGATATCAAGGAATTACAACTGGAATTGGTATTCTTATACAAATACCTGGGTGTAACACACAGTAGGAACATGAAATGGAATGATTACATAGGCTCAGTCATGGGTACCATGGATAACAGATATTGGTTTACTGATAAAGTACTAGGGAAATGCAATCAATCTGCCAAGGAGACTGCTTACAAATCCATTGTGTGACTCATCCTAGAATATTGCTAAAGCTTGTCAGATACACACCAGATAAGACTGACAAGGGATACTGAAAATATACAGAGAAGGGCTGCATGAATGGTCAACTGTGGGAGAGTGTCACAGAGATGTTGAAAGAAATGAGCTGCCATACTCTTGAAAATACATGTGAACACTTCCAAGGAAGCCTACTTTCAGGGACCAGCTGTGAATGATTACTCTAGGGATATATCACCACACCCTATACAGGGTGAGTCACTATTGCCACCAAAAATAACTCTCAGAGTACAATAGGAGCTGAAAAGTTTGTGGGACAAACTTGGACAACGGGGGCCATAATATGACATTGGGTTTTGTAGCTAGGTGGGGTCACTTCAGAGATACAAAGGTCAACTTTGTTTTCTTAAATGGGATGGTATAGTTTGGTACTTACATTCTTGATTACCCCATCGTCATCTGATTCAGATGATGACTCATCAGCTGCTGGAGTTTGAGATCTGACAGATGTATGAAGCTCATCTTCTTTCTCAGAAAGTTCAAATTCAAAAGCATTTGGATCTTCCACTGCCAAAAGTTCTGCTATTTCTTCATCAGTTAGCCCTATAGCAGGGAAAAATGGGATTACTCAGTTCATTATTTTCTTTAAAGAAATACAATAAATACCCAATATATTTACATGTAAGGGAAAGAGGTCATTTAATACAGCATAATGACAGCAAACAGTAAAACATTTAGCAAAAAATGAAGAAACAAACACATGCGCCACTATAACCAAGTAAACAATGAGAGGAAATTTATAGTAATAGAGTCCTGAGGTATCAAGAATGATACCTGCAATTAAGTAGAACATTTTGTTCATGAAGAATAGTTTCTTCATAGATATATTTATTTACAGGATAAATGAACCATTTGCGAATATAAATATGCTTCTAAATGTGTGAAATTGCAAAAGATAAGAATATTTACCTTTTTTAATTCCCACCATGGTGCATGCCATGATAACACTGACTTTCCAGCTGCTGCTGCCACCTGTTGAGATGGAGTGAAGAAATTTAAACAAATGACGAACAGAATGCACTGAATGTATACTCTGTGATACCGGCAGGTGCTCTTGCTCAAGCAATCGAAAAACACGTAAAAAAATTTTAGACTAGAGGTATCACATCTGATACCTATGGACACTAGAGGAAACAGCCAACATCACCTTGAGTATAGGCCTGCATACAACTTCCTGACAACACACACTGGTGGCTGAATCTGTATTATAACTGTGCTGCAATACAGACCTTCATGTAAGAATTTTAGACCTGAAACATCCTTGGTTTTCCCATGCTTTCACCTCTGATTTGGCCTTGTAATGAAACTAAGAAAATTTATACCATCTGGATTAAATGGGATGCAATAGTTTGGTACTTATATTCTGATAGCAGCTATCAAGATGAATCCAATGATGTGTTACCGTAAGGTCTTTGAAGGTCAACAATGGTCATAAAGGCTGCATGAATGTCCATTTACAGAAGGTTTTTGAAGTGATGACCATTGGTATCAATGCAATGCTGCAATCTTCTTATCATGGACTGAGTGGTATCCCTTATCACATCGGCACTTATCGAAGCACATGCTTTGGCAATTTTCTCTCACATATCTGTAGGTGTAGTTGGAATGTTTTTATAAACCATGTCTTTTACAAATCCTCAAAACAAGAAATCCAGTGGTATCAAGTCTGGCAAACAAGCCAGCCACATCTCCTCTGTGTCCAATCCAACAATTTGGGAACTGTCTTTGTATTTCATTTCTAGTCTTCAGTGAAAAATGTGCAAGCAACCCATTGTGTTGATATCACATTATGTTCCTTGTTCCTACAGGTATTTCTTCCAATACCCAACATAATGTTTCTTGCAGGAATGTGGTGTATTTCCTACCATTAAGATTTCCTTCAATGAAATAGGAACCTATAATTCCGTCCTCCAGAATCCCACACCATAATTTCATTGGCCATGGTTTTTGGTGTGCAACTTTCTGCAGCAAACATGGATTTTTGGTTGCCCAATAATGCATGTTATGCAAATTAACATTTCCATGGTTCGTGAACGTAGCCTCATCAGTAAATACAATCAAATTAAGAAATGTGTCATCCCTCTAATTTCTGAAGTTGAGCCTATCGGCAGAATTCAGTGTGACATATAGAGTCCGTACCAGTTAATTCTTGATGGAGACTGATATGGTAAGCATGACATTTATGGTGATGCAGAACACAAAAAAACATGACTCCAGCTCATGCCAGATACCCTTGTGACATCAACTAACACAAGGATCTCGAACCACAGTGGCAAGAGTAGCAATTTCCATTTCCTCGTTAGTAACTTTCCTTTGCCAGATATGTTTCCAGTGCATTAAAGATCCAGTTGTTCTCAATTTATCATACACATATTTAAATGTACAACTTGTAGGGTGAGTACATTGAGAATATCCTTCAGCATACGGGGTGTTACAAAAAGTTACGGCCAAACTTTCAGGAAACATTCCTCACACACAAATAAAGAAAAGATGTTATGTGGACATGCATCCGGAAAGGCTTAATTTCCGTGTTAGAGCTCATTTTAGTTTCGTCAGTATGTACTGTACTTCTTTGATTCACCACTATGATTTCAAACTCTACCTGTGCTGCTAGAACATGTGCCTTTACAAGTACGACACAACATGTGGTTCACGCACGATGGAGCTCCTGCACATTTCAGTCAAAGTGTTCGTACGCTTCTCAACAAAAGATTCGGTGACCGATGGATTGCTAGAGTCAGACCAATTCCATGTCCTCCACGCTCTCCTGACCTAAACCCTCTTGACTTTCATTTATGGGGGCATTTGAAAGCTCTTGTCTACGCAACCCCGGTACCAAATGAAAAGACTCTTCGTGCTCGTATTGTGGGCGGCTGTGATACAATACGCCATTCTCCAGGGCTGCATCAGCGCATCAGGGATTCCATGCGACAGAGGGTGGATGCATGTATCCTCGCTAATGGAGGACATATTGAACATTTCCTGTACCAAAGTGTTTGAAGTCACGCTGGTACGTTCTGTTGCTGTGTGTTTCCATTCCATGATTAATGTGATTTGAAGAGAAGTAATAAAATGAGCTCTAACATGGAAAGTAAGCGTTTCCAGACACATGTCCACATAGCATATTTTCTTTCTTTGTGTGTGGGGAATGTTTCCTGAACGTTTGGCCATACCTTTTTGTAATACCCTGTATAAGTCTCCGGCTCTCACTGAATTTGGTTGGCATTCTCCATAAATTAGAAGCATATCGACTTGTTCTTCGAAGGAATACGGACATTAACTTTTGCTTGATACGATGATACTAGCCTTACCTTCCTATTAATGCTGTACTGTGAAACTGTTGAATGGTGTTTACATGTCAATGGCATGTTATATGGATATGCCGTATTTGGCAAATATTTACTACTAGCACGATATAGGAGAGAGCATTGTCAGAGCATGTGCTTCGATAAGTGCTGAAGTGATAAAGAATACCACTCAGTCCATGATAAGAAGATTGCAGCACTGCATTGATACCAATGGTCATCACTTCGAACACCTTTTTTAAATGGACATTCATGCAGCATTTATGACCTTTGTTGACCTTTAAAGACCTTATGGTAACACATCACTGGATTCATCTTGATAGCTGCTATCAGAATATAAGTATCAAACTATAGCATCCCATTTAAAAAAACTAAGCTGACCTTCATATCTCTTACGTGACCCCACCTAGCAACTAAAAACCGACATCATATTATGGGCCCCGTTGTCCCATGCAAGGTTTGTCCCACAAACTTTTCAGCCACTATCATGCTTTCGGAGTTATTCTAGGTGGCAGTAGTTAGTGACTCACCCTGTATATTGCTCCCATAGGGATCATTAGGACAAAGTCAGGCTAATTACAGCATGCATAGAGACATTTAAACAATTATTCTTCCCACAGTCCATACAGGAATGCAATGGGTAAAAGCCCTAATAACTGGTATAGTTGGATGTACCCTTTGACATGCATTTCACAGTGATTTGCAGAGTATGTATGTATATCCAGATGGTATAAATTTTCTTAGTTTCATTACAAGGCCAAATCAGAGGTGAAAGCATGGGAAAACCAAGGATGTTTCAGGTCTAAAATTCTTACATGAAGGTCTGTATTGCAGCACAGTTATAATACAGATTCAGCCACCAGTGTGTGTTGTCAGGAAGTTGTATGCAGGCCTATATTCAAGGTGATGTTGGTTGTTTCCTCTAGTGTCCATAGGTATCATATGTGATACCTCTAGTCTAAAAATTTTTTACGTGTTTTTCGATTGCTTGAGCAAGAGCACCTGCCGGTATCACAGAGTATACATTCAGTGCATTCTGTTCGTCATTTGTTTAAATTTCTTCACGCCATCTCAACAGGTGGCAGCAGCAGCTGGAAAGTCAGTGTTATCATGGCATGCACCATGGCGGGAATTAAAAAAGGTATATATTCTTATCTTTTGCAATTTCACACATTTAGAAGCATATTTATATTCGCAAATGGTTCATTTATCCTGTAAATAAATACACTCCTGGAAATGGAAAAAAGAACACATTGACACCGGTGTGTCAGACCCACCATACTTACTCAGGACACTGCGAGAGGGCTGTACAAACAATGATCACACGCACGGCACAGCGGACACACCAGGAACCGCGGTGTTGGCCGTCGAATGGCGCTAGCTGCGCAGCATTTGTGCACCGCCGCCGTCAGTGTCAGCCAGTTTGCCGTGGCATACGGACCTCCATCGCAGTCTTTAACACTGGTAGCATGCCGCGACAGTGTGGACGTGAACCGTATGTGCAGTGTTGACGGACTTTGAGCGAGGGCGTATAGTGGGCATGCGGGAGGCCGGGTGGACGTACCGCCGAATTGCTCAACTCGTGGGGCGTGAGGTCTCCACAGTACATCGATGTTGTCGCCAGTGGTCGGCGGAAGGTGCACGTGCCCGTCGACCTGGGAGCAGACCGCAGCGACGCACGGATGCACGCCAAGACCGTAGGATCGTACGCAGTGCCGTAGGGGACCGCACTGCACCTTCCCAGCAAATTAGGGACACTGTTGCTCCTGGGGTATCGGCGAGGACCATTCGCAACCGTCTCCATGAAGCTGCGCTACGGTCCCGCACACCGTTAGGCCGTCTTCCGCTCATGCCCCAACATCGTGCAGCCCACCTCCAATGGTGTCGCGACAGGCGTGAATGGAGGGACGAATGGAGACGTGTCGTCTTCAGCGATGAGAGTCGCTTCTGCCTTGGTGCCAATGATGGTCATATGCGTGTTTGGCGCCGTGCAGGTGAGTGCCACAATCAGGACTGCATATGACCGAGGTACACAGGGCCAACACCCGGCATCATGGTGTGGGGAGCGATATCCTACACTGGCCGTACATCTCTGGTGATCGTCGAGGGGACACTGAATAGTGCACGGTACATCCAAACCGTCATCGAACCCATCGTTCTACCATTCCTAGACCGGCAAGGGAACTTGCTGTTCCAACAGGACAATGCACGTCCGTATGTATCCCGTGCCACCCAACGTGCTCTAGAAGGTGTAAGTCAACTACCCTGGCCAGATCTCCGGATCTGTCCCCCTTGAGCATGTTTGGGACTGGATGAAGAGTCGTCTCACGCGGTCTGCACGTCCAGCACGAACGCTGGTCCAACTGAGATGCCAGGTGGAAATGGCATGGCAAGCCGTTCCACAGGACTACATCCAGCATCTCTACGATCGTCTCCATGGGAGAATAGCAGCCTGCATTGATGCGAAAGGTGGTTATACACTGTACTAGTGCCGACATTGTGCATGCTCTGTTGCCTGTGTCTATGTGCCTGTGGTTCTGTCAGTGTGATCATGTGATGTATCTGACCCCAGGAATGTGTCAATAAAGTTTCCCCTTACTGGGACAATGAATTCACAGTGTTCTTATTTCAATTTCCAGGAGTGTATATCTACGAAGAAACTATTCTTCATGAACAAAATGTTCTACTTAATTGCAGGTATCATTCTTGATACCTCAGGACTCTATTACTATAAATTTCCTCTCATTGTTTACTTGGTTATAGTGGCGCACGTGTTTGTTTCTTCATTTTTTGCTAAATGTTTTACTGTTTGCTGTCATTATGCTGTATTAAATGACCTCTTTCCCTTACATGTAAATATATTGGGTATTTATTGTATTTCTTTAAAGAAAATAATGAACTGAGTAATCCCATTTTTCCCTGCTATAGGGCTAACTGATGAAGAAATAGCAGAACTTTTGGCAGTGGAAGATCCAAATGCTTTTGAATTTGAACTTTCTGAAGAAGAAGATGAGCTTGATATATCCGTCAGATCTCAAACTCCAGCAGCTGATGAGTCATCATCTGAATCAGATGACGATAGGGGTACCTTTGAGTGAGATCCAACGCAGAGGTGCAAAATGGAGACACACAACAGTGTAAGTAATTGCTAGATACAAATCTGTATGGGATGTTTAACGTATAGTTTGCTAAGATTTATGTTATTTTACTTTAATTTCTATGTTTAATCCTGAATAACCAGAATTTGCAACACCTGAAATTACAACTGTAAAGTCACCATTTGAATATTTCACACAATATACTGACCAAACATTGTTTGATGATATGGCTTATTATATAAATTTACATCATGGTACACTAACAGGGTAGTCAGTAGACTGTAGTGGAACAGAATTATGAAAGTTATGGGGGGTTAGTATGCTGATCGCATTACTGGGGTTCCTAGATTGAGAATGTGTTGGGATTATCCACTGATTGCAGATACAATCAGCAGGGACAGGATTTATCTGGTAAGAAATAATTTGAAACTGGTTAATGACAATGCTACATTAGAGGAAACCAAACAAAGTGACAGTTATTGGAAGATATGACCACTTCTTGACAGACTAGGAAATGCATTTCGAAATCATCCCCAACCAACTCATGTGTGTATAGATGAGCAGATGATACCATTTACAGGTCAAGTAAGAACAAGACAGTATGTTACGGGTAAACCTCACCCAGTTGGCTTGAAGAGCTTTGTGCTAGCTTCATCCAGTGGTATACCACATAACTTTTTGCTATACCAAGGAAAGAGTAAAGATATCACATCTGGAAAAATTCCAGTACTTGACAACCTTGATATTGGAAGGTTGTGTTGTTCTAAAGCTTTCAGACTCCTTGCCACCTTGGTCACTAATGTACATCATTAGATGCTTCACATCTGTCCCCTTACTAGATAGTCTCCTAACTCATGGGCCAGTCTTAGCAACTGGGACTAACATGGCTAATCGTCTTCCAAAAGCTGTAAATTACAAGAGAAATTTAGATTTGAAAAGGGAGGGCCCAAGTTCTTTTGAACAGGTTGTTAGGAGTGATGAAAAAATAGCTGCAATGAAATGGTTTGACAATAAACCAATTTACATTGCATCTTCTGCTTTTGGTGTTCATCCCACTGCCCAAATTTAACGTTGGTCGAAGAAAGATAAGGTTTATGTCCAAACTCCTAGGCCAAATGCAGTTACCAAATATAACAAATATATGGATGGTGTCGATCTCCTGGATAGGGTACTGGGAAAATACGCAATGAGAAGCAGAACTAACAAATGGACAACACGTGTAATCCACCACTTCATAGATTTTGCTGTTGCAGCATCTTGGCTAGAATATAGGCAAGCAATGAAAAGTAATAAATTTATGAGAAAAAACATCGTGAAATATCAAGCTTTATCAGACTCGAGCAACGATGATGATGGTGAGGGAGATGATGACAAAGGTCCACCAGCAAAACAAGCAAGAGCACCAAAAGCATTACCACATTTGCTGTTCAGGGTATCAAATGCTAAGCACATACCTCAGATGATGAACAACAAACATAAAAATAGGTCAAAATGCAGGTTAGAGGGTTGTAGATGACTAATGTTTGTAATATGTAGCACAAGTCAAATGTCCCTGTGCTTTACATCTGAAAGAAATTGTTTTGATCTTTTTCACAAGAAGTGAATTTGAACTTATGTTACATTTCTCACACAAAAACAGTATTATTTTATATCTTAAGAATGATTTTGTTGTAACACTCATATGTATTACTTTGTACTAATATACACTCCTGGAAATTGAAATAAGAACACCATGAATTCATTGTCCCAGGAAGGGGAAACTTTATTGACACAATCCTGGAGTCAGATACATCACATGATCACACTGACAGAACCACAGACACATAGACACAGGCAACAGAGCATGCACAATGTCGGCACTAGTACAGTGTATAACCACCTTTCGCATCAATGCAGGCTGCTATTCTCCCATGGAGACGATCGTAGAGATGCTGGATGTAGTCCTGTGGAACGGCTTGCCATGCCATTTCCACCTGGCATCTCAGTTGGACCAGCGTTCGTGCTGGACGTGCAGACCGCGTGAGACAACGCTTCATCCAGTCCCAAACATGCTCAAGGGGGACAGATCCGGAGATCTGGCCAGGGTAGTTGACTTACACCTTCTAGAGCACGTTGGGTGGCACGGGATACATGCGGACGTGCATTGTCCTGTTGGAACAGCAAGTTCCCTTGCCGGTCTAGGAATGGTAAAACGATGGGTTCGATGAGGGTTTGGATGTACCGTGCACTATTCAGTGTCCCCTCGACGATCACCAGAGGTGTACGGCCAGTGTAGGAGATCGCTTCTCACACCATGATGCCGGGTGTTGGCCCTGTGTGCCTCGGTCATATGCAGTCCTGATTGTGGCGCTCACCTGCACGGCGCCAAACACGCATACGACCATCATTGGCACCAAGGCAGAAGCGACTCTCATCGCTGAAGACGACACATCTCCATTCGTCCCTCCATTCACGCCTGTCGTGACACTACTGGAGGCGGGCTGCACGATGTTGGGGCGTGAGCGGAAGACGGCCTAACAGTGTGCGGGACCGTAGCCCAGCTTCATGGAGACGGTTGCGAATGGTCCTCGCCGATACAGTGTCCCTAATTTGCTGGGAAGTGGCGGTGCGATCCCCTACGGCACTGCGTAGGATCCTACGGTCTTGGCATGCATCCGTGCGTCGCTGCGGTCCGGTCCGGTCCCAGGTCGATGGGCACGTGCACCTTCCGCCGACCACTGGCGACAACATCGATGTACTGTGGAGACCTCACGCCCCACGTGTTGAGCAATTCGGCGGTGCGTCCACCCGGCCTCCCGCATGCCCACTATACGCCCTCGCTCAAAGTCCGTCAACTGCACATACGGTTCACGTCCACGCTGTCGCGGCATGCTACCAGTGTTAAAGACTGCGATGGAGCTCCGTATGCCACGGCAAACTGGCTGACACTGACGGCGGCGGTGCACAAATGCTGCACAGCTAGCGCCATTCGACGGCCAACACTGCGGTTCCTGGTGTGTCCGCTGTGCCGTGCGTGTGATCAATGCTTGTACAGCCCTCTCGCAGTGTCCGGAGCAAGTATGATGGGTCTGACACACCGGTGTCAATGTGTTCTTTTTTCCATTTCCAGGAGTGTAGACCACAGGATCATATTTGATACCATCTGAAAAATATGTCTAGAAATGAAAATAACATTTTTCTCTGTGTTTTTGACTTATTTGTGTCCTTATCACTTGTGAATATTAGTTTCAATAAAATTAGACATCAGACCAACTTTCAGGACTCTAGAGGGTACAGGGTGTAACAAAAAGGTGTTTCCAAACTTTTAGGAAATATTTATTACTGATATATGAAGTAAATATGTTATATGGGTATAGACTCAGAAACACTTTACTTGTGTACTAGTGTTCATTTCCTGCAGCTCTTTAACACATTAATCATGGGAGAAATAGGAAAAGAAAATATCAGCAAAGTATGAAACAGTTTTGTATTCGTAATGTTGAAATTGAACTCTGTTAGCCAGGATACATGCATAAACCTGCTGACACACTGAATCCCAAATGTGCTAATGTATCACTGGAGAATTGCGTATTGTTTCAGAGCATTCCACAGCATGGGCACAAAGACTCAGTAGATCTTGCACCTGGGTTTCATGCACAAGAGATTCTAGATACCACAACAAATAAAAGTCTAGTTGGTTTAGGTCTGGAGAGAGTGGAGCCCAAGGAATTGGCCCACCTCCATTTGTCGTGAAATCTGTTATTTAGAATCCTATGAACATTAACACAGAATTGAATAACAGCTCAGTCATGCATCAAGCACATGTTCTGAAGTACTAGGTACATGTTCTGGCAGAACAAGTGGAGTATTCTCTAAGGAAGTATGGTATGGTTCTCTTTTGAGTCTGAATTTAAGAACATGGTGCCCTTACAAACAGTCACAGACAAAGCCATCCCAAACATTGACAGAATGTCTTTGTTGATGATGTGACTGCACAATTTCATGAGGATGACTGACAGCCTATAATAAGGAATAGGTGACGACCCAAAATTGAACCTCATGGTTCATCATTTCTCCCTTGTCACTAAATATTTTTCACCTTCCAACATTGTTCCAGCACAGCACAACTTCTTGCATTCTTTTTGTTAAGTATGGTTCAAACCAGTTGTGTTTCCCATGATTCATGTCATTTTGAAGAAAGTAGAAAATGAGCTTTAGCATGGAAATAAGACATTTCTGGACTCATGTCCATGTAACACATTTTATTCTTGTATGCGTGAGGAATGGTTCATGAACCTTTGGCCATACTTTTTTGGTACACTCCGTACATGGATAGGGGACTGTCCCAGTACTCCACGTGTTGTTGGCAATTTTCCCTCCCTTTACTGCAGGGGGGACAGAAGGGGCAGTGGTGTAAAGTCCACAATTAACAGCCCTTTCCACTAATGTCCTGGATTAAATTCCAAACCTCTCCACAGAGTCTCACGAAGACACATACACACAATTGCAGTCACCTACGCTTAACAGATACGCTTATGCACACACTCTCAACACTCTCATTCTCAGCAAAAGGAAGGTGCCTGTGAGCACAAAGGGTTGGGAACCTTTCTAATTAGTTGGCTGGACTTGCCAGTTGGGGTCTCCCATCCAACACACACCACCTTTTTTGAGCAGTAAGATATTAAAAAGCTCCTTTCTTCTATAAAGTAAGAAACTTCCTAACAAAAAAATTAAAAATTCTCTCATTAGCCCCACTTTTCTACAAAATATCTGAACCTCTAAATTAGGGGTGTCAAAAGTTTTATTAGCTGCAAGGCAAGTAGCAGTGTTTGTTATAAGGATGTTTGACAAATGATGATGTACTATCAGCTGAAAAATCCACCATTACCTGGGTATTCATCTTACTACTTTTATATTAGGAAAAAAAAAAAAACAGAAACTTAACTGTATTTGTAATGCAGTACCGAAAAAATTTTGTTTCCGTGTATTCGTGGAAACTGTTTGATCCACCCTCATCGTCAATATTTTTGTGTCTAGAAAACCTGCATACTTGGTTTGCCATACAAACAATCAAAGAAGTCATATTAGTGAGTTTTATTACAATTAATCAAATACAATACTTAACTTTGGCAAATACACAGATGTGTCGCAAGCAAATGGCGACGTACGAAATAATCAGTCTTTGGAGTGACAGCCGATCTCTAACTGACAGAATTCTGTCCTGAACTGCTGTCAAAGTTGCTATTGCTGACACTTCTATCCAAGTGGCTAATCTTGGAGCTGCTATTGAACTCGGCCCTCACCAGTCGGTCATAACACTTATGTCCTCTCCCCATAGGGGCTACTGCTGTCACATTGTAGTCCTGGAGGGAGGTCTGGTCAGTGTGCGATTGGCTGACTTCTTCTCACAGCCTCCTCTTCCCTGTCATTCCCAACTGATGTCCTGGCATTTGGCTTTATACCATAACAGAAAGACCTTTGACATTACGTAAGATCGTACAAAGAAATATGTGTAATGTGCAAAGGTGTTAGTACAGTACCCAAATTAAGAAATATAGAATGGAAAATACCAATTCCCTGCAACATTTTTTTAACTTAGAACGATCCCTGACAGTTGCAGTAATCTGGGCACAGCAGCTTCACAGGCCTGCCTCAACTAAAAAAGGACCTAGAACAATTTTGTTAACATGTCTGTGGTAATGCGTCATTGTTATGATGGTTCCATAGATGGCTACTGTTTTCACTTGCAGCTTTGCAGTTGAAAGCTGGCAACAGCACTCTGAACTTTTAGGGGTATTCTGATACTGTCTCAACTGTAGTTACATGTCTACAATGCGATTTTTTAAAGCCTTTATAGAGGGCTATTGTTTTCACCTGCACTCACTTGTGTTTCACAGTTGTAAGCTGTGAAAGCACTTTCTGATCTTAGGGACTTCCTTATGTTTTCTTGAGTGTAGGAGTGTCTTAGTTGTAAAGAATAAATGTTTTAAAACATGGTACATGATGTGGCATTTCTTCAAGTGTCTCAGTGTTTATGTCTTGTAATATGTGTCATACATTGATACATTTGTGTCGGTACTTTCAGTGGCATATGTGGATACTGCCTGCTAAATATATTGCAAACAGACTTAGTACAAAGAAGTAATAAATTTAAACATAATGCGTGATATGGTAGCTTAACACACATCTCAGTATTTATGATGTTATATCTCCTGATCAGGGTGTCACACAAGGATATAATTTTGTAGACACAAATGTGGATACTGACTGCAAAATGTCTTGTAAATAGAGCTAGTGGCATAAAAGTAATAAATTTAAATGTCAGGCACAATGTCTTAAGTGTTTATGACATCATATTTCCTGAACTACCTGTGGTAGCATGATATAATTTTGTAGGTTCATTTAGTGGCATATGTGGATACTGTGTGCTAAATTTGTTGTGAATAGAGTTAATACTACAGAAGTAATAAATTTAAACATCATGGGTGATGCAGCAGTTTTTAATGAATCTTGTTGTTTATGATGTCATATCTTCTGATCTATGATAGATATGTGGTTCTTACCCCCACAGTGATTGTTGCCTGACTGTAAGGGATATGTGTACCTAATTTCATTAAAATCAGTCAACTGGTTGAGGAGGACATGAACAGATGCACATACATACATCCTTGTTTATATATGCCTGGTTATCATGTGGCACATAGCAGGTGGAGTCACAAACGATGGCAGTTATGTTTAGGCTTTTCTGCACACCCACAAAACTCATTCTCTGGCGGCATGTGAGCATTTAATAGGGGTTTGAGTGCTCTTCTGTGAATTTCACAACCATTGCAAGGATTGAATGCGACTGCAGCCAGTTATTTGTTAACTTTTTATTCCATTTCTTGTGTGTTGTCATCGCCGATGGTGTGGTAAGTGACAAATTCTATGTATGCAAGTAAGACATAATTTGCCAGATATAGGCTTTGTTCAACTGCAAAGCTTGCATTTACAAGTACCACAACTGTCAGTTGTAACTGGCAATACTGCAAATCCCATCTGTTCCTCGACCTGCACAAACCACTAATGTTTGTGAATCGGACAATAGTGCTGCTGATGCGATCGGATGGATGAAATAAACAAAAAAACTTCAAACTGCTGGTGCTATCATCAAATGGTTTGAGCTGTGAGAGGTATAGTCCAGTGCTCTCAACAAAAGTCACATCACACACTTGCAACTGAATTGCACACTCTGAAACTGAGGCCGCGAAACATGTCTTGTCGAGTTATCCAGTTTCAGCTTGACACACATTGGATAATGATGAGCCAGCTGTTTAGCTACACAAGGAAGATCTCTATACTTGGAATGATATGAATCTACAACTTACAACTGATGTCAAGGCAAACTTTGAGTTTCAATATGTAAGTTAAAATTCATTTCAAGATTCCATGTTCATTCATATAAGAGATATAGACTTGTCAAATAAAACTGATCTTTTTCAAACACGCTGTATTATAGTATATCAGCTCCACTGCTTCATGGGAGTTCTTCAAACTGTGGCTCTTTGTTGCAAATACCCTGCCTGACAACAACAGTGAATACGATATTGCAGTGCCTGTGTTATTCTGAATTATAATGTAAAGTTCCTGTGGACAGTAGGCACTGTGGTGACCACAGCCATTATGAAATACATTAAAGGTCTTTGTAACTATGAATATGGATAACCATGAGCTGTAGAATGGAATGACAACTATGAAAATTTGTGCCGGACTGGGACTCGAATTCGCATTTCTCACTTACCATTTCACTGCCTGTGCACGACTTGTCACCAGACCAAAACTTCCATACGCATGCATTTCCAAAGGAACTTTGCATCGTAATTCATAATAACACAGACACTGGAATATCATATTTATCCTCAGACACCGGCAAGTCACTTTTACATG
Organism: Schistocerca gregaria; assembly: GCF_023897955.1. Taxonomy (NCBI): domain Eukaryota; kingdom Metazoa; phylum Arthropoda; class Insecta; order Orthoptera; family Acrididae; genus Schistocerca; species Schistocerca gregaria. Next base: position 110,328,535 of record NC_064928.1, on the reverse strand, counting down.
AAATGTCTCACCTCTACAGGAATATACATAACGGACATATGAATACAGGTCATAGATGCATGGTTGACAACATATGGAAGTTTGTATCTGGCTGTGAGCCACGCATGGATAACCAAACCCAATTTAAGATGACCACTCTTGATAAGCATGAAACCCGGTTTGAATACCAGTTCGGCACAAATTTTCATTGTTGTCATTCCATTCTACTGCTGAAGGTTAGCCATATTCACAATTGTGGATACATTTAATGTAAAAACAGTGAAGCACTCAGAAGGCATGTTTGGATTTTGACATAACTTTGACATGTACACATGATCAGTGGGCATGTAAATGATTAGAGTTGCAATTCTCTGAGCTAGCAGAGCACATTAGTCTTGTTACCAGGCCTGGTACACCATGAAAGGAGCACGAACAAAGTCAGATGTTGAGTGGTCACTGTGAAGGACACGGAGATGCCGTGTACTGGAATGAGACAGCGTTTGTCAATAGAGATGGGCAAACTCATTCATCTTTCATAACTAGTTCACTGGTGATCACTCTTTTCCGGGAACTGTTCATTTTTAGTCATTTCATCAGTCATTTGTGCTTGGTATACAGTTCTTATGAAAAATTGAAAATTAGTAGCATAGATGACTGCAGGTGAAAGGCACCAAGAGGGGACACTTGCCTCTGCCCTGGAGTGCAGAGTTTTTATTTACAACAGAATTCTCACATACTTGTAATTCTCGTGATTCTGCAAAACCTCTTGTTTAGCCAACTGTAGCGTTATGTGGCTGATCACAGTGAAATAATATGAGGTGGCACACAAAAAACTGGGAGTACAGACTGCTGGCCAATTACGAAGGATTTGTTGACCACTACAAGCAGAATAGATAAACATGTAACAAATTAGGCAGCGAATAAATAACAAATAAGCTAAGGCAAAAAACAACTTCGAAACAATAGATGACGATTGGTAGGCGGCGATGAGCAGTCTAGTATTCGGGGCCGATTTTTCGTGCACCACCTTGTACCTTGTACCTTATTATATTGTAGAAGTTATCATATTCTCTTTACAAAATGTGCCACCAGACACTCAGTTATGGAACACAGACTTCATCCTGTTGTAAGTCGGTCTGCCTTCCATACGAATGAACATGCTCTTTTACCATGGATCAAAAAAATACAGAAAATGGTCACTTGTCTATCCCATACCAACTTCCTTTGAATTTGCAATAACAAACACATACTGCCTTTATACAAGTATTTCTTCTGCTTTTTTTTTATTGAAATAGTGAATTAAGCTGATATGCCGTTTTGTTACTTGGAAACATGTATGTATTACATATAACGTAATTTTATGTAATTTACGTAATTATAAAATACATTTTAATTACCGGTCATGGACACTGAATAGAACCAGAAGTTCAGAGTTCAAAAAGGGTTTGAAACATATCTATAATGGGTGTGCACAGCAGATGTAACGAACAGCTCTATACTGAACTAACTATGAGCAGTCGGCAGTTGAACTGCGACGTGTGGCCACGCTTAGAAGGGCAAGTCCAGCCAAGCAAGACCAAGACAACTGGGAACGAGACCGAGATTCAAATGAGACTGGCAAACATGCCGTTGCAGGAATGAGACTGACCGTTCCCCATTCCCGGGAACTATAAGTAGAAAGTTGCGACCGAGACTGACAGGAACGGGACCGAGGCTGGAATGAGACCGGCCGATTTGCCGTTGCAGTAACGAGACTGACCGTTTCCTGTTCCTGGAAAGTATAAGTAGAAAGCCGCGACGGAGAGCAATGGGAATGGGACCGAGGCTGGAGCAATGGAACGAGATGAAAGACTGCTCCTCTGAATTCATTCATTGCTCGTTCCGTTCGTCTGTATGAACCGTTCCTTTGGACCCGTTACTTCACAAATGATCCATCTCTATTTGTCAACATCTGACAGTGTCTGAAAGGGGCCTTACTGTCATCTGCATTTGATCACATCTGACCACCAGAAGGCCGGTTGACCATATCGTGCACCAAGCACATCATAACCCATTCACATCAGCACATCCTATCCACAATTAAGCAGTGTACTCCAGAGCTGGCTCCAGTGATTTTGTCATCCCATAGGAAAATATCATGTGCCCCCACAGTCTACTTCCTTGAATTTTGAGATGTAGTCAAATGTTTCCAGAGTGTCATTACTCCTTGTCATCTTATTTTCACATACTACACTCAGTATGTCCTTCTGATGGGAATATGTCTTTAAGAGCAGTGCGAGGTATGGGTTGCCAGTCAGTGAAGCAAAACTGGACCATTTACAGTGTAATACATTTTGTGTTATGACTCCAGAATTAATTATGACAACCAGAATAAAGCTATGTCACACTCACAGAACATATGATCTGTTGAATTTTTGTCAAGTGCAGAACAGTGTAGAGGAAGGGACAAGGTGACCATCGCAGGCAGGTACATAATGAGGAGCAGAGTTCTTTCAGTACAAAGTGGTTCTAATTAAACTTTCACCATTTGAAAGGTCTCTGTGAAAAATAAATTGTCATAGGACAATGAAACTTTGTGGAAATGTTTGTGAGGACAGGTGGAAGAGAAATAATGAATAAAACACTGAAAGCAATACTTTTTAATTTGCACACAATAGGGTAATGTTGGCAACTACGTACCATGTTTGCATTCCAGATTACAAATGTTACTCAGTGTGATGACCATGTGCACCTATAACAGCCTGGAGGCTGCTCTACTACTGCCCGAAACATCAGAAGATGTGGGATGCTGGCTACCTCACTCGCTGTGCTCACCTTCCACCTCCACACTCCATCCAGCATTCTAAGCTATGGCAACAATAACTTCAACATTTTTTGGTGCAATTAGACATTGGCCTCTCTTGGAAGCAGTTACCAAATCATCAGTTAATTGAAACTTCTGAATCATGTTCTTCAACCTCAGTGTGGAAGAAGGACCTCTCTGTATTCCTTCAATGCCTCAGTATTCACAAATAGTAGCAGCACTGTTGCTAATGTTCTGATAAAATGAATAGCTTTATGAGTAAAGCCCTGCTCACTTCATCCAGACCTGTGTTTGCTGTCTGCAATGGTAATATCCTCTGACACTTGGGTTTCAACCCTGTGCTGCCACACCAATACTGGCACCTAATGGCAGTTCGTGTCACTAACATTACTAATAACGTTAATCTTTCAGTGCACAGTCTGGACATTGTTGCTATAAAGTTGCAAACAATTCTGTCTGTGCTCGCTGGTAGCATACCGCATTCTGTACTCGTCCACCGTGGTGCTCAAGGTCACAGCAAGATGTTATAACACCTGAACATGGGTGTATAAGAGCCAAAAATCAGTCATGTTCTAAATAAAAGAAGCCTAGAGCTTTAGTGGTATTTTCAGCTTCTGATATAATGTTGGATACCCTTACAGTAAATAGTTTTCCATCTGCTCTGGCTCAAGAAAAGAAAATAATAACCACTCTGGGCTTTCAATGTTCATGTATTGCATTTCATACCAACTGCTTGCTGTGGTGTAAAAGACACATGGGAGAGACAGGTTTCGTGAAAGCTTGTATCTAGATATACATTTATCTTCACATGTGCTACATGTTCAAAGTGCACCACAAAGACAAGAAACAAATGCACACCAGTTCACTATACATTGAATGTCTGTTCACTGCACTGCTGAACAGTGATAAATTACATATGTTGTCAGAAGTTGCAAAATGCACAAAACGTTCTGAATTATGTTAATGAATTCCAAGCAGAACTATAGGTGTCAGGGAACAAGGGAAATTAAACAGAGTATATATATCATGTATAACCTGTAACATATCAAGTATTACCTACAACAAAGGTTTTGCACACGTGGGTACCATTTTCAGCTTGTTTCATTGCAGACAATACTTTATTAAGTAAATGAATGAAAATGCATGACAGACATATGTTTCCACACTTACCTTATATTATACACATTTTTCTTGCATTAGCGTCACCGAACTCCTGTACGACTTCATTGAAATCCAAACATCCACTTACTTCATGTACAGTCAACACCATTGCCATAACACACGATCGTGACTGGTTGACCTCTGATACATTTTAATAAATTTATACTTTGAGGAACTTTCTTCTCCACTGGTCACTGTCACTGGTTGTGTTAGCAAAATTTATAATGCTATACTTACATTGTGCACAAAGCTGTGCTCTTTGTGTGACTCTCAAAGTTTCACTTGGTGTGCTACCAGGCATTACCAATGTTGGGTTCATCTTTAAAACTGTCACACAGTGTTTTGTAGAGGCACAGTGATGCTACTCCTGGTGTCTCTGTAGGCTATCAAGTACTATTTCATGCCATGGTTGGAAGGGGTTGAGGGAATTCTGATGCCACAACATGTAAGTATCACAGTACCATTTTTCAGTAGGGTAATGCTCCAGAAGCTACAGCGTGGTTCCTGATTAAAACAGTGCTCCAGGAAGTGTAGAATAAATTTCTTTCATTTCTGTCAATCATCACAGAAAGTTTGGTCCTTAGACTATCCATTTTTCTCAACAATGATCATCATCAGATCTGCAGTAAAATATGGGACATGAAAAAAAAAGGCTCTGAGCACTATGGGACTTAACATCTGTAGTCATCAGTCCTCTAGAACTTAGAACTACTTAAATCTAACTAACCTAAGGACATCACACACACATCCATGCCCGAGGCAGGATTCGAACTTGCGACCGTAGCAGTTGCGCAGTTCCGGACTGAGCGCCTAGGACCGCTAGACCACCGCGGCCGGCCATGAAATACAAGCAATGAACAGATTACACAATAAAACAATGAAATATGCCATAGTAAAATCAATTATTTAGTCTTTTGTTTTCATCATTTTTTCTCTAGTTACTCTATCAACTTTATACTATTTTATTAACTGCATAGCTTGTTCTTGTGAATGTCACTAATTTTCTCTAAAAAATCACAAGAACATCTCAGAATCACATATTGTCATTTGACTATTTTCCTTTTAACAACCAGCCATAGTGATTTAGGTTTTCTGTAATTGCCCTTCACAGCTGTCTTCCTCCCCCATGCTTGCCTACTCTGACTGGACTGATTATCTTGCTGTTTGATTCCCCCCCCCCCCCCCCCCAAAACCAACTAACATTTTAACAATTTGAAATTTAACTTTATTCGTGTTTCAGTTATCATGTTTTATCAATGTAATAACTTATACATTTGGGAATCCCACTATTGACTTTACCTGTTGCGCTCTTCATTTATTGCATTCTGTACAATTTTATAATTGGCAAATGTGTGCAGACTTACAATAGCTAGATCTAACAAGCTTACAGCACATACATATGCTGTCGCTACTGTCCTGGAGCGTGTTACAAACAGTAAACAGTAAACAGTAAACAGTAGCGCCATTGACAGTATGACTCCACCAGCACTGTGGCATGTTTACAGCTCATTTTAAGTATGTGCAATGATGCTAAGCTGAGTTTGTATATATTTTGTGATGATGCCACTATATCTTTATTATATTAGGACACTTTATGAAACAAGTATGCCTCATCACATTTTAACTGCATGTTTCCATATCCATGAACGTAATAATTCTTAGTTATGGTATGTTTTATTGTTTTAAGTTGTAATCTTGCCCAATACTAGTATTTCGTGTCCCATATTTTGTTGCAGATCTGAAGATGGTCACTGCTGACCAAAACTGGAAGTCTAAGGACCAAACAGTTTGTGATCATTGACACAAATAAAAGAAATTAATTAAAGTATAGTAAACTTCTGCACTTAACCCATGTCTCTATGAACCATCTGTGTGGTGCTGGAGATGCTGTTGTAGCCAGTGAGGTCCCCAGATTTGTTCCCAACAGAACTCTAGTGGAAATCTGTCCCAGTGACAGTATCCAGGTCCTAAGAGACCAGTTACAACAGTTTCTGTATGTCCATCTTTCTGGCCAGAGCTCTGAGGGACTTTGGTCATTCACTTATGTAATAAAAAGGAACACCTACAGCTGTCCTCACAATGTTATTTATTGTTTGCCTACCTCTTTACAGACGAATGGAGAAACTGGTAGGAGCAGACTTCAGTGAAGATCAGTTTGTATTCCGTGGTAATGTTGGAACACGTGAGGCAATACTAACCTCTTGACTTATCATAGAAGAAAGATTAAGAAAAGGCAAACCTACATTTCTAGCATTTGTAGACTTAGAGAACGCTGTTGACAATGTTGCCTGGAATACTCTCTTTCAAATTCTAAAGGTGGCAGGGGTAAAAATACAGGGAGCAAAAGGCTACTTACAATTTGTACAGAAACCAGATGGCAGTTATGAGTCGAGGGGCATGAAAGGGAAGCAGTGGTTGGGAAGGGAGTGAGACAGGGTTGTAGCCTCTCCCCGATGTTATTCAATCTGTATATTGAGCAAGCAGCAAAGGAAACAAAAGAAAAATTTGGAGTAGGTATTAAAATTCATGGAGAAGAAATAAAAACTTAGAGGTTCGCCGATGACATTGTAATTCTGCCAAAGACGGCAAAGGACTTAGAAGTGCAGTTGAACGGAATGGACAGTGTCTTGAAAGGAGGATGTAAGATGAACATCAACAAAATGAGGATAATGGAATGTAGTCAAATTAAATCGGATGATGCTGAGGGAATTAGATTAGGAAATAGATACTTAAAGTAGTAAAGGGGTTTTTCTATTTAGGGAGTAAAATAACTGATGATGATCGAAGTAGAGAGGGTATAAAATGTAGACTGGCAATGGCAAGGAAATAGTTTCTGAAGAAGAGAAATTTGTTAACATCGAGTACAGATTTAAGTGTCACGAAGTCGTTTCTGAAAGTATTTGGAGTGTAGCCATGTATGGAAGTGAAACATGGACGATAAATAGTTTGGACAGGAAGAGAATAGAACCTTTCGAAATGCGGTGCTACAGAAGAATGCTAAAGATTAGATGGGCAGATCACATAACTTATGAGGAGGTATTGAGTAGAATTGGGGCGAAGAGGAGTTTGTGGCACAACTTGACAAGAAGAAGGGATCGGTTGGTAGGACATGTTCTGAGGCATCAAGGGATCACAAATTTAGCATTCGAGGGCAGCGTGGAGAGTAAAAATTGTAGAGGGAGACCAAGAGATGAATACACTATGCAGATTCACAAGGATGTAGGTTGCTGTAAGTACTGGGAAATGAAGAAGCTTTCACAGGATAGAGTATCATGGAGAGCTGCATCAAACCAGTCTCAGGACTGAAGACCACAACAACAACATACCATTTTAGGCACTTCAGTGCAACATCTTCAGACCTTAACTGAGGTTGAGGAGGTTAACTCCAGTCGCATACATGATTCATTGATGGCCATCATCTATGAATTGGTTTTCACAGACTACCTGTTTCAATGGTCATGTGTCTCCAATAACATGTAGTTGATTGTTGGAGAGACATCTCTGTTATAGGTAGTCTGCGAAGACCAGTTCATAGATTTTGGCCACTGATGAATCATGTACGATTGAAGTTAACACCCTCAGCATCAGTTAAGGCCTGAAGAAGGTGTACTGAAACACCCAAACTGGTAGCCATATACACTGACGTACAAACAATTCAACGAAACATCATCGATATGGGCTTTCAGAGCTGAAGGCCCACTCATGCACCCTTGCTGACTCCATGACACAAAGCTTTACTCCTTGCAGTGGGCCCATCAACACTGACTTGATGACTGGAAACATGTTGCCTGATCAGACAAGTCTTGTTTCAAATCATATCGAGCGGATGGACATGTACGGGTATGGAGAAAATCTCATGAATCCGTGGACCCTGAATGTGAGCAGAGGACTGTTCAAGGTGGTGGAGGCTCTGTAATGGTGTGGAGCGTGTGCAGTTGGAGTGATATGGGGCCCTGATACATCTAGATACGACTCAGACAGGTGACACAAACGTAAGCATCCCGTCTGATCACCTGCATCCATTCATGTCTACAGTGCATTCTGACAGATTTAGGCAATTGCAACAGGACAATGCAACACCCCACACATCTAGGATTGCTACAGAGTGGCTCCAGGAACACTCTTCTGAGTTTAAACACTTCCACTGGCCATCAAACTCCATAGACATGAACATTATTGAGCATATCTAGGATGCCTTGCATCAGGGTAATAAATAACATTGTTAGTATGGCTTTTATTACATAAGTTACGACAGTTGTGAAGCAGTTCACATCAGAAGAGGATACAATGGCCTTATGACAACCTTCACAACCAAGTAAGTGCATGCACGTAGGCCAGAGATGGTACTTTGTCATATTGATAGGTGACTCGATTTTGTAATCACTGAACACATACTTTCTCAACACATGATAGATAAAAATATACAATCACCAAGCAGCAGCAGGAGATAAATGCACGCACGTGCACTCTCTCTCTCTCTCTCTCTCTCTCTCTCTCTCTCTCTCTCTCTCTCTCTCTCTCTCTCTCTCTCTCTCGAAAGATCGTGCATGAGTTAATAAGAAAGTAAAGCTAATAGCATTGTATGTAACAGAGGTGGGAGGGGGGACAGCAAAAAAGACAGGTCAGGAAATGAAAGATGTAGAAAACAATAATGGAGTGAAGAAAGGAGTAGTTACTGTGAAGAAATGCCAAGATGGAAGGAACTAACACAAATTAAGGCCAGGTGATTAATTTATGTTAATTTTATACGTCTCAATGTATTTTAACAGTAACTACTCCTTTCTTCACTCTCTTTTAGTTTTCTACATCTTTCATTTTGTGATCTGTCTACTTTTTGCCATTCCCCCTCATATCTCTGATACACACAATGTACTTAGGTTTTCACTCTTATTAACTTATGCAGTAATCACTGTCTTGCACATTACCCTGTCTGCCACCTTTAAGCTCTCAGGTTTTCAAATCTCACCTGCTGCAGCCCATAATTATCAGACTTTCCTTCTCCCATCTGGTAAGTCTCCCCTGACCTGAGGTTCTCGGTGACTTTTCAGAATTGTATCTGTTTTCCTAAACCTCTTCATTCCTTTTCCTTCACCTTCTTTCTTCTCCTTCAACTCCTCTGGCAGAAGAATGAGCCACTGGCTCCAAAAGCTTGCATAAGTTTAGTGTTTGCATGTTCTCCTGTTGCTGCTTGGTGACTAGATACTTTTCTCTATCCAATTACATTACATTGTCAAAAATTGATTATTTTCATTGTTATAACCACATTATTATTTTATGTTCCTTCTTTTCTACAGTCTGGAGAGCATTTAAATCTGATCATCCGTTGTTATTCCATTCCTGTTGACTCATATTAACACAAAAGCAGTAAACAAATGAGGAATTAAAGACATCTGAAAAGAATCTCAGTTTTGTGTGTGAGTGAAATCTGTAGAAAACAAAACAAGAAAAGTGAAGAAATAACATTTTTGTCTTGTGGATACCCAATGTCACTCCCTATCTATTTCTTACATTCATGAGTCCCTTCAGATCTAGCATCTGGAGTGATGGGTCTTTTTCTTGAGCAGCTGTGGCTGTCTATTTTGCTTAGTACAAGAAAATTATGGAAGGCCACAGACTTGTCAGTTTACAACTGTTTGTTCATATTTTGTATGTGTGTATTCGGTATAGTACTGCATTTTTGTTCCAATGTATTTTATCAGTATTTATTTCTTTAGTCACAAACTTTTACATTCGTAATGACAAGCTACAAAAACTTTGTTCCAATAGTGCATGTTTCAGTCACTAGTAAGCATTACAGTTACAGTTAGGGTTACTTGAAATTTTGTCGATAGCATAGAATATGCAATGTACAAATTTTTCTTGTAGATGATTGCATTTCCTTTTTTTCAAAATACAGAAGTAAATTAATTTTGATTACTTGCTCCACAACCAAGATCCTGATAGCAGAATAGGGAACTGGGTAACACAGGAACATCATGTTAGCATAAATGCAGCAGCTTTTTTTGTTTTTAATTTTATAATCGATATGAGCTTGTGCACAATTTATTCAATTTCATACAATAAGGCTCCTTAGATGTTACGGAACAGTGAATAAAATCACATTTGTCAGTGAAATTATTACAAATTATTAGACTGTAAATATTCTCAAAAACAGTCCTTAGAAAGTGTCCAATTCCAAACACATACAAGAACTTACAAACTTACAAAACATGGCTAGGAAAATTGCACATATGAAAGTTCTCTCGCCATTCACCTACAAAAAAAGAGATTTGTACCTCATTTATTGACAAGTACTACATACCTACTGCATAAACATATTATGCCATCTACTACCATAAATTCTGAGATCAGCAACAGAAATTTTGCTTTTTTCCCCAAATCTTTGCCTAGTCAGTGACAGAAAAAACTTATCAAATTGGAGAGTTACAGAAATTGTTTTTATAGAAATTATATACAATTTACAAACTCATTTTGCATTTTGCTGATTTAAAACTGAGGACTCACAACAGTGAAACAGTTGCTGATCAAAGATATACACAATTACAAATCTTGCCCATGCAAGCATTTTGCTGCTAAAGACAAGTTAAAAACTACCAGCAGTGATTTTTCACTTTCAAACTACAAAATAGTTTAGCTATGAATAACAATAGTTACAATAAACTGCACAATACACATAGCTTATCCCAACAAAACTCAAAGAGGTCCAAACTGCAGAAGACTACTGCAAGAGCCAAACACCTGTAACATGGCATGTTAAATACCATTTCTCTTTTCTTTTACATGGAAAAATGATTTACCCCCATGTTCAAAATACTACATGCTTCTCACTCTTTCACAGTGGGCATACTAAATACTCATTCATACCCACACAGTTTTTAAACATATTAAGAGGATTAATGTCCCTACAAGCTACTCTAAAATGAGTGTCTTCGATGGAGGAGAATAAAACAAATATAAGAAAATAGCACTGATGTGTCCAGTAAGCAATTTTACACACTGGTGTTGGACTGGAAAACGAACTTTACACTTGATATTGATGGAGCACAGCTGTAAGTGAAGTAGTAATGGATTTCTATTCTTGTTTTATACATTTCTGGTTTTAGTAACATATTATTAAATAAGAGAATTTAAATTAGTGCTCATCATTCAGATATTTCAAGCAAGCATTTTTGAGAAAAAGTTGCAAGATATCATCCTTTCATATACCTGACATGACATATAGTGCACTGCTTAATGATCCTCGCAGATGTGTATGTGAGTGCAGTTGCTTGAGTTCATATGTTGGACAGCTGTGAAATTCATCCTATTTTCTTGTTTATTATGTTGATGTTTGGAAGACACTTGAGAATTATTTTCTTTCTCCTGTACAAGATGGCAAGCATTGCTATATTCTTCTGCAGTTTGGTCCACAGCAGCTCCCAGTATGATTCTTGATACAGTCACTACAACATGAGGATATTCCTTACAATTCCAGTTCCTGCAGACAGCACACACCCATGTACCTTTATGTATAGCATATATAAATAATAAAAAAAACTGCTTTAGTAACAAAACAGTGCACAATCGTGCTCCGACCAGCAGAGCACGTACGTTGTTCCTCAGCTTGGAAAAGATTTTCTTGTATGCAAAAAACTGCACTTTTGAAAATACATCATTAAAATATGGAATAGTGATGCATTACAGTGTTATTGACTGGAATATCCTGACATTCATTTACTGAAGCAGTAATGTAGTACGCTATCTGTACATTTAAAAATAGTTATTGCTAATATTGAAAATTTTACACATAAACACACACATAAACACACACACACACACACACACACACACACACACACACACACACACAGTGATGTATGTACATATTCATACAGCATTCATTGCTATTCTAATCATTCATACTCTCTCATACAAGTGCATAAAATATACTGTCATTCTTCAACTACAGGAGATCAAACCATAAACACTGAATGAGGAAAACAATCCAGCCATTATGTGAGGGGAGTGTTATAGAGTATAGAATAGCAGAGAGCACCTGCTTTCCAAACAACAGCGACAGCACCTGTTCTCACATCCAAACAGCACAACCACGCAGACTGGACCATTCCATGCAGGTTGCTGTCTTTATTTGTTGTATTCTTATAGAATTTGCTGCAAAGCTGCAGTCTGCTATTCCAACATTTTAGCAGCCAATCTGACTTCCATGTCTGCCTCTGTAGCTAAGTAATCACTATAGTTGTCTGCCATACAGAGGACCCAGGTTCAGTTCCTGGTAGTGGGAGTATTCTTCATCTGTCAGAGGACTGGCTACTCAAATGGGAAGTAGCAGTTCTAAATCTGATGACTTGCTTTCAAAGACAGAGTGCAATGCCAAACCTTGTGGTCTGTACCTTTTACTCTGAACAAGATGGCAGGGACAGGTTTCAGAAGCTTGAGAATTTTATTCAAAATGATGCACCACAAATACTGAGATAATTTTATTCGGATGTACCACTGAAGAAACAGTTACCAGTGTCATGAAAAAGTAGGTGCCTGAGACCTCCACAACCTTAAAGCTACCACCAGACTGTTCTCATATTTTAATATGCTGCTTGATTTATCCATGACGGACAAGCAGTCGTTACTAAAATCATAAAAAAGTACAAAGAAGGGCAGCTCATTTTGTATTATCACAAACTAGGGGAGATAGTGCCACAGACATGATACATGAATTGAAGTGGCAATCATTAAAACAAAGGTGTTTTTTGTTGCGACGAGATCTTCTCATGAAATTTCAATCACCAGTTATCTCCTCTGATGGCGAAAACATTCTGTTGGCACTCACCTACATAGGGAGAATTGATCATCATGATAAAATAAGAGAAATCAGGGCTCACACAGAAAAAATTAAGTGCTCATTTTTCCCGTGCACTGTTTGAGAGTGGAACAGTAGAGAGACAGCTTGAAGGTGTTTCATTGAACCCTCTGCCAGGCACTTTATTATGTATAGCACAGTAATCATGTAGATGTAGACTGTTAAAGTACATGCTCAACAATTTTTGACCTAGCAAAACCACTAAAACCGCTGAATTTCAACATGATGAGATTTGAATTTGTGGGCATCTCTGCAGGGGTGTGTATTATCCTTGATCATTAGTGAGAGTGTCCGATTTCTTGACCATGCACTCAGTTATGCTGCATATATGTTTATATCCAGGTGTGTCTTTCCCAGAGGTTTATGGACTACACATGCAAACAGCTGTTGCTGTAACACTGCCTATATTCACAGACTCAATGTACCAATTCATTTTAGTTTATTTTCCCAATTAGATGGATGATTCTGAAACACATATTATGAAGACGAGACTACAAGAGAAGTGACAACAAAATTTTAATATTTTTATACATGTGTGGTGTCTAATCTTCCAGGCATTCTCAAAAGAACAGACACCACTTAAGGCAATGATCACTTCAGTGTGGGTGCACACCATGCTCGAACTCTTACAGGAATCAGTGAAATGCCGCAAGTAATAAGGATGATGGAAGAGGGGCACTATATCTGTGGTGTGTGGATAAGTTGAGAATTTGTATCTAATGAGAGGCATGCCAGGCAGTTGCGATGACCACTGTGCCCAGAAGAGCAGCGGTCAGTGCGTCTGCCTAGTAAGCAGGAGACCTGGGTTTGAATCCCGGTCCAGTACAAATCAATACCCGCTCACAGATAATGTCATTAATTCCTTTGTGTTTTAATACTTTCATTTATATTTTTATCTCTCTCACTTTTATAAGATTCTTGTAGAATAATCCTGACGATAAATACTTGATCCTATGAAATGTATCAATTTTAGTGCTTTAGCACTGTGAAAGATCAGTGAACCTACTTTTTGACATTAATGTACTGCTAATGGATAATGACTTCAGCTATTTTATTGATAGTATTTAATCCACATTGATTATTTTCAGAATCATACAATTTCATCTTCATATTTCCTTGTGGCAATCCAACTCTACCAATACAATGAAGTAAATAAAGTGATCCAAAATTTAACCACATTGAAATCAGTAGTGCTACTGTAAGCATAAAATAGGTTAATTCTTGGCCACGCTCCTGCAATCTGGAGTACAGGGTTTACATCTCTATTTCCTAACTCATTGATCATTTTCTTAGATACATGTTAGATTTTATCATATAAGGATGTAATTTCAGATCATGTCCATAATCATTTTAATAACACAGAATGTTATACTTTGAAGATAATTGTGGGAAAAACTTCCCTTTTAAGTATGAAACTAATCTGTGTCAAGTATTCAGTAGCTAGCCATCATTTCTCTGGGATATATATATATATATATATTTTTTTGTGTCACCTCTAAAATTTAGTTCTTTTGACATAACACATCTCGAAACTGGTCAACTCATTTACATCAAAAATTGGAACTTTAGAGTTTGTCTCCCCATCGTCCTGGATAAATTTCTATTGACACTATAGGGTATGATGCTATATTATGAAAAATAGCCCAATGCTGGCAGCAAGTCTATTGAGAAGTAGTATGTATGTGTATGTACCTTCTGTGCACAATATATACAGGGTGATTCCATGACCATATTACATACATTCAAAATGATGGGGAGGGGTAGATGTATCAATATGAGGAAGGTACCCTTGCCCAGAAACAAAAAAGTCAAAAATTGTTCTGATACCTCTGACAGTGGAGCTATTCTGTGGCAAGATCTTTGCTTTCCATATTTTATGAGGTTGTAGTAGGGACCAAAATGAGAAAAAGATGTACAGTTGACATGGGCTCTAAAGTACATACTGTAAGAGGTATGAGTATTTATTCATCTTTTCTACGGTGAAACCCATCTCTTCCACAGAACAAATCTCTACATAATGCACAAGTGTAAACACATCTCCCAAAAGTTGTGGTATGGAGGTGAGTCCACTGAATTATTACTTGAAATAATTTATATTTGTACAGTGCATACGTAGTGTGAGCTCGTAATCTATTTTTGACTACTCATTTTGCTATAACCACTAACAAAGCTTATATTTTACCACTGATCAATACGCTGTGGACATGTTGTATATTACTATTACTCCATTCTTTTCTCAATTGCAAGATTAGCAAAACAGATGGATGTACAACACATTGTGCCAAAGATAAACTATTACATTACAGCCTGGCAATTTAATAAAAGCACTGAGGAGAAATGACAAGTCATAAATTAATAAAGGACATGCTGGAATTAGATACATGTATTACAGAAAGATAAGCGGCTTCTTGTGATCAGTTTCACTATCTGTCTATCATTTTTTTCCCTCAGGTATTCAATTCTACTTTCACTTTTTCCTATAGCTGCTCATCTCTATCTCAGATTCACTTATACTTTCAAACTATTTTGTCAATTGATCTCTCTCTCTCTCTCTCTCTCTCTCTCTCTCTCTCTCTATCCCAATATGACATCCACTCTTGTGGACTCCTCCCACATTTTGCTTGATGATATCTAATGACTTTGAATCCTCTGAGACTCTCCTATTCTGTCCCAAATATTTCTCTTTCTTGTAGAACTTTTGCTGTCAGAACCCATGATTTTGTCACTTTTTGTATGTGAGTTCACTATATGAGGTAAATTGTATGATTCTCTCTTTGACTGTGATTGGGTTATTCATAGAATCCTTTTCAATCAATCTCACTTAAGTTGACATTATTTACACATTTTGGATGATAAGCACTGTTTCTCTATTCTCCAACTTTTACACACATTCAGTAAAAAACTTCTGATGTATCACACTCTAAGCCCACTGTTTTCCTCAAAATATTTATTTTCATCAACACAGTGCCACCATTTGCATGTTGGTAAGTGCTGCTATGAGGTGCAATATGTGCTTTACATGTATACTGTATTCAACTATTTACTTGATTGTAAGTGGTTATGAATGACTACCAGTTTTTAGACTCTCATTTATTTGTTAAAAGCAGTTGACAGTGTTGCAAAGGTGTCAAGAATGATTCCCAGATTCTTACTTTTGCTTAAAATCTTTATATTTTGTAATTTTTTAAAATTATTTTCATTCATTTTCATGTATCTGTGTACTTCCCATGAAAGCAAGACTGCTATTCACAGATGCCATCTTGATACTTGATGGACTACAAAAACAAGTTCATGATTAATTCCAATACATCCAGCAATTTCAAATTTACTGTGCATCACTGATAATTTTACATGTAACAGGTCTGAAGAACCAAGTTCAATAATTTATCTGCTTCGATAGTGATTTTTCACTGTGCAGTGCAGTGTGGACAGATTTTAAACTTCCTAGTATATTAAAACTGTGTGCCAGACTGGGACTTGAACCTGGGATCTTTGCTTTTCAGAGGTGTGTGCTTTACTGAGTGAGCTATCCAAGCAGTAGTCTAGTGTAATAAGCCTCTGATTTGTTTGATATCTCCAGTCTTAACATATGCTTCTGTGCCTTCACCACTGCATTCCCGAAGTTTATGGTGGCCTGATTTCATAATAATTGCAAATTTTACCGTGATGCCTTTCCACTGATTTGCCTGTCATAAGTAACTGATGAGCTCACACTCTGAGCACTCTGTACATATCTGAACAGCTTAAATGGAACAATGGCTATAATAAATATATTGTCGATTTAGACTGCTGCTTTATATTTCTCTTTGGCCAATTTTGGCTCTGAACAATTATATTTACCTTCAGATAAATCCAGAAATCAAACTAACCATAATGAATTCTAAAATTGCAACCTTTGAGGACAAAGAATGTACTGTATAAGCACAATAAATGATCATTAGCAGGCATTATGTTAATACTTATGAACAATTTATGTGACACATTACAGCCCTACATTACCATTTTGAAGACAGTCAGAAAAGAAAAATCTTAAAGATGGCTGTGCACAAGCCAGAATATAACATTATACAAAAAATGGCATGGCATTGGACCAGTATGTCGGAAAAAGAACTGTCAGATTGTCCTGGTATACTATACATGTAGGATGTTGCAGGGTCAGTTGTGCACAGAAATATTTGTTGGAAAGAAGTTAAATACATTGAGCTATTTCTGAGCCAATTAGCATTGAAGCTACCCCGAGAAGACCATTGCACACGTTAATTTAAGTCACCCACTGGATACAAGCAGTGTCAGCTGCTCTCATAGTGCAGATTACAGTGCACAAGACTGCTCAGCCTTCAATCTTTACTACCATCCCAAGTCCAATTTTTTAACAGTTCTATTACTCAGTTTTAAGAAACCAAATAAAGAATATGTTTGGCAACACCATCTCTGGTGGGCTGCTCAAACTTGTGTGAACAATGGCCTGATTGGCTAACTTCAATGCTAAATAAGTTGGAAATCCTGCAACATATTGAATTTTTTTCTTAACAATTAATCTTGCACCACCCTTACAAGCTCTTCACATGGTTTCTAACCACTCTCTATAATGAAAGACATTTAGGTTCAGAATTAAGGCTAAGACCTAAATGTATTGTATGTTTGTAACTGTACTTGACAATTGCAAAATCCATCATATTGATGACTCCATGCAAAAAAAAAAAAAATTAAATAAATAAATGTAGTTGACTTTTGTACAGTTTTTGCAGTTATCATATGAGCAACTCAGACATTGTCTTTTTATTCCAGACACTGGCATTCTATATCCTCAGTTAGCAAGAAAGTGTTACTAACATTAAAAAGCCTGAGCAGGTAAAAGACACAAATGTCAAATGTGCTACATTCTGTTATGAAAGTCACAACTCTTTGATACAAATAGTCCTTTGGCACCAGATAAGTGAGAAGGACAGGTGTCACAATTTATTGAACCAGAAACTGCCAGTGAAATAAAAGCAGTTAACAGAAGGATTACCTTCTTTATGTCAATGAAGGAACGTTTTGCCTTTTAAGACTTAACAGATATGCTGTTGCTGAACAGTTCAACACTAACAGTCTTCCTTTGACTACAACAATGTCCTGGTCACCACAGTGTTTCGAGATTCTGTTTTCAGGGAATCTATAAAAATGAAGCTGATTATTGATAAAATGAATTGTGATGTCCACGATAACATCAAGTTAATTCTCCATTGGTGCTTGGTGGAACATGACAATATTTAAAATGAAACACTTTCCTGAAGATCACGTAAATGTAATGATACCTATCAGTAAACAGAACAAAATGCTAGATAGTGTATGCAAAATACTTTTGATAACTATAATTGCTGGTTCCATCAAAATGGTGTAGGATGTGTACCACAATGCCACAGATGTTGCAGTTCAGCACTAAATGATCATAAATAACCAACTTATCCAATATAAAAATAAAAACAGCGGTCAAGGAAGAGAACATTTCAGACTTTCAACAACCTGTTTTAAACTTCATGTTGAGACAGTACTCTGTATGAGGGTAAAAATTTGTAATAAACTAAAATGCTCAAGGATATTTAACAGCCAGCTTCGTTCTCTAAAACGAGATTGCTCTGCAACCTTTTGATGGAGAAGTGCTACTGTACCAGCATTGACAGAGAATAGAATTTTAGTTTGAACAAGAAAATTTTACATTTAATTGTGGACTGTTATAAATATAAATGATGCTGCATTGATACTTATAATAATGTAAGATGTTTAATTCTATTTCAACAATGGAAAATCTCGGGTGGAATATTTTCATTCTGTTCTTTGTTTAAAAAGTAATTATGTCTCAATATAAATTTGACTTGTGTCCTGTGTAATAAATTATTATAACTATAAATGACACGCAATCATTTGGTTACAGTAACGCATATAAAATTATTCAAAATATTTAATTTTTTAAAGGAAAGTCAAATCCATTTTGTTATAAATTTGTCCTCTTGCATAACAAATCAAAGTTTGACAACTGTTCTCTCTGAGACAAATATATTACATTTCAGACAGAATTTAGAGTTGGGTCAACTGTGTAGGCTATTTGTGTGAAGCAGCAGGACCTTCATAACAGAATATTACACTTTTAACATTTCTAACTTTGGTTGTAATCAATTCTGGGTTTTTATTATACACTATGCCTACTAGCTATATAGAACGATTAAAGGACATCATCCAGACTGTGATGGTTGAGTCTCATGCTCTCTCAAAAATGGATGAAAGGTATGTAGTTGACATATTAGAGCAATGAAGGAATTTGATCTCACCTCAGGGCTGTAAATAAATTGATCAGTTCAGTAAAAGTTTTGAAATAAATTCTCAAACTTGTTGTATTTTACTCATAATTGGCCATAAAGAAAAGTGTGTAAAATGGCAAAAACTGTTTTTTAAAAATATCTCTCATTCACACTTTACCACAGATACACTTCGTAAAAGAGAGAAACTTACATTTCATCTCTGCACCACTATTTTTTAATATCCAAAATGTGGAAGCACTACAAAGCCAGTGTGCAGAGGTGCCAGCACCAGAAAGCTGCCACTGGCCACTTGCTATACAAATTTAAAAACACTTTTGCAATGTCCGCAGGCTAGGAAAGACAGTATGGATTACTTCATACAAATTTGATGCAACAACATTGCCTTCAATTGTGAAAAATGTTTGTAATGTTCCACAAGTGTTGCCTGAAGATGATCAAGCTGATGAAACTGAATTTTTTATTTACAGTTTGTAAATGTCCTGCTTTAACACAGACCATGCACAGTTATGATAGCACAAAACAACAATTCCTTCAGATTTTTGCAGCAATATTTACACTTGTTTCATCAGAGCACACATGCATATATGAACAAATTACAGTCAAAATAATGAAAAATCATCACTCCAGATATCATAGTAATGTTATGTTACAGACTAGAATTCTAGAGGCATTATCACAACTTAGGAACTCTCAACCTAGGCAATTCACATTGGTGATTAACTTTGGAGGCCGTACATTTTGTGTGGCTTTGTTGCCATTTCATGTTCCTTTTTCTTTGAAGAATAAAAAAAGAGCCTAACTACAAATGATGAAATGTAAACTGATTGCAATTTGAATACTTAAAAACATTAAACTGAAATATGCACCACGAAATTAAGTACATTCTTTCACATGAATCATGAAACAGTCTTCTCTTGGAGCACAAGTGCCACAGAAATCTGGAGCCATTGCCTCTACTTTCACTAACAACAACACCAACAATGACACACATATGACTAGTATTCAAGTTCTGCTCACTACAATAGTTGCAGTTACACATTTCACAAGTACCACTTCTTCTCCTACTTTATGTTGAGCAATCATGAAGCCCTATAAATTTTTCACACCATCTCACATAAAATGGCATTCTCCTATTGTAATCAACTTCTCCAATCAAGTCAAGTTTATCTCCAACACAACCCTACATGCCTCTGGACAAAAAAAGCACACATTTGCAGTTCACTCACATCCATCAATCCTCATAATTTTGAGGCCTTTAATCATTACCTTTCCCACAACCCAAGAATGGTACAAAATTTTAGCCAGTAGCTGTATGATTTGTGTACAAACATTTTTTGTCTCTTCTAAATTTCTGTGGAATATTTTGGATTATTTAAAACTAAAAAGGTAGTGATCACAATTTATATGTGCCAGTTTTACACAAAAGAAAAGGTCACCCATCACATAACTTTGCAAAACTGTAAATTTTTAAAATTATATGAGACCAAAATATGTTACATGCCTACGGGCCGAATTTTGGTCTGTCAGTACCTGTGACTCGATGTAGATTATAAGTAGTGTACCACATTTCCAAAGAAAAAAATTGGATTCCTGATTGAGCTCAAGTTTAACAGGCCAACATGAAGTACGAAATGAGCATCACATTCAGGTTCGAGGACTGCTGAGAGGTACACGTTACTCTTAAAATTTAATCTCTTTTAAAGTATAAATCATTCTCAAGCAATCAAATACTGGGCCCATAATGGCAGAAGCCCACAGGGGGGCTGAAGTAAAATGTAGCCTTCGAACATTCTGCATCACTGCCTTCAGACGGATTCCATGTGCTCCGTGAGTTCGAGGATGGGACTGTCACAGACCGACGGTCCCAGTGGTTGCCAAGGCAGGCCTCCCGGCAGGTAGGAGCCAGGTGCAGGACTCAGTGACAGCGGGGGAGGCTGTAAATGACAAAAACAAACCACTGACATCGTTGTTATGAGAAGCTGAAAGAACTGATGTCTAAACTGAGGGCAAAAAACTTGAGTGTGACCACAACCAGCCTCAGTTAATTTTGGAAAAGCTTTATTTGATTGTCATAACTGGTTTTCGACCACTGTGATTGTTTTAATGAAGCCAATCAATGGTGCAGTCTTGCTATTTAGTAAATAACAAATACACTTGCTTAACACATCGTGATCCAATAAAACGTCATATGCTGTTTATTTTTACATGTGAGTTTAAAAACTTAAACGAAATCTAAACCAAGTATACACATGGATCAAAGTGAAATATGTGTTTAGGTCACATCTGAACTTGTATTTGATGAAATATGTCTGTTTTTAGATAGTGTATTATCCAAAAATTTTCAATTATCACCATTTTATCATCATCATCATAAGCATTACTGATTATTGAAATGTTTACAAAATAACAAAAAGAATCTATACACATAATAAAATTGTAACCGGCTAATGTCTGTACGTAGAATATATTTAAGAAAACTTAATATAAACACCAACAGAAGCCAACAGAAATTATTTTTAAAACATTTTTTGTCTGTCTGTCCATATATTTGTACATGCATCATGCAAAGATTTGCAAGGATTTAGAAGCATATACCTCTAGGGGAAAGACAGACAGTGCCTGCAGGAGAATTAAAGAAACCGTTGGAGAAAAGAGAACCTCCTGCACGAATATCAAGAGCTCAGATGGAAAACCAGTCCTAATCAAAAAAAGGGAAAGCTGAAAGGTGGAAGGAGTATATCAAGGGTCTGTACAAGGGAGATGAACTTGAGAGTAGTAGTACAAAAATGGACGAGGACATAGATGAAGATGAGTTGAGCATTTGAACGGAATGGCCAGTGTCTTGGAGATAGGATGTAAGATGAGCATCAACAAAAGCAAAACAAAGGTAATCAAATGTAGTTGAATTGAATCAAATGATGCTAAGAGAATTAGATTAGGAAATGAGTCACTGAAAGTAATTGATGAGTTTTGCTAATTGGGCAGCAAAATAATTGATGATGGCTGAAGTAGAGAGGATATAAAATCTAGACTGGCAATGGCAAGAAAAGCTTTTCTGAAGAAGAGAAATTTGTTAAAATTGAGTAAAGATTTAAGTGACAAAGTCTTTTCTCAAAGTATTTGTATGGAGTGTAGCCACATATTGAAATGAAATGTGGATGACAATAGTTTAGACAAGAAAAGAATAGGAGCTTTTGAAATATGGTTCTACAGAAGAATGTTGAAGATTAGATGTATAGATCATGCAACTAACAAGGAAATAATGAATAAAATTGGGGAGATAAGGGCTTTGCAGTGCTACGTGACTAGAAGAAGGGATCGGTTGATAGGACACGTTCTGAAACATCAAGGAATCACCAGTTTAGCATGGGGGGTAAAAATCATAGAGGGAGACCAAGAGATGAATACAGTAAGCAGATTCAGAAGGATGTAGGTTGCAGTAGCTACTCAGAGACGAAAAGGTTTGCACAGGATAGAGAAGCTGCATCAAACCAGTCTTCAGACTGAAGACCGCAACAACTATATGCAAAAGTTACTACATGAAACTGCATGTGGTTTTCATACTTGTATTTCCAGATGTCTAACTTAAAATCTGGTACATGTTTATCTTGATACACCACCTACAAGATGAGTTACATACACACAGTAAGTGTTTCCTTTATCTGGGTCAACACAGGAAACAGAAATCCTTATGAGACACAGGGGAACTGTCTTAGGAACTTTTAGATGCTTTTCTGTGAAAACAATTTTGCCATAATCAAATTTATTTTTTCATGTGGGTGAACCCAATTTTATGTAAGGATCATTTCATTATGTGGGAAGAAAAAAATTGGGACAGCAGAAGTTTTATAAAGCTAAACTAAATAAATCAAGACAGAAATGACAGAGTCCATAAAAAAAAGTATTTTGGAACTTTTTATCATCATAATAATAATGTTAACAGTTTAATCTTGTTATCCATAGACATTTTTGAATTCATTCTTGAATTGATGTAACTATTGTCATTGATAAGGCTGTCGAGTTGGTAGTAAAAATCACCTTCACCCATTTGACAGCCTAATCTTCAATTTTTTATATCCATTTTTCTCACCGATAATAAGCTTCAGGATTTCTCAAAATTCGTGTGGGTTCAAGGCCGACACAGATGAAGTTGCAAGCAAAAGCTGTGATGCAATAAGAATGTGCTTCTTTTTTTGCAACATGATTTATATCTTTGACATGTAGAATAGTTTGGAGTAAGTTGTTGTTGTCCTGTTGGAGGAAGTGCATTTTGTGCCAGACACATTATTAAAGTATTGGTATTGTGTAGAGCATCGTGATGTATGGTGCTGTATTATGTGCTTATCACCAAGATCACTAATAAAATGGGGAAAAGTATCAGCAATGTCCTATTACATTTCATTTATTGTACTCTGTAGAGAGAGGGAAAACAATTCTTATAATATTGGCTTGAAATTACAAACAGTTGTAATCTCTAACTCACATTTTCTTCACAATGCATTGAGAAGTGTTCAGACAAACTAGATCAATGGCAGTCAGTGAAGTTTATTAAGTATTATCATTATCATTATTATTATTACTACTACAGTTATTTTAATTGTATCATTATAGTTCTAATAGGAGATTAGATTAGGCTGTCTTAAGACAGCAGGTTAACAGCCTTGTCACAGTGTATCTCCGTTTCCTGTCATATTACCAAAGTTAAGTGCTGTTGGGCTTGGCTAGCACTTGGACAGGTGACCGTCCAATCTGCCAAGCACTGCTGGCAAGCAGTGTGCATTCAGCCCTTGTGAGGCCAATTGAGGAGCTGCTTCATTGGGAAATAGTGGTTCTGGTTACAAAAACTGACAACGGTTGGGAGAATGGTGTGCTGGCCACATGCCCCTCCATATTTGCAATCGGTGTTGCCTGTGGGCTGAGGATGACATGGTGGCAGGTTGGTACCATTGTACCTTCAAGGCTTGTTTGGAAAGAATTTAGTTTTTTTTAGTTGTGTCTTCACCACACAGTTAGCACACCTATATATAGCCAAAAGTCTTGAAAAGGGTCATTGCAAATGTTGCATGTTGTTGTTGTTGTTGTGGTCTTCAGTCCTGAGACTAGTTTGATGCAGCTCTCCATGCTACTCTATCCTGTGCAAGCTTCTTCATCTCCCAGTACCTACTGCAACCTACATCCTTCTGAATCTGCTTAGCGTATTCATCTCTTGGTCTCCCTCTATGATTTTTACCCTCCATGCTGCCCTCCAATATTAAACTGGAGATCCCTTGATGCCTCAGAACATGTCCTACCAACCGATCTGTTCTTATTGTCAAGTTGTGCCACAAACTCCTCTTCTCTACAATTCTATTCAATACCTCCTCATTAGTTATGTGATCTACTCATCTAATCTTCAGCATTCTTCTTTAGCACCACATTTGGAAAGCTTCTATTCTCTTCTTGTCTAAACTATTTATTGTCCATGTTTCACTTTCATACCTGACTACACTCCATACAAATACTTTCAGAAATGACTTCCTGACACTTAAATCTATACTCGATGTTAGCAAATTTCTCTTTTTCAGAAACGCTTTCCTTGCCATTGCCAGTCTACATTTTATATCCCCTCTACTTCGACCATCATCAGTTATTTTGCACACCAAATAGCAAAACTCCTTTACTACTTTGTGTCTCATTTCCTAATCTAATTCCCTCAGCGTCACCTGACTTAATTCGACTACATTCCATTATCCTCGTTTTGCTTTTGTTGATGTTCATCTTATATCCTCCTTTCAAGGCACTATCCATTCCGTTCAACTGCTCTTCTAAGTCCTTTGCTGTCTCTGAAAAAATTACAATGTCATCGGCAAACCTCAGAGTTTTTATTTCTTCTCCATGGATTTTAATACCCACTCCAAATTTTTCTATTGTTTCCTTCACTGCTTGCTCAATATATAGATTGAATAACATTGGGGAGAGGCTACACCCTGTCTCACTCCTTTCCCAACCACTGCTTCCCTTTCACACCCCTCAACTCTTCTAACTGCCATCTGGTTTCTGTACAAATTGTAAACAGCCTTTCACTCCTTGTATTTTACCCCTGACACATTCAGAATTTGAAAGAGAGTAGTCCAGTCAACATTGTCAAAAGCTTTCTCTAAGTCCACAAATGCTAGAAACGTAGGTTTGCCCTTCCTTAATCTAACTTCTAAGATAAGTCGTAGGTACAGTATTGCCTCACGTGTTCCAACATTTCTACGGAATCCAAACTGATCTTCCCCGAGGTCGGCTTCTACTAGTTTTTCCATTCGTATGTAAAGAATTCGCGTTAGTATTTTGCATCTGTGACTTATTAAACTGATTGTTCGGTAATTTTCACATCTGTCAACACCTGCTTTCTTTGGAATTGGAATTATTATATTCTTCTTGAAGTCTGAGGGTATTTTGCCTGTCTCATACATCTTGCTCACCAGATGGTAGAGTTTTGTCAGGACTGGCTCTCCCAAGGCCGTCAGTAGTTCTAATGGAATGGTATCAGCTCAGGTCTTTCAGTGCTCTGTCAAACTCTTCACGCAGTATCTTACCTCCCATTTCGTCTTCATCTACATCCTCTTCCATTTCCATAATATTGTCCTCAAGTACATCGCCCTTGTATAGACCCTCTATATACTCCTTCCACCTTCCTGCTTTCCCTTCTTTGCTTAGAACTGGGTTTCCATCTGAGCTCTTGATATTTGTACAAGTGGTTCTCTTTTATCCAAAGGTCTCTTTAATTTTCCTGTAGGTAGTATCTATCTTACCCCTACTGAGGTAAGCCTCTACATCCTCACATTTGTCCTCTAGCCATCCCTGCTTAGCCGTTTTGAACTTCCTGTCAATCTCATTTTTGAGACGTTTTTATTCCTTTTTGCCTGCTTCATTTATTGCATTTTTATATTTTCTCCTTTCATCAATTAAATTCAATATTTCTTCTGTTACCCAAGGATTTCTACTAGCCCTCATTTTTTTACCTACTACATCCTCTGCTGCCTTCACTACTACATCTCTTAAAGCTACCCATTCTTCTTGTACTGTATTTCTTTCCCCCATTCCTGTCAATTGTTCCCTTCTGCTCTCCCTGAAACTCTGTACAACCTCTGATTAAGTCAGTTTACCCAGGTCCCACCTCTTTAAATTCCCACTTTTTTGCAGTTTCTTCAGTTTTAATCTACAGTTCATAACCAATAGATTGTGGTCAGAGTCCACATCTGCCTCTGGAAATGTCTTAAAATTTAAAACCTGGTTCCCAAATCTCTGTCTTACCATTATATAATCTATCTGAAACCTGTTAGTATCTCGAGGCTTCTTCCATGCATACAACCTTATTTTATGATTCTAGAACCAAGTTTTAGCTATGATTAAGTTGTGCTCTGTGCAAAATTCTATCAGGCGGCTTCCTCTTTCATTTCTTTGCCCCAATCCATATTCACCTACTATGTTTCCTTCTCTCCCTTTTCCTACTACCGAATTCCAGTCACCCATGACTATTAAATTTTCATCACCTTTCACTATCTGAATAATTTCTTTTATTTCATCATACATTTCTTCAATTTCTTCATCATCTGCAGAGCTAGTTGGCATATAAACTTGACGTGTTGCATATAATGCCTGAATGTTGCAGCAAGATGCACTTTATGGCATCATGCACATTCTGGGCTCTCTGCTGCAGACAAGTGTGTAGTGGCACATCGCAAATTTACTAACTTCAAACGGATGACAATAATCTTTGCAAGACTCACAGATAGCATATTGAAGAGCAGGTAGTAATTTGGGTTTTCAAGAACAAGTGTCTAGTATGAATCTTCACCATCATATACAATGTTTCCATACATGTAAATTGGTGCACAGGGTGAGAATGAGTATGTGACAAATGGCAGACACGTCACTGCTGCAGTGACATACTGCACAGTCAACGGTCTTCTGTGGGCCAGACCACTGCCTATTTGAACACGAGATATCAGCAACCCATTTCTACCAGGAGTGAGTGGAGGCAAATTCACTGTTTAGGGTTTGGCAGCCAACAGTTGACTCATGTCCCTTTGCTGATACCTCAGCATAGAGATCAGCTGCTGGCTCTGACCCACAAACAACATCACTATATGATATAAATGCGGCAGCATGAAGCTGTCTGATGAATCCATATCAATACTAGTGCACTGCCGATTCCACCTGTCTGCTTTGACTTGTGATGTCATATATGTCATATTTGGAATAAACAGTGCAGCTCACATAAGTTACTAAGAAAACCACTTACATGCTTAAAGGTGGCAACTACAAGATAAACTATTACTGCCACAAGCAAACATAAGAAAAATGCAAAGTATTTCAGTCACTTAACGAAATTAAATTAAAGGGTCAGCCATAAGAATTAGGCTGTTTTGGGTGGTAACAAACTAAAAATATGACAAAACACTAAAATCAATGCAAGACAACCACATAATTAAGAAGAGCACTAACAAATTACTCGAAATAAAAAAAAATACAAAAAACACACAATTGGAATCAACTATTCACTTGACCAGTATAGCTCAAATAAAGATAACGATACCACTCCAGCCCAGCCCAGCCCACCCCCCACCCAGAGAATCTCAAATTTCACTTGACCTACCTAGCCCAAATGAAATGAGCAACACCAGACCATCCCACCTAATAAAAACACAAAATCAGTACTGCAAATTTAAATTTCACTTGAGCTATTAAAGCATACTTATCATTCATGGAAACCTCCTTCAAATGAATCAAGGCTGCCCCCCCCCCCCCCCCCCCCACACACACACACAAAGCATACTGCAAGCCATAAGATATTCAAATACAACTCCAAGGCAAAACTCCATAAAACACGCAACATGCAGTATATAAAACAACAAACTAAAACTGAGAACTGAGAACTAAGAGTTCAGAAACCAAAACCAAATGAATAACCTATAACTACCAAAGATTCAATCCCATTCAACTGAACCACTACTACAAACCAAACAACATGCACAAACATTTACCACAAAAATCTGCCACTACTAACAACAATGTACCCCTTACAGAAACAATGCGTTTCAAATACACTGCACCTCCACAATGTCACATTCAGAAAAAAAACAGGCAAATATTTATAAGAACCAAAATTATAAATATGATTGCTACTCATTTCTCTAGCAATATAGGTCCCTGCTAAGCACATCCTTGTAAATCATGACATATTTGTAATAAACAGTTTATTTTACACCATTTACTAAGACAAACACAGATGATATTTAATAACAGGCCACTTAAATCCTTTGCACAGGACATCACCAGTCAAAGCTGATGAATGGCATCAGACCACGTACTTGACCCTTGGTATCAGTTGTATCAAGTTGACAGCCACATGGAAATAAGTCATACCCCCTATGAATCTTTTGATCATTTGTGTCACCAAGGTTGTGTCCAGGTAGAAGTTGCTTCTACTACAGTCTGGGCTCTGTTCACATTAGGCTCTCTGTCTGGCTGCAGGAAAGAATGACAGATGCACAATATGTGGACAATATTGCTAACCCTCTGCATCCCTTTCTGGCATTAAGAGCACAGCAATGAAGATATGGCATTTCAATGCAACAATTGAACACATCACTGCTCTTTGATTGCACAGAGGTGATTTGATTAATTCTCCAGTTAATTCTTGACCACAGTTTGGTCTCCCAGATCACACTATCTTAACCCAGTTGAACATTTATGGGATGCTGTCAAAAACTGTGAACACTTGGTGAATCCAGAGCTGACTACAAAAGAACAGTTCTGAATAGTAATGGACGATGTGGGGATCAGTGATTCCTAAACCTTGTAGCATTCTTGCTTCAACCTTTTACATACATTTTGAAGGCTTGTGCAGGACTGATTTCCTATTAACATCACATCCAGTGCCTCTCCATGACTTTTATGCAATCACTGCATAAAAACATGCATATTTGTTACATACGAGTCATTCATATGACATATAAAGTGGAGCTAACTACATAAATACTCCCATAAAATGCAATTGGGTCAGATGATATGTTGCTGATGACTAACAATGTAAATAAACAAGTGCATCCATACAAATATGGACATAGTGATCCTAAAATGCTTATGGTTAGGCATCCTCAAAACATCCAGAGTCTTCAAATGTTCCTATCATTTCAATCCTTTTTCCTCAATCTTGTTTCCATAACACTTTAATCTCTCACTTTTTCCATTTTTGTTACATGTTTCCAGCTTCTCAAACACTATATTTCATTTACTTGCACCTTACTTTTCTCCCTTTGCTTCATGACACAAGTTCCCCTCCACAGTCAATGCTCAAAAAAGGCCATATACCTCAATGGACAAAGTGTTGATAAGACATTGCAAAACAATACAGTGATGCAGATTTTAATGCAACCTGAGTTACAAGTAATTGCTCCATTTGCAAGTATCACAATATTCCAATCAAAGCTGTTATTATTGACTTGCAGTATGCCCAGAAGCAGAATCTGCAGTACCAAATTATGAATCTGTCACATTGCTTTCAGACTGTCTTGCAAGTTGACAAGAAGCTAAGAAACAAAATGTTCTCTTAATAAAAAATGCAACACTGCACAAGAAATGTACATAACTTTGCACAAGAAATGTAAGTCATCATTTAAGGACCTAGGCATGTGTCTAGTTGCAGATAAATAATTTGTCCATTCAGTGAAATTTGGATTGGTCACAGCAAATACTGTAAAACCATTATTGGAATAAACTGCAGTGTTTAAATGCGGGGTGTAACACTAGCACTGTACTGACAGTGCACAGAATATCTGTGTGAGGCAGTAAGTATCAGTTGAAAATTCAAGATGGTAGAAATCAGTGTTGTCACTGTAAAAGTGTCTCACATGAATTTGTAGACAGCCTTTAGTTTTCTACTTTTATCCCTTCTGACTTCAAAATGTCTAAATCGAAAAATGCTGTAACTGTAGATTTATCTTTCTTCATATTATCTTCTAAGAGTAGTTGAAGGGGCAGTTTTTCTTTGTGTGTTCCTCCTTTCTACATCATAATGATGACAGCACCACTACATAGCATTGCATTTGACCTTTCATTAATTTAAGCTGAGCGCAAATTTGGTTTTGGTTCAGGACATCATGGTACAAATGGGAGTTGCTCGCAGATGGAATAGTCTTGAATAAAGCAAATCATGTTTACAATATAAAGGGCAGTCAAATGAAAAATGAACACCCACCACAGAGTGACCACGGATGGTTCCATTCAAAAGTAATCATCATACATGTTATTTAACCCCTTGGGGGGAAGATGCAATCAATTTCTGTTTTATACAATGTGATCAGTTGCTGAAGGATCCACAACTGCACCCACTCTAGAACTTCCTCATCAGACTGAAACAGATATCCACATGGTTTTTTTCCCCCAGTTGCTAAAGATGTGAAAATTACATGGTGAGCTATCTGGGCTGTATGGAGGATGTTGAAGTATTTCCCAACCAAATTGCTGAAGTGTAGCCTTCATTTAATTGGCAGTCTGGGGACAGGAATTGTCATGCAACAGGATGATTCCATCTGACAGCATTCCTTAGGGTTTTGACTTTATAGCGTATCACAGTTTCTGCAGCATTTCTTCATTTATTATGGTTCATACTCGTGGAATTTGACAAACAGAGGGCCCCTGCAGTCAAAGGAGGAGGTCATTGTGATCTTACGTGATACCATCACTTTGAGCCCGAAATGGCTAATGCAACAGTGGTAACAACCCACATCTGACCCAGTAAAGAAATCCAAAGCTGTTCACACAAGCTCCACCAAAGTCTTGATGACCTTCTCCTTTGACTTCAGGGGACCTCTGCTCATCAAGTTCCTCAGTTTGATTGGGGAACACTGCAACATCCTCCATACAGCCTAGATCTTTCAATTATGTAATTTCCAAATCTCTGGAAATCTGAAAAAAGACAAGTATATGTCACAATACCAGAGAAGGAAAGTTGCTACTCACCATATAGTGGAGATGCTGAGTCACAATAGGCACAATAAAAAGATTCACACAATTAAAGTTTTCGCCCACCCTGGGTGTGGCGGTGAAATGATGGCCGTGTAATGCTGGAATTGGAACAGGGAGGGGGTTGGATGGGTGAGGACAGTGACTAACAGAGGTTGAGGCCAGGAGGGTTACGGGAACGTAGGATGTATTGCAGGGAAAGTTCCCCCCTACAATCACAGATAAGGGATTGGGAGCAGGGATTGTGTAAGAATGGTCGAGTATATTGTGTAGGTTCAGTGGACAGCGGAATACCACTGTAGGAGGGATGAGAAGGATGGCGAGCAAGACATTTGTCATCTCAGGGCATGATGAGAGGTAACTGAAAACCTGGCGGAGAATGTACACTCCTGGAAATTGAAATAAGAACACCGTGAATTCATTGTCCCAGGAAGGGGAAACTTTATTGACACATTCCTGGGGTCAGATACATCACATGATCACACTGACAGAACCACAGGCACATAGACACAGGCAACAGAGCATGCACAATGTCGGCACTAGTACAGTGTATATCCACCTTTCGCAGCAATGCAGGCTGCTATTCTCCCATGGAGACGATCGTAGAGATGCTGGATGTAGGCCTGTGGAACGGCTTGCCATGCCATTTCCACCTGGTGCCTCAGTTGGACCAGCATTCGTGCTGGACGTGCAGACCGCATGAGACGACGCTTCATCCAGTCCCAAACATGCTCAATGGGAGACAGATCCGGAGATCTTGCTGGCCAGGGTAGCTGACTTACACCTTCTAGAGCACGTTGGGTGGCACGGGATACATGCGGACGTGCATTGTCCTGTTGGAACAGCAAGTTCCCTTGCCGGTCTAGGAATGGTAGAACGATGGGTTCGATGACGGTTTGGATTTACCGTGCACTATTCAGTGTCCCCAAGACGATCACCAGAGGTGTACGGCCAGTGTAGGAGATCGCTCCCCACACCATGATGCCGGGTGTTGGCCCTGTGTGCCTCGGTCGTATGCAGTCCTGATTGTGGCGCTCACCTGCACGGCGCCAAACACGCATACGACCGTCATTGGCACCAAGGCAGAAGCGACTCTCATCGCTGAAGACGACACGTCTCCATTCGTCCCTCCATTCACGCCTGTCGCGACACCACTGGAGGCGGGCTGCACGATGTTGGGGCGTGAGCGGAAGACGGCCTAACGGTGTGCGGGACCGTAGCCCAGCTTCATGGAGACGGTTGCGAATGGTCCTCGTCGATACCCCAGGAGCAACAGTGTTCCTAATTTGCTGGGAAGTGGCGGTGCGGTCCCCTATGGCACTGCGTAGGATCCTACGGTCTTGGCGTGCATCCGTGCGTCGCTGCGGTCCGGTCCCAGGTCGACGGGCACGTGCACCTTCCGCCGACCACTGGCGACAACATCGATGTACTGTGGAGACCTCACGCCCCACGTGTTGAGCAATTCGGCGGTATGTCCACCCGGCCTCCTGCATGCCCACTATACGCCCTCGCTCAAAGTCCATCAACTGCACATACGGTTCACGTCCACGCTGTCGCGGCATGCTACTAGTGTTAAAGAATGCGATGGAGCTCCGTATGCCATGGCAAACTGGCTGACACTGACGGCGGCAGTGCACAAATGCTGCGCAGCTAGCGCCATTCGACGGCCAACACCACGGTTCCTGGTGTGTCCGCTGTGCCGTGCGTGTGATCATTGCTTGTACAGCCCTCTCGCAGTGTCCGGAGCAAGTCTGGTGGGTCTGACACACCGGTGTCAATGTGTTCCTTTTTCCATTTCCAGGAGTGTAATTCAGTTGCTCCAGTCCCGGATGATACTGAGTTACGAGGGGAATGCTCCTCTGTGGACAGACTGTGGGACTTTGGGAGGTGGTGGGAGACTGGAAAGATAAGGCATGGGAGATTTGTTTTTGTACAAGGATGGGAGGATAATTACAGTCAGTGAAGGCTTCAGTGAGATCCTCTGTATATTTTGAGAGGGACTGCTCATCACTGCAGATGCGATGATCACAGGTGGCTAGGCAGTATGGAATGGGTGGCAGCTGTCAAAGTGGAGGTATTGCTGGTGGTTAGTAGGTTTGATATGGACAGAGGTACTGATGTAGCCACCTCTGAGGTGAAGGTCAACATCTAGGAAGGTGGCTTGTTGGGTTGAGCAGGACCAGGCGAAGCAAATGAGGCAGAAATTGTTGAGATTCTGGAGGAATGTGAATAAAGTGTCTTCACCTTCAATCCAGATAGCAAAGATGTCATCAATGAATCTGAACCAGTTGAGGGGTTTAGGATTCTGGGTTTTTAAGAAGGATTCTCCTAGATGGCCCATTAATAGGTTAGCATAGGATGGTGCCATGTAGGTGGCATAGCCACACCACGGATTTGTTTGTAGGTAATGCCTTCAAAGGAGAAGTAATTGTGGGTGAGGATATAGTTGGTCATGGAGACTAGGAAGGAGGTTGTTGGTTTGGAATCCATAGGGCATCTGGAAAGGTAGTGTTCGACAGCAGTAAGGCCGTGGGCATTAGGGATGTTAGTGTACAGGGAGGTGGCATCAATAGTGATGAGCAGGGCACCGTGTGGTAAAGGGACAGGAACTGTGGAGAGTCGGTCGAGGAAATGGTTGGTATCTCTTATATAGGAGGACAGGTCCTGGATAATAGGTTCAAGGTATTGGTCTATGAGAGCAGAGATTCTCTCAGTAGGGGCACAGTAACTGGCCACAATGGGGCGTCCTGGGTGGTTGGGCAGATGTCACTTTTAGTCAGACAAGGAGGTGCAAGAGCGGGGGCAGTTGTTGACCCATCAGTGGCTGACTGCATTCTACTAAGCACGGATTGATCATCTCATTTCCCAGTTGGATAAATATGTTAATGTGTGTGGTTATTGATTTTGAATGGAACCATCCATGGTACCTTTGTGGTGGGTGTTTAATTTTCATTGGACTCCCGCTCATATAATGACTGAACTGGACTGACTGATGGTAGAAGTACTAAAAACTTAAAAAAACTAAAAACTGCACAAATAAAAATGTAGGTCAATGATCATGCATTCATTCATTCACTCACTCACTCACTTACTTATTGTGTTCTGTAGATCCCATCAAGAAGGAGAACCATCAGGGATATGGATGTAGATGTAGAGTCATGAGACAAGGACATCATATAAACTTGAATTATGTATACTGTATTAATAATAAACTATGCTATACTGCTTAATGCTATACACATTTATGCCACCTAAATTTAATCAAGTAAATTAGTAAGGAAGCTTTTGCTTTGGAAAAAAAAAAGAAAACTGCTGCCTGTCAGTTCTACCACATATATGCTGTTCACCTGCTATTACTAGCTTAACATTTATCTCATTACAGTGGAAATTTTATAAAAAAATATTTTTCATGTTGATAATAGCATACAAGGGTACAACAAACACTGCTACTTCTCATGTGACTAACAGGGTTTTCACTTCTTTACTTCACAGCTACATTTACATCTGCACGATTGCTCCGAAATTCAATTAAGTGTCTGGAATAGGTATCATCGAACTACCTTCAAGCTATTTCTCTACTGCTCCACTCTTGAACAATGTGTGGTAAAGATTGATTCTTAAATCTTTCTGTGTGTGCTCTAGTTTCTCTGATTTTATTCAATGGTCATTTCTCCCTAAGTAATTGGGCACCAACAAAATATTTTCTAAGGAGGAAGTTCATGACTGAAATTTCATGAGAAGATTCTGCTGAAAAATGCCATTGTTTTAGTGACTGCCAACCAGTTGGCATATCATATCTGTGGCCCTTTCAACACTACTTCACAATAACACAATCTGATATGACACGGATCCCACACTGCATAGCAGTACTCTGTAAGAGGGTGGACAAGCATAGTGGAAGCAGTCTCTTTAGCAGACCTGTTGAATTTTCTAAGTGTTCTGTGATTAAATCACAGGGTATGGTTTGCTTCCTCAGAAACATTGTCTATCTGATCGACCCAGTTTAAGTTATTCATAATCGTAATCCCTAAATATGTACTTGAATTTACAGCCTTTAAATTTTTGTGATTTACTGTGTAACCAAAATTTAGTAAATTCCTTTTAGAACTCATGTGGATAGCTTCACACTTTTTATTATTTAGAGTTGTTTGCCACTTTTTGCATCATACAGATATCTTTTCTAAGTCATTTTGCAATTGGATTTGATCATCTGATGACTACAAGATGGTAAATGACAGCATGATCTGCAAAAATTCTAAGACAGCTGTACAAATTGGCATCTAAATGTTTATGCAGAGCAAGAGCAGCTGAGGGCCTATAATACTTCCTTTGAAAATGCCACATATTACTTCTGTTTTACTCAATGACTTCCTGTCAGTTAGTGTTCTGATAATTTGTAGGAAGAGCGACTAATGAGGTATATTTTTAATTTTTTTTGAACTGGTAGGATATCCATTTGCTTTCTCTGTGTTGGAGATGGGAACTTGTTGAACATCTTACTATGGAAGCTTATACCTTCATTCTGAACCCTGGACTATGAGGCATAATCTACATGAAAATTATTTTTGTGTCTTATATTGTGACTATGTATATTGCAGTTGAGATGAAAGTGATTTTTATCACCACCACCAAAAATCAATATGAAGTAACTGTGCTCAGAGATCCTTAAAAAGGTTTCTGCAAGATGTGCAGTTATCTGCTTTACAGAATATTCTTACTACTCCTTTCTATCTGCTTCTATGGCCACAGTGGCAAATGCACACTTGTGTGGTGGTACTCAACCCCAGGGTGTATGGCAGTTCAAATCCTGGTGGTGGAAACAATTCTTACCACCAGTATTTGGCTAGCAAAGGGTGGTGGCCATAAGGTTTGAGATCACCAGACTTTGTGCCAATGTCCTGTTTTCAATACTGAACTTCTGCATTGTGTTTCATGGAGAGAGGGCATGTGATACTGTTGATGGTGATCTATCTGCTGGATGAGGACATAAAGCCTGGCAGCCCCCTTGGTGCTATTTGCAAAGAGTTGGCTGTGTGCCAGCACTGTGTTTCACCCTCTCCCTTGCCTCCTCACTCACTCACTCACTCTCCATATATGTATAGTATTATTACAGGAAGTTGTAATGGAGAATGTTGCAAATAAAACAAAAAGACTGCTCACTTCTACTGAACAAAGATTTTATTTACTATAGATGCACTGCCACAAGAGACATTTCCTTAAGACAACAACGAAAAACAAACCAACACTCTGGTCTTTACGTCAATACAGTGAGAGATGCTTCCAAGAGCATAACACACTGAACTGAGCTTTTTGGTTATTTCATCCATGTGTTGACTCCGCTTAACTTCATCTACATTTACATACTTACTCTGCAAGCTACTGAACAATTCATAGCAGAGGGAACCTTGTACCACTACTATTCATTTCCTTTCCCATTCCACTCGCAAACACCATGAGGGGGAAAGAACTGTATATACACTTTTGTACAAGCCCTAATTTCCCTCGTCTTTGCGATAAAATGTATATCAGTGGCAATAGAATCAATCTATGGTTAGCTTCAAACGCCAGTTCTCTAAATTTTCTTAATAATGATT
This sequence comes from Schistocerca gregaria, assembly GCF_023897955.1. Lineage (NCBI taxonomy): Eukaryota > Metazoa > Arthropoda > Insecta > Orthoptera > Acrididae > Schistocerca > Schistocerca gregaria. The sequence goes on along the minus strand of NC_064928.1, from coordinate 110,291,848 downwards.
CATGAAAAGAATGTTATCTTCCCTCCAGGAATTCCCATTAGAGTTCTCGAAGCGTCTCTATGATACATGTTGATCGAACCTACCGATAAGAAATCTAGTGCCTCACCTCTGAATTGCTTTGATATCTTCTTCCTTTCATACAACCTGTTTAATATACACACCAGTGACCAGCAAATGCATCCCAATGCCAGGCAATTTATATATGATGATGACATGGCCATGTCTGTCCAAGGGAGCACCATCAAGGAAATGGAGTAGAAATTAACTAGCAGCAAATGAAATATTGGGGGATTACCATTACCAAAACCACCTAAAACCAAACCCAGCTTCTTTAATGGAAAACCACTATGTGACTGTGGGAATGTCCAAATAGATAACCAACTACTGATGTGCCCAAACTTCAGCACAAGCCGTATGCTGCTACATTTACAACTAGCTAATGATAAGGCCATCTGTGTAGCTGCTATTTGTTCCTTTATAGATCTACACTTTTCTAAAATTCTCCCAAGAAAGGAAACTGACCATTTGTTTCCCCCTACTATAACCCTTTCATGCTCATTAATTTCAAATCACTTTACAATATTATGCCTAGATATTTAATAGGGTAACTTTGTCAAGCAGCACACTGCCAATGCTGTATTTGAACCTTATGGAATTGTTTTTCCTACTGACATGCATTACCTTATATTTTCCTAAATTTAGAGCAAGCTGCAATTCATTGCACTACATAGACATTTTGTTCAACCCATCTTGTATCCTTCTAAAGTCACAATGACACCACCATCCCGTATCCCACAACACAGCAGCAAACAGCTGCAGGTTGCTGCTTGTCCTGTCCATGAGATCATTTATGTACAAGGGTAGACTGAAAAATAATGCCTCCGCCTTCGTAACTCTTTAACAGTTGGCAGCATTGGTATGCGGCAGGTACTGGCTTGTTCTGTAGCCTCTTCTCTACAGCTCCAGTTGGCGGAAAGCCTTAGCATTGAATGGTTGTGTTGTTACAGTGTAAAGTATGAAACGCTGTGCAGACGATTGGTCAATGTGATTTAAACAATGTGCAGTCATTGAATTCTTGACAGGAAAAGGTGTCATCACAAAAGAGATTCATCATAGAATGAAAGCAATTTATGGTGATTGTGTTTATGTGAGAACTGTGCGTCATTGGATGAGTAAGTTTAAAGATGTTAAGGCGGGAACATCTGACCTGCATGACAAACAAAGAGTTGGAAGCTCTGTGACAGCAACCATCAAGTTTCACAAGTAAAACATTGACAGATTGATTCAGGGTGACCGTTATCACATAGAGAGAAACTGCAAGCACAATCATTCACAAGAATGTGTGGGTCACATTATTGCTTTGCTTTGCTTTGCTATCGGAAGGTCTGTGCCTGATGGGTACTCCGGATGCTGACTCCTGAAATGAAAGCACATGCTTTAAATTTGCCAGGAATTACTCTCACATTACGAGAATGAAGGTGACACTTTTCTCCATTTAATTGTCACACAGGACAAAATGTGGGTACGTCATTACGACTGTGAGACTGTGTTTGTGGACGTATTTCTTCCATGACAGCTTCAGAAAACTTATTCATCGTTTGCAGAAATGTATAAAATTGGCTGGTGATTATGTGGAAAAGTGAATATTGGTAATTACAGATCACATTCTAAGGATTATTTGTGCATTTGATTTATTAAAATATTCCCATCCAAACCCAACTAACAAAGGTGGAGGCATTACTTTTCATTCAGTCCCTGTATATAGAGAATGAGAACGGTCTGGGCCACTCCTGATGATACCCTCATCTCTGATGAACATTCACCATTGAGGACAATTACTGTGTTCTACTATGTAAGAAGTCACTGAGTCATTCAGTGTACTTTTGGTGCTACATGTCGTTATTGCTTCTTTGGAAATGCATGCTGTGAGTATATGTGAAATTAATACTTCAACCATTAGTTGTGAAGAATTTGTAGGTATGTTCAGATATGATCTGGACTGTGCCTGCTTGGGCTGTGTTTGGAACCTTGATTACCACACTTGTGACATCATCAAACATTACAGTTTTTGAACTGCCCTTTAATTTCACTGGAAGATCATTTATTTACATTAGAAATAAGACTGGACAATGTACTGATCCTTGTGGAACTCCATGCTATGTTCCCCTATTCTGAGTTTATTTTCATTTCCAAGATGCAGTCTGTTATGGAGGCGCTCTGCTTTCTGCGTGCAAGTAAGATTCCACCCATGCAGGAGAGATGCTATTTATGCCATACTTCTTTAATTTGCTTCATAGGATTTATTGTTTCATGTAGTAAACAATAACAGTCAATTGAGAGTGCACGAATCTGGAATCAATTTTGTCATGCAATGCATTCAGAAAATTATCAGTGTAGCCGTATGGATTTTCAGTTAATTCATATTAATGAACATTCTGCATTGTGTGAGAAACTGAGTATCTGGATTGAGGTATTGTATCTCCTGCTTTGAATTAAGTGCCTCAGATGTTCCAAAAGATTATTTCAAGAAAGTGTCTAAAAGAGGGCTACCATATTTTTGAAACAAGAAAATGGGACATTTAGAATTTTTCTCAGTGAAACAAAGGACAAAAGAGAATGTGTAAAATTGTTTCATCATAAATTCAAAGATTTCAGAACTAATAACAAAGAAACAAATAAATAAATAAATAAATAAATAAATAAATAAATAAATAATGTGTAAGTCACATACTTATAGAGTATCTCTGAATTTATGCCATCCAGACAGTCCTGAAGAATTTTTTATACGGGAGTCATTGCACCAGTCGCAGCTGTAATGAATTTTGTTTTGATTCGCGCTCTAGCATATCTGTTTACAGTTTTTGTTATTTCTGGCAACACGTATATCAAACACAAGTTATAATTTGTTAGTTGATAGTGCATACCGGCACAGCTCAGTTGTCATTTACACCTGTACTTTTCCAAGCGAAGTCTCCACACAGTTTCATGTGTATACAGGGTGTTACAAAAAGGTACGGCCAAACTTTCAGGAAACATTCCTCACACACAAAGAAAGAAAATATGTTATGTGGACATGTGCCTGGAAATGCTTACTTTCAATATTAGAGCTCTTTTTATTACTTCTCTTCAAATCACATTAATCTTGGAATGGAAACACACAGCAACAGAACATACCAGCGTGACTTCAAACACTTTGTTACAGGAAATGTCTTCCGTTAGCGAGGATACATGCATCCACCCTCTGTCGTATGGAATCCCTGATGTGCTGATGCAGCCCTGGAGAATGGCGTATTGTATCACAGCCATCCACAATATGAGCACGAAGTGTCTGCATTTGGTACCAGGGCTGCGTAGACAAGAGCTTTCAAATGCCCCCAAATATGAAAGTCAGGAGGGTTGAGGTCAGGAGAGCATGGTGGCCATGGAATTGGTCCACCTCTACCAATCCATCGGTTACCGAATCTTTTGTTGAGAAGCGTACGAACACTTCGACTTAAATGTGCAGGAGCTCCATCGTGCATGAACCATATGTTGTGTCGTACTTGTAAAGGCATATGATCCAGCAGCACAGGTAGAGTATCCCGTATGAAATCATGATAACATGCTCCATTGAGCGTAGGTGGAAGAACATGGGGGGGGGGGGGGGGGGGGGTAATCAAGACATCACTAACAATGCCTGCCCAAACGTTCACAGAAAAATCTGTGTTGATGACGTGATTACACAATTGCAACATTACCTTCCTTCAATTGGGCCAACTGACGGTGAATCAAGGAAGTACAGTACATATTGAAATGAGCTCTGACATGGAAATTAAGCGTTTCTGGACACATGTCCACATAACATCTTTTCTTTATTTGTGTGTGAGGAATGTTTCCTGAAGGTTTGGCCGTACCTTTTTGTAACACCCTGTATGTGTTGTAGACGCATAATATAAGCAGTGCTTTGCTTCACCACTTATTAGTATCTTTAAATTTTTCATCAAACTGAACCAAAACCACAGATTTGGAATTTTTGAGAGCTATAGTTAATTATGTTTTATGTTGATAATAGATTGCCATGAAAGAAAAGTTGCATTTTAACATATACTCAAAACAAGGGACTATCCTAACTAATACAGGACGTCTGGTCACCTTACTCTACAATCAACTAGAGCAGGGCTTTTATGCCAGGCTTTGTGATGATATCTCATGAAAGGTACCCATGTTAATCAGAGTCTATATACCCGAGTCTTAGTAACCTGCCAAATTACAGCAGAATTGGCTAATATGGTACTATTTTATTTTCATTTTGGATATTTGGGTGTCCCAGTTCCACATACCATCTGTAATTTAAACTCTATTCTGAAAACTAGAATGGGTTACATGGTCTATGAAGAGGTTATTTCTACTTTTGACACTGCAGCTGTGATTCCATACTTAGTCCTAAATTCACTCTCCTTTATTATGACAAATACATAGATCAGTCACATTAATATGATCACTGCCTATGTAACTTTTTTCGCAGGAGAACTTTTGTGAAGTTTTGAAGGTAGGAGACAAGGTACCGGCTGTAATGAAACTACAAGGATGGGTCTTGACTCATGCTTGCATAGCTCACTTGCACTTGCCCATTAAAGACAAAGGACTGAGTTCAAGTCTTAGCCCAGAACACATTTTAAATTTGACAGGAAGCTTCATATCAGCACTCCACTGCAGAGTGAAAATTTCATTTTGGAATGAACCACAACTTGTTGTAATCTATTCATACTGATAGCTATAGGAATTATTCTAGATAACTTCATATACACCGATCAGCCAGAACATTACGACCACTGACCTACCATCAATGTAAACCTGTCAAGGTGATGGCATTGTAACCTGGTGAGGAATGACTACTACTTGGACACATGCATGGTGGATGTAGTATCAGTGAGTGTGCTGTCTGTGTGTAGAATGAGGAAGCTGTACAATCTATGTGATTTTGAATGAAGGCAGACTGTGATGGCCCACAGGCTCAGCACTAGCATTTCAAAAACTGCACAACTTGTCAGGTGTTTGAGGAGTGCTGTGGTGAGTGATTTCAACACATGTTGAAACCAAGGCGAAACCATGTCCAGACATCACGGGGTTGGTGACCACCCCTCACTATAGATGTCAGACATCGTATGCTGGGCACAGTGGCAAAAGGGACAGGTGGTGAACTATGGTGGAACTAACATCAGAAATTAATGCTGAGCAGATTGCAAGTGTGTCTGAACACACAATGCACTGAACACTCCTAACGATGGGCCTCCACAGCTGACAATCCATGCATGTGCCACAGTTAACACCACAATATCAGCAACTACAACTGAATTAGGCACGTGACCATCGGCAATGAACACTGGCGCAGTGGCAGAGCATTGCACAGTCCGATGAATCCCAATACCATCTTCATCACACCGATGGGAGGGTGCGAAACTGTTGTCTCTGAAGGGAACAACTCCTTGACACCTGAATAGCAGGATAGCGGCGGCTCCATTACGCTCGGGGAACATTCACATAGATATCCATAGGTCCAGTTGAGTTTGTGCAAGGTGCCATGATGGACAAGGAACATCATATACTGGTTGCAGACCATGTACATCCCAACATGATGATCACGTTTCCCGAAAGCATGCGGATTTTTCGACAAAATAATTCACCGTGTCACAAGGAAAACTGTGGTGAGTTCCAATTGATGTGCTGGCCATCCAACTCACCAGATCTAAACACAATCAAGCACATCTGGGAAGTGTAGCCTCAGAGCCCATCACTCCTGTTCCTGGAATTTACAGGAATTAAGCAATTTTTGTATGCAGATTCAGTACCAACTCATTCCGGCAACCTACTAAGGCCTCATTGCTGCCAACCCATGATATGTTGCCACTGTTATCTGTGCCAAAAGTCGCCACACCAACTATTAGGTAGGCAGTCATAATGTTTTGACTGATCAGTATTATGTGTATTAGTAGAAATACAGCTATTTCAAATTTTGCACTCTTCTTATACTACTCAACTGATTTTTTAATACCTTGTAAAAATCATTATGGAGATATTCCACCATATTTTGGGTGTGTATTCAAGATATAATTATTTCTTGTTCCAGTATTTCAATTGGCAACATTTCAGCCGATCTAAAGGTAAGTTGCTTGCAAGATTTTTAAATCACTTTACACAATGACGTGTAGTAAGTGCTCATGCGTCAGAGATAACTTTGTAGGTAACGAGACCATCTGTCACAGATAAACATTTATCCATCTAAGAGTAAAACAAAGTAAGCACAGAGTCAGCAGACCTACACTGCTTATAAAGTCTGTGGTTGATTATTATGGATGGAATATGTTGGCATGCCACGAAGTGAAGACTTGGAACGGTATTTCCTTTGAGAGTGCAGATGTGAAATGAGGAGTTTCTACCATTTGTTGAGCTGGAAATTCTCTTCTAAGTTGAGCAGCTTGTGTGCTAATTGTATCCCCACAGCTTTGTTGACCACTAACCCCAGTAGGATGAGGGTGTGCCCAGTATCTTAACTTTCCTATAATTGATGGTATGGACAATGGAAATGTAAGTGTTCAGCCACTGCAGATTTATTGGGCTGTACAAGGCAAGTGTATCGCTGGTGTTCAAAGCAATATCTCTGTATGACTTGTCCTGTGTACCTTTTACCACAGTCACACAAAATTTCATAAACACCCACATTTCATTAAAGCAGATCTCCCTTTAAAGATCCCAAAAGAGATGCCAACTTGGCTGATTTCTGTTTGCATTCTGTACAATTGCAAAGTCGAAATCAGTTTAATATGAACAATGAAATTAACTGGATGTAAATCTCCAAGTCCATTTATTCCAATAAATTACAGAGGCAATGACTAATGATGCATTGTTTTACTTTTTTTCAATATCTGGGTGTTACAAATTTCCTGATTTGTGTCTACTGGGAACCAGTATTATGCACCAGAGTTTAAAATTAAATTCAGAATCTTAAGACAGGGATGGATAGTCTATATGAAATTACTTCAACACCTAGTACTGTGGTTGTGAATTTCACAGTTCCTCTTCATCATTATTATATTAGCTAAAAATACCATTATGGAGTAAATATATTGACTTCTAAGTTTAGGCATCCCTAACAACATTAAGAGGGTTCAGTATGTTGGTTAACTTATCTTTGTGTTGGTGCCACTTCAATTTATTACCAATCTGGATGGTATACGAACTTCACACACAAAAGTTTTTAATTTTTGCTCATTGATCTCCTCTTTTCGTATCTGTTAGTCATTTTTAATAGTTTTTATATAACATGAACATTTATAAGATTATATGTTATACTGTTTTCTGTGAATCAGCAGTAAGACTGTCCAATTATTTTCGTGGTTGTGTCTAGCATGGATGTGTTTGTGGCACCCTGTGGAACACAACATTTTTAATGTTTCTGCAACCTGAATTCAGCCTTATTCTTGTGGTATTATTTGTTAAAGGGACCATCTGTTTTTAGACTTCAAATATGTCTCCACCCCCTCAACAGGATGCATTTAACAACTTACCATATAGCTTTCCTCATATAATTTTATTAAAATGAGTAGGACTCCGCTCTCAAACAACATTAACTAGAAAGTGAAATAGTGAACAGTGCCTGCTATGAACCACAGCGACCCTTAAAACCATCTGCCCTTAACAGGAAGCTGAATATTGGTTCTTCTGTCACAATTTTTAAATTCCATGTTTAAGAAATTGTTCGCGCAGGAGGACAATCAAATATACCGTCATTTGACCATTGCACAGGGTCCCTTATGGATGACATAGTAATAAGCATCCCTGGCACAGAAAAACAACTGAAAGAGTTGAAAACAAATAGGTCATCTGGTCTGGATGGCATTCCGGTTTCGTTTTACAAGGAGGTTCCTATCTCTTTGCGCCCTTACTTAGTCCACATTTATTGTGAATCTCTTGACCAGCACTAAGTGCCAAGCTACTGAAAAAAGTACAGGTGACACCTGTATATAAGAAGTGTAAATGAATGGACCCACAAAATAACAGACCAAATTGAAGAAAATTGAAAACTAGGCAAATTACAGAGGTGTAGTGGGTTGCTTCGTTAGAATCTTCAAGGAAGAAGGCTTTCTCAGTTACTGGCAAGGAAACCTTGCTAACATCATACGAGTTCTTCCCTTACAGGCCTCGAATTTTTCACTCGAAGACAGATACAAGGAAATATTGGAGACTTTTTCTTGGAAATTTGGCATCTGGTGGAGCAGCGAGTGCAACATCTCTTACCATTGTATACCCACTGGATTTTGCTCGAACAAGACTGGCTGCAGACACTGGCAGGACTTACGTTGATAGACAGTTCAGTGGTATGACAGACTGCTTGGTGAAAACATTCAAGTCAGATGTTATTGTTGAGCTCTACAGAGGTTTTAGGATATCCTTACCTGGTGTCATCATCCATAGAGCAGTTGCACTAGGAGGTTTCGACACAGTAAAGGCATTACTACCTCAATCAAGACTGCTTCCGAATTCTAGAGCATATTCTGAGTGTGAATAAAGTAAATTTCCTAGAGACCAAAAGCTCAAGTCCATGAATCAGTACAGCTTTAGAAAGAATTGCTAGAGTGAAACCCACCTTGCTCTAGTCTCACATGATATACTGTGAACTATGGATGAAGTGCAACAGGCAGATTACATATATCTAGATTTCCGAAAAGCATTCAACATGTGCATATGGAATATGCTCCCAGATATGTGACTGGCTAGAAGAATTCTTAAGCAACAGAACCCAGTATGTTGTGCTCAATGGCGAGTGTTCATTGGAGATGGGTAACGACAGAAGTGCCACAGTGAAGTGTGATAGGACTGTTGCTGTTTGCTATATACATAAATGATCTGCCAGACAGGGTGGGCAACAATATGCACTTGTTCGCTGATGATGCTGTGGTGTGCAGGAAGGTGTTGCAGAAAATGACAGTAAGTTGATACTTGATGGTGTGATGAGTCGCAACTGGCCCTTAATGTAGCAAAATGTAAGTTAATGCGGATGAGTGGGAAAAAACGATCCCATAATGTTCAGGTACAGCATTAGCAGTGTCCTGTCTGACACAGTCACATTTAAATATCTGGGTGTAGCACTGCAAAGGGATACGAAATGGAATGAACATGTGTGGCACAACTTGACTAGAAGAAGGGATCGGTTGGTAGGACATGTTTTGAGGCATCAAGGGATCACAAATTTAGCATTGGAGGGCAGTGTGGAATGTAAAAATCGTAGAGGGTGACCAAGAGATGAATACACTAAGCAGATTCAGAAGGATGTAGGTTGCAGTAGGTACTGGGAGATGAAGAAGCTTGCACAGGATAGATTAGCATGGAGAGCTGCATCAAACCAGTCTCAGGACTGAAGACCACAACAACAACATATGTGCAAATGGAATGAGAAAGAAAATAGGTAGTTGTGGTAAAGGGTACCCTCTGCCACCCACTGTACAGTGGTTTGCAGAGTAAGTGTGTGGATGTAAATGTAGCTGTAGCTGTAGAATGGTCTAGCAAATAGTTCAGAAAGTTATTCTGAGTGGTTTCAGAGTTCTCTTATATCATCTGTGTATCCCTGATTTTGCTCTATGTGAGTCTAACTTATTGTCACAAATAAAGTCAGCAATTTGAACATGTATATCCAACAGAAGAGGGGAAAATACGGATCTGCATACCAAAGACTAAGAAAATACTTCAAGAGCAATGGAAATCTGGTGAGAATAACTTTCACGTGAGTGCTGTGTAAAGTTCCTTCATGCTGCTTGCGATAACAACAGATTACTGAGAACATCCTTGCTTCAGAAATTATGAGACAGTCAGGAGTTATTTGGACAGAAATAAAGCAAACCCATATGTTCATTGCACACAAAAGCCTTTTTATAGTTATAACGTGTTAGTAAGATGACTTTTTAGAAGCTTTTAGACATTTAGTGCTCAAGCAGCTAATAGTTGTGTGTTCTCTGAGGTTTTTGTGGTGGTGCAACTGAATAAAACCTTCTGGTTTTCATGTCACCTCACGTTGAATCAAACACTTGATCTTTCATTAGATGTCTCTACCATTGCTGTCAAAGCTTGTTTGAAGTGACTTGCACTGAAAACCGAGGACATTTTATCCAACTCAAACCTCTCTCTCCCTCTTCCACATTTCCCAAACACATTCCTACCACTTCACAGATGCAACAAATTCCACATTTTTCTGTACCTTTCTCAATATATCATTATCAATAATACTCCCTTTGCTGGTTCTCCTACTGTTTGGTTACTTTTGGATCACACAATGCAGACAATGCCTCCACTTAATGTATTTACCAGCAACTTAAAGGTGAAAGTCTTGACATTATTTCAGTATAATAGTGCCAATGCAGCATAAGAAACTTCCAATGCATTATAATTTACAGCATTATTTTATGACTATTTACATGGTCTATAAATTTATTCTAAGTCATAGGTGTTCACAAACGATAGACAAGAAGAACTGCTGGTCTCTGGGATACAGACATCTATATTCACTACTTTTTAAATATTAACATTCAGGTGCTGCCATGTGGTGCTTTTAACCTCTTAACATGTTGCCACAATGGCAATAATTGTCTGAGGACACTTGCATCTGATGAGCAAAACTGGTGATGGCGAGTCAATGGCTATTTTATCTGAATATTAGTTACCAAGGTTGTGTGCCCCAGAAAGGTGATACCTGCATTTGATAAATTTCAAGATATAATTGTATGTTATTGTATTAAACCATATACCCACAAGGGCAATCAAATGAAAACAAGGTAGATGGGCAAAAAGTAAGTAAATATTATTTCAGAAGTAATAACCATAAACGTCAACAAATTTATCCCACTGTAAGACAATGCTGTGAATGCATTCTTGGAAGAATTTTTGCAGTTGCTTATGGAACAATGATTGTACCCTGGCCCGCACCTCTTTGTCCAAAGCGAATCAGCGGTTATGAATGTCTTTCTTCAGAGCTCCAAAAGTCACATGGAGGGAGATCAAGACTGAGGATGTGCAAGAGCTTCCCAACAAGCATTATGCATCATGGTCAAAACAATCTTAGCAACATATGATTGGGAATTATTCTCCAACAGAATTATGCTGTCTGTTAACATTTCTGGGCATTTGGACTTGATGGTAGGCTTAAATTTTTGAAAATTTTCCACACATTGCTCTGGATTATTCATGATGCCATGAACCAAAAATTCAATGAGCAGCAGGCCCTTGCAGTCAAAGAAAAAGGTCATTGCGATTTTCCCAAAGCCAGTATGCCTGTCGTTTTGACTACACTACCGAAGTTTTGCTGGGAAGTCCTTACGCATGTTCCATATAGTCCTAATCTCTCCCCAGGCCAAACAGTGCTATGAAACAAAACGTCATATACTAAGTGCTATGTAAACATTGTTCATCCTTTTACATCAGCATGACTACTACCCAGTTATCAGTTAGGATGAATGGGCATAGGCAGAGGGTGCATACTGGCAACACACAATATCCTGTTGCACAGCATGCTCTACAACATGACAATCACGGTCTCTGTTCCTGTTTCAACCACACACAACACCTGGATTCTTCCCCCAGACACCAGTTCCTCAGAACTCTGCAGGTGGAAACTAGCTTGACAACATTTCCTTGGTTCTCGCCACCCACCTGGCCATAATAAAAGTTGATTTCTTTAGTCTCAGCATTTCTTCACAGTAACTAGTACTTTCTTCACTCTGTTTTAGTTTTCTACATCTTTCATTTTCTTACCTATCTATTTTTTGCTGTCCCACTCCATATATATAATACACTTAGCTTTTCATCCTTATTAAGCCAAACACGATGTTTTAGCAGTAATCTCTGTCTTGCTTATTACCCTGTCTTCCACTTTTAAGCTCTTAGGTTTTAAAATCTTGTCTGGTGCAGTCCACAGCAATCAGTCTTTCCTTCTCATCCCATCCAGTAAGTCTCCCCCAACCTGCAGTTCTGGGTGACTTTTACAAAATCAACCACTCCACAAAATGATGAAAGTAACTATGTTTATCACTTACTACATTTTCACTGGTCGCAGATAAAGCTACCATATGAAACATGATGTTTTAATTTATTAGTTCTTTACTTCTAACTGTATTTGTGACATTTTGCAGGCAGTAATCATACATACCACTGAACGTAAATTATGTCATTTTACAACACAGAGGTCAGGAGATACAAGGTCATAAACATGGAGCTGCATGAAAATGAAATTTTAGGGCATATTAGCTACAGATACAGGTGAGGTGTGTATACAAATGTGTGTGAAATATGTTAAATATATGTGACATATAATTCACATCAAGAGAGAGAGGCAGTATGAGATGGACTAATACAAGAATGGAATAAATACATTCCTGAGCAATGGATACTCAGCTGGTTTTGCAATAGACATTGTATTTTTCTAAAGAAGATCATTATGCAACCACTACTTTCTTGATTATGGCATCAGTGTCCTAAGTTCACTTCCATTTCAATCCCTTGACCAAACTGTAATAGTTTCACATTGTTTCCTATGATAAAACTGAAAAGGAATGCTGTGCGCTTGGTATTAACACTTTTTATTTTTAGTACAATAACTGTTAGTTTCACAATTAATATTTTAACAAAAAACAGAAACTTTTCATATTCACTTTGCTGTACTGATCAAAAAAAAAGACTAACTGTGCAGTATCTAATCAGTCTAAGAGCTTAAATAGAAAGACTGCCCTGAAGTGATTAACTGAAATATTGGAATACACAGGGTGAACAGAAATGATGCCTTTGGCATGAGTTTCATCGTGTACATAAAACACAATTCCTTCTGAAACATCTGAAATATTGTGTGTGTCAAATTAAATAACAGTATTGCTTCTGCTTTTAATAATAAAGACAGATTCAAATAAAATTACATTTTATACAAATAAAAAACTTTTAGAAATGTGGTAGAAACAAAAGATGTTTACCTAGTTATGAAAATGAAATAAATAATTTTCTAAAACATGCATCACAATGTACACATAAGTTAATTTTGCATATTAATCATAGACAGGTGGCATTTATTACAAACAATAAATTATTGATTTCAAAAAGAAATATGAAGAAAAGATTGTGTTTTGTGCTTTTATCATTAAATTAATGGAATGACTAATTTTTGTAGCACAACATAGAAACATGTAAAATTATTACAGAACTTTGGCAGTGTACTAATGTAATGCGTAATTATTGAAAAACATGAATTGGATACTTCATATCTGAAAACTGGCATACATCTCAATCTCAAGAAGTTACTGTAAACCTTTGTTTGTTGTTGTAGGCAACTGTAAACATTTTCCCGTGAAGGCATTGACCATCTTGTCTGACAGTGAGACGAATGTATTAACAGTTGGTGATTGCTTTACTTACTTTTTTTTGCTCTGTCTCATTTTCATTTGACTATCCCCTATAGCAGTGCTGAGTCTGACTAGAAATATTTCGACTAACAGTTTCTATAGAACTAAGATTTGTTTGATTGTCAGGCTGTTCACAGGAAACTACCTTTCCCTTGGCACAGTGATGGTTTTGGTGCTGTTCTGTAGTTGAGGTAAATGTTATGATTTACAGAACATTGCCAGAGTAAGTCCACAACTATTCTCTTTTCCTTCCTCACACTGCCATTATTGAACTACAACAAGAAAGCATTCCATTATTGGCTGTGCAGATTCCAGTGCCATTTGCCACCATAAAATAGGTATGGCTGCAGTATATCTACACAACATTTGTCCCCAATTCCCACAAAGACACTTCCTCCTCCTCCTCCTGCACGTCTCGATCACAACAGCAGTTCACTATTTGCCTGTGGTTAATCAAGGCTTTGAGAAACAATATTCAGTTTCGCAATCACATGTTCTTCCTACACTATAGGTGTGCTCATCTCTATTTCATCTAGAGACACAACACATCAACTGAAAAGAAAATGCACCTTTTCTTCATTGGATGTTGAGGGGAGGGAGGAGGAGGAGGGGGGGGGGGGGGGAGAAGAGGGTAAAATCTCCGCTCCAGGGATTGGAACCTTCTAAATTCCACAGGGTGCAATACACACCAACACACAGTTGTGAACTCATCAATTGAGGAGTCCAATTGCCTTTAGCACTTAGTAATATGTCAAACTGAGGTGGCAAGGCTTATGTTGGTTCAGTCCTAGGGATCTGTTTTACAGCCAATTTAAGGTTATTTCGGCAGGTTTCCCTCATAATATTCCTGACTGCTGGCCCAGATTACTCTTCCTCAAACAGCTAAACAAATGTAGATTTCAAAATTTTCATCTTGTTATTGCCAACCAACATTTTACAACCTCTATACCCTGGCTGACTTAATTATTTGAGAATGTAATTTCAGACTGTTAATGCAAAGAGGTGGTATCCACACTCATACAGACAAAAAAGATGTACTTTGCATATACTAGTGGAGAGGAACGTCAAAAGTTTGAATGTTACAGAGAAGCTAGTAAATCTCAAAAAAGAAATGCTACGGCTCATGCTAAGGCTCAGTCTAGATACAGTGGGGGTCAGTGAAATGAAACAGTTGAGTGCAGTGTAATATCAACACCAGCAGAAAATGCTATAACAGCAGGAGTATTCATTATGAATAGGGAGGTAGGGCAGAGTGTGAGTTACTGTGAACACTTCAATGATTGCAGTTTTCTAGTCAGAATCTACAGCAAACCAGCACTGACATCAGACTTCAGGTATACATGTCGACATCATAAGCAGAAGATGAAAAGGCATAGAAAGTATATGAACAGGTAATTCAGTGCATAAAGAAAGATCAGAATCTAATAGTCACAGGGGATTAGACTGCATTTGTAGGGGATGGAGTAAAAGAAAGGAGTTTGGGAAAATATGGGCTTCGTAGTAGGTATGAAAGAGAAGAAAAACGTACTGACTTCTACAAAAAATTTCAGCTAGTAATGTTGAATACTCTGTTCAAGAAAGAAAAATGCTGGCAGATATGGAAAGATTCCAGTTACACTACACGTTGGTAAGGCACAGATTTTGAAATCAGATGTTGGATTGCAAGGTGAATACAGCGGCAGATATAGACTCAGATCCCAATTTTGTGATTGTGAAGAGCAGACTGTAGTTTAAGAGTCAAGTCAGGAAGAACCAATGCACAAAGAAGTAGGATACAGAAATGCTACGAAATGAAAAGACACACTTTTAAGTTCTCTGAGACTATAGATAATGGAATAATAAATACCTCAGTAGGAAGTTCAGTTGAAGAGGAATGTATGCCTCTAAAAATGACAATCATGTAAACTGGAAAGAAAACAGAGGTACAATGAAGGTAACTGTGAGGAAAGCAAGGGTAATAGAACAAACACTGAAGTTGATAAATGAAAGGATGTGTGTTCAGGAAAATATGGGAATACAGAAATAAAAATCACTTAGGAATGAAATAAATATGAAATGCAGGGAAGCTAATGCAAAATGGTTGCAAGAGAAATGTTAAGAAATAATTGGCGGAAGGACTGACTCAGCATACAGAAAATTCAAAACAACCTTTGGTGAAATTAAAAGCATGGGAGTACAGAATGTGGACTAAGAGTAAATAAAAAAAAATAATGAGCAGGAGCAGGAATGAGAACAGCAGGAAACTTTATGTAAGAATTAGGGAGTACAAAGTAGATGAAGTTACGCAGTGAAATAACCCGTGATAGATGGAGCAAGGAGGACACAAAATGCAGATTAACACTGGCAAAATGGGCCTTCATGGCCAAGAAAAGTCTAGTAGTATCTAACAAGGGCCTTAATGTGAGGAAGAAATTTCTGAGAATGTACATTTGGAGCACAGCTCTGTATGGTAGTACAACTTGGACTGTGGGAAAACCCGAACAGAAGAGAATCAAAGCATTTGAGATGTGGTGCTACAGACGAATGATGAAAGTTAGGTGGGCTGATATTGTAAGGAATGGGGAGGTTCTATGCTGAATCAGAGATGAAAGCAAAATGTGGAAAACACCAACAAGGAGGAGGGACATGATGATAGGACATCTGTTAAGACATCAGGGAATGACTTACCTGTAGAGGGTAAAATCTGTAGACAAAGACAGAGAATGGAATACATCCAGCAAATAACTGTGGATGTAGGTTGCAGTTACTACTCTGAGATGAAAAGATTGACACAGGAGAGGAATTTGTGGTGGACTGTATCACATCAGTCAGAAGACTGGTGATGTAGACTTACAATGTAATTATCAACGTAATCTACCTTCACAAAGCATTGATCTGACTATCAATCATTTCACACACAAAATGTGAAATTTTGTTATATGTGTCAATGTATTCTCAAATTCTTTGAGTCATTTACCAAGTTAACACCAAAAATGACACTGGAAATACAAAAATCAAGTCTCAAGAACTGTTTTCTGCTATCTTGTTCACATTTTAGAACATAAATGTATTCTGCTAACCAGGTCAAACATCAGTTTTCTGATCATCAGTCCTTTTATACGGTTGACGACTAGAAATCAGCAGTTCCTTTCCAACATAAGTCAGTACATTAGATGTTTCCTGTAAATCCAACTAGAAGATTCCTTCTTCCTCTCAGACTAATATTTCATACACTTCTTTGCTAGACAAAATGTCACTCCGTCAATATTAGTAAATATTTTTAAAAACTAGGAGAATGTGACAATCTGAGTATTTCATAAAAAGTTGAACATTCCCATGAAAGTGAACATCAGTTGTGGAAGATGAAATCCAGCTATTAGAATCATTTTTCCAGAATCAATAACTGAGTGTTTACGTGACCCAGCAGAAGCAGTAGTATGAAACCAGTTTATAATTTAGGTGTTGCATGTAAATATAGTAATTTATACCACATATGGGAGCTTTTGAATCTTCTCCCTCTTGTATAAATTTCTGTGAACACCTAAGTTCCAGGTTTAAATTGTGGGTGATTAGAATTGTGGAATTACTCCTTGGTATTGGGCAGCTGGTCAGCTATCAGAATATCAGCTCCCATTTATTTACTGTCTTTGACCTGTTAAACAGTTACAGACTCTATGGGTTTCTTAAAGATTTCAATGATTTCAATGATTTCTGTAAATGTTCCATAATAATAATAATAATAATAATAATAATAATAATAATAATAATAATAAAATACCTGGAAAATTATTATCAGTGGACTGCAAATGTTCTTATGGCAACGTTTGAATGGTCCCTAGCCTGACAAAGAATACACAAGATTTCAAAGACACCACAATAAGTTATTTTCTTTCACTGTAAAGCTGCTTGACATGTAGTAATATATTGTAAACAGGGCTCTGTTGCTGCAGATATAGATAATTATTTGCTTTGAATAATACCATTATATTCATATGTATGTTAGTTAAGCTTCAAATGTAACATAAACAGCAGCTATTTAATGTAATTTACGAAACAACAGGTTATTCTCCTGTGAATTTTACCTTCTACTTTGTACCATTTAGTGTTTCAACACTCGCTGTAGTGGTTTGGAGGTCCTGACTTTGTTCTTTCAGAACTTGGAACAGAGCATTAAGCTCCACCAAGTCAAACACACACACACACACACACACACACACACACACACACACTTTCTCTGCCCGAGTTCTTTCACCTGAATTTGGCACAGAAACAGCAGGTCTCATTAGTATCTTGTATCAGTATCTTACTATCAGTCCATGGAGCAACCTCCCAAGAGCTAAAATTGGAGCATTGGGTACCCCAGGGATTCATCACAGGACCTCTCCTGTTCCTTACCTATGTCAATAATATAGGTTGTATCTACTATATTCTACAGTTTTCTGATGATACCACACTCTTTGTCAAGGCAAAAATGGCTGAACAAGCTCTGTTGGCAGCAGACGTACCCTTTGAAAGCATTAAAGAGTGGTTCATCGAAAATAAAATGAAAATGATCAAGAAAAAACACAATGCATTATATGCAGGTCCAGCAAAGTCGGCTGCCAGGATAACATGGAGGCTGTCAAACTACTAGGCTTCATGATAGACAGCAAACTAACAATGAAAGAGCACACAGAGTATTTGTGTTCCAAGCTATGTTGTATTATATACTGCCTAAGAAAACTAAAAGGTGAATTAACGGACCAGTTCCGTTAAGAGTTCATTATGCACTCTTTCATAACCATATTAATTATGGTCTGCTGTTATGGGGACACTCGACAGGTTGTAAGGAGGTGTCAATGTTCCAAAGAAAGCTGTCAGAATCATTACATTAAGTAAAAAACAGGAGCACTGCAAACTTATATTTACCAGGTTAGGGATAATGACAGTACTCAGCTAATGTGTGTTTCTATGCCTCAGCCATGTAAAGAAAAACCAAGGTGAGCTCAGCATGAGGCAAGACACCCATAATCACGACAGCAGCAGCAAGAACATTGAAGTGCCAAGTTGTCAGCTGACTGGAATGCAAGACAGTTTTTCAGTGGTAGCCCTAAAAATGTTCAATACACTGGACAGAGAAGTGCAGTGTCTGCTGTTAGGACTGTTCTAAAGGACAATTGCACAGGACTTTAAGGAACACCAATTATATTCTATTAGAGAATTTTTCAATGTTGACCAAAGTGAATGGACAAAATAATATTGTCTTAATATGTTATATCTGCTCTTATTGTGGATACTTTTCTGTATGTTGCATAAAATTGTAACCAAATCTTATATACACTATGCGATCAAAAGTATCCGGACACCCCAAAAACATACATTTTTCATATTAGGTGTATTGAGCTCCCAACTATTGCCAGGTACTCCACATCATCAACTTCAGTAATCATTTGACATTATGGGAGAGCAGAATGGGGTGCTCAGCGGACTTCGAACATGGTCAGGTGATTGAGTGTCACTTGTGTCAAATGTCTGTACATGAGATTTCCACACTCCTAAACATCCCTAGGTCCACTGTTTCCGATGTGATAGTGAAGTGGAAACATGAAGAGACACATACATCACAAAAGCGTACAGTCTGGCCTCAGCTGTTGACTGACACTGGCTACAGTTGTAGAGGGTTGTAATGTATATTAGGCAGACATCTATCCAGACCATCACACAGGAATTGCAAACTGCATCAGGATCCCTTGCAAGTACTATGACAGTTAGGCGGGAGGTGAGAAAACTTGGATTTCATGGTCGAGTGGCTGCTCATAAGCCACGCATCATGCCGGCAAATGCCAAACAACGCCTCGTTTGGTGTAAGGAGCGTAAACATTTAACGATAGAACAGTGGAAAAATGTTGTGTGGAGTGACGAACCACAGTACACAATATGGTGATCCAATTGGAAGGGTGTGGATATGGCGAATGCTTGGTGAACTTCATCTACCAGCATGTGTAGTGCCAACAATAAAATTCAGAGGCGATGGTGTTATGATGTGGTCGGGTTTCTCATGGAGGGGCCTTGCACCCCTTGTTGTTTTGCGTGTCTTCTTACTTCTCACTGTTGAAGAGCAATTCGGCGATGGTAATCGCACCTTTCAAAACAATCAAGTACCTATTCATAATGTTCGGCCGGTGGCGGAGTGGTTACACAACAATACATCCCTGTAATGGACTGGTCTGCACAGAGTCCTGACCTGAATCCTATAGAACACCTTTAGGATGTTTTGGAATGCTGACCTCGTGCCACGCCTCACCGACCGACATCGATACCTCTCCTCAGTGCAGCACTCCATGAAGAATGGGCTGCCATTCCCCAAGAAACCTTCCAGCACTTGATTGAACACACGCCTGCAAGAGTGGAAGCTATAATCAAGCCAAAAGGTGGGCCGACACCATATTGAATTCCAGCATTACCTATGGAGAGCACCACGAACTTTTAAGTCATTTTCAGCCAGGTTTCCGGATACTTTTGATCACATAGTGTATCTATTCCTGATGCAGTCTGTCCAGTCACAACTGGTAATTGATGCAGACCTAGTAATGAAGTATAGCCTCCTATCTCCAATAGGAGCAGAGGTAGAGCCTGTCAATGCAACCTCCTATTGGGGGGGGGGGGGGGGGGGGTGGCGGCGCACGACAGTAATGTCGTGGGACTAGCATCAGCTTGCTTTATTGAAATGTATTGCAGAGGCAACATGTGAAAATGAGCACTGCTGGGGACAA
Organism: Schistocerca gregaria; assembly: GCF_023897955.1. Classification (NCBI taxonomy): domain Eukaryota; kingdom Metazoa; phylum Arthropoda; class Insecta; order Orthoptera; family Acrididae; genus Schistocerca; species Schistocerca gregaria. Next base: position 110,271,705 of record NC_064928.1, on the reverse strand, counting down.
TTTGAGATGGGTAGATGAGGGGACGGACAGAGCAAGGGGGAAGGAGGAAATGGATAGATAGAAGGGAGGAGAGGGAGAAGAGGTAGAAGCATGAGGCAGGTGAAAGGTGTAGCCAGGTGGAAATGGAAGAGGGGGAGGCAGAGGTGGAAAGACAGAGGGAGAGGATGATATAGGCAGAAGGAGGGGTAATGGAAATGAACAAAGTGAAGGGAAGCGGAGATAGATAGGTAGACAGACAGACAGCATATTAAATTATTATAAACACCCTCCACAACATGTAAAACATATATCTGTAACAATACTGTCTCCTATGAACACCTCAAATGACATTTTAATTACTGTTTCAGTTTCCTTAAATAACATCGAGATATTTCAGCACAGTTACTCGGAGAGTAACACCAAAACATTGTCTTCAGTATAAGCAATGTAGTTTGGTTGGTGTTTTAAGGGCTTGGAGTTGATTCTGATGGACCATAACAAACAGAAAACAGTGTAGGAAGGGATCTGCTATCTCAGGGAGTACAGCTGGTCTGGCTGAAGGGTATATAGCATGGCAGCAAGAACATGGAACCAATGAGTGTACCAATGGCCATGTTATGAATATGAAAGAAATTTTATACCAGTAAAAACAAAGATGATGACTGTTTCTTGCAATAGCTCTGTGCATAATATTTCCAATGTCTGCTCGAACATCTAGCTAACAGTGCAGTACACTTCAGATATTCTGCCAACAGCAACTGCACAGGCCAGCCACACAACTTGTGCACCTGCGATGGGCCACATGAATTGTGCACATGGTACAACACCCTCTGTGCCATGTGCTGGAATCCACTTCCTTATAAGCACAGTGCACAGGTTCTTGCCCTCATATTGCGTTCATACTTTCTATCAGCAACTGCTTGTATAAGTACCTGGATGGTTTCTATGTTTGTGTCTATATTTTCACCTATTGTTCACTTGTATGTGGAGGAAGAATAAACTTCAGTCCATTGTGGCTATGCTGTCGTTTACATCTCAGAGTAGCATATGAGGTGCTATCCAAAAGTTTTGGGACTGGTGCTGCCATCTGTTGAAAACCTTACCTTTGGACTAACGGTCACAATCACCATTGAAGGAGTTCCCATACGCATGTAAACACCAGTCCCAGCACTTCTGGCACTGGTCAAATGTTTCCTGAAAGTCCCGTTCTTTGAGGGTGTTTATCACTGCCAGCGATGTTCTTGAATCCTCTCTAGAGTTTCGAACCGATAGCCTTTCAACTTGAGTTTCAGTTTTGGGAATAGCGTGGATTCGCACAATGCCAAATCTGGCGAGTACGGTGGGTGAGGTACAACTGCCATGTTGTTTCTGCCAAAAAGGTACTGGTGAGAAACTATGTGTGACACGGCACATTGTCGCAATGCAGCACCCAGTTCCCTTGACACCAAAGTTCGGGGCATCGACGCCGCGCATTTTCACGGAGCCATCACAAAATGTCACAGTAGTATGTGGAATTCACTGTTTGGTTCGGTGGGACAAATTCTTCATGCAAAATTCCCTTGGTATACTCTTCACTTTGCTCTGCACCTGTCTCCATTTTTTGGGTCTCTTCCACTGGGATGATTGTTACACTGTCTCTGGTTAACTGTAATCCAGTTGAATCATTGCAAGGGTCTCCGTAGCACTTTTCTCAAGATTTGCACGGAATTTGATAAACACGCGCTGTTCTGTTCGTGGATCATTCGTAAAATTGCCACACACCAAACACAGAGTATTATGGAAATCACTGTGGACATACAACACATCCTCCCAGCTGAATGCCATGCCACACACTAACTCGTCAGATATGCAGCTCTCGCCACCTAGCGGTGCAAAGATCTACTGCTCCTACTTTCCAGATGGCAGCACCAGTTCCGAAAATTTTGTAATCCACCTCGTACAGTTCTCACTGGTAATGTAATGTAATATATTGCAGTGTAGATGGGTGTTAATTAATGATTGTTTTGTCAAACTATGAAGGTTTCAATGGCATGGATGATGATATTGTGAATTTAAAGCTAGTAAATGTTTTGTGTCTAAAGAGAACTGTTATAAATTATTTTCTGAGTTTGGTGATTTACTGATTGATTGTAGAAGTCCAACAGACCATCAATTAAAAATCTACAACTTACAGTCGATTTTAAGTTAGTATCTAGACAGTTTAGTTGCTAAAGTTTCTATTTTTAGAAAGCTCTATTATCAGAACCTACACAAATTTTTCAAAGAAAAATTATGAGTCAGGACATGACGTGCTTTTTGTTAATTTTTTTGACGGTTTGTTTTTAATATGCAATGCATACTTTGCAAACCATTGAAGTGCACAGCAAAGCGTACTTCACATAGTGGCAATTATTAGGGCATATACCCAATACAGATGTGCAGGGCAAGGGAAGAATGACTGCTTGAACATCTTCATGCACATTTTTATTAGTACAATCTTGTGTTCACAACCCCTACTGGAGCAATACGTAGGGAGTAAGTACCAACAAGATTCTACAGCAGAGTGAAACTTTGTATTAATGCTTTCATGGGATAGGCTGCACATATCTTCAAGTGTCTACCAGTTTAGTTTTTTCAGCATATCTGCAGTGTTCTCCCAAGACACAACATGTGATCCCTGGTGCTGTCCATTGTATACATTCTGTATCCCATCAGTTGTATATGGTATGTCCCCACACATTTGAGAAATATTCTGTGCTGTATTGTATGAGTGTTTTACAAGCAACAATATGTAAAGGAGAGACTGTTATTCACCATATAGAGTAGGTGCTCAGTCCCAGTTAGTCACAATAAAAAGACTGCTAAAATATTAAAATTTCAGTTAAAGTTTTTCTTCTGCACTCCGAAAACACACACAAATTCACACAAGCACAACTCATACATGTGGCACTGCCTCAGTGTGCTAGAGCTTTAATATTTTAACATTCTTTTTCATTGTATCTGTCTGTGAACTCAACACCTCCTCCATCTCTTCTTTCCATACTGTTGTTATTCCACCCTAGACTTTCCATTGCTTGTTTCCAAAGCAATGTATTTTGTAAGTATTCTGCCAGTATCTTACCAATGAACTGAAGTCCACTATCTTTTCATAATATCGTTACATTCCATCCTGGATTTTCCATTATTTCAAGTCTACTATCTGCTTTACTTATTATTATGGCTATGTACATTACCTGTCAAAAGTTTTCAGTCATCTGTCACAACTATGGATATGTGGCTAAAACAAGGATTTCATTTTTAATATTCTTTCATATACCCATTCTGATAATAAAACAATTATAAATATGCAAAGACTAAGTATCGGTTGTGTGTTTGTCTGGTTGTTCACATTGAGAGGTGCTGGAGAGTATCCACAACGTTACTGATGTGCCTTCAGTTAAGATGGTTCCATTTGAATAGGCCTTATTACTTCTGCTGTTTGTGCTGCTATCAATTCACTTTAGTTTACAGCACACTGCGTACATCTAGCAATGTGTGTGTACTCCTGGCCAGGTCCATACCATATTTCCTCCTAATGGGGCAGAAGGAAGCTATTCGTAGGACAACAACAAAAGTTGGCATAGTCCAGTTTACAATGGTGTATAAATTGCAGTGGTTCACACAAACTTGTGCCAAAGCAAGTGCTTCACGATCTGAAAGACCCTGAGAACCTTCATACAAGGAAGATAAACTCATATCTGTACAGAGTAAATGTCAGAGGACTCACACAGAACGTGAAATTCATGAATTAGCAAATAGTATGCAAACAGCTTCAATCTCTGTTTCAACAGTGCAATGCTGTCTGTATGAACAAGGTTTAAAGGGGTGCATTACGGCCAATAAACCTTCATCACACAAACAAAATAAGGTTGAACAATCACAGTGAGCACAGCAACATCAGAACTGCAATATGCAGCAATGATCTGAAGTGTTATTCACAGACGAATCTAAGTTTGAAGTATGTGAAAGTCTTGGCATATGTTTGCACGCTGACACTTTTCATTGCTGTTGACGAATCCAATATGTTCATATACGAATAATATCACAAAATGATCACTCCAAAGGATAAACATGCTTCAAACACTGTTTACACACATGACTGTATTGTTATTATTCGCATGTTTTAAAGATGTTACATGTGGACAGCTATGTAAGTGACATAATGAAAGATATCTTGCACAGTTGTCTGTTAATGTGTCCCTTTTCCCTCTCCATAGATACTCCAATAGTGAGTTATGAAGAAAAGCATCATTATCTACTCTGATTAATGCAATTATTATCATTTTCATAAAAAAATTGTACGCAGTCTGTTATGTGGAACCATTTCTCTTTTCTCTCCTTTCTGTCCACTAGTCGACTGATAGCATAAAATACCAAGTAATCTAAGATAATCAGCATTTCAATATCATTGAACACCACAACTCAAAATAACAACAAGAACATTAATGAAACAAATTTTCACTGATCCTTCTTGATACGGTCATGTTTATCTAGCAAAAGGACATCTTGACAGCAGGAGAGCAGTTCTCCCATAATTTTGAAAATCTCCATAAAAATATCTCTTCATACATTACCAATAAAACAGGGGATTGGTAAAGAAAGCTGAGTAAATAAAACACTAATCTGTATCCATATCTCACATTCTTGAATTTTCATAAATTAAAATAAGGGTGCAGCATTATAAACACGAGTTACACTCATGAAAGTAAAAATGCTTTGAACATTTTATTTTGCTTCAAATCTAGGAAACATCTTACACAAGTATACTTTGGTAACATAACAAGCAGATAATTATACAAATCATAATCTATTCCACTTGACATACATTACTCCTTGCAAAGAGAATCACAACTATAAATTTAAATAAATATTTCTGAATAACTTATTATAAAAGTAAATAAATTACCAAACAAAGTCTACATGCATTAAGAAACCACTAGCAGTCCATTTTGTTCTAAATTTTCCAGTGTGATTCTTGCTTATAGGAACAATTAGCTACAGTAAGATTACATGCAGATTCAAAAACAACGGATTCACAGAATCCATTAGCCACACATAGGAACCACTATACCTGAAGAAGCACCTTTTATCACATCTCTAGGAAAAAATACTAAACAACCAATCACTCACATGCTTAGAATCCGATATAAGTATTAGCACCAGTCCATTAAAAAAATAAAAAATAAAAGTTGAAGCCATGCTAATTCTCAAAACTCTGAACATAAGACAAATATAGAGTTCACATGTCTAATGATTCAGATATGAGCACCAAATTTTTGAAACGATTAAAAAAATTGCTTTAGTGACCTCAAGTTATGCAGAAGAGAATTAAATAGTTAAGAATGCAAGTCGGAAATCAAATTTTGAAAGTAAAGTGTAATACGGAAAATAATACTTTATTGTCCATCAAATATTAAATCTATGTACCCACACAGATAAAAAATATTACAAATTAAAAAACTGTAAAAGAGGGCTCCCAATTACTTGTACTATCCCTTAAGGTTTAAGGCATAACTTTCTAACTGAAAGCCATTAGCTGGATTTTTAAAATGTTCAAGAATTACAAGGACAAAGAACAAAACAGTTTTTCTTCTCGAGTTCTACACAATCTCTCTTAACACTGGTGCTTCTATCCTGAATCATTACACTACTTTTATCCCTTTTTTAAAAATAGGATTCTCTGTAGTATGACAATTCAGTCTTTCCACAAGCAGAAATACATGTGTTTTTTTTATTCTATGACTTCTTTCTACCAAGTTCCCTTGCTTCTTTGGTATAAACATTTCATACTGAGTAACAATTTCCACAACAAAAATTACTAATGATGGTACTAGCCATTACTTACTATTAGTGCTTTTTAATATTTTTTACAGGATACACACATAAATCAACTAGCAAATGTTTTTCACTGTATACTTAAATTTTCACATGAAGCAGTTACATGTGTCTTAACAAATCTGTCTGAACCCATTTAACACAAATTACTCACACTTACTATAAAAACTAATAAAATGTGCATTAAACTTTTAAACTGTAAATTACTGTCCTTTAAATTTATGTCTACATGCACCTACTCCTGCAAATATTTCTGATGTTTTCCGGGAATATCATGTCAATTTAGAATTCATTCTTCCTCATTTGTGCTGTTTCTTTTGCCAATAAAACAACCCAAATCTCTTCTATATTTTTGTGTATTGTATTGACTGGGAAACTTTTCTGTCCAGTTCATTATCACGAGTGTGCGTTTAATGATCTTTATTGGTGCAGTATCACATTAAGTAAATAATAGTATGTATAGTCATTAAAAAAATTGTAAGTTTGCATTTATTTGGTGTATTTAATGTTAAATCAGGTCTTCACTCTCTAAGTAAATACAAAACAGCAACAAACTATGTTAGAGCATTACTTTAAAAAACACTTACCTAATATTGAAAATTAATAATTTATATTTAAGCATATATTACAAAACTATCAATCAGCAAACTGTATTATTGTACATCATAATAGTCTTATGATAGCAAAAAGTAGGTTTCTCACATCTCATGCTCACACAGGTAACGAAAAACATCACACACGAAGTAGAATGTGCCAACTTTTAAGAAGTTCACTTTTTCTCAAAATCAAGAAAACTTCTATGGTGGTACTTAAATCACATATACAATATCTCAAAAAGTATATTTTTCAAAATAATTATGTATTTTTTGGGAGGAACAAAAAATGATGTCTACAAGTGAACTTGCACGAATCCAATTTCTCCCAAGGCTTGTTTTCATTTATTTGTTTCTTTTCTAATGAATGATTACAAATTTCATCCTAGCAATGTTTCACTACCTCACACTTCAACAGGTAACGCAAGTTTACAACTGTAAGTCAGTCCAAAATTACATAAAACGGATGACTGAATAAAAAACTATATATGATATACTTTTCGTTACAGGATGCTGATGGCAGCAGAATAGATGTGTAGATTAGAGGGAAGTTTTAAAACGAAGTCAAACTTTTAACTAGGCAATGACTTTAGTACTATCACCTCGAGAGAAAATAACATGTTTGATGCACTGCTGAAAATGTAGCATTATATGAAATTCTGTCACTCATAACGAATGGGAAAAAGAAGTGACAAAAATCAAAGACAGGCTATACGTTCTGGAAGTGCTACATGACAGTGTTGCTGCAGATGTAAAGAGAACGCCACTTGAGGGAAAAAAATGCATGAAATAACAGTAAGGTATTCAAAAGCAAAAGGTTGAGTTATAAGGGCAACATCTGAACACAAAAAAGTCTCTGAAAAACTCTGAAGCAAAATAGCTCATTTAACAACAGAAGAAAGGGACAAGTTTGTTTATTATACATGTCCAGGACTTAGGTATGCAAAGTAATTAAAATGCAAAATGATAAATGAAAGTACAGTGCAGCAATACAAGATACTGAAAGTAGTAACACAATGCAGCAAGATACCTATAGTATTCTATTACATGGACCACAAGCCCCAGAATTCCATGGTTTTGATGAGCTTATCACTTGCTGCATAAAGACCTGTGGTGCAAGGATTGGACAGGTTTTTGCAGACCAGCAGATGTGTGTCTTCCTGAGGTTTGCCATGCATCTTGACACTCCTGTCCTCAGTTGGTTTAGGGCCTCCATGTCACATATGGCAGGGACAAGGATGTCAGTGAGGTGGAGAGAATATGGGATTCACATTCACAAGGCACACATCTCCACAAGAAAAATCAAACATCTGTATTGACGTCAATGATGGCGACACTTTTTCAGTATACTTTTGCAATACGGACAAAGAGTCTGTCAATGAGTATATTGTTAAATTACAGTGTAAAGAGGATATTTGGGAAATGATTTCTACAAATCCAAATCTACAACTAGAAAAGAAATAACTAAAAGATATTAAAGAAAGAAAATTAATTTTCTCCCAAGACAAATTCTCCAAAGTAGTAATTATAAATTTAACTTCATCTTAACACTTCCCACTAACGTACAAAAATATCCTGCTATGACATGTGAGAATTTTGCCCTAAACTGGGATTTCAGTACAGATAAGACACCATAGCCTACTAGTGTGATTTGAGGCACTTGCCATTTGTTCAAAAGGCCTACATCCTTGGATTATTATCTTGAGACAGACGTCAATATTGATTTTGCCATAAAGACTTTGGAATAGCAAATGCATGTACCAAGGGAGGCGAAACCTCCCAGCTAGTTAAAGTGAGCATTTCTCTTTGTTCACAGTATGACTCGCAGATATGCCATGAAATTTAAACAGGTCAGAAATTTTATCAAGAAACAGTCCCATCGGAATAGGAAAGCATTTCTTCTGCCATTTTCTGGATGGAGCAGCAGATTTAGGAGTGTTGCCTCCAGCACATGAAAGTTTCTTTACTACTAATTTAGTGAGCAATCAAAATTATTAACTTAACCTTTAACTACCCCATCTCCTATGAAGGCTGCTTTTAATAGCAATTAATTACATTTCCATTGTTCTGGGTATAATTTTGACATGCACAGTCTGTGTACATGCATGTGCACACTAACCTGTCCTCTCACTGCTATTTTCATTTTTCAGATCCTCATTTCAGTCATTTTCTCACTGTTTATGTTGTTGTTAACTCTTCTTCGCTTGAAAATTGTATTTTAAAAACAATTTCAACCACTATGGTTGTCTTACAATTTTGCAATATGTCCCTGCAGTCACACACACTAAAACACGTTTTGTAAAATTTTTAACATGCATATCTTCCCTAGTAGTTTTTATTTCATATAATGAATTATGAACTCTTTATTGTTAAGTATTAGACGAGGGTAACTTTATTTTTCTGTTACATGTATGTTAGAATAGCTGCAGCCAACTTTTCAAAGTAAGCCTTGTTGGAAAAACTATGAAATCTGGTGCTAACAGATAGTAAGGAAATAACATTCCAGAACTAAAGACTGTGAATAACTAACATCCAATACAGATGCTCTGTAGTGCTCTTCATTACACTACCTTGTGCTATGCCTCTAAAAATTTTCAGCTCTTATGAGCTTTATTTGTGTGCACTTGTTACATCACTTGAAAGAGTCCCAATGACTGCTTGACTGCACAACATTAAATGAACACTGTTACAGTTCCACAAATTCTTCTTACTGTACTTGTTTGTGATAGTTGTGTTCTGTATTTCTGCGGAGCTACCTTTCAAGGCACAGAGTCTTTCGTGGTAGACACACTATTGGGGGCACTCTCTTGTGTGTAGTGGTGATATCGTAAGTACTGAATCAAGCAAGTTATTTGTTCTAGCTACTGTCTATGTGAGCCGCTAGGAAAACATTCTGCTCACCACTTCACTCTGCAGGCTACACAAGAGTCAACGCTACTACTACAACTAGCAAACTGCGAGCACGGGAGCCCGTCACCAGAGCGGTACGGCACAGTACGTTCCAGTACTACGGGCCGGCTGTCGGCCTGGCCGCTGCCGGTACCTGGGAGTCTGCGAGTGAGCAGGCAGCAGCTAGCGAGCCGGGCAGTGAGCGCCAGTCGTCGGCCAGCGGCAGTGGGGGCGGCTCCAGCGGGGGCAGCAACGGTGCCTGCTGGACGGCCATCTTGTACGACGCCTGCCTCAGCACCGGACCGTGGGCACGCGGTGTCCTCGGAACGAGTGGCTCCTGTATACACACGATGTTTTTGTTACTATATTTCTTCTCAGAAGCACAGTGGCACTACCACAGGGTAGTCCATAAGTGTGGAAGCACATTTCTAATACATAACAGGCGAATCAAAATAAATCTTATATGAAGTAGTAAGAGCTTGGAGAGGGGTAAAATGTGAGGCTATGTTACCAACATGCTGGCCATTTTGTGTGGTATTGGTTATTATCTGGTTGTTTCCTACAGCCAACACTGCAGCACGAGGGCGCTGCCACAGACAGTTAAGCTGCTGCCAAGGAGGTGCAAGCATAGTTTGAACTTTCATATATTAACCCCATTTTTGTGTGTTTGTGAGATGAATAAAATTTACAGACTTTCGTAGTGGCCAAGGCTTGACATTATCTGAATAGACATTGTAATGAAGAGTGGCTGATTTATAAATCTTGTGTATACATATATACCTCTACATTCGAAACTACAGTTTGCAACTGATGCTGCCACTACAGCAACAAAGTTATGTATTTTTTTACTATTTGATGATAGATGTACAATACATCAATATTTGAATTCTCTACTCATGAACAGCGTCTATTACTCCCTCCTGTATTCACTAAAGAGCCACACAGTGTGAAAGGAAGACGTAAAATTTTGGAAGCATTGGAGCATTCTTGTGTCACGACTACTGTTTTTTCATTACAGATCACGCGAAAGCTGATCACATTAACAAACGTATTGGATCTTCTTGATAACAGGAGACAGAAGCACCTATCCCGCAGAGTTTCAGCTGTTGCCACCCAGACGTATCACCTATTACCCTCAGTACGACTGTGAAACTTCTCACAATATTCCATGAAACTTGCTCTGCCAAACTGGAAGCTGAGTGCCTTAAAACAAGTAAGGATGAAGCAACATCAACCACCATTTTGGATCATTCTATAACAATCAATAATAGGAAATTGGGGTCAGCTGTATACTGCTGACAGTTGATGCTATTGTTCACATTCCAGTAAATGTACTGGTAACAGGCTTATAAGGTGCTGAACACCTTACAGCCTTTACGTGTTATCACCAGCACTTGCCTCGTTGTGTAAAAAAACGTGACGTAACTTGACAGTCAATGAAGCTATGATCAAAAAAAAAAAAAAAAACACTGCTGTTCCTCTCATGTAATCGTATACCTGTCTGATATGTTGCATGACTCCTTTCCATTTAAAATTACTAACTGAATCCGAGATTGTGGCTTCTAAAATGCCTGCCATTTGGTAACATATCCTCATAGGTTTTTCGCATTTTCCATATCATGTTACGTGACTTTAATTTCTTTGTTTTTGTTTTAGACGTCCGATTAAACACCTATGAACTATACTACTACTACTACTACTACTACTACTACTACTACTGGGTGTAAGGCAGAAAATAAATGAGACATTTTTCTAATTTATCAGAACAACATTACCAAATTTACCATGACTGTTTTCATCATCGGCATCATCCCCCCCCCCCTCTCTCTCTCTCTCTCTCTCTCTCTCTCTCTCTCTCTCTCTCTCTCTCTCTCTCTCTCTCTCTCTCTCTCTCTCTCTCTCTCTCTCCCTCCCTCCAAGTATTCGGTTCATTGATACACGAGTGGCCATATTCAGGTTCAATAAATTTGAATTACAGGCCCATAAACCAGCATTTAATGTTGTTATCAAAGTCTAACATTTTATTATACAATTCACGACTTCATGAAACGTGAAAAAAAAAAAAATTCGTTTGCCACTTCTTATTTTAAATTATTGTTTCTTTTTATAGCATATTGTTTGTAAGTTTGTATTTTATGACAATCCATGATATTAGATTATAAAGAAAAATTAAACAAAAACTCTTATTTGAATAATAGCTCTATTTTGCTGTTAATTTATATTGCCTACAATGATGGGTACAGTCCTAAACAGCTAAGTTACATAATGTACTAGTACCTTCAAAGAAAACAAAAGTTATGGTATTTAGGGTCATGAGCCAATTTCCAGCAAAATATGAAGAAATGATCATAAAACAAATAGAGTAATCAGTTCAACTTCTTTGGTAATACTGCAGCATTTATGATAGAAATGGAAATACAAAAGCAATTAGAAAGATTTAATAATGGTAACGGAACAATCTGATAGCCTTCAGAACTAACGTAAGAAATAACTTCAGTTCCATAAAATTTTGTCGGTACCACTCATTGCATACGGAAGTGAGCTGTGGACAGTAATAAAAAGAAATTAGCGAAGAATACAAGAATCAGAGATGTGATTCCTAAGAAGAGTAGCTGGCTGCACACTGTCTAACAGGATGACGAATTCTGACATCAGATGAGAACTGGGAGTGGAAAGATTAAATGAGTACATTAAGGAATACAGGAACAACTGGAAGGACTACGTAACAAGAATGGAGGACAGGGGAGTACCAAAATTAATAATGAGTTACCATCCAGTGGGCAAAAAATAATTCCTAAGGCCAAGGAAGACACGGAAAGATGAAAATAATTTCAACCAACAGGCAAATGGCTAAGACATGCAGGAAAAAGAAAAAGAATTTCCCATTGAAACGTTCACTATGACAGTGTGACATAGCTGTGACATTGTTACTGATTTATGGAGAAACAAGCTGCCAGCAAGATAAAACTCACTTCGAACTGCCTAAATCCCGCTTATGAGCCATATAAAAGTCTTAAATGGTTCTGCCAAATTAAGTTCCATGTGTCTGAACAGCCATCACTGGATTTGGATGTGAGGTTTGAGAGATGAATGATGACTTTATGCGTATCAGCTGTTCATTGAAACAGATAGAAAAATATCCATACAAAGTAACAGCATCCACGCTTTTCAAGATTACAATCAAGATCGCACTATACAACGAAAACAAAGATATTTTTTATTTTGTATTTTTGTTGTGCAGGTACCTAGGCTAAAGGCGTCTCCTCTGAATCGAGGCTGAACATACAGCCTCCAGTCTTAAGTGGTCAAAACAGTTGGAAATCTGACAGTCGAGATCAAGACTAAATGGAAGACGCTCCAACACCTTGAAATGCATATTCTGTTAGCACAGAACAAAGCCTGAAGAGGTAACTTAGATCTGGAATCAAGGGATGGATGAATGGATGGATTAATGAATGAATGGACGAATGAATAAACGAACCAAGAAAAAATGCATAACTGAATGAATGATTTAAGCAGTTAATGAACTGAAATACGAATGAATGAAGTCAGGAAACATTTACTTGCAGAACAAATGAGCAAATCAAACAATCATCTGCAAAATTAACAGGTAAACAAACGAGTAAACAAATCAATCAATCACTTGCAAAACAAATGAATGAGTCAGTCGGTCAATAGTAAGCTAACGAATGAATAAGTAAATTAACTATGGAATGAATTACTGAATGTTCAAATAGGGAACAGAACACAGGACCGCGGGAACAGGGAAAACACCGCAGGAACGGGGAAAAGACGGCGGGTCCGAACAAATACGGGACTGAATGAATGAAATGAAAGGAGAACTGAGTGACGGGAAGAAATGAGACTGGAGTGAAGAAGGGATGAACAGACGAGGGCTGAAGATAGGAAAGAAATGCCACCACAAGAGTTTGGTGACATCATTAGCCACTGGTGACCACGTACTGGGTAGCGACTGACCTGGTGCTTGGCGTGCATGGTCTGCAGCAGGAGCCTGCGGGAGTGCAGGAGGCGCGAGGCGAGCAGCTGGTGCTGCAGCCCCTGGCCCTGCGGGGCGGCGGCCAGCCCCAGGCGCTCCCTGGCGGCGCGGTCGCGGTCGGCCCTGGGCAGCGGCTCGCGGTAGCGGCAGCGCAGCGCGCCGTGCAGCTCGGGCACGCCCCCGGCGCGAGCCGCCAGCCCCAGCGCCGCCCCCAGCGGGCCGCCGCCGCCCGCCACCAGCCCGCCGTCCGACGCGCGCCGTCCGTCGCGGAAGTCCCCGGGGCCGCCCCCGCCGCCTCCGGAGCTGCCGGCCGCCGCCGCCGCTGCCGCCGCCGCGGCCGCCCCCTCGCAGCTGCCCGCCCCCGCCAGCTGCGGCAGACGGGGCCGTATCGCGAGGGCGGCTGCCGCCGGCACCAGGCCCGGGGGCGGAGTCGGCGACGCGGTGGGCCGCGGGGGCGGGGTCGACACGCCCCCGCACGCGACACCTGCCGCCGCCGCCGCCGGCAGCCACACCTGAGGCCAAGCGGGCCGCAGCTATTAGCTACAACACCTACAACACGCCACACCCATTCATAGCCCGCCGAAGCCTCTGCTACGACACAGGTTACAACCCACCACCGCCCAGCCGGCTGTCACAGCTACACCCGAACACGAAGTGCAGGGCGGTATCCAAAAGTTAGCAAAATCTGAAGTTCGCCAGAAGACTCACCATACACTGAGGTGACTAAAGTCACGGAATACCTCCCAATATCGTGTTGGATCTCCTTTTGCCGCGTGTAATACGAGGGTCGGTCAAAAAGTAATGCCTCCCATTTTTTTTCTACTTAAAAAAATTAAGTTAAGTGAAAAATTTGAATTTGGCGCCATTCCTCAACCCTTCTTCTGCAATCCACTGCAGTAGTAACTTTCTGTGTCAACAGGTGGCAGCACAGCAGAAGTTTGTAAGATGGCCGACATCGATGTTCGTTTGAGACAGCGTTGTGTGATTGAATTCTTGAATGCAGAAGGTGAAACGCCCATACGCATTCATGAAAGACTGAAGAAGGTGTATGGTGTTGTGACAGTGGATGTCAGCACTGTTAGACGATGGGTTCGTCGTTGTAAGGAAGCTGAAGTGCAAACACCGTTGACTGACGAAAAGCGGAGCGGCAGGCCGGTGAGTGCAGTGACTCCACACAACATTCACCAAGTTGATGACATCATTCGTGGTGACCGTCGGGTGACTGCAGATGAAGTGTGTCGCATTATTTCTCTTAGTAAAGGCAGTGTGATCACGATTATTAAACAATTGGGGTACTCAAAAGTTTGTGCACGGTGGGTTCCAAGAATGTTAACCGATCAGAATAAAGAGGCAAGGAAAACAATAGCCTCCCAACACTTGCAGCGCTTCCGTTTGGAGGGAGATGAGTTTCTGAAAAAAATTGTGACCGGGGACGAAACATGGGTGCATTTTTTTGAACCCGAATCAAAGAGGCAGTCAATGGAGTGGCGTCACACAAGCTCGCCGAGGAAGAAAAAATTCAAAACTGTGCGATCGGCAGGGAAAGTTATGGCAACAGTTTTCTGGGATACAGAGGGTGTGATTCTGGTTGATTTTTTGGAGCAGGGATGCACAATAAATTCTGTTCAATACGTCACAACCCTCAAAAAACTTAAAGCACGTCTTCAGCGAGTTCGCCCAACAAAATCAATGGCAGATGTTCTTCTTTTGCATGACAATGCAAGACCACACACCACTCGTCACACCTCTGACGAGATTGTCAAAATTGGATGGGAAGTTTTGCCTCATCCCCCATACAGACCTGACCTGGCACCATCAGACTTCCATCTGTTCGGGCCACTAAAAGAAGCTCATTGTGGGATTCATTTTGAAGATGAGGAGGCCGTCAAAACATCCGTGCGTCAATGGCTTAGGAAGCAGAGCTGTGATTTTTACCGTGCTGGGATACATGCCCTTGTTCAAAGATGGACCAAAACTGTAGAGATGGGCGGAGATTACATTGAAAAATGACAAAATGATCCTCAATGTTGTGGTTTTCAACCTATGTAATTGCATTTAAATTTCCTGACAATTAAACGTAGAAAAAAAATAGGAGGCATTACTTTTTGACTGACCCTCGTACAATAACTCGATTTGGAAGTCTTCTGCAGCCATGCCACCTCTATGGCCGTCCATATTTGCCGAAGTGCTGCTGGGGCCGGATTTTGTGCAAAAACTGACCTCTCGATTACATCCCACACATGTGGTATTCATGTCAGGCGATCTGACGACCTAATCATTCGCTCGAAATGTGCAAAATGTTCTTCAGCTGTGAAGAATTGTGACCCAGTGACATGGCGCATCGCTAATTGAGCACGTGAAGTGCAACGGTGTTTGCAATGATATCGCACTCAGGAACTTAAGGGTTTGTGAAGCGCGAAACCCACGAAATAGCACGCCGCATGTGTAGAGCCTCGCGGTGAAGAGCGCCTTGCCACGGTTCCGGTTCGCGTCGCGAAACCTACTCGAAATATTTTCCAAATTTTCCTTCAGCTGCTCTGCCACAACAGCTGCTGAGCCAGGGGACCTATTGAGACATCCAATTACCATGTTTGAGCCTGCTTTAACCGTGACCTTCACCCAAGTTATTTCACATTTCGGATCTCCGTCAATTTCCTTCGATACTATTGCACTTTCAACTTTGAGCTGGAACGTCGAAGAATGGAGAATGACAAACGCCGGAGACAAACTCCTCCAGGCTCAGCCACGTCCTCCACCTTCCATCAGCTGTAATGTCTGTGGCCACCTGTTCCACGCTAGGATTGCATTGCTAAGCCATCAACGACACTTCCACGCCTGAACCGTGACAAAGGAAATCTCAGGAGAGGAATGAAAACTCGGATACGAGTATCAGCCGACGACTGCACTGATAATCGCTATAAACACGCCTCCCCCTTCACTGTCCAGCCTGCTCTGTAGTATACATTCCAATCTGAGTTCAGAGTTTCATTACTGTTTACATCTTGATTCAGTCAGCTTTCTGTCCCCAGTACTATGTGGTCATTGTGACCGTTTATTAATGAGAGCAGTTCTGGCACCATTCTATAGACGCTCCTGCAGGTTACTATTAGCACATTAATATTGTTATTCCCTGTTGGGTTTTGCCTACTACTACCTTGTCGCGTCTCAGGAGGTGCCTTGTCAGGCCTAGAGAGGGAATTCTCTAACCCAAAAAACCCCCATGTGCACTCCACACGTACTCCGCTTCCTGCATGTACTGCACGCCTGACCTATTCAGGGGGACCCTACATTTCTCCAGCCGATAGCGGAGGTCGAGAAATTTGCAACCCTCCGCAGAATCGTCCGAGCCTCTCTCTGGTTTAAGCCTTCCATTCGGAGCCAAACCAGAGGACCGCGATCGGTTCTGGGAACGATACTACAAATAGTTAGCTCAGATTCCACCCCGCGAGCGAGGCTTTCCGCCTTCACCAATTCCGCCAACCGCCTGTACGAACTGAGGATGACCTCTGAACCCAGACGGCAGGAGTCATTGGTGCCGACACGAGCAACAATTTGCAGTCGGGTGCACCCAGTGCCTTCTATCGCCGCCGGTAGGGCTTCCTCCACATCTCAGATGAGACCCCCCGGCAAGCAGACAGAGTAAACACTTGCCTTCTTCCCCGACCGTTCCGCTTTTTTTCCTAAGGGGCTCCATCACCCGCCTAACATTGGAGCTGCCAATCACTAATAAACCCCTCCCCCCGTGTGCCTGCTCGGACCTTGCTGAATGCAATGACACGCGTTTCAACTGTCGTCCTCCGGAAAGCGAGTGCAGTGTGCTAACCACTGCGCGACCTCGCTCCGTAGTTACTGGACGGATGACGAAAAGTTCCAGTAGACTGTCAACTAGCATCACAGTTGAAAATGTTCGGAAAGTGAGGGATCTGAATCTGCAAGATCACTAACAAATTATCCAAGATCTTTGCAAGAATTAGGGAATATATTACGATACATATGAACGTATTGTAGCAGGAAGTTCAAATGGCTCTAAGCGCTATGGGAGTTAACATCTGACGTCATCGGTCCCCTAGACTAGGAACTACGTAAACCTAACTAACCTAAGGACATCACACACATCCATGCCCGAGGCGGGATTCGAACCTGCGATCCTAGCAGCCGCGTGGTTCCAATCTGAAACGCCGATAACTGCTCGACCACAGCAGCCGGGTGTAGCAGGAAGTATGAGAAGTATTTCTGTGAAGTGTGTGCTACATCGCTGGTGATGAAAGTTGTATTTATAGCCATGTTTTCAGAAAGGGACCAACAACGGAAGACTCCTCTTTCACCTCGGCCAAAAAGACCTAACTAACCCATGACTAAAGTTAGGTCTTTGATGACACTATTTTTATTTAATGCTGACGCGTTTGTTCACGAAGTGTCCTCTCCAGGTCAAACGGTTATTAGAGTTCCATCGTGATTTTCTAAGACGTTTCAGGGAGAACATTAGGAGTAAAGGTACCCACAACACTAAGCTCGAGGCGAAGTTTTCACATTCCCCAGAATGAACACTAGTTGGAGGGGTAAAGATCTGATAAAGTGGAGGTAGTCAAGTGGAACCGCGGAGTGTATGAAACACACTAACAAGGAAAAAATTCCAGGAGTTAATTTTAAAAGTGGCATAAACGTAAAGGATCTAACTCATTACTCCCGAAAGGGTTAACTTGAAGGTGATGCTGCAGTATAATATATACGTAAGACATAATTGTTGCACTTAACATGTTTCGAGATAACTTTTGGATACCGCTCTCTGCACGAGGACAATCACAGTAAGCACGAAACAAGATAAATGCACTCAAAAGTGTAGTGTCCAGAGTCGGTGATGCTCCCACTGGAAACTGCGGTGAGACACACTCAGATTCTGGAATTGTTCACCTTGCGTTACATCGGCTCCTCGACCTAATAATATCGGACAACATTTTGTTCTGTGCAATACTGTCAGCTCAGTCCCGTATGCCAAAATATTTATTTGGGCGATTTGCTGTCTTTTTTGGAATCGAATTGTAAAAATGCCTTCAAAAATCTGCAGAACGCTCTTTCATTTTAAGAATTACTGGAAATCTATAGAGGTTTGCCAAACTTAAGATATGTATGATCAAATTACTGGTGCGCAAAACTTAAGGGCGAAAGTACCTTTCGCATGTTGTGTCATTGCCAAGTAGCATACTGTAGCTCGACTGAACATGGACCTTACGTAGAAGAAACTGCTACACTGTAGTACACAAGGTAACTGGGAGAAATACCCCATGAGGTGAATAAATATGAACATGGCGCCCACCTTCCGAAAATTTCCGATAGTCGCGCCCCGTTTAGCCTTACGTCACGCAGTAAAGATCCATATGTCACTGGTCCCACTCTTCCGATCGCGTGTAGACAGTTAACATATAGCGATGTTGGTTAAGGGGATACACCACTTTAGGAGGTTCAAAAATTCCCATTTTTATTGCATAAATCGTTAGCTTCAATACCCAAGAATACACTGTCAAAATTTCAAAGCGAAATTCGCATTCGTTTACGTTTTATGAGTGTAGAAGCGAGTGCACATCGGGTAAAGGCTGGAAAAAGCAATTATGCCGGCATACCATCATATGATTTCCAAGGATGAAAATCCTCGACACGAGTGTTGGCCAGGGGGAGAAGACAGCTGGTGCGAGTGGCAGAAACGAACAGCCCTTGGAATGGAGCATGAAGCGCAGCCTACGCCATTGCACCCCGACGTACAGAAGAAAATTCATCTAATATATGGAGATTCATCAAGGGATGAATTACTGGAGAAATGTTTAGGTGGCCACACACAAAATGCACATGAAAGTTTCAATTCCACTAATTGAGGATTAGCTCCTAAGCACTTGCTCTCCAGTCTAAAAGTCGTCGAGTTGGCATCGTATTTAGCAGCGGGCTTATTCAGTGAAGGAAATTCATGAACGAGGCAGGACTTGTAGTAGGCACGCACAGCTTCAAGTATGGCGAACAAATGGATAACCAGCGTGTGAGCCGGCAGAATCGACGTAGTTCATTGGAACCGAAGGAAGGTCGGAAAGCAATGCTGCCAGCGCAAAACGAAGCCTACGAGGAAGTAGAAGGATTACTATATGCTGCTGGACTTGCAGATTAATCGGTAAGCATTTTACATTAGTGTTAAATTCCTTGAATTTCTACTTTTCGAGAATTTATTTTTCGAACGCGTTTATCTCGAAATGATTTTTTTCACATTTGCTTGCAGTCTAAGAAATTACGGAACCGAACATTACGAAAATTGATAGTATGATTCTTTACAAAATTACGTATTATATGAACCAACTTTTGGGATGATAATATGATTTTAAGGGTATTTTTCTTTGCATAATTAGAGAAAAAATCGTGAAAATCGAATTGTGACAACGCCTGTAAAATTTTTATTTTTCACTGTTTTCGCCTACATTGAGGTTCATATTGTTAGAAAATAAGTTATTAATGTAAAATCAAAACCTTTTTGATTTAAGATGAAAACGGGAATGGCTACACTATACGCAATTGGAGAACTACACTACTGGCCATTAAAATTGCTACACCACGAAGATGACTTCCTACAGACGCGAAATTTAACCAACAGGAAGAAGATGCTGTGATATGCAAATGATCAGCTTTTTCCGAGCATTCACACAAGGTCGGCGCCGGTGGCGACAACTACAACGTGCTGACATGAGGAAAGTTTCCAACCGATTTCTCCTACACAAAGAGCAGTTGACCGGCGTTGCCTGGTGAAACATTGTTGTGATGCCTCGTGTAAGGAGGAGAAATGCGTACCATCACGTTTCCGAGTTTGGTAACAGTCGGATTGTAGCCTATCTAGATAGTGGTTTATCGTTTCGCGACATTGCTGCTCGCGTCGGTCGAGATCCAATGACTGTTAGCAGAATATGGAATCGGTGGGTTCAGGAGGGTAATACGGAACGCCGTGCTGGATCCCAACGGCCTCGTATCACTAGCAGTCGAGATGACAGGCATCTTATCCGCATGGCTGTAACGGATCGAGCAGCCACGTCTCGATCCCTGAGTCAACAGATGGGGACGTTTGCAAGACAACAACCATCTACACGAACAGTTCGACGACATTTGCAGCAGCATCGACTATCAGCACGGAGACCGTGGCTGCGGTTACCCTTGACGCTGCATCACAGACAGGAGCGCCTGCGACGGTGTACTCGACGAACCCGAGTGCACGAATGGCAAAACGTCATTTTTTTCGGATGAATCCAGGTTCTGTTTACAGCACATCGTGATGGTCGCATCCGTGTTTGGCGACATAGCGGGGAACGCACGTGGAAGCGTGTATTCCTCATCGCTATACTGGCGTATTAGCCGGCATGATGGTATGGGGTGCCATTGGTTACACGTCTCTGTCACCTCTTGTTCGCATTGACGGCACTTTGAACAGTGGGCGCTACGTTTCAGATGTGTTACGACCCTTGTCTCTACCCTTCATTCGGTCACTGCGAAACGCTACATTTCAGCAGGATAATGCACGACCACATGTTGCAGGTCCTGTACGGGCCTTTCTGGATACAGAAAATGTTCGACTGCTGCCCTGGCCAGCACATTCTCCAGGTCTCTCACCAATTGGAAACGTCTGGTCAATGGTGGCCGAGCAACTGGCTTGTCACAATACGCCAGTCACTACTCTTGATGAACTGTGGTATCGTGTTGAAGCTACCTGTACACGCCATCCAAGCTCGGTTTGACTCAATGCGCAGGTGTATCAAGGCCGTTATTAACGGCCAAAGGTGGTTGTTCTGGGTACTGGTTTCTCAGGATCTATGCACCGAAATTGCGGGAAAATGTAATCACATGTCAGTTCTAGTATAATATATTTGTCCAATGAATACCCGTTTATGATCTACATTTATCAAGGCCGTTATTAACGGCCAAAGGTGGTTGTTCTGGGTACTGGTTTCTCAGGATCTATGCACCGAAATTGCGGGAAAATGTAATCACATGTCAGTTCTAGTATAATATATTTGTCCAATGAATACCCGTTTATGATCTACATTTCTTCTTGGTGCAGCAATTTTAATGGCCAGTAGTGTGTATTCACAACCTTGAACGGACATCATAGGGTAATTCTGTTATTTTTGCCTGATACTATTGAAAAAATTAAAAACAAAACTGTTTGGAATATGAATGAAATGATGTAAATTTTTTTTTAAATTCTAACTAATTCGTCCCTCCCATAAAAATCAGTGTCGCACAGCCTCCTAAAGTGGTTTCCCCCCTGAAGGGACGCGCTTCACCAACGCTGCAAGGCGAACACTCGGATGCCTAGGGCACGGCTGTACACCACCGCTCCCTGCCTCAGCCAGACACTGCTCCACTGTGCTCGAGCTGACACTCACCTCGAGCGCGGAGCCGTCGCGGCTGTAGCTGCACGAGGGCAGGCTGGAGGCGAGGTCGAGCCCGGAGCCCTCGAAGACGGCGGAGCAGCCCGAGTCGCAGCTGAGGTGCTGGCTGAGGCTCTTGTTGCAGCTGGAGGACGACGCGCTGCCGTAGCCGCCCTCCGCCTCCACCTCCACCCCCTCGTCCGCCGACACGCTCGACAGGTGCCGCGTCGGGAGGCGCCTGCCAACGGGTCGAGGTGAGGGATGTTTCACGAAAGAAAGAAAGAAAGAAAGAAAGAAAGAAAGAAATGAAGGAAGAAGCAAGGAAGGAACAGAGATTGATTTGATTAGTACTTGTTCCATTTATCATGACTACGACACTTCGTACTGATGTGGAACGTGTCAGGTTAATAAAAGGTGGCTATACAAGATATTACATTAAACAAAATACTACATGACACAATATTTTAGTTGTTTATTTTTATTTTTTTTATTTTTGTGGGTTGGGGAATGGTTCCCACTAGAGCGCTGAGCACAGCAGCGCAGGCGCAGCGCTCGTCCGTCTCCACACTACAAGATGGCGCTGCCTTAGAGACGGACCAAATTCTGCTTCCGCCGATCAGTGTATTAATGTCACGCAGCCAATGAGATTGCTGCTAACGTAGAACCTTCTCTCCTCGCGGATCACACTCGCGCAGTGATACCTGAACGCGCAAGGTGTTATAACGAGTGTACAGCCCTCAGATTATTCAGTCTGCATTTGTCTGTACCAGTCTATAGCCACGTTTGAGTATCGGAGGTATGTGAGAATAAGATTAACGTACATAAACCAAAGGATCTTCAGATTCTCAATTGTAAATAGCATCCAGAATAAAGTTACGTAAGGTTTATTCTTGTTACTGTTTTAATAAATGTGTGTGAAAATTATACAAGTTCTGTTTAAAGTTGGTCACCGTCAATATGCTACTCTAAGCGTGCAAGTGGCATTTCTATCGTCTGACCTAACGGCAGAAGATAAACACGCCACGATAAGACCATGAGTCATATTGCTGACACTCGCCTACTTCGTTAGAGCGACAATTCGAATATTCTGATGGTGTGTGTCCGGAAGGTCTTACAGTACGCATAACACAGGGAAATTACCCACTTACTATATCCAAAAATTCATCTAATGAGTAGGAGAAGTTGCCATTAAGAAATGCCTTTTAAATGCTACATGGCTATCTGTCAGACTGTTGATGCTACTAGGTAAGTGACCCAAGACTTTTGTGGCAGCATAGTTTACCGCCTTCTGAGCCAAAGTCAGATTTAACCTAGAGCAGTGAACATCATCCTTTCTCCTAGAGTAGTAGCCATGTACACTACTATTACTTTTGAATTCGTTCGGATTGTTATTGTTGTTGTTGTTGTTGTTGTTGTCGTCTTCAGTCCTGAGACTGGTTTGCTGCAGCTCTCCATGCTACTCTATCTTGTGCAAGCTTCATCTCCCAGTACCTACCGCAACTTACTTCCTTCTGCACCTGCTTAGTGTATACATCTCTTCGTCTCCCCGCCGGCCGCGGTGGTCTAGCGGTTGTAGGCGCTCAGTCCGGAACCGCGAGACTGCTACGGTCGCAGGTTCGAATCCTGCCTCGGACATGGATGTGTGTGATGTCCTTAGGTTAGTTAGGTTTAAGTAGTTCTAAGTTCTAGGGGACTGATGACCACAGATGTTAAGTCCCATAGTGCTCAGAGCCATTTGAACCATTTTTCTTCGTCTCCCTCTACGATTTTTACCCTCCACGCTACCCTCCAGTACTAAATTGGTGATCCCTTGATGCCTCAGAACATGTCCTACCAACCGATCACTTGTTCTTGTCAAGTTGCGCCACAAACTTCTCCACAATCATATTCAATACTACCTCATTAGTCATGTGATCTACCTATCTTAGCTCCAGCATTCTTCTGTAGCACCACATTTCGAAAGCTTCTATTCTCTTCTTGTTCGAACTATTTATCGTCCACGTTTCACTTCCATACATGGCTACACTCCACAGAAATACTTTCAGAAACGACTTCCTGACAAATCTATAGTCGATGTTAACAAA
This sequence comes from Schistocerca gregaria, assembly GCF_023897955.1. NCBI lineage: Eukaryota > Metazoa > Arthropoda > Insecta > Orthoptera > Acrididae > Schistocerca > Schistocerca gregaria. Next base: position 110,247,917 of record NC_064928.1, on the reverse strand, counting down.
TTTCTCTTCAGAAACGCTTTCCTTGCCATGTCAGTCTACATTTGATATCCTCTCTACTTCCACCATCATCAGTTATTTTGCTCCCCATATAGCAAAACTCCTTTATTACTTTAAGTGTCTCATTTCCTAATCTAATTCCCTCAGCATCACCCGACTTCATTCGACTACATTCCATTATCCTCGTTTGCTTTTGTTGATGTTGATCTGATATCCTGCTTTCAAGACACTATCCATTCCATTCGGATTGTTAATAACAAATTTCACAAGTGAATATATAGGCCACAGTGAAGATCTCTAGCTCTTTAAATAAGTGTCTGCAGGATGATGTTGGATGAGCTCCAGCAATTATTCTGATTACACGCTTTTGTGCAATGAACACTCTTTTCCTCAATGATGAGTTACCACAGAATATAATGCCATGCAAAAGCAGAGAATGAAAATAGGCGAGGTAAGCTAATTTACTCAGATGTATATCACCAAAACTTGCAATGACCCTAATAGCATAAGTGAACTCAAACGTTTCAGCAGATCCTCAGTGTGTTTTTCCCAGTTCAAGCCCTCATCAATGCATACACCTAGAAATTTTGAATATTCTACCTTGGCTACCGATTTCTGATCGAAGTCGGTATTTATTAATGGTGTCATTCCATTTACTGTGTGGAACTGTATATACTGTGTTTTGTCAAAGTTTAATGAGGCCCCATTTGCAAAGAACCACTTAATGATTTTCTGAAAAACATCGTTTACAGTTTCGCCAGTTAATTCTTGTCTGTCGGGTGTGATAGCTATACTTGTATCATCGGCAAAAAGTACCAGCTTTGCATCTTCGTGAATATAGAATGGCAAGACATTAATATATATTAAGAACAGCAGAGGATACAAGGCAGAACCTTGCGGCACCCCATTCTTGATTGTTCCCCAGTTTGAGAAATCACCAGTTTTCTCTGGTGGAAAGGACGCGTTCTATTCGTGAATCGCTACTGAGGAAATTTAGAGAACCAGCATTTGAGGATGACTGCAGTACAATTTTACTGCCACCAACTTACATTTCGCGGAAAGACCACAAAGATAAGAGAGATTTGGGCTCGTAAAGAGGCATATAGGCAGTCATTTTTCCCTCGTTCTGTTTGGGAGTGGAACAGGGAGAGAAGATGCTAGTTGTGGTACGAGGTACCCTCCGCCACGCACCGTATGGTGGACTGCGGGGTATGTATGTAGATGTATACGTATGAGTAACCAATGCGTCGTGGTTGTGTGATCACTACGTTGGACTATGAAATGGTAAATCCGCGTTCAAATCTTCCTCGTACCCCTATTTTTCACAAAATTATGTGGTGCTACAGACGAATGTTGAATATTAGGTGAACTGATACAGTAAAGAATGAGGAAGTTCTGAGAACAATCGGAAAGGAATATGTGGAATATACTAACAAGAAGAGACAGGATGACAGGACATCTCTTAAGGCGTCAGAACTACTTCCATGGTACTAGACGTAACTGTGGGGGGTAAAACTGTAGAGGAAGACAGAGATTGGAATACATCCTGTAAATAATTGATCACGTATGTTGCAAGTGCTGCTCTGAGATAAAGCGATTAGCACAGGATAGAAATTCGTGGCATCAAACCAGTCAGAAGAGTGAGGACATTATATATATAAATATATATAATGTTCGGTCATTGACGTGTCTGTTTTCGGACTGTAGTCTTGGTAGTGTTAATGGAACATGAGTCTTGTGGTAACACTATATTACCGTCTCAAGCAAATGAGATCAATAGGGAATGCATGCGAAATGCCACGTATGCATGTCACAACAATGAAAAGACATAAAAGGAATTCAAGAGTCAAAACTTTCAACGGAACGCAACAGTCCTTACATTGGTAGAACAAATAGGAGGTCGCACACTTGGATATCCCTTCGTTACACCTCGCTGTTGCAAACGGAGTTACACCACGACACAGGTACAAATCTGGCCGTCCAGAGTGGCCGAGCGGTTCTAGGCGCTACAGTCTGGAACCGCGCGACCGCTACGGTCGCAGGTTCGAATCCTGCCTCGGGCATGGGTCTGTGTGATGTCCTTAGGTTAGTTAGGTTTAAGTAGTTGTAAGTGCTAGGGGACTGATGCCCTCAGAAGTCAAGTCCCATAGTGCTCAGAGCCATTTGAACCATTTTTGAAGTACAAATCTGAATACAGCGAAGTACCCGGCCAGACAGTTCATAATTTTGTGGGAAAAAAATGGGTACGAGGGAGATTTGAAAACGGTTTTCCCACTTCACGGTCTAAGACTGTGACCGCACAATCATGACGCAATGGCTGTTCATATTCTCTCGATGTTGCACATCTTGAGCTTGGACCGTTCTTTACATAGTTCAGTACAACACCTTCCCGTTTTCATGCTTGATTTGTGTTCAGTTTTCGACGCGATATCCATTGGGCAGTCTTGCCACTAAATAGGAGCATTGGAAATAGTGGCAACTATTTATTCACAACCGACACAAAAGAGTTACATGTTTGCACCTGTTGCTGTCCTTCAAAGTAGTCACCAGCGTTGCGTAAAACCCGTTGCCAGCGATGTGGAAGGTGTACTATTCCGTTACCAGAGCCTGGTCTGTTGATGATACTAATGGAGCGGTCTACTGCCTGTCGAATCTCTGGAACAGTTCTGAAGCGAATGCACACAAGGACTAAAGTCCGGGGAATATGGTTGATGGTACAGTATTTCCAGTCCCATCGACCGAACAGAGCAGCCACAGCTTGCGCTATATGCACTGTCGTGCAAGATGATGAGTGGATTGCGCAGAAAGTGTCGCCGCTTCCTTCGCAAAGCTGGTCGCAGGTGATGCTCCAAAAACGAACAGTAACGCTGTGCATTGACAGTGGAGGAACGTAACGCGTTAGTATAACGCTATCAGAGTTGTACACGAGAATCACCATAACTTCAGACCGCTCCATTTGCACCACCAACAGAACAGGCTCTGCTCACGGTATACTACGCCTTCCACAACGCTAGCAACGGGTTCTACAAAACGCTGGTGACTACTTTGAAGGATAGTAACATGTGAAAACATGTAACACTTTGGTATCGGTTGTGAATAAACAGGGTGTTACAAAAAGGTACGGCCAACCCTTCAGGAAACATTCCTCACACACAAAGAAAGAAAATATGTTATGTGGACATGTGTCTGGAAACGCTTACTTTCCCTGTAAGAGCTCATTTTATTACTTCTCTTCAAATCACATCATCATAGAATGGAAACACAGAGCAACACAACGTACCAGCGTGACTTCAAACACTTTCTTACAGGAAATGTACAAAATGTCCTCCGTTAGCGAAGATACATGTATCCACCCTCCGTCGCATGGAATGCCTGATGCGCTGATGCAGTCCTGGAGAATGGCGTATTGTATCACAGCCGTCCACAATACGAGCACCGGGGTTGCGTAGACAAGAGCTTTCAAATGCCCCCATAAATGAAATTCAAGAGGGTTGAGGTCAGGAGAGCGTGGAGGCCACGGAATTGGTCCGCCTCCACCAATCCATCGGTCCCCGAATCTGTTGCTGAGAAGCGTACGAACACTTCGACTGAAATGAAGTGTGCAGGAGCTCCATAGTGCATAAACCACAATTGTGCCGTACTTGTCAAGGCACATGTTCTAGCAGCACGGGTAGAGTATCCCGTATGAAATCATGATAACGTGCTCCATTGAGCGTAGGAGGAAGAACATGGGGCTCAATCAAGACATCACCAACAATGTCTGCCCAAACGTTCACAGAAAATCTGTGTTGATGACGTGATTGCACAATTGCGTGCGGATTCTCGTCAGCCTACAAATGTTTATTGTGAAAATTTACAATTTGATCACGTTGGAATGAAGCCTCATCCGTAAAGAGAACATTTGCACTGAAATGAGGATTGACACATTGTTGGATGAACCATTCGCAGAAGTGTACCCGTGGAGGCCAATCAACTGCTGAACACGCTGTACATGGTACGGAAACAACTGGTTCTCCCGTACCACTCTCCATACAGTGACGTTGACAACGTTACCTTGTACAGCAGCAACGTCTCTGACGCTGACATTAGGGTTATCGTCAACTGTACGAAGAATTGCCTCGTCCATTGCAGGTGTCCTCGTCGTTCTAGGTCTTCCCCAGTCGCGAGTCATAGGCTGGAATGTTCCGTGCTCCCTAAGACGCCGATCAATTGCTTCGAACGTCTTCCTGTCGGGACACCTTCGTTCTGGAAATCTGTCTCGATACAAACGTACCGCGCCACGGCTATTGCCCCGTGCTAATCCATACATCAAATGGGCATCTGCCAACTCCGCATTTGTAAACATTGCACTGACTGCAAAACCACGTTCGTGATGAACACTAACCTGTTGATGCTACGTACTGATGTGCTCGATGCTAGTGCTGTAGAGCAATGAGTCGCATGTCAACACAAGCACCGAAGTCAACATTACCTTCCTTCAATTGGGCCAACTGGCGGCGAATCGAGGCAGTACATACTGACGAAACTAAAATGAGCTCTTCCGGACACATGTCCACACAACATCTTTTCTTTATTTGTGTGTGAGGAATGTTTTTTGAAAGTTTGGCCGTACGTTTTTGTAACACCCTTAATAGTTGCCACCCTCTGTGAGAGGCGTGCGATGGGGACTTTCCCTTACGAGTTTCGCACCAGGGAGAGCAACCGGCTTGACGAGAGTGGTCTTTGGAATCTTGAGCCGTCGGTCATTGTAGAGGCGGCTTTCACCCGATCGTTCGGCTGGTCACTGGCCAGACGGCCAATCAGGCGTGCGTCTCGCCGGCGGTTCAGATTGGGGTCAACAGCTGCATCCGATTCCGTGGCCCCTGCCGCACCGCGTCAAACGCCCGCCGCCTTCCCGGGATGCTCTGAGCAAAAGAGTCTCCTCAAACTGACAAGGCGCTCTCTTGCAAACGGTAACTGGAGCTGAACAGGTGCTGTGTGGTGTTGCAATAACAGCGCTAGGTCTGCACCAGGGTGTCACGATTCGATAGGTCTGTAATTGGTACAGGCCGACAGAAGACAGAGAGGAGTAAGCAAATATGAACAGCTAAACGAGACAATCAGGCATCCTTATTATTTAAATCCTCTATAATGCTAAATCGCTATCTCAGAACGAGTTGCAAATTGTCTATCTAAAGCAGGGCCGGCGAGAAATTGTGCACGCGTGCGGTGCTCCTGCACATGTGCAACTTCCGGGTCACAGCGTGCCGTCAGCGTTCATGTAGTGCATGTTTCTACGCACAGATGTCGCTTTATCCACTTGCTGGGATACTCTGTACCGGCGAATTCTAGTGCTCTTTCCACAGCTTGCAAGCCAACCATGGGAAGGTATTTCGCGTATTAAACATTACTGTCACAGTCTGCTCATTGAGACGTCTACTTTTATGTTAACAGTTTAACCCAGTAAGACAAGCCATACAGTTAACAACCGTGGGTTTTTATTAAGTCAGCTTGATTGACGGCACGTAAATACGCGTAATGTTTTGATCTAGTATTTAAGAAAGAGACCACTGAGCGACTTCCAACGAACCTTATTCATGATTTCAAATAACATTAAACTAATGCAAGGTTTCCTATAACTAATTCTCGGTGTCCTCAGTTACACCCACATAATTTCTGTCTCACTGGCCTCTGAACAGTATGATAACAGCAGACCTCTCGATGATCACCTGCTATTTCTATACCATTATTGCTATATCTTTCATCATTTCCGTCTGAAATCTGCTTAATAACCGACAATTAGTTGAATGTTATGTGTTATCGACTTCAGCTGAGCGTAGCCCTTCACACATTAATAAAAAAACCCTAAATGTAAGTATACATTGGAACAATCAGTTTAATGATCAATTTTCCTAATAATAATGTAACGTGGAGCAGAATGAGGCAATAATGCACAAGTAGTAAACAATTTTTAATTATGAAAGGAATAAATCCAAACACGTTTATCACTGGTCATGATAAATGATATAGCTAAAATCGGGCGCAAAAGCACGGCTCATTGACAAATGCAAGCAGTTGCGAAGATTTTCATCACTTATGCTTGATCGAAACCTTGATTTATTCATTTCCATCACCGAGAAAAATCTTTCACAAACAAGCTCTTGCGTGTACCACATAAACAGGGAGGTGGAGCCGCCGTCGTTCATTTAGGACGACACATGTCTAATAACAGATGGCGCTGTCGCAAATGTGCAGCACTTCCGCACGTCTGCACACTGTGTGGCGTTTGGCCCGCCCTGATCTAAAGGCTTCCAGGGGCAACAAAAATCTGGTTTTCCATATTTCGCCTAATAACAGGCCGAATTTTAAAAATTTAAACTGCTGTCCTATTCATTAAGGGGTATAACGTTACGTTACATGTTCAACACACTGAGACAAGTGGTACAGTTAGGTAACTGTGTGTTTGTCTCGAGGCAGCCTAACTCACAGCGCGCAAATACCCAGACTATATTCATCCATTATTTGACAATGACAGCATGTAGTTACTTCCAACCAACTAAACAGAGAATTTCAAAACCTTACTAAACTTTTTCTCGCTGATGTCCCGCACAAGAAGATGACAGGAAAAAAGTTTACCGCTTGCTATATTTTCGCTGTTCAAGCACATGACATTTTAATTGATTAGTTCTTTGCTACTGACTATATTCGCAACCCAGTTTGCAGACAATATCCTCATTTACCACCGAATGTACTCATAAAAGTACATCATTGTACGCCACACAGTACAAGAGATATAACGACAAACATTTGGATGCGTGAAAAACTAGCTTTTCGTTACAATGCCGCGCAGTAAAACACCATGCACGACGTTTTAATTTAGTACTTCTTTACTTCAAACTTGACCCAGAACACACTTTGCAGCTAGATGTATGTGCTATACCTGCAGAATTATATCAGTGTACGACACACAGCACAGGAGATATGACGTCATAGGCCTTTAGATGCGTGAAACCCTCGCTTTCGCTACAAACGAAGCGCAAACTTATCCAGACTGTGTTCATCGTGTATTTCACAATGAGAGCACTTAGCGATTTCCTACAAACTTTAAACATATTTTCAAACTTCTACTACGATAATCCGCAAACCATGAGAGGCGGAGACTACCCGGTACCCGCTGCCACTCGCAAACAGAGAGAGAGAAAGAGAGAGAGAGAGAGAGAGAGAGAGAGAGAGAGAGAGAAACACGACTATCTACTGGTATATGCCTCCGTATGAGCCCTAATTACTTGTATCTTATCTTCGCAGCCATGTTGGCGCCAGTACAATTGTTCGGCAATCAGTTTCAAATGCCGGGTCTCTAAATTTTCTCAATCTAAAGACATCTCCTTCCCCAAAGGGATTCAAATTTGAGTTCCCGAAGCATCTTCGTAACACTTAACGTGTTGTTCGAACCCACCAGTTGTAAGGTGGCAATAATTTCGCACCTTCCAAGCACCCATCCTCATACTTTGCCGTCGTCTACAAACACATTAGGTAATACATAAAGGAGAGTGACATTATCACGTACGCCTTATAAATAATTGTTAACGCTTCCTGAATGAAAGGTGACGGCATGATGAATGAATGCCTATACGAGGGGGGACCGAAAAGAAACCGGACTCCGAGGGCGCTGCCACTCGTAGACGTAGTGCAGGGTTTCTCACGCTAGATGGTGTTAGTAGAGACCTCCATGAAACAGCTGTGCAGACGGCGTCAGTGTGGAGCTGAACGTGCAAGTGTGGTATTGTGTTGTTCTGACTGTTGGCGGGTTGCCTCTGAAGTCGTTATGGCAACTTTAAAAGAACAAAGAGTGTGTGTGAAATTTTGTTTCCTGCTTAAAAAAACTGCAACGGAGACACACCAAATGCTTCAGGAAGCTTACCTGGACGACGCTATGAGCCGCTCACAGGTTTTCGGGGGTTTGGGCGCTTTAACCGTGGTGAGACGTTTGTTGAAGACCAAGCTCGTTCTGGACGCCCTTCAACATCGCGAAATGAGGAGAACATTAAAAAGGTCCGCCAAAACATCAACGAGGATCGTCGCCAAACGATCGACCAAATTTCAGCAGAAACAGGAATCAGCTGGAGCTCGTGCCAGCGGATTTTGAGTGAGGATTTGCACATGAGACGTGTTGCTGCTTAATTTGTTCCGCGCCTTCTCACACAGGAGCAAAATGCAACCGCATGAATGTGTGTCAGGACTTAAAAACGGAGATTGCACGTGATCCAAACTTCTTGAACAAAGTCATTACAGGGGATGAGAGTTGGTGTTACTGGTATGACCCAGAAACCAAGCAAGCGTCAATCCAATGGAGGACTCCCAACTCTCCCAGACCAAAAAAAGCAAGGCACTTGAGGTCAAATGTGAAGAAGATGATCATTGCCTTTTTTTATGTTCGTGGAATTGTGCATCGGGAATTCGTACCCCCTGGCCAGATTGTTAACCACTTTTACTTCGATGTTTGAAGGCGTCTGCGAGAGGATGCGAGAAGGAAACACCCGGAACTTTGGCGATCAGGTGACTGGTTTCTGCATCACGACGACGCTCCAGCACACACGGCCTTGCGAGTGACCCACTATTTGGCATCTCAGAGGTGGTCTGTCGTTCCCCATGCTCCGTATTCGCCGGACCTAGCCCCGTGCGACTTTTTCCTATTTCCATGAATGAGAAAAACGCTAAAAGGGGAGTGTTATGACGATGTGGAGGCGGTAAAAACAGCTTCACAAAGGACACTGGGCAATATCAAACTTTAAGGGTTCCAAACACGCTTCCAACAGTGGGAAAAAAGACTTGACAAGTGCATCGCATGTAATGGAAAGTATTTTGAAGGTGGCTGAAGTAATTCTGTAAAAGGGTTCATCAATAAAATTTTTATGACAACAATCCGGTTACTTTTGGGTCCCCCCTCGTACTAGTAGAGGTTGCAACGCCAGTGGAGATGAAACGGCAGGCGGAACTCAAGCCCTGGATGGAAGGCCCACACAGGTGTTGGTCCTGCTTAAACACAGGAAGTAGCTAGATGGACGTCGTGACGCCTGAGCGCGAAGATACAATAAGGGGGCGACCGGCCGCTATAGTGGTAGGGCCGGAAGGATAACCGGATAATACTTCCCAACTCTGCAAATTTTGGACGCAGGTGCGAGGAACGAAGTAGCGGCATCTCGGAAGCCACGCAGGCTTGGTTATTTCCAACGATTTTTACTCAGAAGCGTACCATTGTACGTGTATAGATTTCTCCTCGCAAACTTTCCGCCCTTGACGACAAAATATGGTTGGTCGGCGTTCAGAACAATCTGTACAGAGGGAGAATATTCCGTGGTTTCGGGAATATGATTCGTTTTCGGAATTACGACAGTGGGGAGCTGAGCCTTGCTGGGAAGCCAGCGGTGGAGGGACGAGGTCTTCCGTTGTGTGCGCCCGCGTGTGACTGTCGCTCGATATCAGTTTTGTTGGTACGGACAGACTTGCTGTCTTTGCTCTCAGGTGAGTTTATAGTAGGAACGGTTAGGCACTGTACTGTTGCGAACCTATACAATTCTGGGCTTCACCTCCGTGTTGGGACAACATCCTCTGCCTATACTTACATTGAGAACTCCGTCCTTGTGGCTGGGAGTTCGCGTTTCTCGTCTGTAGAACACAGACAGGAGAAGACAGTATTGCAGTATATTAGACGGAGGACGGCGTTCTGCCGCCCCAGTGTTTGAAAGAGTTTACTGTGGCTGGGGTTCTTGCACCGTTGCAGGCGAGTACGAGAACGATCACTTCGACGCACCGGACGCAGTACAGACGGTGATATCGCAAATTGCTTCGGCTTATTAGGGCTATAAAAGGCAAACAGCTGTGATCAGGTTAGTTTATTTCAACTGAGGTTCCACACCACCGTAGATCATCTTTGAAAGTAGTGTCTTCTAGTGCTTGGTAAGTAGATGATGTTAGTCATTTCGCGTTATTGGTACCAGGCCGCAAAGGCATAAGGAGCAGAGTTGGGCAACTGTTTAGTAATTTTACTTAGAAAATGTAATAAAGAAAATGAAAGAAAAGTTCGGAGTAGGTATTAAAATCCATGGAGAGGAAATAAAAACTTTATAGTTCGCCGATGACATTGTAATTCTGTCAGAGACAGCAAGGGACTTTGAGAGCAGTTGAACGGAATGGACAGTGTCTTGAAACGAAGATGTAAGATGAACAACAAAAGCAAAAAGAGTATAATGGAATGTAGTAGAATTAAGTCGGGTGATGCTGAGGGAATTAGATTAGGAAGTGAGACGCTTAAAGTAAAGGAGGTTTGCTATTTGGGGAGCAAAATAACTGACGATGGCCGAAGTAGAGAGGATATAAAATGTAGACTGGCAATGGCAAGGAAAGCGTTTCTGAAGAAGAGAAATTTGTTAACATCGAATATATATTTAAATGTCAGGAAGTCGTTTCTGAAAGTATTTGTATGGAGTGTAGCCATGTATGGAAGTGAATCATGGACGATAAATAGTTTGGACAAGAAGATAATAGAAGCTTTCGAAATTTGGTACTATAGAAGAATGCTGAAGATTAGATGGGTAGATCACATAACTAATGAGGAGGTATTGAATAGCATTGGGGAGAAGACAATCTGTGGCACAACTTGACCAGAAGAAGGGATCGGTTGGTAGGACTTGTTGTGAGGCATCAAGGGATCACCAATTTAGTATTGGAGGGCAGCGTGGAGGGTAAAAAACGTAGAGGGAGACCAAGAGATGAATACACTTAGCAGATTCAGGAGGATGTAGGCTGCAGTAGGTACTGGGAGATGAAGAAGCTTGCACAGGATAGAGTAGCATGGAGAGCTGCATCAAACCAGTCTCAGGACTGAAGACCACAACAATAACAACAAATATACAAGCAGGAACAAAGTTTATCATTTAGTAGGATTAGTTGCCTTCATCGTTCATTTATGTTTAGATTGTAATTTATAGAATTAAGAGATCCTAAGATCTGCTTCAGGGGGTAGTCAGACAGGGCCAAATCTTCATTTTAGCCTTTATTATTCTCCGTTGTGCACATTTATTTTACACCCGCCTGGAGTGGCACCTTGGACAGTAACAAACCTTGGAAACCGCCTGTGAACTGCTTCGATGCCTTTCTTCAATCCGACCTGGTACCGATCCCAAACACTCGAGTAGCACTCAAGAGTAGGTCGCACAGCGTCCTGTATGCGGTCTCCTTTACAGGTGAACCGTCCTCTCCTAAAATTCTCCCAATAAACCGAATTCGACAACTCGCCTTCCCTACCACAAATCTCAGATGCTCGTTCCATCTCATATCGCTTTGCAACGATACGCCCAGATATTTAAATGACCTGACTGTGTCAAACAGAGCACTAGAAATACTGTATCCGAACATTAAAGGTCTGTTCTTCCTACCCATTCGCATCAACTTACCATTTTCCACATTTAAGACTGCCGTTCATCACACCAACTGGACATATTGTGTACGTCGTCTTGTTTCTTCCTCCAGTTCCTCAACTTCGCCACTTTACCGCACACCACGGCATCATCAGCAAACAATAATAGATTGCTGCCCACCCTCTCCGCCAAATCGCTTATCTACAGGGTGTTACAAAAAGGTACGGCCAAACTTTCAGCAAACATCCTCACACACACACACACACACACACACACACACACACACACACACACACACAAAAATAAAGAAAAGGTGTTATGTGGACATGTGTCCGGAAACGCTTAATTTCCTTGTTAGAGATCATTTTAGTTTCGTCAGTATGTACTGTACTTCCTCGATTCACAGCCATGATTTCATACCGGATACTCTACCTGTGCTGCTAGAACATGTGCCTTTACGTACGACACAACATGTGGTTCATGCACGATGGAGCCCCTGCACATTTCAGTCGAAGTGTTCGTACACTTCTCAACAACAGATTCGGTGACCGATGCATTGGTAGAGGCGGGCCAATTCCATGGCCTCCACGCCCTCCTTGACTTTCATTTATGGGGGCATTTGAAAGCTCTTGTCTACGCAACCCCGTACCAAATGTAGAGACTCTTCGTGCTCGTATTGTGGACTGCTATGACACAATACGCCACTCTCCAGGGCTGCATCAGGAGATCAGAGATTCCGTGCGACGGAGGGTGGATGCATGTATGGATGACATTGAGACATTTCCTGTAACAAAGTGTTTGAAGTCACGCTGTGATTCCATGATTAATGTGATTTGAAAAGAAGTAATAAAATGAGCTCTAACATGGAAAGTAAGCGTTTCCTGACGCATGTCCACATAACACATTTTCTTTCTTTGTGTGTGAGGAATGTTTCCTGAAATTTTGGCCGTACCTTTTTGTCGAAACACCCTGTTTAATTCCCTAGTCCGCCCAGTTATCTCAATTCGGGAGAACGACGGTTCAATCCCGTCTCCAGCCATCCTAATTTAAGTTTTCCGTGATTTCCCTAAATCGTTTCAGGCAAATGCCGGGATGGTTCCTTTGAAAAAGCACGGCCGATTTCCTTCCCAATCGTTCCCTAACCCAAGTTTGCGCTCCGTCTCTAATGACCTCGTTGTCGACGGGACGTTAAACACTAATCACCACCATCACCAGTTATCACATACTGCTCATAGGTATGGACGTTGACAGAGCACGATAAAAATGCACTAAGAATCATTGAGCGGAAAATACTACGCAAAATTTATGGACCAATAAGGGAGGAAGGAGAATACGCAACAATGTCGAATTACAAGAGTTAATACAAGGCAGGGACATAGGAAAATTTGTGAAATCACAGATAATCCGATGGCTTGGAGAGAATGGCAGAGGATAGAATTCCAAAGAAAATGATCAAAAGTATGATCGATTCATTAGGCGAAAAGGGAGACCTGGAAGACGATAGACCGACGAGGTAATAATGGATATCACCAATATGGGAGTCTGGAGGTGGAAAAGAGCAGCAAATAACCGAGAAGTGTGGAGGAAGATTGCTGAAGAAGCCAAGGCTCATCAAGGGCTGTAGCGCTACTGAAGAAGATACCGACGTACATGCCTTGTGAATATGGTCCTATCTGTAGTAGCCCAAAGCGTTCAGTTTTTTTTTCTTCTGAACACAAGTGTAACAAGCGCTCAGCGCTTACACACACACACACACACACACACACACACACACACAGTACGCACCTGGCGGCGGCGAGGTCGTGCAGGATGTCGTGCCGGTGGTCGAGGCTGGCGCGGCGCGCGGCGTCCACGCCAGCTCCCACGGCGGCGGCGGCCGACGCCAGCTTGCGCACCGCCTGCTCCGCCACGCCGGACGGCCGGCGACGCTCGGGGGCGCCCGCGTTGGCGGCGGCGGGGGCGGCCGTGACGGGCGGCAGCGCTCCCGGCTCCGGCTGCTGCGCGGCCAGCGGCGGCAGCGACGATCGGTGCTGCCGGAGGCGCTCCAGCAGCAGCAGGTAAATGGCCGCGTGGTGGTCGTAGCTGCCGCTGCGCAGCGACTGCACACACCACACACAGCGCGTCTCAGAGAATGCCACAGCCGCAGTGGTTAGCACGCTCGACTCGCATTCGAGAGGGTGACTGTTCGAACCCCCGCCCAGCCGTGGCGGGTGCCACGTTGAGATTCATCGAGAGAGTCCTTGCAAGGGTAGCAAATGACGTAGCCGAAGGCTCTGCAAATGAGAGCGTCTGTAGTCAGTGAACCATCGCTAGCAAAGTCGGCTGTACAACTGGGGCGAGTGCTAGGGACTTGCCCGCAGCTCGTGGTCGTGCGGTAGCGTTCTCGCTTCCCACGCCCGGGTTCCCGGGTTCGATTCCCGGCGGATTCATGGATTTTCTCTGCCTCGTGATGACTTGGCGTTGTGTGCTGTCCTTAGGTTAGTTAGGTTTAAGTAGTTCTATGTTCTAGGGGACTGATGCCCTCAGAAGTCAAGTCCCATAGTGCTCAGAGCCATTTGAACAATTTTGAACCAAACCCCACTGAAACCAGAGTGCAAACCAAATACAAATCCAGGGCCCAACCAGGACATACAGACCCAAATCCCAATCTGAATATAGAGTCAAACTAGAACTGATAAAAAAAATGGTTCTGAGCACTATGGGACTTAAAATCTGAGATCATCAGTCCCCTAGAACTTAGAACTACTTAAACCTAACTAAGCTGACACCACACACATACAGGCCCGAGGTAGGATTCGAACCTGCGACTGTAGCAGCAGCAGCAGCAGCGTGGTTCCAGACTGAAGCGCCTAGAACCGCTCGGCCACGCTGGTCGGTAGTGCAGTGAGGCGGGTGCCGGCGGCTCACCTCTCGGGTCTTGTTGCCATCGATGCCGAGGCTCTGCATGAGGCGCAGGATCTGCTCGTTGGGCTCGGAGGAGGTGCCGCCCGCGCCGCTGGGAAGCAGCCGGGGCGCCTCGGCGCTCATCCAGCGGTGGCGCTTGATCTGCTCCACCGTGTACCGCCGGCACGGGTCCAGCACCAGCATCTTGCGGATCAGCGACTCGCAGTCTGCAACAGTGCCCCCCAACATACTGTATGACGACACCCGCACCTGCTGCTCTCACTGTTTAATCCTCTAGACTAGCGGCGGAGAGTGTTCAGACTCGTCACAAGGGGCTGATTACAATCACTTGCTGTTCGAGTGGACTTTAATACGTCAAGAGTTTCATTCTCTAGCTGGGATGAAATCTTATGGGACTTAACTGCTAAGGTCATCAGTCCCTAAGGACAAACACACACACACCCATGCCCGAGGGAGGACTCGAACCTCCGCCGGGACCAGCTGCACAGAGGAGAGTGTTTAGACTCGCGAGGGGAGGTTGGTTACAATCAGTTGGGGAGGATGTTTAGAATCGGTAGCCGAGGATGGCTCTCGAGCCACCCCCCCCCCCCCCCTCTCTCTCTCTCTCTCTCTCTCTCTCTCTCTCTCTCTCTCTCTCTCTCTCTCTCTCTCTCTCTCTGGGTGCTTGTAACAGGGAGGGAACGGCATTTACTATTGGGACGGCGCCCTGTCGAATCGAGAGGGTTGCGCGTAAGGGGGATAGGACGTCAAACGGGCCGATTTGGAGCAGGAGAGTCACCACAGGACATTTTAATTTTCACTGTCTATACTTTTACAAATAAATTCATAAAACTTTGTCACTATGACCAGGAAGGATTGAGGACTCACACTCATCGCAGTGGAAGTTCAAAAACGTAGCAAAATACCTTTTTTTTTTACATGTGTAATTTCATCATTTTTTTTACTTATTACTGTCTGCATTTGTTGCTATAGGTATACTTTTCTTCCTAAGTAACAGAGATTCTTCGATGAGTTTAATATCATATAAACAGTAAATACAGGTGTATGAATCCCTAGAATTTTCCAAATCTATTAAAAACTGTGGAAAAATTGAGATAATTAACTATAAAACTTGAGTTTTTTCTAAACATGAAGTTTAAAATGTAACATTTCATTCAATTTTTCATAAATTAAATAACTTCTAGAGTTTCATACACCTGTAACTATGGTTTGTATGCTGCGCAAAAGTCTTCGAAGAATCTCTCTTACTTAGGAAGAAAGTTGTACCGTTAGCAGCGAATGCAGCCGGTAGTAAGTGTAAAAAGGATGAAATTTCACACGTAAAAAAATGTCTTTTGCTACGGTTTTGAGCTTCCACGGCTATGAGTGCCAATCCTGAATCCTTCCTGGTGATGCTGTTAAAGTTTTATGAATTTATTTGTAAAAGTATAGACAGTGGAAATTAAAATGTCCTGTGGTGCCTCTCCTGCTCCAAGTCGGCCCGTTTGACGTCCTACCCCCCTTACAATCAAGAGGAAGGCACTTAGAAAGTGTGGTATCGACAGCTACGATGCCACGGCGTTGGTGAAAGTTCTTAGGTTGGCACTACTACACCTACACCGACAACAACGACAGAACCCTCTACCCGCCGCTGTCTACCTCTACGAGCGCCGCTCCAGATTTAGCTCATTTGATTCCGAGCCGACGACCAAGCAACTTAGCTTTTACTTCATAGGAGGCTAGTCATTACAGACTTCGATACTTCAGTTACTTCAATGATACGTGCTCATCTCAGCCAAAGTTACGTAATACCACTTTTAAATGAAGTACCAAGTGTTCTACCCAGTGTACTTTTTCTAAAAAAAGTTTGAGGGTACTCCGACATGGGTTATAACGCAGCGAAAATTTGTTATAACTGAAGCATGGGATACCACCTGCCATGACGCCATCAACATGTAGAACTAAAAAAAAAAAAAAAAAAAAAAAAAAAAAAAAAAAAAAAAAGTACCGGACTCTTCAGTTGACTTTGCTCAAATGAACCAGGCGATACCGAAACACAAACATACAAGAAAATGTGGTATCGAACACATCAGTTTACATCACCTCACATGGTCGACGACAAAGTTTATGGGTACGCGTCCCCCAGCGTTCGCCCAGAAAAACAGCACTGGTTCTACCTCAGCTGCTCCTCCTAGCTTCCTACATTCGGCCTACCCTTCAGTTTTCAGGAGCAGACCCAGGCGGGATACAAAAGAAAGGAGAGGGCGGCGGCTAAAATCGGCAGGGTGGCGATTAAGATCGAGAGGCGGCGCGTAGTATCGGGACTTGGGTGCCCACCTAGCAACTGGAGTCTTGCAAAGAGTTTATTTTACACTGCATGAAACTACAAGTTTACTGTCACCAGTCACTGTTCTAAATAGCGACTGGTAACAGTAAACTTGTTGTTTCATGTAACGTCAATAACAGTCACAATAAAGCCAAACATAACATTTTACACGCCGGTCTTGATCACACAAACTTTTACACTTCATACAATGAAAGCTTTCACGACCGGATGTTTCAGCTGCCGAGAAATCTTCCGGGTTGTATGGCCGTGGTCCACGGAACTCTTCTATCCCTAACGTTTCGTCCACGGCTACGTTGAACATCTCCGGATGTGCTCCTGGTTGTGCTGAGTCTTGCCAACAAAACGGACGTCGAAGAACGACCAAATAACAGCAAGCTTAAGGGCAACGATAGGACACAGCGATGGAAGAACACGGTTTCTCTACCCTTCATCAAAAAAGTAACCGATCAAATCGGCAAGATTTTAAGGAAACAAAACGTTCGACCCATTTTCAGATCTAGTAAGAAAATAGGCCAGGCACTAATTGCAGTTTGCTGAAGCTTAAACTATAAAAATCCTCGTGCAACATAAGAAATATAAAAAGTATTTATATGATTAGGATACATACATACCACCCACATACCATAAAACATTCTGATGTAGGCATCAACGTCAACGAGGGGCGTTTGAAAAGTCCGTGCAAAGCCAGAGAGATGGCACCACCGGCGCGTATCGAGGTCATATTTAGGTAGTAGCGCTTTGGAAAGAACGCACACCAAGTTTCAGCCATATTGGTCTATTTCTTTGTGTTTGGCATTCGTGTGAATCAAGAGGTCGAGTGATTGTCAAAAAACGGACGAATAAGAATTTCGTGTGGTGATTAAACATTACTTTATGTAAGGCAAAACGCCTCAGGAGACTAAAGAGAAGCTTGATAAACATTATGGTGACTCTGCACCTTGTAGTAGAACAGTTTATAAGTGGTTTCAAAATTTTCGGAGTGGCCATATGGGCACAAGTGATGCTGAACGTTCTGGACTCCCATGATATGGTGATGGATGAGAGAGAAGTTGAGGTGCGGAGAAAGACTTTTACGTTCCTTCAACCGTGTATTCACACTTGTCTTTGTAGTTCCAATGTAGACCCTACCACACGTACACGGAATCATGTATACAGCACTTGTAGACGGGGGAAACGTTTTTTTCTTGTCGGAACGAAGTGCCTGGCCTATTTTCTTAGTTGGTCTGAAAATGGGTCGAACGTTTTGTTTCCTTAAAATCTTGCCGATTTGATCGGTTACTTTTTTGATGAAGGGTAGAGAAACTGTGTTCTTACATTGCTGTGTCCTATCGTTGCCCTTAAGCTTGCTGTTATTTGGTCGTTCTTCGACGTCCGACTCGTCTGTTGGCAAGACTCAGCACAACCAGGAGCACATCCGGAGATGTCCAACGTAGCCGTGGACGAAACGTTAGGGATTGACGAGTTCCATGGACCACGACCATACAACCCGGAAGATTTCTCGGCAGCTGAAACATCCGGTCGTGAAAGCTTTCATTGTATGAAGTGTAAAAGTTTGTGTGATCAAGACCGGCCTGTAAAATGTTATGTTTGGCTTTATTGTGACTGTTATTGACGTTACATGAAACAACAAGTTTTGTTTGTAACAGATCTGAAGATGTGTAAAAGCTGCCGCGAATTCTTCCGGGTTGTATGGCCGTGGTCCACGGAACTCTTCTATCCCTAACGTTTCGTCCAAAGCTACATTGGACATCTTCGGAGGTGCTCCTGGTTGTGCTGAGTCTTGCCGACAGACGAGTCGGACGTCGAAGAACGGCCTAAATACCGTGGGAAGTGGATTTCACGTGACAGCAAAGATAAACTTTGTCAAGGATAAAATGTAACTATCGATCATAGTGCGTCAAAGATAAAAACTTCTCATCGATTCTACAGCCACTGTCCATATATAGCTGAGTCTCATAGTTTCTTCTTTTCTGTTAAAACTGTCCCCATGTTTATATATTTCGATGGCTTCTCTATATAGCCCTGGATAATAGTTCGTCATAGTACACAAAACTTCAGTTACCGAAAATTTCACTACATGATCACCCAGCTGAAGAGCATGTTCCGCCATAGCTGACTTCTCTGTTTTCCCTAGTCGGCAAAGACCTTTATGTTCCTTCAACCGTGTATTCACACTTGTCTTTGTAGTTCCAATGTAGACCCTACCACATGTACACGGAATCATGTACACAGCACTTGTAGACAGGGGGAAACGTTTTTTCTTGTCGGAACCAACTGCTTGGCCTATTTTCTTAGTTGGTCTGAAAATCGGTCGAACGTTATGTCTCCTTAAAATCTTGCCGATTTGATCGGTTACTTTTTTGATGAAGGGTAGAGAAACCGTGTTCTTCCATCGCTGTGTCCTATAGTTGTCCTTAGGCCTCCTGTTATTCGGTTGCAAAACTAATTGTTTCCGTATTAGAGTATCCATTCTTCCCAAAAGCCTGCTTTAGATGTTTTAACTCTGCGTCCAGATCCTTATAGCTCTATCCACTAGACTGTTAATTACACCTCTTTTCTATTGTGGATGATGATTGGAATCCTTATGCAAGTATCTGTCGGTATGTGTAACCTTCCGAAACACTATGTTTCAAGCTGCCACCAGTCTGCCTCATAACGAAGATATCCAAAAAGGATATTGCATTGTCTTTCTCCATTTCCATGGTAAAATGGACTTTATGATTTAATCTATTTAAATAACAAATGAATTCCACAAAAGCTTTTTTGCCATGTGACTACACCACAAACTTATCACCCACGTATCGATGCCATCGACATTGTTTCTTATCCACCTTTTCCGGAGCTGATTGTTCGTATTTTTCCATGTAAAAATTGGCGATCGTAGGACTCAATGGGTTACGCACGCTCACACCATCAACCTGCTCATATAGTGTGTGTTAGTGCCCAAATAAAAGGTTGGTAAATTGAGAGATTTCCGTTTAGCTGAATATTTCTGGATTATCCGGGTTTTCGGTAATGTGAATTTAAAATCAGGTACATTTTTCTTTATTCAGTTTGCCTTGAATCCATATTCTGTACTCACTACACTGTTCATTCCATTCAACACTTGCTGATCATCATATCCAGTTTCACTGGGAATAGCAATGCCATCAGCGAACCTTGTCATTGGTATCCTTTAACCCCGAATTTTAATCCCAATGCTGAATCTTCCTCTGATTTGGTTCATTGTTTGTTTGATGTATGAACTGAACTCCAGGGACGGATGGCTGCTTCTCTGTCTGACACCGCTTTTAATCCGACCACATCGTTCTCGGTCTTCCATACTTGCCATTGCTTCTTGGTTCCTATACATATTGTACAGTAGATTACTTCCGTTTTCCTAGAGTTTACCAGTTTGCCTGAGAATTTCTAACTGTACACTTGGAACACTATTCTTGTGTTGGCAAAATCTGTTTGTTATTTAAGGGGGCGACTTGGAGCAGGAGAGGCTCCACAAGACATTTTAATTTCCACTGCCTATATTTTTACAAGTAAGTTCATAAAACTGTCAGCATGACCAGAAAGGATTCAGGATTCACACACATAGCAGTGGAAGTTCAAAAACTTAACAAAATAATTTTTGTACATGTGAAAATTTATCATTTTTCACTTACTATTGGCTGCATTTGTTGCTATACGTACACGTTTCTCCATAAGTAAGAGAGACTGTTCGATGAATTTCGCACAGCATATAAAGTATACTCACACGTGTCTGAAACTCTAGGATCTATTTATCTTATGAAAAAATTAATGAGCTGTTACGTTTTAAACTTTATATTTAGAAAAAAATCAAATTTTGTAGTTAATTATCTTAGTTTTTACCACAATTTTTAATAGATTTGGAAAATTCTAGAGTTTTCATACACCTATACGTATGGTTTGTATGCTGTGCAAAATTCATCAAAGAATCTCTCTTACTTGTGAAAAAATATGTACCTATAGCAACAAATGCAGCCAACAGTGAGTGAAAAAAATGATATTTCATATCTACAAAAATTTATTTTGTTATGTTTTTGCACTTCCACTGCTATGGGTGTGCATCCTGAATCCTTCATGGTCATGCTGACAAAGTTTTATGAATTTCTTTGTAAAAGTATAGACAGTAGAAAATAAATTCTCCTCTCGTGCCTCTCCTGCTCCAAGTCGGCCCGTTTGACTTCCTACCCCCTTAAAGGAATCAGAAGCGGATAGCAACAGACAGAAATTTTCGTGACACGTGGACCGCGGGCGCGGACGGCAAAGGGAGCACCCAGCGCCCTCTGGGCCGAAATACTCGACAAGATCCTCCAACACGGCAGTCTCAGGTAGCACCTGAAGAAGGCAACGAGTTACGTGGCCGAAATGTTGCGCCAGAGCGAGACAAACATCCGGCAGTAGATCCCGATTATTCCACCTGTCAAGATCTCGCAGGGAAAGCCTGAATAGTTACACCAGAAATTATTATGTTCATCAGAAGCTCCAGGTACCTGAATACGCCCGATTGTGCACTGTGTGCGTTTACCCACAGTGCACGATTATCCAAGCATCACTTGGAAAATGAGGCTCAGCAGACGGTACTCACCGGAGCTCATGAAGTAAGGGATGCGGAACCTGCCGGACAGCACGCGGTCCCTCAGCGACTGCAGGCTCGATCCGTCGAAAGGCAGGGCGCCGCACACCAGCACGTACAGCACCACACCCAGGCTCTGCAACAGGCGGGGCACACCGTCTCTCCACACTCCAGCCAACCAACTCGACAGCAGCACACACACTCGCGACATTTTTTTTCCAAAAGTGGATACAAAAATAGACACAGGAATTGGTATCCGTATCGATTAAATTCTGAAGGAGTAAAATACAGGGAGCGAAAGACTATTTACAATTTGTGCAGAAACAACATGCCAGTTATAAGAATCGAGGGAAGCAGTCGTTGGGAAGGGAGTGAGACTGGGTTGTAGCCTATCCCCGATGTTATTCAATCTCTATATTGAGCAGGCAGTGAAGCAAACAAAAGAAAAATTCGGAGTAGGTATTAAAATCCATGGAGAAGAAATAAAAACTGAGGTTTGCCGGTGACATTGTAATTCTGTCAGAGACAGCAAAGGACTTGGAAGAGCAGCTTAACGGAATGGATAGTGTCTTGAAAGGAGGATATAAGATGAACATCAACAAAAGCAGAACGAGGATAATGGAATGTAGTCGAATTAAGTCAGGTGATTTTGAGTGTGTTAGATTAGGAAATGAGACACAAAGTAGTAAAGGAGTTTTGCTATTTGGGGAGCAAGAACTGATGATGGTCGAAGTAGAGAGGATATAAAATGTAGAATGGCAATGAGAAAGGAATGCCTTTCTGAACAAGAGAAATTTGATAACATCGAATATAGACCAAAGTGCCAGGAAGTCGTTGCTGAAAGTATTTGTATCTCGTGCAGACATGTATGGAAGTGAAAACATGGACGATAAACAGTTTAGACAAGAAGATAATACAAGCTTTCGAAATGTGGCGCTTCAGAAGAATGCTGAAGATGAGATGGGTAGATCACATAACTAATGAGGACGTATTGAGTAGGATTGGGGAGAAGTTCGTGGCACAACATGACTAGAAAAAGGGATCGGTTGGTAGGACATGTTCTGAGGCATCGTTGAGGGTAAAAATTGTAGAGGGAGACCAAGAGATGAATACACTAAGCAGATTCAGAAGGATGTAGGCTGCAGTAGGTACTGGGATATGAAGTTTGCACAGGATAGAGTAGCATTGAGAGCTGCATCAAACCAGTCTCAGGACTTAACATCAACATCCATTAAAAGTAATTCGCAGGCAGGATAAGTAAACATTTATGTCACTATTTTGAGTACAACGGAAAAGCAGTCCAAAGTTGCAAGTTTAACTTTTTTATTCACTCGATGAGTAGTTTCAGGCCGGGACCCATTCTCAAAGCATAGTAACATAGTCAAAACTGGTATATCCGAAAATACGAAAAAAACATGTAAAAAATGTGCAAACGAACAGTTATAGAGCTTTTTTGACACTTCTTTGCATTTTCGGAAATGATTTGAAAATGGGAGCCGGCCTGAAACCAGTCATCGAGTGAATAAAAAAAATGAAATTTGCAGCTCTGGACTAGTTTTTCATCGTACAGTGTCAGTGTTGAGACAGGGATTAGTGATCGTGAGGTTGTCATTACGACAATGGTTACGAAAGTTAAAAAGTCGGTCAGGAAGGCTAGGAGAGTATTCTTACTAGAAAGACCAGATAAGCATTTGTTAGCATCCCACTTAGTAAATGCAACGACTTCATTTACTTCCGGTACGATTGACGTGGAAGAATTATGGGCAAATTTTAAACAAATTGTAAATCACGCATTTGAGAAGTATGTGCCGAAAAAGTGGGTTACGGACGGAAAAAGACCCACCGTGGTTTAACAGTGCAATGCAGAGAATGCTCAGGAAGCAAAGACAGTTGCACTCGCGGTACAAGAAAGATCGGGAGAATGAGGACAGGCAAAAGTTAGTAGAGACTCGTGCTGCTGTAAAAAGAGCGATGCGCGAAGCATACAACCACTACCACCGTCATACCTTAGCAAAAGATCTTGCTGAAAACCCAAGGAAATTTTGGTCTTAGGTAAAATCGGTAAGCGGGTCGAAGGCTTCCATCCAGTCACTCACTGATCAGTCTGGCCAGGCAACAGAAGACAGCAACACGAAAGCTGAAATTTTAAATTTAGCATTTGAGAAATCTTTCACGCAGGAGGATCGTACAAACGTACCGCCGTTTGAGTCTCGTACAGATTCCCGTATGGAGGACATAGTGATACATATCCCTGGGGTTGTGAAGCAGCTGAATGGGTTGAAAATAAATAAATCGCCAGGTCCTGATGGGATTCCAATTCGGTTTTACAGAGAGTACTCTACTGCATTGGCTCCTTACTTAGCTTGCATTTATCGCGAATCTCTTGCCCAACGTAAAGTTCCGAGCGACTGGAAAAAAGCGCAGGTGACGCCTGTATAGAAGAAGGGTAGAAGGGCGGATCTTCAAAATTACAGACCAATATCCTTAACATCGGTTTGTTGCAGGATTATCGAACATAGTCTCAGTTTGAATATAATTAATTTCCTTGAGACAGAGAAGTTGCTGTCCATGCATCAGCACGGCTTTAGAAAGCATCGCTCCTGCGAAATGCAACTCGCCCTTTTTCCACATGGTATCTTGTGAACCATGGATGAAGAATATCAGACGGATGCCATATTCCTTGACTTCCGGTAAGAGTTTGTCTCGGTGCCCCACTGCAGACTTTTAACTAAGGTACGAGCATATGGGATTGGTTCCCAAATATGCGAGTGGCTCGAAGACTTCTTAAGTAATAGAACCCAGTACGTTGTCCTCGATGGCGAGTGTTCATCGAAGGTGAGGGTATCATCTGGAGTGACCCAGGAAGTGTGGTAGGTCCGCTGTTGTTTTCTATCTACATAAATGATCTTTTGGGTAACGTGGATAGCAATGAGCGGCTGTTTGCTGATGATGCTGTGGTGTAAGGGAAGGTCTCGTCGTTGAGTGACTGTAGGATGATACAAGATGACTTGCACAGGATTTGTGATTGGCGTAAAGAATGGCAGCTACCTCTAAATAAAGATCAATGTAAATTAATGCAGATGAATAGGAAAAAGAATCACGTAATGTTTGAATACTCCATTAATAGTGTAGCGCTTGACACAGTCACATCGATTAAATATTTGGGCGTAACATTGCCGGTAATGGCAGTTGTGGGGAAGGCGGATAGTCGTCTTTGGTTCATTCGTAGAATTTTGGGAAGATGTGGTTCATCTGTAAAGGAGACCGCTTCTAAAACACTAATACGACCTATTTTTGAGTACTGCTCGAGCGTTTGGGGTCCCTGTCAGGTCAGATTGAGGGAGGACATAGAAGCAATTCAGAGGCGGGCTGCTAGATTTGTTACTGGTAGGTTTGATCATCATGCGAGTGTTACGGAAATGCTTCAGGAACTCGGGCGGCAGTCTCTGGAGGAAAGGAGGCGTTCTTTTCGTGAATCGCTACTGAGGAAATTTAGAGAACCAGCATTTGAGGCTGGCTGCTGTACAATTTTACTGCCGCCAACTTATATTTCGCGGAAAGACCAGAAGGATAAGAGAGATTAGGGCTCGTACAGAGGCATATAGGCAGTCATTTTTCCCTCGTTCTGTTTGGGAGTGGAACAGGGAGAGAAGATGGTAGTTGTGGTACGAGGTACCCTCCGCCATACACCGTATGTAGATGTTGAAGTCGCTGACCCACAGCTATTGCAGCGTGCTGTAAGTTGGTACTTATTATTTTGTAAGACAGCAGAAGAAAGCTTCATCTGCATCACTTTGCACTCGTGTGAACAAACAAGGAACTGGCAGCCCAGCCCAGCTGGCGCGCTCACTCACCCAGATGTCTATCTCGGGCCCCACGTAGCGCTTGCCCTCGAACACCTCGGGCGCGGCGTAGGGCGGGGACCCGCACCACGTACTCAGCGTCTCGCCCGGCGTGAAGTAGTTGCTGAAGCCGAAGTCCGCGATCTTTATGTTCATGTTCGCGTCCAGCAGCAGGTTCTCCGCCTGGAAACACACCGCATGCACATACGCACACATACATCACACCCCACAAACGTATCATCAAGGTCGCTGGGTCAATTCCCGCTAGAGGCTTTTTTTTTTAACTTCTATTCGAACTTAATATTCATTATCAAACTCAAATAGTAAAGTGAGAAACTTGAAGAGCATCTGACGGAACCAACATCTATCCCAATTTCCATCTGGTTCTCCGATGTTCAGAATAAACATACGAATGCGGGACCACATCAATTTTCAACAAACACGACTCGTCATCGTCATCGTCATCATCATCATTTAAGACTGATTATGCCTTTCAGCGTTCAGTCTGGAGCATAGCCCCCGTATAAAATTCCTCCATGATCCCCTATTCAGTGCTAACATTCGTGCATCTTCTGATGTTAAGCCTATTACTTCAAAATCATTCTTAACCGAATTCAGGTACCTTCTCTCTGGTATAACCCGACTCCTCCTACCCTCTACTGCTGAACCCATGAGTCTCTTGGGTAACCTTGCTTCTCCCATGCGTGTAACATGACCCCACCATCTAAGCCTGTTCTCCCTGACTGCTACATCTATAGATTTCATTCCCAGTTTTTCTTTGATTTCCTCATTGTAGACACCCTCCTGCCATTGTTCCCATCTACTTGTACCTGAAATCATCCTAGCTACTTTCATATCCGTAACCTCAACCTTGTTGATAAGGTAACCCGAATCCACCCAGCTTTCGCTCCCATACATCAAAGTTGGTCGAAAGACTGCTCGGTGCACAGATAACTTAGTCTTGGTACTGACTTCCTTCTTGCAGAAGAGAGTAGATCGTAGCTGAGCGCTCACTGCAGTAGCTTTGCTACACCTCGCTTCCAGTTCTTTCACCATGTTGCCGTCCTGTGAGAATATGCATCCTAAGTACTTGAAACCCTCCACCTGTTCTAACTTTGTTCCTCCTATTTGGCACTCAATCCGTTTATATCTCTTTCCCACTGACATTATTTTCGTTTTGGTGATACTAATCTTCATACCATAGTCCTTACATTTCTGATCTAGCTCTGAAATATTACTTTGCAAACTTTCAATCGAATCTGCCGCATATGCGAGACTGCTTATTGTGTATTCACATACCTTAATCTCACCCAGTCAGTCTATTGTTTTCAACATATGATCCATAAATAATATGAACGGTGGAGACAGGTTGCAGCCTTGTCTTACCCCTGAAACTACTCTGAACCATGAACTCAATTTACCATCAACCCTAACTGCTGCCTGATTATCAATGTAAAGGCCTTTAATTGCTTGCAAAAGTTTGTCTCCTATTCCATTATCTCGTAGAACAGACAGTAACTCCCTCCTAGGAACCTGGTCATATGCCTTTTCTAGATCTATGAAGCATAGATACAATTCTCTGTTCTACTCGTAACACTTCATTATTTGCCGTAAGCAAAATATCTGGTCCTGACAATCTCTAAGAGGCTTAAACCCACACTGATTTTCATCCAATTTGTCCGTAACTAATACTCGCACATTCCTTTCAACAATACCTGAGAACATTTTACGTGCAACGCTGATTAAAGAGACACCTCTGTAGTTGTTACAATCTTTTCTGTTTCCATGTTTAAAGATTGGTGTGATTACTGCTTTCGACCAGTCTGATGGAACTTGTCCCGACTCCCACGCCATTTGAATTATCCTGTGTAGCCATTTAAGACCTGACAGTCCACTGTATTTGATGAGTTCAGACTTAATATCAACCACCCCAGCCTCTTCAATGCACTGCAATCTATTGACCATTTTCTCCACTTTATCAAATGTGATCCTATTTCCATCATCATCATTCCTATCCCATTGTACATCAAAATCTGAAACATTACACATCGTATTTTCACCTACAATGAGCAACTCTTCAACTCTAGAATGGTTTTCCAGCAACTTGACCCAAAGTCTCCAACCTGTTTCGAAAGTCTTTCCAAGATTTCTTCTAGGATGCTGCAATTATCTGTTTGGCCTTGTTTCTTTCTTCAACATAACTTTCTCTGTCTACCTGAGTTCTAGTATGTAGCCATTTTTTATACGCCTTCTTTTTCCTTTTACAGGCTGCCTTGACTGTGTCATCCACCAAGCTGTTTGCTTCATCCTATCTTTACACACTACTGTTCCAAGGCATCCTTTAGCCACTTCTAGTACTGTGTCCCTGTACCTTGTCCATTCCTTTTCCAATGACTGTAATTGACTACATTCAACTAACTGGTACCTTTCTGAGATCACTGTTATGTACTTGTTCCTGATTTCCTCATCCTGAAGTTTCTCGACTCCTATCCTCCTACATATGGACCTGACCTCCTGCACTTTCGGCCTCACAATACTAATTTCACTGCAGATTAAATAATGATCAGTGTCATCAAAGAATCCCATGAATACACTTGTGTCCCTCACAGCCTTCCTGAATTCCTGATTTGTTATTATATAGTCAATGACAGATCTGATTCCCCTGCCTTCCCAAGTATAATTCCAACTACCAGGCTAAAAATGAAGGTTAAATTAAATTTCAGCTATAAAACACACAACCTCCAAAACTTAAGGACGAGCTAGATAAAGTAACGTAACATACAGGGTGGGACAAGTGACAAGTGACGTTGAGCGGACACCATTGGACGTCAATGTAGGCATATAATCACACCACGTGTACGTCCGCCAAATGATCCACGCATGTTCAGAGCGTAGTGCGGACTGTGTCAGTGTGAGGGCAGCAGTGCAAAGGGGACTATTGTACTCAAGCCCGCCCGGTTAGCCGAGCAGTCTAACGCACGGCTCTCCGGAATGGGAGACCCCGGTACGAATCCGCCCGGCGGACTTGTGTCGAGGTCCGGTGAGCTGGCCAGTCTGTGGACGGTTTTTAGGCGGTTTTCCATCTGCCTCGGCGAATGCGGACTGGTTCCCCTTATTTCGCCTCAGTTACACTATGACGGCGATTGCTGCGCAAACAAGTTCTCCACGTACGGGTACACCACCATTACTCTACCACGCAAACATAGGGGTTACACTCGTCTGGTGTGAGACGTTCCCTGTGGAGGTCCACCGGGGGCCGAACCGCACAGTAACCCTGGGTTCGGTGTGGGGCGGCGGAGGGGTGAAGTGGACAGCGGTAGTCGTCGTGGGGTTGTGGACCACTGCGGCTGCGGCGAGGACGGAGCCTCTCCGTCGTTTCTAGGCCCCCGGTTAACATACAATATAATACAATGGCACTCACAGCAGAGCAGCGGGCGTTCATGATGCAAAGTCATGCGACAACGAAGACGTGGAAACGGTGTGGTCAGTTCTTTGCAGAGAAGGTTCGTGGTGTTAAAGTGCCAGGCAAGAGTGCCATGCAACGCTTCCTCGAAAACGGCGTCACAGATTATGCGTTTTGAAAAAGTCAAAACGAATTCTGAAACGTGCTCGCACACCAGAAACTGTGGCTACATTTGACCAGAATATTCTTCAGAGTCATACCAAACTCGACGCTTGTCGCACGAGACCACCATATCACGCAGATGAATACAGATATTAACATGCAGCCCTACGGACTACCTGTTGTTCATGCATTAAAACCAGCTGATGTTCCTCAGCGCCTCCGGTTTTGCTAGCGGCTGTTCACTGAGGCTTGGACATTGATCCGTTCTTTATGTTTGATGAAGTCTGGTTTCACCTGACCGATTATGTCAACTCTCAGGCACGAGGGGGACTCTAATCTCTGACGGGGGCATAGAGGCGATGTTTACTAGAGTGTTTTGCTTCTAACGGTGGTCCCCGTCATATCGCTGGAGACAGATCCTTGCGCCTGGGACAGTCTGTATACTGAGGATCCCGCTGGCAGATGCGAGTGCCGCGCGCTCTGACTGCGGCAAGCGGGCCACTCACCTTGAGGTCCCGATGCACCACCCGCTTGTTGTGGCAGTACTCCACGGCGGACAGGATCTGCCAGAACTTGCGCCGCGCTGCCGACTCCGACATCCGGCCGAACCTCGCGATGTAGTCTGCAAAACAAGCAGTAACCCTGTCCTTGAGTCCAGCCGCCGAAACCCACCACTGTATTAATTTATTTACACATAATATAACAATAAATGTCTGACAAGGCTGCTCTCTCTCTCTCTCTCTCTCTCTCTTTCTCTTTCTTTCTCTCTCTCTCTCTCTCTCTCTCTCTCTCTTTCTTTCTCTCTCTCTCTCTCTCTCTCTCTCTTTCTCTCTCTCTCTCTCTCTCTCTCTTCTCTCTCTCTCTCTCTCTCTCTCTCTCCACGTGCGCGTGTGTGAGTGTGTATACATACAGTACGTGATCAAAAGTATCCGGACACCTGGCTGAGACAACTTCGTGGCGTCCTCCATCAGTAGTGCTAGAATTCAAAAAGGTGTTGGCCCACCATTAGCCTTGTGGACAGCTTCCACTCTCGCAGGCATACGTTGAGTAAGGTGCTGGAAGGTTTCTTGGGGAATAGCAGCCCCTTCTTCATGCAGTGCTGCACTGAGGAGACGTATCGATGTCTGTCGCTCAGGCCTGGCACGAAGTCAGCGTTCCAAAACATCCCTAAGGTATTCTACAGGATTCAGGTTAGGGCTCTGTGCAGGCCAGTCCATTACAGGGATGTTAGTATCGTGTAACCACTCCGCCACAGGCCGTGTATTATGAACAGGTGCTGGATCGTGTTGAAGATGCAATCGCCATCCCCAAATAGCTCAATGTAGGCCTGTGCTGCGATAGCGCCACGCAAAACAACGACGGGTGCAAGCACATCCATGAAAAATGCCACCGCCTCCGAATTTTACTGTTGGCACTACACATGTTGACAGATGACGTTCACTAGGCATTCGCCACACCCACACCCTGCGAGCGGATCGCCACATTTTGTACCGTGATTCCTCACACCACACGTTTTTCCACTGTTCAATCGTCTAATCTTTACGCTCCTTACACCAAGCGATGCGTCGTTTGGCATTTACCGGCGTGATGTGTGGCTTATGAGCAGCTGCTCGACCACGATATTCAACTTTTCTACGTCCCGCCAAACTGTCATCGTACTTGCAGTGGATCCTGATGCAGTTTGGCATTCCTGTGTGATGGTCTGGATAGATAGCTGCCTATTACACATTACGACCGTGTTCAACTGTCGCCCGTCTCTGTCAGTCGACATATGAGGTTGGCCTGTACGCTTTCGTGCTATACGTCTCCCTTCACGTTTCCACGTCACTGTCACATCGGAAACAGTGGACCTAGGGATGTTTAGGAGAGGGAAATCTCGCGTACAGACGTATGACACACGTCCCACCCAGTCACCTGATCACTTTCGATGTCCGTGAGTTCCGTGGAGCACCCCATTCTGCTCTCTCACGATGTCTAATGAGTACTGAGGTCGCTGGTGTCACTAAAATGTTCTACTTTTTCAGCATTGTTAAAAACTATTCAATAGTTATGATCGCATAAAATAATAATATTTAAGACAACAGGTCTCAAAGAAGTCTATATATACTATCATGTTCAGGTCTTAATATCTATTATTGTAAAAAACATGCTCATTTTACGCTTACCTCAAGCACACGATGTGAACTGGATAAAAATTGCACATTATAAATGGTTTGTCATTGCAAACACACACACATATATATATTGCTCGCAGTTGCACGTTGCATCATAGAAACACTGTACACAACAGCAGACTGTAGCTAGTTTTACCCACTTGAGCTGCTGAAGTCAGCGTGAGATGTACATGTTTTACAATAAAAGATTTTAAGACCTGAAGATGATGGCGGCGTCTGATGAAACCAGTTTTCTTAAATAAAAAAATATTTTATGCGATCTTCGCAGTTAAATGGTTTTTAACAATTAAATCTATCGCGCTTCAGCTCTCTCAAAATAGAGAATTCGATATTCAACACTGAATTATGCGGCACACCGTTTTGCTTTCTGTTTCGCCGTCTATCACTGAGAAGTGCTGGGAATATTACCACTATGACCACGGGGCAGTGGAGCGAAGCAGGTTGTGGAAATACGTGAGTTCATCAGCACCGGAAAAAGCGAACCACCATCTGGCAAAGTGATGCTGAGTGTTTTTCTGGGAATGCCATGGTGCTCAAATGGCTCTGAGTACTATGGGACTCAACATCTGAGGTCGACAGTCCCCTAGACGTAGAACTACTTAAACCTAACTAACCTAAGCACATCACACACATCCATGCCCGAGGGAGGGTTCCAACCTGCGACCGTAGCAGCAACGCGGTTCCGGACTGAAGCTCCTAGAACCGTTCGGCCACAAAGGCCGGCTTGCCATGGTGCGATGGTAACTAACACCACCGACAAGTTTCATACTTTCAGATTTTTCGAGGTGATCATTAAAACTCTTGACTACCCCACGTGATTCAGTGTTGGCAAGTGAAACTAGAAACTGCACAGATGGATATGGCATTCACTCATACTGACGTACGTTTTGCCTCTAGAGTAGATGAACAGCAACGAATGAAATGCCAAGATCGGCATAAAAATGAACGACAAAAAGCAGAAATACTGTCTTATAATTACACTGAAAAGAGAATAGTGGATATTAACCATGATGGCTTAGAACCAGTAGGTGAGGATTTCGCATTTACGGCAGGAGTGGTTGGGGGTTGACATACTCACCAAATATCTCTCCCTGACTGGCGTACTCCGATACGATGTAGATCATGTTCTTCGTCTCCATCACCTGGAAGAAACAAAAATATTACTCAGCAAAAGCACTCGAAAAATATGTGGAGTTGTAAGGGGTAAGAATACAAGTACCACATGATCTGTAGGAAATGTTAACCTATCCACAGAGTTCCACAACGTTTACAAATGATTATTTTACTACATACTTATAGTACCCAGAGCTAATTTTAGAAGTTCCACCTACCTCTAGAGATAATATGTGATGCTAGAGCATGAAATTCAGAAAGTAGCGTGGATAAAATACAGGCAGCAGAGGGTTATCTGTAATTTGAACAGGAACCTGATTGCAGTTGTAAGAATGGAGCTACGTAACAGAGAGATACCATCAAACGAAACCATATAGTTCCAGAGATCTTTTCTATTCTCAGGCATCTATGACGTATATATGCAGATTCAAGCGACGAATGGAAATTTGTTCCAGCGCTGGGATTCGAACCCGGGTCTCATGCTAACTAGGCGGATTAGCTAGCCAATACGCCATCCTGGCACAGCGGCTTTGCTCAACAGTACGGACGACCTTTGCACGCCCCCTCTCTCAATCCAAATTCCCATTCACGCCTCAACCCACTTGGTATTCTCGCTAAATTCAAACTGCATTGCATAGGCTGACTGGATTGACGAGGGAGGAGTGCTAGCGTAGTTCGTGCAGTTGTGCAAATCCACTTTGCCAGGGGGGCGTAGTGGTTAGCGCATCTCCCTAGCAAGATACGAATCCTAGGTCCGCAGCTTGTGGTCTCGCGGTCGCGATCTCGCTTCCCAAGCAAGGGGTCCCGGGTTAGATTCCCGGCGGGGTCAGGGATTTTTACCTGCTTCGAGATGACTGAGTGTTAGTGTTGTCATCATTTCATCACCATTACTGAAAGTGGCGAGGTTGGACTGAGGAAAGGTTGGTAATTTATACGCTGATAATCGCACAGTTGAGCGCCCCACAAACCAATCATAATCATCATCATCATCATCATCATCATCATCATCGAATCCTGGTACAAATTTTCACTCGGAACTTCAGTCAGCATATATACATCAGAGAGGTAGCGGTTGAGAAGAGAGACAGGCAGGCTTGTTGGCTTTCGCTGATGTTATTCAGTTTGCACACAGGGGAAGTACTAAGGACAAACAAGTGAAATTTCTAAAGGTATTTAAAATTCAGCAAGAAGTAATAAAGTTAGGCTTCATTTTTTTCTGTCACAGAAAACGAAGGACTTGGGGAATCAGCCTCAGTTCGGTTATTCATCCCTTTTAGGGAGTGTTGCAAACTTGTATGCAGGAAACTTCTTGGCAGATTAAAACTGTGTGCCGGACCGAGACTCGAACTCGGGACCTCTGCCTTTCGCGGGCAAGTGGTAGAGCACTTGCCCGCGAAAGGCAAAAGTCCCGAGTTCGAGTCTCGGGCCGGCACACAGTTTTAATCGGCCAGGAAGTTTCATATCAGCGCACACTCCACTGCAGAGTGAAAATTTCATTCTTGTACGTAGGAGAATTTCATTCTTGTACGTAGGAGTGGAACATGGGTGCCTTCATTCATAACTAGGTAATCACACAAATATCGATTCCTGTGAACGTATCTCTAACCCAACGTATGCTTAGCTTTGCTTAGTATAGTAAACTGCCTGACAAACTCGGCTTTGCCCTGGTACATACTTTACCGATTTTCTATTACAAACGAAAACAAAAACATGAACAGTGTTTGCAGTGTAGCACCGAAAAAAATTGTTCCATGCATGTGTCGGCACATCTTTCAAATTATGAAACAGTCTTACAAAGAAATATGCATATTGTACGAATGTATAAGTTCAGCGACTCTCTGCAATGTCCACGTCTCGTAGCAACGCCTCTTCATAGCTCTACAGGCAGCTGTTGTTTTCGTCGACTACTGTTTGCGCTTCGCAGCTGAAAGCTGTCAAAATTGCTGTTTATGCGCGATGCGGTAGTTTTTCCACCGAATTTCAGTGTTTACGACATCGTGTTTCTTGAACTGTGTGTCGTAAAATGATATACACTCCCGGAAATGGAAAAAAGAACACATTGACACCGGTGTGTCAGATCCACCATACTTGCTCCGGACACTGCGAGAGGGCTGTACAAGCAATGATCACACGCACGGCACAGCGGACACACCAGGAACCGCGGTGTTGGCCGTCGAATGGCGCTAGCTGCGCAGCATTTGTGCACCGCCGCCGTCAGTGTCAGCCAGTTTGCCGTGGCATACGGAGCTCCATCGCAGCATGCCGCGACAGCGTGGACGTGAACCGTATGTGCAGTTGACGGACTTTGAGCGAGGGCGTATAGTGGGCATGCGGGAGGCCGGGTGGACGTACCGCCGAATTGCTCAACACGTGGGGCGTGAGGTCTCCACAGTACATCGATGTTGTCGCCAGTGGTCGGCGGAAGGTGCACGTGCCCGTCGACCTGGGACCGGACCGCAGCGACGCACTGATGCACGCCAAGACCGTAGGATCCTACGCAGTGCCGTAGGGGACCGCACCGCCACTTCCCAGCAAATTAGGGACACTGTTGCTCCTCGGGTATCGGCGAGGACCATTCGCAACCGTCTCCATGAAGCTGGGCTACGGTCCCGCACACCGTTAGGCCGTCTTCCGCTCACGCCCCAACATCGTGCAGCCCGCCTCCAGTGGTGTCGCGACAGGCGTGAATGGAGGGACGAATGGAAACGTGTCGTCTTCAGCGATGAGAGTCGCTTCTGCCTTGGTGCCAATGATGGTCGTATGCGTGTTTGGCGCCGTGCAGGTGAGCGCCACAATCAGGACTGCATACGACCGAGGCACACAGGGCCAACACCCGGCATCATGGTGTGGGGAGCGATCTCCTACACTGGCCGTACACCTCTGGTGATCGTCGAGGGGACACTGAATAGTGCACGGTACATCCAAACCGTCATCGAACCCATCGTTCTACCATTCCTAGACCGGCAAGGGAACTTGCTGTTCCAACAGGACAATGCACGTCCGCATGTATCCCGTGCCACCTAACGTGCTGTAGAAGGTGTAAGTCAACTACCCTGGCCAGCAACAGGAAGTGGCGCGTACGTCACACCACGTGACACTGCGATCTTTCGGATGCCAGCATGTCTCCGGGAGGGAGGGAGGGAGGGAGGGAGGGAGGGCGAGTTTATGAAGAGGTCTTTGGTTGCAATAATTACACGTCTGCTGTTTGAAATTGATAAACAATATTTTATTCAAAATAATCGCCATTGCTATTTGTACCTTTCTCCCACATCTCCGACAGGCTATAGACGCCACGAGAAAAAAAAAAAAGTTTTTTCGAAGCGAACCAGTAAGCGAGCAATTTTCGTTCATCTTCATACGTACTGAATCGTTTTCTGAAGCGAAAATATGATAATCGGACGGAGTCACGTCTGAAGAATAAACCGCATGCATTATAATTTCCCAACGGAACGCCTCGATCGTTTCCCTGACTCGTTTTGCTTTGTGTGATGGGACGTTATCATGGAGCGATATGACTTTCTGTTGCCTTTTTGCATGTACCTGTCTTTTTCACGTAACGCTCGATTTAAATCGATCATTTGCTGTTGGTAGCGACCAGCGTTAATGGTTGCACCAGGTTTTAGCAGCTCATAGTAGGTGACACCCTTCGGATCCCAGCAAACAAAGAGCATTGTCTTCTTTCCAAAGCGATTTGGTCTTGTCGTGGGTATCGTTGGTTTGACTGCGTTTATCCATGATTTACGACGTTTAGGATTCTCAATATATTTCGATTTTTGATCACCTGTCAGAATTGTTTTGTATCTGGCGAGCAGCATTTCACAAGCGCTCTTTTCATTTGTTTGCTGTCTTTCATTCAGTACATGCGGAACACATTTTCCCATTTTCTACACCTGAGTGGTCAGCGTGACAGACTGTCAATCCTAAGGGCCCGGGTTCGATTCCCGGCTGGGTCGGGTGTTGTTTAATCATCATCATTTCATCCCCATCGACGCGCAAGTCGCCAAAGTGGCGTCAAATCGAAAGACCTGCACCAGGCGAACGGTCTACCAGACGGGAGGCCCTAGCCACACATTTCCATTTTCCATTCAATTGTTCCGTGAGTTCATGTTGAGTTTGATCATCATCGCCATCCAGTAAGGCCTGCAATTCGTTGTCTTCGAACTTTTTCGGTGGTTTCCCGCGCTCGTAGTTTCGCACGTCAAAATCACTACTTCTGAATTTTTTTAACCGCACGAAACAGTGTTTTCCCCAAGAGAATGTTCGCTGAAATCTTCGACAAGCATTCGGTGCGATTCTGCGGCAGTTTTCTTCAAATGATAACAGAAAACCAATGTTGTCCGCAAACCTTAGTTCGCATGCACGAAAACTCGACATGTTTATGGGTTTGAAACAGATACCGATGTATGGATCTTGGGTTACTGTGTGTTTACATTCGTCATCAGCCGTTACAGGAAGCAGACACGGTCCCACGGATACTATACTGCAGCTAGCACCATGTATAGGCCAATTCCGGTTTCATACTTCTTCACCTGGTAATGATTCTTAACTGCGCGTTAAGTTAAGACCGTTAGTGCTTACCATTTCGTTGATGTTTTGATTTCCTGTGGACAATGCACGGAGAAGAATGTTCGCGAAGTGTGGAAAAGACGACTAGTGTGACGTCACAGGTTCGCTGCGAGGCCCCATCTCAGTGTTCATGACGTCATCTCTCCTGAACTATGCGTAGTACCAAGACGATATTTTGTAAGGGCATTTAGGGGAACATTTGCACACTGTCAGCGAAATTTACTACAAGTAGAGTAATACGACAGAAGTAATAAACGCCATGCATGATGGGGCAGCTTTTCATGCATCTCAGTGTTAATGACATCTTTATAACTACGACAGGTAGATGATGCTTGCCCGACAGTGACTGTTGCCTGATAGTAAGGGACATGTGTACCAAATTTGGCTGAAACCAGGCCGGTGGTTTAGTAGTAGATGTGGAACATACACACAGACATACATACATACATTCATTCATTTTGTAATATGTATACATATTATCGTAATGGATGTTATATGTTTGTACAACACAAATGTAACTGCGTCAAAATAGTCAACACAGACAACTTTTATACTTGATGTCGATAATCTATAGATTAAGAAGAGGAGTAGCTGCGCGGTCTGAAAAGGCTTCTCACAGTCCGCGCGGCTCCCTCCGTCGGAGGTTCAAGTCCTCCCTCGGGCGTGTGTGTGTGTGTGTGTGTGTGTGTGTGTGTGTGTGTGTGTGTGTGTGTGCGCGTCGTGCTTAGCGTAAGTCAGTTTAAGTAATGTGTAAGCTTATGGACCGCAGTTTGGTCCCGTAAGACCTTCCCACAAATTACCAAACATTTCCAAGAAGAGTTGTGTATCGGAGAATGCTTTTACATCCCCCGAAGCATAGGTCGTACGAAAATAACTGAATTTTGTGAAACAAGGCAAACGTGTTTCGTTTGACTAATAAAAAAATACAGATTCACTAAGAACGCGCAGATGAATAATTTAAAATGTTTAGCTGTAGAGATTACTCCTTTTCAAAGTACCTTTCAAAATGGATCTTGTCTTCATCTATTGTAAAATTTTGTGCCCTCTCGATCAGTCGAGACGTGCGTTCAAAACACCGGATGTAACTACCGCGGTCGTTCATCTGACTGTTGTCACTCTCGGAAACTCTCGACATGTTTCTTTGCTCGGGGCTGCGTGGTATTCACCCAACTATTTGGAGATACACAACGTTCGCTACGGTACAAGAAACGCTGCAACGTAATTTTCAGTTCCTGGCACACGGGCGCCCTCCAGAGAAATGCTTTACATCACTCATGAAGCTCCCGTTACGTAAAACTCTCTCTCAGTGGTAGCTGCTCCCATAGGGCACCTGCCTGTTCGCCTTTACGTAACGGAACACGGATGACGCATCGCCGCAAACAGTAGCGTCAACAAGGAACAAGGGACACACACACACACACACACACACACACACACACACACACACACACACACGTCTGTCTGCGATAAATTCTGCAAGTCACCCAAATACGCCGCAGAGCGCACTACATCCGTTTACAAACATAGTAAAATTCCATCCATTCCCTTACATGCACAAAATGAGCCCACACTCCATTCGACCCCTGAGGGTAGCTTCAATTTATAACCACCTGGTATAACCATGGTAAATCAGTTAGCAAGTGCGACGATGTTTATTAATATTTCAATTAATTAGCGTGATTCCTTGCCCTACCGCTACTTACTGATCGGAGAGTGCTTTTTGGAACTCGTGTCTCTTTATCTTTGAACCTTTCGTGTGCGTGTGTGTGTGTGTGTGTGTGTGTGTGTGTGTGTCTGTGTCTGTGTCTGTGTCTGTGTGTGTCTGTGTGTGTGTGTGTGTGTGTGTGTCTGTGTGTCTGTGTGTCTGTGTGTGTCTGTGTGTGTGTCTGTGTGTGTGTGTCTGTGTGTGTGTGTGTCTGTGTGTGTGTGTGTCTGTGTGTGTGTGTGTGTGTGTGTCTGTGTGTGTGTGTCTGTGTGTGTGTCAGATTTCTTTCTCCGTGTTTTAATTTCAAATCATGAGTTTGGTGTTTTTTATGTTGGCTAGCTAAACTACACCACGGGCGTTAACGCCACGCGGAGAGCCTTTAGCACAACACTTCTATTCATTCAAGCGAGCTGTTTAAATTGAATTTCGAATCAAATGAGGGTTTGAATTCATCCTAAACTACTGGCCATTAAAATTGCTACACCAAGAAGAAATGCAGATAATAAACGGGTATTCATTGGAAAATATATTACACTATACTCCATTCACCGAAACAAGAGACGTACTATAAACACGGCAAGACGCGTGAACACAGCGCTGCCGTAGAGGGGTGTACAAGGCAGGGGCATCAGAAATTAAAAAATGAAAGTCGTGTTTTTTATAATTTGGTACCTGAACATGATAAAAAGATCCGAGAACTACCTTCCGACACCTTTTTTTTACATTACATTAAAATTTATTGTCACTGAAAAAGAGGTATTTAAGCTTTCGGAAAAGTAGTTTTTTCGTGTTACTCTATATTTATCACGCCATATCTCCTATGTGTGTTGCACAGCAAAATAATTTTATAATTGCCTTCAGTACTATATGTTGTTGACTGCAAATTTTCTGCCCAATAGATTCAGTAATGGTGAAGTAATAAATTAAAATCTCACGTCTGATGCAGAACTTTTTACCAAATCATCATCCGAAATATAGTAAGCGACACACTTTTCCCCTTTACATTTTTTTTGTGGGGGTGTAAGCGAGAAAATCAGGAAACAAAGACGCTTGAAAGGCTAGTTGTTGATTATTAGAGTAAGTGTGTGTGTGTTTGTAGTCAAACTGAGCATTCATTCACTGTTTATCCAATAGCATCGCATGGTTTCTTATTTTATATATACCTTTATTTCATTAGCATCACATGCGGCTGTCCTCATTATGTCATCCATAGATTCAGCAAGCGAGATCGACGTGTCAGTTATGAGTCCACCAAAGAAGCGATCAAAGAAGGTATCATTAAGTTCTTCTGAGAAGAACATGGTGATTAATGTGTATAAAACGGAACGTTACATCCAGAGCAGTCGAGGAGTGACCTTGTTTCGAAAACAGCTGCAGCTACAGGTGTTGGACGTTCTTCAGTGTATCGTGTGATAAATGATTACATGGCCACACAATCTTTGAAGTCTTCCAAGAAAGGAAAATTACGATAGAAATTTTCTGAAAGTGTTGACGACTTAGGTAGAAATGCGATACGAAGTACACGATTTTTTTTTTTTTTTTTCGTAACGAATTGCCAACAATTGACAAAGTGCTTACAGTCGTGAACGAAGATGCAGATCTGGGAAATTTTCGGAGAACTACATTTTATAAGTTATTGAGAGAAATGAATTTCAAATATGTCCGGGGTGGGCGCGATAGCTTGCTAATCGACAGTCGTGACATTTTATGGAGGCAGCGCTAACTTTTCGAACCATTAACCCCAAACGGTTGAGAGATGAAGGCAGACCCATTTACTGTTTGGACGAGACGTGGGTGAACGCAGGACATACGGGAAGTTACGTCTGGGTAGATGAAACTATAAATTCCTCAAAACAAGCGTTTCTATCCGGATTATCCACCGGAAGCAAGGTGCCATCAGGTAAAGAAAGTCTGATTATCGCAAACAATGGCAGCAAAGCAGGGTTCGTTGAAGGATGTCTGGACTTTCGAATCCAAGAGAAGTGGAGATTATCATTAGGAGATGTGCGCCGAAACCTTCGAGAAGTGGTTTCAAGATGTTCTTCCTCGGCTTCAGGAAAACGCAGTAGTTGTTCTTAATAACGCGCCGTACCATTCTCGGAGGAAAGAAAAAGTTCCCGATGCGAATTCCAATAAGCATGAAATATTAGAGTGACTAAAATCTAAAAACATCGATTTCGAAGACGGTATGTTGGAGAAATAACTTTTAGATATAGTTAAAAATAACAGAACAGCGCACAACGAATACTCAATAGAAGAACTGGCGAGAATGCAGGGAAAACTGTTCTCAGAATTCCTCCGGACCACTGTAAATTAAAGCCATCGAGTTAGTGTGGGCCAGAATCAAAAGCTATGTTGCAGCGAAAAACAAAACATACAAAATGCCGGAAGTGAAAGTACTGATAGAAGAAGCAGAGGATTGGAACAAGTGCGTCTTCCATGTCGTAGAAAAAGTGGAAACTCAAATGTGGAAACTAGACTGCATTACAGAGCAGAGAGAGAGGAGCGGTTTGTTATAAGCCTCAATGAAAACAGTTCAAGTTCGATACAGTGAACCTTGTTTCGTCCTTTATCATTATTATTACTGGTATTTTATTAAAATTGACAATTAATTGTGTTTGAATGGAGCGTTTCGTTAGCAACCTCAATGAAAATGAATCTGCTTCGACAGAATGAACTCAGTTTAACATTATTGTTAAAATTATTTCGTACATTGTTGCCCAGGTTTCTCAGGGTCCGCTGCAACAGCTCGGCAGCCAGCCGAACGCCGCCAGCTGCAAAGCGTGCGCCAAGGATTTTCCACACCCCTACCTATCACGTGAACACCGAATGCTTTCTCTGGAAACAAGCGTACTCGCTCACGTGACATTGTTTATGTTTCGTCCCAGCTCTCGGTGAATAGACTATAGAACTGACATGTGATTACATATTCACACAATTTGGGTGCATAGTTACTGAGAAATCAGTACCCAGAACAACCACTTCTGGCCGTAGTAACGGCCTTGATACGCCTGGGCATTTAGTCAAACAGAGCTTGGATGGCGGGTACAGGTACAGCTGCCCATGCAGCTTCAACACGATACCACAGTTCATCAAGAGTAGTGACTGGCGTATTGTGACGAACCAGTTGCTCGACGACGATTGACCAGACGTTTTCAATTGGTGAGAGATCTGGAGAATGTGCTGGCCAAGGCAGCAGCTGAAATATTTTCTGTATCCAGAAAGGCCCGTACAGGACCTACAACATGTGGTTGTGCATTATCCTGCTGAAATGTAGGGTTTCGCTGGGACCGAATGAAGGGTAGAGCCAAAGGTCGTAACACATCTGAAATGTAACGTCCACTGTTCAAAGTGCCGCCAATGCGAACAAGAGGTGACCGAGACGTGTAACTAATGGGACCCCATACCATCACGCCGGGTAATACGCCAGTATTGCGATGACGAATATACGCTTCCACGAACGTTCACCGCGACGTCGCCAAACACGGGAACGACCATCATGATGCTGTAAACAGCACCTGGATTCATTCGAAAAAAAATTACGTTTTGCCATTCGTGCACCAGGCTCGTCGTTGAGTAAACCATCGCAGGCACTGCTGCCTGTGATGCAGCGTCAAGGGTAACCGCAGCCATGATGTCCGAGCTCGTAGCCCATACTGCTGCAAAAATCGTCGAACTGTTCGTGCATATGGTTGTTGTCTTGCAAAACGTCCCCGTCTGTTGACTCAGGGATCGAGACGTGGCTGCACGATCCGTTACAGCCATGCGGATAAGATGCCCGTCGTCTCGACTGCTTGTTATACGAGGCCGTTGGGATCCGGCACGGCGGTCCGTATTACCCTCCTGAACCCACCGATTCCATATTCTGCTAACAGTCATTGGATCTCGACCAACGCGAGCAGCAATGTCGCGATACGATAAACCGCAATCGCGATAGGTTACAATCCGACCTTTATCAAAGTCGGAAACGTGATGGTGCGAATTTCTCCTCCTTACACGAGGCATCACAACGACGTTTTACCAGGCAACGCCTGTCAACTGCTGTTTGTGTATGAGAAATCGGTTGGAAACTTTCCTCATGTCGGCACGGTGTAGGTGTCGCCACAGGCGCCAACCTTGTGCGAATCCACTGAATAGCTTTTCAGCTTTGCATATCGTATCACAGCATCTTCTTCCTTGTGGACTCTTACAGGAGCGGTTCACACAAGTGAAACTACAGTAACTTCTGTCCTAACTGATCTTTAGCGCTTGAGATTCAGTTGTCAGTTTTGTTTAGAAAGGGAGCCGCCACAGAATACACAGAAAAATTGCAAAATACCACTCGCAACAATTTAAACCACAAGCAGTTCGACCGGTGTTAGGGAGCGCGCCCTGGGTCCCTATTCCATAAGGGGGCAGAGCTTATCACCCCGAGAGCGCTTGTCTTAGTCAGAGGTAGGGACTCCCAAATCCGATCGACGAGATGGAAAGAAAACACTGCCTTCCTTCCGGGGAGCGGAGCGGAGACGAGCAGGCAAAGAAATCAAGAGGACGCCGCTGCAGCCCTGGGGCCGGGCCAGGCTATCTCGACCAGACACACCACACTTCCCAAGATGACTCGCGCCTCCTACGCTGGTTTCATTGGCTCTCTTGGGCGCGTTCAATGTATCGTATGTCTCGCTCGTTCCATGCCTTCAGTGGCCAGATACGGGGTGGTTCAAAAGGTTGTGCACAAACAAACGGAGCTGATACCCGAGGCAAAATACAACAACTTTGGAACAGGAACTTACGGTCTTGGAAGCAATCCTCAACCAACGAAACCTCTGAAATGTCTGCAACACTGAAGAGGATCAGAGCACAGGGACCGTAAGTTCAGCAAAGATGACACATTATGTCTTTGTAAGCACTGCTGGAGGCAGCTAAATGGAGCACCTACAGATTCTACTGTGGGACTTCTACGAAGTAACGTCACATATCCCTGACGTTGGACCGGTAGCAGAGGTCCAATTGCACGCCCACGTCGCTCTCCTGATCTCAAGCCTGTATTATTCGTATGTGATGTGTTTGCAGAAAGACTGTTCGATACAGTGATGTGCGTTTGTATTAAGGTACCAAATATGAAATATCTGTAGTATTTAATCCGTCTTCAGCAATTTTTTTTTCAATAATCAGCCACCATCTCCACAAAAG
The DNA here is from genome assembly GCF_023897955.1 of Schistocerca gregaria. Lineage (NCBI taxonomy): Eukaryota > Metazoa > Arthropoda > Insecta > Orthoptera > Acrididae > Schistocerca > Schistocerca gregaria. The sequence continues at coordinate 110,204,572 of NC_064928.1, read as the reverse complement.
AGATTTTACAGTGAAGTACCAAAGAAACTGGTATATAGGCGTGCGTATTTAAATACAGAGGTATGTAAACAGGTAGAATACGGCGCTGCGGTCGGTAACGTCTCCTGTGTATAAGACAAGAGTTTGGCGCGGTCTTTACGTCGTTTACTGTTGCTACAATGGCAGGTTATCAAGATTTAAGCGTGTCTGAACGTCGTGTTATAGTCGGCGGACGAGCGATGGGACACAGCATCTCCGAGGCAGCGATGAAGTGGGGATTTTTCCGTACGACCGTTTCACAAGATTTGATGTTTTACCGGATTCCTGATATTCACGGTACATCTAAGTCTACAGCCATACTCCGCAACCCACCTGACGGTGTGTGGCGGAGGGTACCTTAAGTACCTCTATCGGTTTTCCCTTCTATTCCAGTCTCGTATTGTTCGTGGAAAGAAAGATTGTCGGTATGCCTCTGTGTGGGCTCTAATCTCTCTGATTTTATCCTCATGGTCTCTTAGTGAGATACACGTAGGAGGGACCAATATATACTCCTCGGTGAAGGTATGTTCTCGAAACTTTAACAAAAGGAGGTTACCTATCATCTCCGTAACGCTTTCGAGATTACTAAATGATCCTGTAACGAAGCGCGCTGCTCTCCGTTGGATCTTCTCTATCTCTTCTATCAATCCTATCTGGTATGGATCCCACACCGGTGAGCAGTATTCAAGCAGTGGGCGAACAAGTGTACTGTAACCTACTACTTTTGTTTTCGGACTGCATTTCCTTAGGATTCTTCCAATGAATCTCAGTCTGGCATCTGCTTTACCGGCGATTAATTTTATATGGTCACTGCATTTTAAATCACTCCTAATGCCTACTCCCAGATAATTTATTGAATTAACTGCTTCCAGTTGCTGACCCGCTATATTGTAGCTAGATGATAAGGGATCTATCTTTCTATGTATTCGCAGCACATTACACTTGTCTACATTGAGATTCAACTGCCATTCCTTTCCATGCGTCAATTTGTTGCAGATCCTCCTGCATTTCAGTACAATTTTCCATTATTACAACCTCTCGATATACTACAGCATCATCCGCAAAAAGCCTCATTGGACTTCCAATGTTATCCACAAGGTAATATTTATACATATATTGTGATTAGCAACGGTCCTACGACACTCCCCTGTGGCACACCTGAAATCACTCTTACTTCGGAAGACTCCTCTCCGTCTCCCTCTCTGACATAACGCAGTAGCAGAAAATATCTAATTCTGGACCTTCGTTGCGCCTAGTTATATCTCTCCATGTACTAGAAAATGGCTGCACATGACTATACGTGTAGGGACTTGAAAGGAAATAGAAAATTTTACAGCAAGCAACAGTTCGAGTATCACTGATCGGACGTGTATGTTGCAAGTGAAGTGTGGTTCTGGAAGAGCGATGGCCTGCTAGCTTACCTGGTAGAGGTTGATGATGTGCGGGTGGTCGAGCGTCTTCATGATGTCCACCTCGCGGTACACCTTGCGCAGGTTCGCCGCGTCCAACTGCGACTTGTCGATGATCTTGATGGCCACCTGCAACAGACCAACAGGCGCCCGCGTCAGGCCCCGGCAACAGGCGCAGCTGCTGGAGGACGTAGGAGCCGCACACGGACACCCCACGTTAACCTATACAGTAAATCCACCGATGATGGAAGGAAGAGTATCACAGCTCTAAGCACGATGTAAACAAATCATCATCAGCATCATCATCAAAGCTAGTGATATAGCATTTTGTCATGCTTCCCTGCCCATCAGCTCACCCCCAAGGAACACTCTACCAAGAAATTCTATAAATGTACATATAACACTCGAACTGTCATACTCTGCACACCAGAGCTACGAAAAAAAATAAACAAAATATACAAACTGAGTAGTCCATACGCAAGATAGGCAACATCAACGAGAGTGTGAGCTCAGGAGCGCCGTGGTCCCGTGGTTAGCGTGAGCAGCTGCCAAACGAGGGGTCCTTGGTTCAAGTCTTCTCTCGCGTCAAAAGTTTACTTACTTTATTTTCGCAAAGTTATGATCCGTCCGTTCGTTGATTGACGTCTCTGTTCACCGTAATAAGTTTAGTGCCTGTGTTTTGCGAGCACACAGTAAAACCGTGCGATTAGTAGACGAAAGGAGGTGTGTCTCCAATGGAAACCGAAAACATTTGATCACAAGGTCATAGGTCAACCGATTCCTCCACAGGAAAACACGTCTGATATATACGACACCGGTGACGGCATGTGCGTCACATGACAGGAATATGTTGTCGATCCACCTAACTTGTACACGTGGCGAATGGGTAAAAAGATTCTTCTACCTTGCGCGATTTATGTTGTCTTGTGGATCTGATAATCACTCCCAAAAAAGTGATGAAAACGTAAGAGTTTGTCACATAAACTGCAACAAATAAATGCAACAGTTTCACTGTCGCATCGGACGGACGGAAGGACAGATACTAATTGTCTGAAAATAAAAAATTATAACTTTTCACTCGAGGGAAGACTTGAATCAACGCTAACCACGGGACCACGGCGCTCCTGAGCTCACATTCTCCTCGATGTTGCATATGTTGCGCATTGGACTACTCAGTTTGTATATCTTGCTTATTTTTTTTCATAGTTCCACATAACTTCTTCCTGTTGTCTCGATTGATCTGTGTTCAATTTTTCACGGCCTATCCACTGTGCCAAATTACAACTAAATCAGAGGGGGGTGCGATGGGGAGGTTCCCTTTAAGTGAAACGATGTTACATTGTGTACGTTGTGATGCTGCAAGAGATAAGTGAGTGTTGGCAGTATGATTCTGCAATGAGTAGCACGACACATGCACTTCTGAAATTTTAGAACGAATGCTTTTCAAACCTTGTACTCTTTCAAACTATAATTACTAGTACTTCATGCAAAAGTGATGTACAAAGCACTGGTTCAAAAATAACAAAATCCTGACATCGTCATTCTGTTGTTGAAGGTAGTGAGATTATTGTACTAGTGTTATGCGTTGGCTTAAACCTTGGTTCCTATTCTGTGTTTGGTTTCCCGCAGTTATTGCGATTAAGCTGTTCTTCGCTCTTTCCGTGAGAGGCATCTTGTACTATCTTTGGCTGTGTTGTGTGCGAGGAGTCGGTCGGTTGGCGTGGAGCAGCGAGGAAACCTCCGCGGGGAGTAGTTTGGCCAGGGCCGCTGGCGATCTCTACGCGGTGTCTGAGTGTGTGGGGCTTTTCCCATTGCTAGGAGGTCCGTGGCTCACCGACCCTGGACAAGAAAGTTGAGTTCGGAATTAATTTATCAACAAGCTAACGCTGTCCACATTGTGTCGTCTGGTTCTCGTTGTTGGCTGCTGGGACATTCCCGCGAGCAACAACGTGTGTGTTCGAGTTGGCGAAGGTTTAGCCCCTGTCCGGTGGAGTCTAACCGTATTTCGTTATTTGGAATCTGAGTGCACCAGCAAAACTTTCTGCCTTGTGGCCGTTAACGTTCCGGTTACCTGCCCTGGCCATTTACGTAAATTCACGCAGTGTCCTTTCCTCACCGTGTTGTCGCTGTCCAGTACGGTGTGTAGTTTGACAGCTTAATGTATGCTTCGTTCTGGGCGTCCATGCCTTTTAGCGTTTTGCATTGTACTCCCAATTGTGTGTTGGTCGAGTGGAGCGCAAGTTATCTTGTCGGTGGGTCCGTTGACTGTCTGTTGGTTGGTTGGTTTGTCGTCGCATCGTGAATGGTTGGGTCTACTGCCTGTCTCACCTAAGTGATCGTTATTATTTATAGTGCTGGCCGACCCCCGAAACTTCTGAGCGCCGTTAGCTGCACTGCCTTTTCGCTGTAAGAGTCCACGAGGAAGAACATGCTGTGATCTGGAAAATGATTAGCTTTTCAGAGCATTCACACAAGGTTGGCGCCGGTGGCGACACCTACAACGTGCTTACATGAGGAAAGTTTCCACCGATTTAGTGTTGTGTGTATTTATATGGCTCATAGCCGATGGTTTTGAATTAAAGTTGAATTGGTGTTTGTAGTCATGGGCCTTCAGCCGTTTTAAAATTAAAGTTCCTTAGACTGTTTGAGGCCTTCAGCCTATTTTAAGATAAGGCTTTCTTGTTTAAATTTATTTGACCTTGAGTTTTAAGTCATGGGGCCTTCATACGCTTTAAACTTAAGAATCTTGGTCTTTCGAGCATCAGACTGTTTGGGGCCTTTAGCCTAATTGAAGACAAGGCCTTATGTCTTGTGTTTGTTATTTAATTTTACCTTGACTTAAATCATCGGCCTTCAGGCGTCTTTAAATTTAGGTTGTTGCTTTTGAAGTGTTAGATTTTTGGGCCTAAGGCCAATTTATAGAACGTGAGGCCTTCTGCCTTCTAAATATTCTTCTGGCTTTAATCTCCCCCCCCCCCCCCATTTTTTTAAAGATGAAAGTGGTTATGACCTTAAGGCATAAGACAGTGTGGCGTATTCAGCCGATAACTAAGTTCAACAATTTGTACTGTAATGTTTGGTCAAATAAATAAAGTTATGTGTGTTGGAGTGTAACTGACAGCCGCTTATTTTGGCCCCTTTCCACAATTCCAACTACCTGTCCTGTCCTGCGGGTTTAGCAGGTCTTTCAGGTAGGATCGGGTGGTAGTGATGTTACTCTAGGATTCGGTTCAATAGGCTATAATAGTTGCACGCTACATGGGACAGTCGACATACTAGTGACTGGGACCACCCTACTGCTTTCAACGTATAAGTCAACGTCAACATCAACATCTACATGATTACTCTGCAATTCACCATCAAATACCAGGCAGAGCGTTCAGCGAACCATCTTCAAGCTATTTCTCTATCTTTACGCATTCGAACAGAGCGCGGTGGTTTTAATGATTGCCATCCACATTCGCGTAACTCTTATTTCGCAGTGATACAAAACGCACTGCCCTTCTTTGAACTTTTTCGTTTTTCTTCGTCAGTCGTACGTGATGCGGATCCCACACCGCTCAGCAATATTCCAGAAGAGGACGGACAAGCGTGGTGTAGGTAGCGTCTTCAGTACCCGAACTATCCGTTCACTAGCACTGAAAGACCTGAGTCGAAACAAGGGCCCCGGAGTAGACAACATTCCATTGGAACTACTGACGGCCTTGGGAGAGCCAGTCCTGACAAAACTCTACCAGCTGGTGAGCAAGATGTATGAGACAGGCGAAATACCGTCAGACTTCAAGAAGAATATAATAATTCCAATCCCAAAGAAAACAGGTGCTGACAGATGTGAAAATTAGCAAAAACAGTTTAATAAGTAACAGCTGCAAAATACTAACACAAAATCTTTACAGACGAATGGAAAAACTGGTAGAAGCCGACCTCGGGGAAGATCAGTTTGGATTCCGTAGAAATCTTGGAACACGTGAGACAATACTGACCTTACGACTCATCTTAGAAGAAAGATTTAAAAAGCCAAACCTACGTTTCTAGCATTTGTAGACTTAGAGAAAGCTTTTGACAATGTTGACTGGAATACTCTCTTTCAAATTCTGAAGGTGGCAGGGGTAAAATATATGGAGCGAAAGGCTATTTACAATTTGTACAGAATCCAGATGGCAGTTACAAGAGTCGAGGGACATGAAAGGGAAGCAGTGGTTGGGAAGGGAGTGAGACAGGGCTGTAGTCTCCCTCCGATGTTATTCAATCTGTACATTGAGCAAGCAGTGAAGGAAACAAAAGAAAAATTCGGAGTAGGTATTAAAGTCCATGGAGAAGAAATAAAAACTTTGAGGTTCGCCGATGACATCGTAATTCTGTCAGAGACAGCAAAGGACTTGGAAGAGCAGTTGAACGGAATGGGCAGTGTCTTGAGAGGAGTATATAAGATGAACATCAACAAAAGCAAAACGAGGATAATGGAATGTAGTCGAATTAAGTCGGGTGACGCTGAGGGAATTAAATTAAGAAGTGAGACACGTAAAGTAGTAAAGGAGTTTTGCTATTTGGGGAGCAAAATAACTGATGATGGTCGAAGTAAAGAGGATATAAAATGTAGACTGATAATGGCAAGGAAAGCGTTTCTGAAGAAAAGAAATTTGTTAACATCGAGTATAGATTTAAGTGTCAGGAAGTCATTTCTGAAAGTATTTGTATGGAGTGTAGCCATGTATGGAATTGAAACATGGACGATAAATAGTTTGGACAAGAAGAGAATAGAAGCTTTCGAAATGTGGTGCTACAGAAGAATGCTGAAGATTAGATGGGTAGATCACATAACTAATGCAGTATTGAATCGCATTGGGGAGAAGAGAAGTTTGTGGCACAACTTGACCAGAAGAAGGATCGGTTGGCAGGACATGTTCTGAGGCATCAAGGGATCACCAATTTCGTACTGGAGGGCACCGTGGAGGGTAAAAATCGTAGAAGGAGACCAAGGTTTTTAACATGGCTGTCAATCAGCGACTGTTGTATAATACAGTCGCGAACACAATTAATTTGTACCCTATGTTTCGGTGTCACAAGGAACACCTTCTCCGGACAAAATTAAAACTAAATGTTACAGCATAACGTACCAAAAAATATGAAAGCTGCGGTCATACCTGATAGCGTCAGATAGAATTAAAATAAAATGCAACAGAGGTGCAAGCCACTAGGGGCTGCCATGTGTCCTCTGCTACACTCAACACAAAACTGACTATCTGACGCTGTCAGGTATGACTGCAGCTTTCATATTTTTGGTACGTTATGCTGTAACATTTAGTTTTAATTTTGTCCGAAGAAGGTGTCCCTTGTGACACCGAAACCTAGGTTACAAATTAATTGTGTCCGCGACTGACGGCTGTGTCTTTCAAACTTTTGCATAAAAAAATATCTGCAGTGTGTCTGAGCAGCTAAAATTTTGATATGTTCCTTTCGGTGTATTCTTCCTGAATAAAATCATTCATGGCAGGTTTCGACATGTCGGATTAAACATTTCCCTTGTTAGTCAAACTACTGCCATTCTGAAAATATTTTCAGTATTTAAAACACTAGACAAATGAAGGGTAATTGTGGAGGTCCTCCAGCAAAGTTGTCAGGTAGATCGAATCAGTATACTGACCATTCATAGCATCTGCAAGTATATGTAAGAGAAGGAAACAGCACTGTAGGCTAAAACTGATTTCTAAGATACAGTTCATAACATACTCAACGGTGAAAACAGCGTAAGGCCGTAGGTACAAAATAGAACAAACTAGACACGCCCCTTTCTTACCGTCTCAAACCAGACACAGAACGCACAGCTTGCGAGAGTAGCCCTGCCTTCAACAGCTACAAGGCAATACTGACTGCCAGGTGAATACTACATATTACGTGGACGCTGTGAAACGATGTACACGTGACCAAGAGCTCTCGATCGCTCTCTTACAATCCAGTGAACCGCACAAGAAATCAAAGTTTACCAAAAGATTATGATGCCTTAAATCCAACTGTGTTCTGTACACTGTCTTTGTTGTGTCTAAAAATGGCTCTGAGCACTATGGGACTTAACATCTTTGGTCATCAGTCCCCTAGAACTTAGAACTACTTAAACCTAACTAAACTAAGGACATCACACATATCCATGCCCAAGGCAGGATTCGAACCTGCGACCGTTGCGGTCGCGCTGTTCCAGACTGTAGCGCCTAGAACGGCTCGGCCACTCCGGCCGGCTGTTGTATCTAAAAATTTCAACTTACTCGAATAGATTCAAAACCTGATCTCTCTCTTTTCTATGGCGTATTAAAGGATTTTCAGCAAGAGTTGTGACACTACGCCCCTCTTCCCGTAGGTGTGAGGTTAATGTTATCTGGAATTTGTTAAATTGAGATGTCCCTGAAGCCTTTTACTGAAGGACCTGTAAGTTTTTTCCGCGTATTTTTGAGGCAATCGTAAACAGTAAATACCCGCTGCGTTATATCTATTACGGAAAAAAACCTTTATGCCTATGTTTTCCACTCACGTTAGAACAAACAAAATACGGTGTTGTCGGATCTCACACAAAGGCCAATTTTCTCCAAGATGGAACCTAAATATGGCAGCCTACTAAATAAATACCGCGTCAACAGCCTGATCAGTTGGTTGAAGCGTTATACCATCCCACCTAGTTCCCATGAGGGAGAGTACATTTTTGTTTCTTTAGTATATGACTAAAGTCTGCTTCATATCAATTTTGATAAGCAATATATTGTTTCATTAATAAATTCTGCTTCATGTCCATTTTGATGAGCTATTTATTGTATTAGTGCGTATTCTTTACTTTGAACCTCTTTTGAAAATATATTAAACAACAATGCCATTGGCTGAACACCTAGGCAGATAGAGGCTAAATAAATTCTGTTAAAAAAATATCTCCTATTGTCTGTCTCAACCACGTCGATGATGGCAAAGTCATATGGAACACCACGCACAAGCCTGGATTTTATGTAAGTGGAATTTTGTTTCCTTTTGTACACATCACGCATTTTCTACACAGTTTTCGTGGTCGTCTGCGTGTATAAAGGTAAGAGATTTTTTCCAACATTTGTAATAACATGTAAAAATTAATCAGGGAAAGCTATCGGGTATTCAGCGGGTGGCAGCGTTAAGATATCGCGACTTTTCGGTCAATGTCAAACTCATCATCGGCTGGCGCGAAGTGTCGAGATATTGCGGATGTGCCAATATTTACCTAGCAGTTGGCCCCCTCCACACGGCTGCGGGCGGCTGCGTCCTGTGCTGGGGGAGGACGGGGATGGCGTTGGGGGTGTAGTGGTGGGGGAGGCCTGTGGGCCGGAGGTTGCTCTCCACTCCTCCTCTCTCTGCACTCCGGATGCGCCTTGCGTACTACGCAGAACTGTGCGCGCTCACCGTCGTATTTGCGCTAACGCGGGATTTCAGGCCGAGAGTAACTTGGTAACCTTCGCCCCTATTGACGAGTATTTCTATGGATTCCTTTACAGAAATTCGCAACAGCGTATCGCTACAGGTTTTCTCAAGAACTGCGAATAGGAATGAAAATGGAGGATGCCACCCAGTCGGCAGTGTTCGCGCCACTGCAAGCGGCAGCCCCGCCACACGTCCCTGATTTGCGGGTTGCCGAAGCGGAAGGCGAAGAGGAAGGAGAGTCTCGCAGGCGACAAGGGGAATACACTAAGGGGCAATGACACCAACAAGACAGCGCTGAAGGAATATACGGGATATTACACTGTGTAACTTCTAAACTGTCTGGCCTGCTAATCTGGTGGTAATTAGCGTGTCTTGAAACCGAAAGATCGTGGGGTCGCATCCCACACGGACCGCGGAATATTAAACTCTACCTTTACCCTAGCTTTATGCTAGATTTGCCGAGAACGGTCCTTGATGCGGATTCCAGGTTAAACTGCAAGCAGGTAGAAGAGCCAGGGGTTAATTACTAATGAACGGCTCCAGCGAGAACTTCTGCAATCTGAAGTAATCATCATATATTTTCTGTGTAATACGTTCAGTAACCACTATAGGAAAAAAACATTAAAAACAAGTAATTTCAAAACTATCTTCTTCTCGATAAAGTGAACTTACATTTACCATGACATAAAATATGATCTGTACCTGTGGCACATCGTACATGTAATGTTTGTAAGATGCGTTGTCATCACTGTTAGTGACCTTTTAACACAGTACCAGTTGCACGTTACCTCAGTAACGGATTCCAGGGAGCAAAAACATTTGAGTGTGTGTTTTATATAACTGATGACCGAATTTTAAAATGCTGTCATAATGTGCTCATTAAGGTAACTGACTGACAGCTCATACAGTATAACGACTGTTTACATACAGGTGTTAAACCTATAAAAATGTAAAACTGAATGAAAAGTCTAACAGTCCGCATTATCTGTATTTATTGAAGTCACACAACCGGGTTCTCAAATAAGTTGCATCTTCTAGTGTATTTAATGCTATATGATATGGTATAGGGAGTTATTACAGAATGCCGTAGAGTAGCAGTTGGCGCGGCTAGGCAAAGTTCTCAGCATTTTACATGTAGTAAAACCATCAGTGATTAATGTACACTCCGTGTTAAAATCGCGATTAACTGTCACACTTGAGCGATTAAGATGCCGGTTGTTCAAAAACTCAGTATAAAAGTTATACATCGATACATCGGAATTGTGAATATTGTCACAAAAATATGTCTTACTTCGCAGAAAAGTAGTATGATATTACTTGTATCGAGAACTGGGGTTGGAGTGCCGTAATGGTCACGTAAATAAAGAACCATTACAACCTGGTCACATGACTTACGATTACAGTTGCTACGAGCTGACGGTAGGGTTCGAGTGTCCAGCGGACCACACGACAGCAGGGACTCCTCCTCCTCCTCCTCCTCCTCCTCCTCCTCCTCCTGTAGTGGTCAATCCAAGGATTGGTTTGCAACAGCTACTGTGGCAGCTTGTCTCCATTCTGTGCGTCTTTCAGCTTTTCTCTTCATTTCTTTACAGGTGTTACATCCCACATCTTTCACGATTTGATCCATGTACCTCAGTCGTGGTATTCCTCTCGGTCTTTTTCCCTCGACATATCCCTCTATGATTGTGTTCAGGAATCCTTTATGTCTTAATAGATGGCCTGTAAATTGCACTCTTATTTTAACAATGAAACTCCAGAAGCTTCTCTTCTCACCTGCTCTTTCCAGAACCACATCGTCTGTGACCTTGTCGATACATTTTATTTTGAGCATACGTCTACAGCACCACATTTCAAAAGAATTTAGCTTCTGGTCTTCCTCTGTCCCGAGAGTCCATGTTTCACACTCTTAGCATGCCACACTCCACACATATGATTTCAAAAATCTTTTCCCGATTTCAAGGCTGATGCTCTTAGATGTTAAGATGTCTTTCTTCTTCGTAAAAACAGCCTTTGCTTGAGCAATTCTACTTCTCACTTCTGCCTTGCTCCTTCCATCCCTGGTAATATTACTGCCCAGATAAGTAAATTTATCAACTTGTTCAAGCAGTTCACTGCCTACATGAACTTGAACTTTCACTTCATATATTTTGTCGCATGCCATTACTTTTGTTTTTGCTTTATTAATTCTCACATTATATTCTTCCCCCATAACTTTATCCATTCTATTCAGTAGGACTACAAGATCTTCACTTTCAGCCAGGACAACTATATCATCTGCATATCTTATCATATCTATTCGTTGGCTATGACTTACTACACCTGTCTGTGAATTTTCCCTTACTTTTTTCAGCGCCTCTTCAATGTATACGTTAAAGATAACGGGGCATAGTGCGCAACCTTGTCGGACACCTTTCCGTATCTGCACCTCTTCTTGTTTTGTCCGTCCACGGATAACTGCTGTCTCGTTTTTGTACAGGTTCCATATCATTTTTCTATCTTTATAGTCTATTCCTACTTTTTTGAGTGCCTCAAACATGTTATCCCATTTAACATTATCAAAGTCTTTCTCTACACCTACGAAAGCTATGTATGTTGTCAGGATCTTATCTAGTCGTTTCTGTATTATTAGTTTTAGAGCAAATATTGCTTCTCTGGTTCCTCTAACTTTCTTTAATCCAAACTGGTCTTCGGAGAGTGTAGCTTCGACTTTTTAGGATAATTGAGGTTACTATTTTAGAGGCGTGAGTAACTAGGCTGAGCGTCCTATAACTTTCACATCTTGTAGCATCTGCCTTCTTTGGAATGGGGATCGTAACGTTTTTCTCAAAGTCTGTAGGAATTTTACCCTGGACACTAGTTGTCAAAAAGACGCTGTGCAAGCTGGCGCTGGCTCCATAATGGCGCGGGCTGTGTTTACAAGAAATGTACTAGCTCCCCTGGTCCAACTGAACTGATAATTTACGGGATATGATTATGTTCAGCTACTTCCATACCATTTGCCGCGAAACAATGGTGGGATGTTTGTAGACGAAAATGTGCCATTCCACCTGGCCATAATTGTTCGCAGATGGTTTGAAGAACATTGTGGACAATTGGAGAGAATGGTTTGCCAGCCAGCCCGTCCGACATGAACCGCACTGAACATTCATTGGACATAATCGAAGGGTCGGTTCACGCATATCCTGCACTGGCAGCACTTTTGCAATTGTGGACGACTATACATGCAGCATGGCTCAATATTTCTGCAGGGGACTTGGTGAGTCCATGCCACGTCGAGTTGCTGCACTACGCCGGGTTAAAGGTGCCCCATAACTTTCCACATCTGTGTGTGTGTGTGTGTGTGTGTGTGTGTGTGTGTGTGTGTGTGTGTGTGTGTGTCGAAGGATGAGGCGGTCTGTATAAGCAGGTGCAATTTAGTATGTCACAGCTGCAAAATACTAACGCGAATTCTTCACAGACGAATTGAAAAACTGGTAGAAGCCGACCTCGGGGAAGGTCAGTTTTGATTCTGTAGAAATGCTGGAACACGTGAGGCAATACTGACCTTACGACTTATCTTACAAGAAAGATTAAGGAAAGGCAAACCTACATTTCTAGCATTTGTAGACTTAGAGAAAACTTTTGACAATGTTGACTGGAATACTCTCTTTGAATTTCTGAAGATGACAGGGGTCAAATACAGGGAGCGGAAGGCTATTTACAATTTGTACAGAAACCAGATGGCAGTTACACGAGTCGAGGGGCATGAAAGGGAAGCAGTGGTTGGGAACGGGGTGAGACAGGGTTGTAGCCTCTCCCCGATGCTCTTCAATCTCTCTATGCAGCAAGCAGTGAAGGAAACTAAAGTTCGTAGTAGGTATTAAAATCCATGGAGAAGCAGTACAAACTTTGAGGTTCGCTGATGACGTAATTCTGTCAGTGACAGCAAAGGACTTGGAAGAGCTGTTGAACGGAATGGGCAGTGTCTTGGAAGGAGCATATACGATGAACAACAACAAAAGCAAAAAAGAAGGATAATGCAATGTAGTCGAATTAAGTCGGGTGATGCTGAGGAAATTAGATTGGGAAATGAGACACTTAAAGTAGTAAAGGAGTTTTGCTTTTTGGGGAGCAAATTAACTGATGATGGTCGAAGTAGAGAGGATATAAAATGTAGACTGGCAATGGCAAGGAAAGCGTTTCTGAAGAAGAGAAATTTGTTAGTGCCAAGTACAGATTTAAGTGTCAGGAAGTCGTTTCTGAAAGTATTTGTATGGGGTGTACCCATATATGGAAGTGAAACATGGTCGATAAATAGTTTGGACAAGAAGAGAATAGAAGCTTTTGAAATGTGGTGCTGCAGATGAACGCTGAAGATTAGATGGGTAGATCACATAACTAATGAGGAGGTATTTAACAGGATTCGGGAGAAGAGGAGTTTGTGGCACAACTTGACAAGAAGGAGGGACCGGTTGGTAGGACATGTTCTGAGGCATCAAGATGTCACCAATTTAGTATTGGAGGGCAGCGTGGAGGGTAAAAATCGTAGAGGGAGACCAAGAGATGAATACACCAAGCAGATTGAGAAGGATGTAGGTTGCAGTAGGTACTGGGAGATGAAGCTTGCACAGGATAGAGCTGCATCAAACCGGTTTCAGGACACAACAACAACAACAACAACAACAACGTGTACAGTGACTGTAACGGGTTCGAACAGAGAAAGCGGTTGCCCTTGAGCGGTGGTCTTGCCTTCTGAGGAGACCCCCTGTTACGACGACGCCGGCCGCCGCCTTTATCGTTTTCCGATGCTCGGCGCGGCGCAGCGCGGCGTGTCTGACGTCAGACAGTGGGATTGGGCGACCTTTGGGGGCGCTGTATACGTTTAGGGTCCGTGCCCAGGGGCCGGGGCCGTACACGCCGGCCCGCAAGTTTCGCCGACACAACAGCCAGCTCAAGTCTCCACCTCTGGCAGTATAGTCTGTCGGTAAACTGAAGAGCGAGTCCCCACTCTGCCAACCCGGCTACGTCCCAAGGCGCTTCTACATGCCGTTTCACAACGCAGTACCGGCCCTGCGATTTAAATCTGTGGCGACGCCGTGTCCCGGCTGCGTTCATTTTTAGACAAATGTATTAAGACCATAAGGAATAGAAAAGACGATAGCTTCTTTCGAAATACAACAATAGAGTAAATAATATTAACGTAACGGAAGTCAGGATTCTGCTACAAACATAGAACCGAATACCTGTTCATGTGAATATGGTATATGTTCCTCTGCTGCTATTCTTAAAAGGAACCGCACATAATTCAATCAATCTGTAGAATGTAAGGCATGTTCTTACTTTGTGTTTCTACTGAAAGGTAGAAGTTTTCTTTGAAGGACTGTATTGAAACTTAACAATTCTTGCAACATGAAGAGTGTTTAAAAAGTAAGCAGAAATTTATAATTTTGTGTGTTAGTCCGATTTGCACTACTTTTTTGCCACTATCTTCGTGAACATGTCTCTAAAGTATGTGTAAAATGTTACGCATATTGGCTATTTACTCTGTTGTCAGTTGTCAAAAAGGTTACATGTGTTTTGGTAGAATCAACGATTATTTGTTTTGTATAAAAGTAAGTTAGAGACTCTGTATCAAATTTTGTTGTAAGAATGGAATGAAGTGTATGAAATTTTTAGAAATGTTGAATATTGCTTTTGGTGAACTTGTTATGAGTAAACCAAGGGCATACAAGTGGTATAAACATTTCAAAGTGGGTCTTAAAGGGCAGCAGTTTTACAAGTATGGACGAGATTAAAATTGTGCAGTTAGAAGACCTATAAACTATCCCGAAGAAACAGTTCCTGCAGTGTTTCGGGAATTGGAAAAAGCACTGGCATAAGTGTATAGTACGTAATGGGGAATATTTTGAAGAGTATAACATTGCTATAGACTAAAAAATAAATCTTACCAAAAAATAAAAGTTAATATGTAAGCGCACCTCGTATGTCAAGCTTTCTGCTTGGAAGTCCAGGATAGGGGTACGTGTTCCGAAGGAAATTTCATCAGTGTTTACAATAGATATTGCGCACATGTTTTAAGCAATATGTCTTAGAATCGGATGAATAGTGACCGAGACAGAGATTTAGTGTTCCATCAGCATCAAAGGTTTTACGTGATTTTGAAACTGTCTATAACGATGGGTTTCCTCACAAAATTATTAATTTCTTTCGTGGCGATTCCAGTAAACCATGCGGCTTATTTCCGCGTTCCTTCTGTATGCGTCCTGTTGGGCGAGGCTGACGTTTCCCGAAATTGCAGCCGTTTGGTTGTGAGTAGTATTATTAGCCATTAGTTCTTTTTGCGCCGCCTCTTCAACATACGCTGTACTAACATCAGAGACGATCGAACGCTCGTTACTCCGCAAATACCTCCTCTTCTTCGTATTCTGCCCATTTTCTTACATTGCTAGACGATTATCCATCACTTCCGGATATCGAAGTATATCAGTAAGTATACAAAGTTAACTGACACTGGCAACTAAAACCCTACAAACAGAAACGACGTATATCACTGCACGTCGATCTACACCGCTAGACAGATAACGGACAACACATTGGGTGCCCCTGTAGTCCGGTGGCAGCGTTCCTCCGGAAAAGGCCATTTCCCCCACCAAAACAGCTGCTCGCTCTTGAGTTTACACACAGACTATAACAAAGTGGATCACAGTCACCGTGACACTCTCCTACCTTTCTTAGATCATTACCCCTGAGCGCAAATAGACATTACGTAGTACCTCCCTCCCTCCCTCCCCCCTTCTGTTGCCTCCACCCCTCACCAATCACCACCAACTTTAGCACCTAACTGAACTGTAGAATGAATTTCTTGCAACACTTATTTTTAAAATTATGAAAGATAAATAATATTTAGAGTGTGTGTGTGTGTGAGGGGGGAGAGAGAGAGAGAGAGAGAGAGAGAGAGAGAGAGAGAGAGAGAGAGAGAGAGAGAGAGAGGTCACTTGTTACAAAGCATACTGTTTGTATTGGCAGAAGAGCCACCACTGTGTTACTAGTGGAAGCCGAAATACACGCGTTTTAGCTCACGCAGGCTGGTGTGAGGAGGGAATAACTATACTGACCTGAGGTCTGGAACATGACAAGGAATTAGAATTCAGAAAGGGGACGTAATTAGTTTGATACTTAAGTTTAATCCATTAATGATGAACGTCGCTCTTGACGGTACACCAGTCTGTTCAGAATACATTCTTGAAGAATATGGCGCCTTGCAAGGTCGTAGCAAATGACGTAGCTGAAGGCTATGCTAAACTGTCGTCTCTGCAAATGAGAGCGTATGTAGACAGTGAACCATCGCTAGCTAAGCCGGCTGTACAACTGGGGGCGACTGCTAGGGAGTCTCTCTAGACTAGACCTGCCGTGTGGCGGCGCTCGGTCTCCAATCACTGATAGTGGCGACACGCGGGTCCGACGTATACTACCGGACCGCGGCCGATTTAAAGGCTACCACCTAGCATGTGTGGTGTCTGGCGGTGACACCTCAATACTTGACCTGCATTACTCTTCTCCATTACGGCATTCGCATGACCTGTAACCCCATTTAAAATCAATCAGTTAAAATGTGAGCACTATTTACTGTTAGCAAATCACTTGATGCACTCCTTACTTCTGAACTGGCAGAAACTGAAGACTTCAGGCTGTTATTGCTTTGTGTCTGACCACAGCCACTAATACTAATTATAATAATACTGTACTGTAGTAGCCCTTGTGTAGTTACTGCTGCGTCTTGCTCTCAGTTCATTCATTTATCTATTTCGAAGCGAGTAATGAAGCAATTTCTGGACAACTGCAGGTACTATCTACAACTTGGAAAAGGCATTTTCTTCAGATATTTAGCATTAGTTACGTATCTGTCATCATCGATGAATGAGACAAAGCACAACATGTGTGTATGTGTGTAGTGGGTAGACTATGTGACGAACCTGTAATCTCCACCGCATTCATCTAGGAACTGAGGAAAAATAATTATTTATAAGTTCTCAATATTACAGTATTACAACATTATGACAATAGTAATGATCTATTGACAATAATTTAGTTACGTAACAAACAGGATCGGGCTGTTTTAGTTTTTACCCCTCAAAACATTTCATTTTATCCCTCAGGGGTTAATCACCCCCCCCCCCCCCAGGTAGGGAAACACTGCTCTACGACGAAAAGTTGTAACTCTGTAAGGAGAAAAAACGCAACCTTTTAACAGATGCAGCCAGCGATGACATCCTCCACGCGGATAGAATGTAGTAACAGAATGCCTCTCCTGTGCCGGTCTTTTCATTGCAAAGTAGCCCTTGCAACCTACATTCTCAATTTTTTGCTGGATGTATTCCAATCTCTGTCTTCCTCTAGAGTTTTTTCCCCTCTACAGCTCCCTCTAGTACCATGGGGAAGTCATTCCACGATGCCTTAACAGACGTTCTATCGCCATGCCCCTTCTTTTTGTCAGTTAAACTGGTCATTCAATAAAATGCTTTTTTAGCGATCTTGATCTCTGAAGTTTTCTCCAATTACCACGCAGTGCAGATCTCCCGCAGACAGACAATGTCAGGAATATATGATAAAAAAGAAATGTTTCTCCAACACTACAATGCACACTACATACACATCACCAAACTGAGTTGCACTTCACTGCTTCGCCCACACTGCAGCCCAGACGTGGCGTCCTAGGACTTACGTGTGTTTGGATCACTCGAGTAGTATGTACGTGGGTCACACTTTGAAGACGAAGAGAGCGTAACTCGTGCACTGAAAACATGGCTAGCAGCACAGGACAGGACAGGACAGGACAGCAGCTTTCACCAAACACAGCTCTGGCTTAAGTCCACAGGAAGAGGTGGAAACTATATAGAATAATAATACAGATAGTAAAAGAAATGTTGATTTATACGCTCACCAAATTGCGATTCCTAAGAATAAATACGTGGTGGGAAAAAAATTAGGATCGTTATTTATTGATCGAGCCTCATAATGTCCCTCCAATGCCGACGCCAATAGAAACTCTGATAGCGTAGAGAGGTCCTGTAACAACGTCATCACACAATTCGGCCAACTATATATGAAAGCGCCATATTACAGCCAGACCTATCTCCCGACGAGATATGCGAAACCTACAATTTGAATTAGGTTGGGACAGGCATTTTTCACTGCACTCCTCTGTCGGACTGCAGTGATAGGCTCTTCCACATGCTACGGACATCCATAAGACGACGGAGATCTTAGCCATGTTATTTTCAAACGTTCTAAATATCCTTTACAGCAGAATAAAATGGGAGGAAATCTCGCAAAAATGAAGACTGCCCTACCAACGAAAACTGAAACACTAGTGAATGAGAACAAGCTCAAAATAAAGGGTTACCTGAAAGAAGTGGATTTAAAGTACTGTATTTTTTTTTAAATTTACTGGTTGAGAAACTAGTGGTTGCCCAGGTATTAATTTATAGCTGCGTCCGAGATTTCCACAGTGTCGAATTTATTTATTTTTTACTATAAAGCTTCTTTATATACAACTATGAAGTAGTATGAATGGCGATATGAACTAAGAGCCTTTTGCCTCACTAACACGGGAAAAACCCAGGTGTAGCTGGCCACCAAGGCCTATGCCAGCAACGCGCAACGTCTGGCCTTGTGCTTTGTTTATGGTCACGGCTTCACGTAACCTCACGAGGAATTGTACACATGTAAAGTGAAATGGTAAACTGTTAGCGATGAGCGGGAGCAGTGGTATACAAACTCGCTCGCCTGCGACACTTCCCGTCAAAATTTGCACTCCTTTGGCGCTACACTTCGCACTATCATGAATATCACATAACAACAGTGATGAGCAATATGTTGTAATCTTTAAAATGTAGGATCCGATGATAACAGCATAGCTCCGATACATCCAGTAATCCAGTAAAATGATTATTTGGCGATCTTGGCTTGTGAAGTTTTCTTCAATTACCATGTAGACTGGCAATGGCAAGGAAAGCGTTTCTGAAGAAGAGAAATTTGTTAATATCGACTATAAATTTAAGTGTCAGGAAGTCGTTTCTGAAAGTACTTGTATGAAGTGTAACCATGTATGGAAGTGAAACGTGGACGATAAATAGTTTGGACAAGAAGAGAATAGAAGCTTTCGGAATGGGGTGCTACAGAAGAATGCTGAAGATTAGATGGGTAGATCACATAACTAATGAGGAAGTACTGAGTGGGATTGAGGAGAAGAAAAGTTTGTGGCACAACTTGACAAGAAGAAGGGATCGGTTGGTAGGACATGTTCTGAGACATCGAGGGATCACCAATTTAGTACTGGAGGGCAGCGTGGAGGGTAAAAAAACGTAGAGGGAGACCAAGAGATGAATACACTAAGCAGATTCAGAAAGATGTAGGTTGCAGTAGGTACTGGGAGATGATGAAGCTTGCACAGGATAGAGTATTAAGGAGAGCTGCATCAAACCAGTCTCTGGCTGAAGACCACAACAAAAAAACATGATGTTACGTTGGAGAGACGTAGCTTCAAGCTTCTGCGTGTGGCCCTCGCTTTCGGAAGGAGTTTCCAGAAAGCAAGTTTCGGCATTATCGAATTTTTCACTCCGCACAGCCGTCAGTCCTTTAGCTATTCTGTTGAATTCAGAAAGACTCGACAGTTTTCTAGGCAATTTTATCCGTTGACAAAAGGAAATCAGAAAACAATGAGTAAGCATCCAAATCAGAAAGCAAATACATTGCATTCGTTTTTCCTAGTGAAGAAAATAAATAAAATGTATCGAAAGAGGCAAAGCAATTTCCTTAAGTTTTTAATATATAAAGCTAAATCAGTAAATCCATATGTCCTAGTCAACTGAGTTCGCTGTTAGTTTCTATTCGTAAAGATAATTGTGCAGAGCTTAATTATGTTCACTGTCGTAAATTTCCGAAACTCCATGTGTCTCCACCTACTGGTTCTTTCGTGTACTCCGAAACTAAGAACGCCAACTATTGGTTCCTTGGTGTACTACGCAGCGATGAGTAAACATCCGAACTGCTTAAATGAGCAGATGATTTTAGATGAAACTTTGGTACAGCGATTCTGGTTAATAAACTTTGTATGTTGCCGCAAGCTACCTCAGACATTATTCTCGTAGTTGAGATCAGATTCTTAGTGAAGATAAAACAGATTAGTACTTAAAATTTAATTTTAGTCACTCACCTGAGTATGGGCAATGGCGACCTGTGCTCTAACCAAAATGATGTCCATCTTATCGCATCCTTCCTGTCTAACCGCTTCGCTTACGTCACAGCCAACACCACCAGCTCAATTATCTTCCGTCTCACTGCAGGTGTGCCCTTAGGTTTCGTCCTCTCTCCTCACTGCCGATGACACTACGTTCCAAGCCCTCCGCCCTACCCTCCAGAAAAGATACCACCACCACCACCACCACCACCAATTGTAGTACCTTTCACGTACGACAAACTGGTAGAAGTTCCAACACAGCAACACTAGCGGTAATTGTAAATCGACGTTTGCAAACCATATTCTAAACATCTTAGGTATCATAGAAAACTCATTAGAAATTCTCCATAGAATCGGAAAGGGAAGGCAGCTTGATTATTTGCACAGAATTGAGAGACCAGACAGAATACATTTTGAATGAACAAAAAGACTTTAAAAATACGAAATTCCTGGGCTATTTCAGGAACATTTAACGATGAAGTTGTTTTTATATGACCAACTTCAGCCATGTTAATCCTGTCAAATATTCTAGACGATGCTAGGCTTGGTACTAGTTAGCGTGTGTTTCTTTCCTACATCTGTTTATTTGTTTGCGCTTGTGTTGCACATGCCGACGGCTAACTCTGTCTATATTTGAGATTGTACACCCACTTCTGTACTTGTATTCTGTGGGTATCGTTGTATCGTGACTTAATAATCACTTCATCTTTTTCCCTACTTTTAATCTATATTTTCAGTGTTATCTGCTGATTTCATTTTTATTTAACACATATTTCTATCACTTTTGTCTCTTCTATGCACACTTAACGAAGCAACATGAGATCGACTCCACATATCAGCAGTTTTGCATTCCACAGCCCATAAAATTTGTATCATTCCATCTTTGCGCCTTTGTGATCGATTTACCACACCTGCTACACGAGATTTAAACTTGACTGTTCATATCGTTATTTCATCAGCTGCCTGACTTGTACGGTGAATGGGATAGCAGATAAATTCACACCACCACATGCAACTGCTCTCACACAGCATATCACAGCTTTATATTATTGAACGGGCCACAACATCCCACGTAAGTAGCTTAGAAATTTTCATTTTCAACGTACGTCAATTTCATATTTACGTGTATTATATTTGATGATAGACTGCTTTCAGAAGGCTTAAAAATCATCACATGTTTAAACTGAAGTCGCAAAAAATAATGTTTTAACAGCCTAAAGTGGAATGATTTCATTCAAAAGCTTCGCAAAGTCTGTGGACCCAGTCGTCACCAAATTTCTGGACTGTTCCTGTTTCCTGCAAAATGCCAACAAGAGAGTTGAAGTACCACAGAGCACGGAAAGATCGAGTTCCGTACACAAACAAATACGACCGGTAAGAAATCCGAGACATACACTTGTCGAATCTTACAGGCAGTTGTTCACGGAGGAAGCGATTCGAGCAGATTAATGAAGACCACCCATCCTCCAAAACCGAGCAGATCCAACAGGTTGCCTGTTTTGCGCTGAACACACCCCTTCAGTCCAGACCGTCGGAATTTTCTGCAATTAAACTGCCAGTACCCGAAGCATCGTCTATTCAACGAGACCGGGTTATTTAAACCGTCCCCGTGGAGTCCTTTCCAGAAAACTGCGACCATCTTAGCGTACGACATATCCGCGACTGCTCCGTCCTCGGGCAATGGCTTCATTGTGCTGGCAATTCCCTGCGCTCGTGAGAACAACCACCTGACGATAGCACCAAAATTAACAACGCATTTGAAAGAGGCGCAGGGAGGACGATATTCTGTCGCCAGTTGCTGAATTGCTTTCGAACCCAATGGCCACTACTGTTAATGAGACTCCAGAAACTCTCCGGCGACCGCACCGCCAGTAAACGATTTTATTCAGAGACAGAGCTCGCCAAAATTAATTACAGCTGCGGTTAGCGTCTTACCCAGACGACAACTGCTCTCTCGTGTTATTTCTGCCCTCTCGTGTTATTTAAACCCGGTGTTCATGCTTCTTCCAGCGGTTCGTAACCACACTTGATCGCACGTACAACAGACTATACAGGATGTTTCCGTTAAGAGAGTGTAGAAATTTCACAGGGGATACACGATGCTCCACTTAACAATTTAAGGTAGATAACCTGGGGTCGGAGGCGCCAGCTTAAGGAGACAAATGGCTCTAAGCACTATGGGACTTAACATCTGAGGTCATCAGTCCCCTAGACTTAGAACTACTTAAACCTAACTAACCTAAGGACACACACACACACACACACACACACACACACACACACACACACACACACACACACACACACACACACATCGCTAGGCACGATTCGAACCTGGTACCGTAGCGGCAGCGCGGTTCCGGACTGAAGCGCCAAGAACCGCTCGGCGGAACCGCGCGGCAGCCAGCTTACAAGGGAACCTCCCCATCGCACCCCCCTCAGATTTAGTTATAAGTTGGCACAGTGGATAGGCCTTGAAAAACTGAACACAGATCAATCGAGAAAACAAAGTAATTGCGTGGAACTACAGAAAAAATAAGCAAAATATAGAAATTGAGTAGTCCATGCGCAATATAGGCACATAAGATAGGATGAGGTCAAGAACGCCGTGGTCCCGTGGTTAGCGTGAGCAGCTGCGGAACGAGAGGTCCTTGGTTCAAGTCTTCCCTCGAGTGAACTTTCTTTGTTTTCGCAAAGTTATGATCTGTCCATTCGTTCATTGACGTCTCTGTTCACTGTAATAGGTTTAGTGTCTGTGTTTTGCGACCGCGCCGCACAACCGTGCGATCAGTAGACGAAAGGACGTGCCTCTCCAATGGGAATCGAAAACATTTCATCGCAAGGTCATAGGTCAACCGATTCCTCCACAGGAAAACACGTCTGATATATTCTATACGACACTGGTGACGGCATGTGCGTCATATGACAAGAATACATTGTCGACGCACCTAACTTGTGCACTTGGCGAATGGGTAAAAAGATTCTTCTACCTTGCCCGATTTAGGTTTTCTTGTGGATGTCATGATCACTCCCAAAATAGTGATGAAAACATAAGAGTTTGTGACAAACTGCAACAAATTATTGCAACAGTTTCACAGTCGCACAGTTTTCCCTGTGCTCTGTCAAAACATATGTTTTTAACATTTTCAATTTTTTCCGTGTGTAGACCGTCAAATCCTGCATATGTCCAAGCAAATCTGAATATGTCCTGGAATTCTGGAGAGCGAAGTTGATTATGTGTGAGTGCCTGAACTTTGATAATTGTCTGAAAATAAAAAAATTAAACTCGTCACTCGAGGGAAGACTTGAACCAAGGACCTCTCGTTCCTCAGCTGCTCACGCTAACCACGGGACCACGGCGTCCCTGAGCTCATCCTATGTTATGTGCCTATCTTGCGCATGGACTATTCAGTTTCTATATTTTGCTTATTTCTTTCATAGTTCCACACAACTTCTTCCTGTTTTCTCGATTGAGCTGTGATCAGTTTTTCCAAGACCTATCCACGTTCCAACTAAATCTGAGGGGGGTGCGATGGGGAGGTTCCCTTGTTAGAAATGGATAGAAACTTGTCTACAGCTTTGCCCAGCATTGCTAGTTTCCAGCTTACAATTACAACTAAATTGCGTACAGGCTTACATGTACTGTGCTGTTTATTTACACGTACATTCTTTATTTCTTGCAAGGAAACATGGAGGACGAGCCTGGTTACTAGGAAGTCATGCGACGTCGTGTTGCGGCAGTTCTGGGTGCTCGCAGGACCCTACACGATATTAGGCAGGTGCGCCAGTTTCTTTGGCTCTTCAGTGTAATTAGCTCATGTCCAAATGGGCATGACGATATAGTGAACTTAAGGTACATCGTCTCAGTTATGTGACTGGATTCGTGATTTCCAGTCAGACAGGCCACAGTTCGCAGCAATTTACGGAAAGTCATCGAGTAAAGCAAAAAGTGATTTCTGGCATACCCCAAGGTGTTACAGGCCCTCTGCATTTCCCTAGCTACGTAAATGATTTAGGAGACAGTCTGAGCAGCCGTCTTAGGTTCTTCACAGGCAATGCTGTCGTCCGCAGCTCGTGGTCGTGTGGTAGCGTTCTCGCTTCCCACGCCGGGGTTCCCGGGTTCGATTCCCGGCGGGGTTAGGGATTTTCTCTGCCTCGTGATGACTGGGTGTTGTGTGATGTCCTTATGTTAGTTAGGTTTAAGTAGTTCTAAGTTCTAGGGGACTGATGACCATAGATTTAAGTCCCATAACGCTCAGTGCCATTTGGACTAGTAAAGTCATGAGAAGATCGAAACAAATTGATAAACGACTTAGAAAAGATATGTATATAGTGCAAAAATTGGCAATTGAACCTAAATAGCGAAAAGTGTGAGGTCATTCACATGAGTGCTAAAAGGCATCCGTTAAACTTCAGTTACACGATAAATCAGTCAAATCTAAAGGCCGTAAATTCAACTAAATACCTACGAATTATAATTACTGCCAACTTAAATTGGAAGGAAAACATAGAAAATGAAGGGCAGCACGTTTTCTATTATCGCGAAATAGGCACGAAATACACGATTTGGGATGGACAACGCGTTTTTCGTTGCGGTTGAATCTTCTCACGAAATTTCAATCACCCACTTTCTCCACCAAATGCGAAAATATTTTCTTGACACCGACCTACATAGGGAGAAACGATAATCATAATAAAATAAGAGAAATGAGAGCTCGCACGGAAAGATATAAGTGTTTGTTTCTCCCGCGCGCTGTACGAGATTGGAATAAAAGTTGAGGTGGAGGTGGTGTATGTTATAGCAAAATCCATTACAAAGCTCACTGTACGGAATAATCAGTGCATTTAGAAACTGCAGCCAGTACGGTTCTACACGCAGACGTTTGCGCATAATGCGGCACACAGTCGCCTGGGTACCGGCAGTTCTGTAGCCACACGTGCCGTCCTGTTCTTTGGTTTCTGGGAAGGAGTTCCCACATACGGCTGACCACTTCTGCCGACTCCTGTTTTCTTCGTACCATATAAGCAGCAAGTCCCACTGGATGTGCTGTACCGCCCATCGATTGTTTTACCTGTTGGAACTTTCAAGTGATGTCTGATACAAAAACGTCACAAAAACGTAACAAAAACATAACAACTGGTTAACATTTAACGAGTTCAGTGACACGAAACGCACTCATCACTCAATTATATGCCATGTTCTGACACGCCTGCCCCCTGCTGGTTTTTCTGCAACTACGCCACAGACCTGTGTGTGTCGCTTTTCTATGAGTCATGTGCTTTTCACCCAGTGGTCTTCTGAAACCCCACAGGTTGTTACTGAATAACCCTGTGCATGCAGAATCGAGTAGTTTGTGGGGTACGTACAGTATTTGATCAAAAGTATCCAGACACCACTATGTAATGCGAAACCGACCACCAAATGTCACGAGAAGAGGATCGACCAGTATAACAGAAGGCGGTGAGTGTTGTGTTGCCACTAGAGAAGCAGAACGGGTCGGTGACTTCGAAAGTGGACCAGACATTGGATGTCATTTGAGTAATACACTGAAGAGCCAAAGAAACTGCTATAGGCATGCGTATTCAAATACAGATACATGTAAACAGGCAGAATATGGTGCTGCGGTCGGCAACGCCTATATAAGACGTCTGGCACAGCTGCTAGATTCAAAATGGTTCAAATGGCTCTGAGCACTATGGGACTTAACATCTATGGTCATCAGTCCCCTAGAACTTAGAACTACTTAAACCTAACCAACCTAAGGACAGCACACAACACCCAGTCTTCACGAGGCAGAGAAAATCCCTGACCCTGCCGGGAATCGAACCCGGGAACAGCTGTTAGATCGGTTACTGCTGCTAAAATGGCAGGTTGTCAAGATTTAAGTAAGTTTGAACGTGGTGTTATAGTCCAAGCACGTGCGATGGGACAGCATCTCCGAAGTAGCGATGAAGTTGCCATTTTCCCCATACGACCATTTCACGAGTGTGCCGTGAATATGAGGAATCAGGCGAAACATCAAACCTGCGACCGAAAAAAGATCCTCGTTGAACGGGATCAACGACAGGAGAGCATCGTTCAACGTGACTGAAGTGAAACCCTTTCGCAGATTTCAATGCTGGACCATCAACAAGAGTCAGCGTGCAAACCATTCAACGAAACGTCATCGAAATGGACTTTTGTTGCCGAAGACGCACTCGTGTACCCTTGATGGCTGCACGACACATAGCTTTGCGGCACCTAGGTTCGTCAACATGGACACTGGACTGTTGATGAATGGTCGGACGAGCCTCGTTTCAAATGGTATCGAGCGGATGGACGTGTGCAGGTATGGAGAAAGCCTCGTCAATCCATGGACCCTGCATGTCAGCAGGGGACTGTTCAAGCTGGTAGAGGCTCTGTAAATGGTGTCGGCGTGTACAGTTGGAATGTTATGCGATCCCTGATACGTCTAGATACGACTCTGGGAGGTGATAGCTTCGTAACAGCAGAAGCGTTTATAATGCTCCAAAATCAGGCAGGTCATCCATATCCGAAGAGAAGGTGGCGGAGGTGCAAGCCATGGTGCTGCAATGTCCGAAGAAATCGGTTAGACGACTAGCTCAGCAGGCCCACGTGTCCATGGGTTGCGCTCACAAGATTCTCGGTACGTCACTGTCCATGTACCCGTACTAAACGTCGGTCGTGCATGAATTGAGACACACAGATCGCCCGGCGCGTGTGAACTTTTCCAAGGGGTTTCTGCCCTTCCCGCAGGACAGTGGTGAGGGGACACACATCTTATTAACTTCCACCGATACGTGTATGGATAATTGTGGTAGTGCACGTACATATAGAGTCAAACTTGGTATAACTGGATTGGCGTTGTAGCTGCCGTCTGCCGAGTTCGGTGCGCGGCAAAGAATGTGGGATTATAGCGGGGAAGAACCACACGCACGCCACCGTCTCCCTAACGCAGGGATTCCCAACCTGGAGGAACTCCCTGCTGATGCGTAAAATGACATTTTTTGAGGGGGGATTCGATGCTGTTTCAGTCACACAACTGAATTATTTTCAAAAGATCATTAATATTATCACAATTTTGTACGACTCTAATACTGATTACATAACAATAATTAACTTTTCTCAATATCATTAATGCGGTGTAGGTTACAGGTCTGTCACACAGTCCACCCACTACAGACCTATGTTGTGCTCCGTCCCGTGCATCGCTGATGATAAAAGTCAGACACACATACATAACGAAAGCTAAATATCTGAAGAAAATGTTTTCTCCAAGTTGTAGATAGTACCTGCAGTATTACACAAATTGCTTCATTATTCGAAGCGAAACAGATAAATGAATAATTCCGCCGCACGATCTACTATTAACTACCTAAGGGCTACTATAGTGGTGTACATTGTTTTATTATTAATTCTTTCCTTTCTCAGACGTTATGTCTGGCTAAAAATCGAAAGTGACGCGGACCTTGATCAAGCGTGACTTCCTTTTAACTGTGCGTATATGTTACGTTGCATTTAGGAACTTTCGGGTAATTGAACATGTATCAATAATTACAGATTTCTGTAGTTGTATATATATGTTTGGATGTAGCTGTATTGCGTTCACGTACCGGTGGATATTGTGTGGTATGACTCCTGTAGCTGATAGTATAATTGGTATAATGTCGACTTTATCCTGATGCAACATTGCCTTTACTTCCTCAGCCAGTTGGATGAATTTTTCAATTTTTTTCCTCTTGTTTTCTTCTGTATATTTGTTGTACTGGGTATGGATATGTCGATTAGTTGTGTTACTTTCTTCTTTTTATTGGTGAGTATGATGTCAGGTTTGTTATGTGGTGGTGTTTCATCTGTTATAATGGTTCTGTTCCAGTATAATTTTTATTCATCATTCTCCAGTACATTTTGTGGTGCATACTTGTATGTGGGAACGTGTTGTTTTATTAGTTTATGTTGTATGGCAAGTAGTTGATGTATTATTTTTGCTACATTGTCAGGTCTTCTGGGGGTAGTCTGTATTTGCTAGTATTGTACATCCACTTGTGATGTGATCTACTGTTTCTATTTGTTGTTTGCAAAGTCTGCATTTATCTGTTGTGGTATTGGGATCTTTAATAATATGCTTGCTCTAATATCTAGTGTTTATTGTTTGATCCTGTACTGCAATCATAAATCTTTCCGTCTCACTGATATATATTGTCTTTTCTTTATCATGTTTTGGGTGGGTCTTGTTCGATCTGTGGCTGTGTTAGATGATACAGGTGCTTGCCATGTAGTGTTTTCTTTTTCCAATCTACTTTCTTCATATCTGTTGATGTTATGTGATCTAAAGGGTTGTAGAACTGGTTATGAAATTGCAATGGTGCAGCTGATGTATTTATATGAGTTATTGCTTTGTGTATTTTGCTAGTTTCTGCTTGTTCTAGAAAGAATTTTCTTAAATTGTCCACCTGTTCATAATGTAGGTTTTTTATGTCGATAAATCCCCTTCCTCCTCCCTTTCTGCTTAATGTGAATCTTTCTGTTGCTGGATGTATGTGATATATTCTATATTTGTGGCACTGTGATCGTGTAAGTGTATTGAGTGCTTCTAGGTCTGTGTTACTCCATTTCACAACTCCAAATGAGTAGGTCAATATTGGTATAGCATAAGTATTTATACCTTTTGTTTCTTGCTGTCAAATTCTGTTTTCGGTATTTTTGTTAGTCTTCGTCTACATTTTTCTTTTAGTTCTTCTTTAATATTGGTATTATCTATTCCTATATTTTGTCTGTATCCTAGATATTTATAGGCATCTGTTTTTTCCATCGCTTCTATGCAGTCGCTGTGGTTATCCAATATGTAGTCATCTCGTTTAGTGTGTTTTCCCTTGACTATGATATTTTTCTTACATTTGTCTGTTCCAAAAGCCATATTTATATCATTGCTGAATACTTCTGTTATCTTTAGTTGCTGCCAGTAGTTTTAGATCATACATGTATAGCAAATGTGTGAGTTTGTGTTGGTATGTTCCAGTAATACTATTTCCATAATTTGTATTATTTAGCATGTTGGATTGTGGGTTCAGAGCAAGGCAGAACCAGAAAGGACTTAATGAGTATCCTTGGTATATTCCACGCTTAATCTGCTTGCATTGGCTGTGATGTGATATTATTTGAATTTGTTTGGATATTAAGTGTGGTTTTCCAATTTTTCATTACTATGTTTAGAAACTGTATCAATTTAGGATCTACTTTGTGTATTTCCAATATTTCTAGTAACCATGAGTGGGGTACACTATCAAAAGCTTTTTAGTAATCAATGTATGCGTAGTGTATCGTCATCATCATCATCATCATCATCATCATCATCATCACCACCACCACCACCACCACCACCACCATCACCACCACCAACAACGTTACTATTAAAGAGATAAGATACAAAGCATTAACAGCCTGAAGTCTCCCAGTTCAGAAATAAGGAGTGCAGCAGTTAAGTGATTTACCAACAGTAAGTATAGCGCATACATTTTATCTTGGTTGACTTTGTATGGGATTGCAATGTGCAGGTCAAGCTCGTGACGCAATGCAGAGGAGTAATTGCAGGGGAAGCATGTATGGTAACAGATGTCTGCCCTCACTCTGGTTGGTTACTATAGCTTTGTTACTTGAGAAGTTGTGGTTAGCACTTGCGAGGTAACTAATTCCTTCATCATTCGCACCGACACACCACGCGCATTGTTTCAGGAACCGTTAGGTCCACCCCTAACATATGGCTACCTGTCCTGAGTCATATAACCACCCGCCCCCCCCCCCCCCCCAAAAAAAGAAAAAATACGACGAGAAGCGGTCTTGGTCAGGGAATACAACAAGATCAAAGCAAACCCTGAACTACCGGTACATATTGATATACCTGGTCTGAGCTCTCGACAGCCTCACTCGGTGTCACATCAACTCTTGCAGAAGAGAATAGCTCCAGAATGCCCCAACAACTCGCCACCTAATGCCTTGTATTACCGAGGCAATACCTGGGTTTGATCAGCATCGCAAGATGTGGCCAACTCTGCACCGATTAAGAATTGGGCATGGAATATGTGGGGACTGCTGCCTTGGCCAGCATGTGACTGCTGCGCGGCTAAGCAGAATTCCTCATGGCATCCCAAAGACCCATCGAATATGTACAAGGACTAGATGTGTGTGTGTGTGTGTGTGTGTGTGTGTGTGTGTGTGTGTGTGTGTGTGTGTGTGTGTAAAATTTTATGTAATGTAGAATAACGTGATCCAATACTGAAATATACACTATTGGCGATTAAAATTGCTACACCAAGAAGAAATGCAGATGATAAACGGGTAACCATTTAAAAAAATATTATACTACAACTGACATGTGATTACATTTTCACACAATTTGGGAGCATAGATCCTGAGAAATCAGTACCCAGAACAACCACCTCTGGCTGTAATAACGGCCTTGAGACGCCTGGGCATTGAGTCAAACAGAGCTTGGATGGCGTGTACAGTTACAGCTGCCCACGCAGCTTCAACACGACACCACGGGTTCATCAAGAGTCGTGACTGGCGTATTGTGACGAGCCAGTTGCTCGGCCACCATTGACCAGACGTTTTCAATTGGTGAGAGATGTGGAGAATGTGCTGGCTAGGGGAGCTGTAGAGCATATGCAAAAAGGCCCGTACAGGACCTGCAACATGCAGTCGTGCATTATCCTGCTGAAATGTAGAGTTTCGCAGGGGTCGAATGAAGGGTAGAGCCACGGGTCGTAACGCATCTGAAATGTAACGTCCACTGTTCAAAGTGCCGTCAATGCGAACAAAAGGTGACCGAGACGAGTAACCAATGGCACCCCATACCATCACGCCGGGTGATATCGCAGTATGGCGATGGCGAATACACGCTTCCAACGTGCGTTCACCGCGATATCGTCAAACACGGATGCGACCATCATGATGCTGTAAACAGAGCCTGGATTCATCCGAAAATATAACGTTTTGCCATTCGTGCACCCAGGTTCGTCGTCGAGTACACACCATCGCAGGCGCTGCTGTCTGTGATGCAGCGTCAAGGGTAACTGCAGCCACGGTCTCCGAGCTGATACACCATACTGCTGAGAACGTCGTCCCAATGTTCGTGCAGATGGTTGTCGTCTTGCAAACGTCCCCATCTGTTGACTGAGGGATCCAGTCGTGGCTGCACGATCCGTTATAGCCATGCGGATAAGATGCCTGTCATCTCGACTGCTAGCGATGCGAGGCCGTTGGGATTCAGCACGGCGTTCCGTATTACCCTCCTGAACCCACCAATTCCATATTCCAACAGTCGTTGGATCTCGACCAACGCGAGCAGCAATGTTGCGATACGATAGACCGCATTCGCGATAGGCTACAATTCGACCTTTATCAAAGCCGGAAACTTGATGGTACGCATTACACGAGGCATCAGAACAACGTTTCACCAGGTCGACTGTTGTTTGTGTATGAGAAATCGTTTGGAAACTTTCCTCATGTCAGCACGTTGTAGGTGTCGCCACCGGCGCCAACCTTGTGTGACAGCTCTGAAACACTAATGATTTGCATATCACAGCATCTTCTTCCTGTCGGTTAAATTTCGCGTCTGTTGCACGTCATCTTCGTGGTGTGGCAATTTTAATGGCCAGTAGTATACTTAAATGCCATACCCTAAATAAATAAATCTGACATACAGACACAGACCAGACACACACACACACACACACACACACACACACACACAAAATATCATTCACCTTTCATCACTTTTATTTTTAAGTGTTCCAAGAAAGGTCTTCCATTCTACACGTTAGTTAGGTGCTAAAGTTGGTGAATACGTGGCGGAGGCGGAGGGGGGTAGGCGGACGGGGTGGGGAGGCGGACGGGGGGGGGGAGGCGGACGGGGGGGGAGGCGGACGGGGGGGGAGGCGGACGGGGGGGGGAGGCGGACGGGGGGGGGAGGCGGACGGGGGGGGGAGGCGGACGGGGGGGGAGGCGGACGGGAGGGGAGGGGAGGCGGACGGGAGGGGAGGGGAGGGGAGGCGGACGGGAGGGGAGGGGAGGGGAGGCGGACGGGAGGGGAGGGGAGGGGAGGCGGACGGGAGGGGAGGGGAGGGGAGGCGGACGGGAGGGGAGGCGGACGGGAGGGGAGGCGGACGGGAGGGGAGGCGGACGGGAGGGGAGGCGGACGGGAGGGGAGGCGGAGGGGAGGGGAGGCGGAGGGGAGGGGAGGCGGAGGGGAGGGGAGGCGGAGGGGAGGGGAGGCGGAGGGGAGGGGAGGCGGAGGGGAGGGGAGGCGGAGGGGAGGGGAGGCGGAGGGGAGGGGAGGCGGAGGGGAGGGGAGGCGGAGGGGAGGGGAGGCGGAGGGGAGGGGAGGCGGAGGGGAGGGGAGGCGGAGGGGAGGGGAGGCGGAGGGGAGGGGAGGCGGAGGGGAGGGGAGGCGGAGGGGAGGCGGAGGGGAGGGGAGGCGGAGGGGAGGGGAGGCGGAGGGGGGAGGCGGAGGGGGGGGGAGGCGGACGGGGGGGGGAGGCGGACGGGGGGGGGAGGCGGACGGGGGGGGGGAGGCGGACGGGGGGGGGAGGCGGACGGGAGGGGAGGCGGACGGGAGGGGAGGCGGACGGGAGGGGAGGCGGACGGGAGGGGAGGCGGACGGGAGGGGAGGCGGACGGAAGGGGAGGCGGACGGGAGGGGAGGCGGACGGGAGGGGAGGCGGACGGGAGGGGAGGCGGACGGGAGGGGAGGCGGACGGGAGGGGAGGCGGACGGGAGGGGAGGCGGACGGGAGGGGAGGCGGACGGGAGGGGAGGCGGACGGGAGGGGAGGCGGACGGGAGGGGAGGCGGACGGGAGGGGAGGCGGACGGGAGGGGAGGCGGACGGGAGGGGAGGCGGACGGGAGGGGAGGCGGACGGGAGGGGAGGCGGACGGGAGGGGAGGCGGAGGGGAGGGGAGGCGGAGGGGAGGGGAGGCGGAGGGGAGGGGAGGCGGAGGGGAGGGGAGGCGGAGGGGAGGGGAGGCGGAGGGGAGGCGGAGGGGAGGGGAGGCGGAGGGGAGGGGAGGCGGAGGGGAGGGGAGGCGGAGGGGGGAGGCGGAGGGGGGAGGCGGAGGGGGGGAGGCGGAGGGGGGAGGCGGAGGGGGGAGGCGGAGGGGGGAGGCGGAGGGGGGAGGCGGAGGGGGGAGGCGGAGGGGGGAGGCGGAGGGGGGAGGCGGAGGGGGGAGGCGGAGGGGGGAGGCGGAGGGGGGAGGCGGAGGGGGGAGGCGGAGGGGGGAGGCGGAGGGGGGAGGCGGAGGGGGGAGGCGGAGGGGGGAGGCGGAGGGGGGAGGCGGAGGGGGGAGGCGGAGGGGGGAGGCGGAGGGGGGAGGCGGAGGGGGGAGGCGGAGGGGGGAGGCGGAGGGGGGAGGCGGAGGGGGGAGGCGGAGGGGGGAGGCGGGAGGCGCGACAGACCAAGGGGAGGGGGGGGAAGGGCAGACATGGG
This sequence comes from Schistocerca gregaria, assembly GCF_023897955.1. NCBI lineage: Eukaryota > Metazoa > Arthropoda > Insecta > Orthoptera > Acrididae > Schistocerca > Schistocerca gregaria. The sequence goes on along the minus strand of NC_064928.1, from coordinate 110,171,017 downwards.
TACTAGCTTATTTATTTATTTATTTATCGTATGGCTCATAACATCACAGTAAAAATTACAGAAACAACACGATTAAAAAAATCATGTATGTATAAACAGAGCAATAAATAACAGTTTGTATATAAGGACACCGCCAATTGTAAATTTACACTCACAGAAGAGCAATCACAAGCAGACGTCCAGCTTAGATAATAAATAGTCGTTTGCCTCTTGGGTCGCCATTAGGAAATCCCGTGGGTCACCCTCGTATGCCCTTAGTGGGCATTCCTGCACGATGTGTTTGGCCGTCTGTCTCTCAGCGCCGCAGTCGCAAGCGGCCGAAGGAAGTTTACCCCATCTGTGTAAGGAGTCGGCGCATCTCCAACAGTTGGTTCTGATGTGATTAAAAGTTGACTAAACTTTGCGAGGGCAATCAAATCCATTTGGTTTACTAAAGGTGCATGGCATACTGTGGCAGTTTACTGCAGTTCTGCTCTCCCATTCCTCTTTCCATCGGTCATTTATTTTAAAGTTGGTTTGGTGCAGCGCCTGTGCGGTCTTTAGTGGAGAATGCCCAGACCGGAGTCGGTTTCCTTGGATGTCGTGAGTATCTTCATGGATTTGTAATTGAGGGTTGGTCATGATTTTTTGAAATTCTCTAACCAGAGAGTGTTCCCGGCGCAGTTTAGGAGGGGCTATGGTACTGAGAACGGGCAGCCACACTGTAGGAGTTGACCTGATTGTGCCTGATACAATACGCATTGTTGCGTTAAGTGGGCTATAAACCATGTGTGTGTGTTTGCTGTTGAGCCACACTGGGGCACAGTATTGTGCCACTGGATACACTAAGCCAAGTGCTGATGTTCTTAAGGTAGATGCTGTGGAGCCCCAAGTGGTGCCACAGAGCTTCTGCAATATATTTTTGCAAGTTTTAGGTTTCGCTGCAGTTTTCGTCAGGTGTTTTTTAAATGTTAAGTGTCCAATCTAGGGCAACCCCAAGGTACATTGGGTGTTTGTTGTGATTTAGTAATTTCCCGTCTAGATAGACTTGTAGTACTCTGTTGGCCTCTGAAGTACTCGCTGAGAATCCCTAGGTCACTCGTAAGGTTTACCTTCGGCATTTTCTAGCTAATGTCTAAATGACACTCAGATGTAATGGCCTATGAAAAGTTCAGAACCACTGCAGTAACGGCACTTCGTCGTGAGGGACGTGGGTGTGAGACTGCACGGGACGAGAAGGAAGTGTCGCCGAGACAGAGGGACGGCGTCGAGGTGTCTGAGTACGTGCACGCACTGTGCGAGCACTCCGCGCACGCAGTCACTGCGGTGCGTTGGCACGCATATCGTGCGTGCGGTGGCTGGCCATCCGTTAAGCGGTGGACACACGTGTAGTCGCAGCCGGCATTCATCTGCAGTACACGGCGGTTCGATGCGTACCGCATACAGTCAAACGGGGCACCCAGGCACGCCTAACCACACCACCCTGTGCGTCGCCGTTTCCATGCTGTGAAACGCAGGACCTCCGCGCTAATGCCGTCCTCACACTGGACGAGGCAGCCACCGTTGACGTAGGTGCCGACGGGAAATCCGATCTAACGACAGACTGCCCCGTAGGCACACAGGAAGAGTTGGTATTAAGCGATTTTGCTCTCTCGCTGTCAGCTCTCTCCAGCGGCACCTCTCGGCTTCATCTGGGCCCCAAACGATACCGTTTGTTTACGAAAGAAGACGCGCGCAAAATGTCTACGTTACGAAAAGTAAAGTTTAATGATATTTCAGAACGGGCATCAGCTTATAATACTTAAACCTGGACAAAAACACTCCTGGGAGAGAGTGCACCTGTGCATCGACTATTACGAAAAATAATTAATGAAGTACAGCAACCTTTTTTTCTGGAAAAAAAAGAAAAAGGAAATGGGTACAGCGGGACGCGAACGTGATATACATTGTTTCGTAAGTCGGTGTGTCTGCCAACCACGCTACACTGAAGCTCTGCAGTCAACGAGCTTGTACTCACATGTTACGATCTTCTAAAGGCTTTTATCGCTGACAAAGCAATAGTTGGCACCAAACCCTATCAATAACGTTGGATTTTTACTAAATTTTTAGTGTGGCGTTGCCTTAACATGGTGTAATGTCATAAAAGGCGAATTACAACATGAACGAACATACGAACACTCTTTAACCGCTAATATGGTGATGTATATAAATGGTTCAAATGGCTCTGAGCACTATGGGACTAAACATCTGAGGTCATCAGTCGCCTAGAACTTAGAACTATTTAAACCTAACTAACTTAAGGACATCACTCAGATCCATGCCCTAGGCCGGATTCGAACCTGCGACCGTAGCAGTCGCGCTGTTCCAGACTGTAGCGGCTAGAACCGCTCTGCAACTCCGGCCAGCATGATGTATAGAGGGTGTTACAAGAAGTTACGGCCGAACTTTCAGGAAACATTCCTCACACACAAAGAAAGAAAAGATGTTATGTGGACATGTGTCCGGACCCGCTTATCTTCCATGTTAGAGCTCATTTTATTACTTCTCTTCAAATCACATTAATCATGGAATGAAAACACACAGCAACACAAGGTACCAGCGTGACTTCAAACAATTTGTTACAGGAAATGTTCATAATGTCCTCCGTTAGCATGGAATCCCTGATGCGCTGATGCAGCCGTGGAAAATGGCGTATTGTATCATAGCCGTCCACAATACGAGCACGAAGAGTCTCTACATTTGGTACTGGGGTTGCGTAGACAAGAGCTTTCAAATGAGGGTTGAGGTCAGGAGAGCGTGGAGGCCACGGAATTGGTCCGCCTCCACCAATTCATCGGTCACCGAATCTGTTGCTGAGAAGCGTACGAACACTTCGACTGAAATGAAGTGTGCAGGAGCTCCATAGTGCATAAACCACAATTGTGCCGTACTTGTCAAGGCACATGTTCTAGCAGCACGGGTAGAGTATCCCGTATGAAATCATAATAACGTGCTCCATTGAGCATAGGTGAAAGAACATGGGGCGCAATCGAGATATCACCAACAATGCCTGCCCAAACGTTCACATAAAAATCTGTGTTGGTGACACGATTGCACAATTGCGTGCCGATTCTGGTCATCCCACAGATGTTGATTGTAAAAATTTACAACTTGATCACGTTGGGATGAAGCCTCACCCGTAAAGAGAACATTTGCACTGCAGTGAGGATTGACACATTGTTGGATGAACCATTCGCAGAAGTGTACCCGTGGAGGCCGATCAGCTGCTGATAGTGCCTGCACACGCTGTACACGGTACAGAAACAACTGGTTCTCCCGTAGCACTCTCCATACAGTGACGTGGTCAACGTTACCTTTTACAGCAGCAACTTCTCTGACGCTGACATTAGGGTTATCGTCAACTGCACGAAGAATTGCCTCGTCCACTGCAGGTGTCCTCGTCGTTCTATGTCTTCCCCAGTCGCGAGTCATAGGCTGGAATGTTCCGTGCTCCCTAAGACGCCGATCAATTGCTTCGAACGTCTTCCTGTCGGGACACCTACGTTCTGGAAATCTGTCTCGATACAAACGTACCGCGCCACGGCTATTGCCCCGTGCTAATCCATACGTAAAATGGGCATCTGCCAACTCCGCATTTGTAAACATTGCTCTGACTGCAAAACCACGTTCGTGATGAACACTAACCTGTTGATGCTACGTACTGATGTGCTCGATGCTAGTACTGTAGAGCAATGAGTCGCATGTCAACACAAGCACCGAAGTCAACATTAACTTCCTTCAATTGGGCCAACTGGCGGTGAATCGAGGAAGTACAGTACATACTGACGAAACTAAAATGAGCTCTAACATGGAAAGTAAGTGTTTCCGGACACATGTTGCATAACATATTTTCTTTGTTTGTGTGTGAGGAATGTTTCCTGAGAGTTTGGCCGTACCTTTTTGTAACACCCTGTATAATATTGATGTATATTGTCACCAAATTCAGACTCTTAATATATTTTGAGAAAAAATGTGGGGCAATATTTATTGAACGACATTCGAACATCGGAGATCATTGCCCAAATGTGCGCTACGAAGGCGAAGTTCCAACAGGCGCGTCCCGGGCATGAATATTGCGCTAGCGCTCTCTAGGGCAATACACTGACAGTACTGTCGCGCAATAAATGTTGAGCGTCCGAAGGCCACTGACAAGTCACAGCTTGCTTGCCGGTGTAAGATACTGCCGCAGCTCGGCGACCACGCCGTGTCTCGCCTGGTTCGCCGTGGCGTGTAGTTGGTTATCCGGCTCTGGCCTTGCGCCGTCCTTCGCCTTGCCCCTGTCCTCTTTCTCTCCTGTCCCTGGTAAGGCTGGCCAGCACGTGGCGCGCCGTTACGTAAGGCAAAAAGAAAAGAGCAGCTCAGTCCGGCGGGCCTGGATTTTTGCTGCAGACACTAAAGCTGCGTTGGCGCCGGGTTCGCCCAGCTACGCTCCGCCAGGCAGGCAGCTATTAGCGTCGGGCGGGGACTTCCCAGCTAGAAAGAGTCAGCGAGCTACGTCTGCCTTATACACACACTCGTCCGGCAGCCGTCTAAACGGTACACCACACGTATCGAGGGGTCACCACTGCGATTTCGTTTGAGTTTGTTAGTCCCTTTCCCCAAAACCTAACTCTTCATTGACAATGAAATGAACACCCTAAGCTGCTTACAGGCGTTTACATACGTCAGCGGGGACATACGAAAATGTGAGCCACCGAGGACACAGAGGATAGCGCGACTGCAGGGATTCATCTCTGGCACGCCTCCCGCGAAACTCACATTCTCAACGTATTGTCTCGCACTACATTCGTTGCTCAGATGGATAGAGCGTTTGCCATGTAAGCAGGAGTTCCCGGGTTCGAATCCCAGTCGGGGCACACATTTTCATCTGTCCCCGTTGACGTATGTCAACGCCTGTAAGCAATACGGGTGTTAATTTCATTGTCATTTCATTCTAACGAGCTGTTTGGACACCGATTTTATCTGTTCTTTCGGACATGTCCGAAAGAACAGATACCATCTTAGTAAATATAGCTTGTCATTAACTACACTTTCATTCCGCCGAGGTTTATAGTATCTACTTACACTGAAACTTCCTGGCAGATTAAAAGTGTGTGCCGGACCGAGACTCGAACTCGGGAACTCGGGAACTTTACGTTCGCGGGCAAGTGCTCCACCATCTGAGCTATCCAAGCACGACTCACGCCCCGTCCTCACAGCTTTACTTCCGCCAGTAGCTCGTCTCCTACTTTCCAAACTTTACAGAAGCTCTCCTGCGAATCTTGCAGAACTAGCACTCCTGGAAGAAAGGTAAAGGTACCGAGTTCGAGTCTCGATCCGGCACACAGCTTTAATCTGCCAGTTTCATATCAGCGCACACTTTACTGCAGAATGAAAATCTCATTCTGGGAACATCCCCCAGGCTGTGGCTAAGCCACGTCTCCACATATCCTTTCTTCCGGGAGTTCTACTTCTGCAAGGTTCGCAGGAGAGCTTCTGTGCAGTTCGGAAAGTAGAAGATGAGGTACTGGCGGAAGTAAAGCTAAGATGGTAGAGCAGTTGCCCGAGAAAGGTAAAGGTCCCGAGTTCGAGTCTCGGTCCGGCACACAGTTTTAATCTGTCAGTTTCATTCTATCTACTTACACTGTTCAGCCAGACCATTGCGTACACCTAACATATAATCGGTATGTCCACCTTCGGAATGGATAAAAGCGGCGACGTGTCGTGGCATGGAAGCATTGACGCCTTGACAGGTCACCGGAGAATGCTGGCACCTCATTTGCACACGTAAGTCATGTAATTCGCTTAAATTACAGGGACGGTGGCGATGAGCTGTGACGCCACCGTCAATCACATGCCAGATGTATTTGATCGGGTTAAGATCTGGCGAGTTGTGGGGCCAGAAAATCAACTGAAGCTCGCCGCTGTGTTCCTTGAACCGCTCCATCACATTCCTGGTCTTTAAACACGGTGCATTATCTGGTTGAAAAATGCCACTGTCGTCGGGAAACGTAATTGTCATGAAAGTGTGTACGTGACCTGCAAGCAGCGTACGATACGCTCTGCTGGACCCATGGATGCCCATGTGAATGTTCCCCAGGGCACAATGGAGTCTCCGCCAGCTTGTCTCCGCCCCACAGTACAGGATAGAAGGACCTGCTTCCCTGTAAGATGATCTATTCGCTTTCTTGCATCGACATTATGACTGTATCGGGATTCAACAGACCGTGCAAGTTCTGCCACCGCGTCAGCGTTCCGTGCTGACGGTCACGTGCTCATTTCATCTATATCTACGATTATGTCCACATCTACATGGATACACTGCAGGCCTGGCAGAGGGTTCATCGAACCACCTCCACAATTCTCTGTTATCCCAATCTCGCATAGCGCGTGGAAAGAACGAACACCAATATCTTGCCGTACGAGCTCTGATTTCCTTTATTTTGTCGTGGTGATCGTTTCTCCCTATGTAGGTCGGTGTCAACAAAATATTTTCGCATTCGGAGGAGAAAGTTGCTGATTGGAATTTCGTAACAAGATTCCGTCGCGAAGAAAAACGCCTTTCTTTTAATGATGTCCAGCCCAAATCCTGTATTATTTCAGTGCACTATCTCCCATATTTCGCGATAATACCACAAAACGTGCTGCCCTTTTGTGAACGTTTTCGATGTACTCCGTCAGTCCTATTAGGTAAGGATCCCACACCGCGCAGCATAATTCTAAGAGAGGACGGACAAGCTTTGTGTAGGCAGTCTCCTTAGTAGGTCTGACATATTTTGTAAGTGTTCTGCCAATAAAACGCAGTCGTTGCTTAGCCTTTCCCATAACATCTTCTATATGTTCCTCCCAATTTAAGCTGTTCGTAATTCCTTGGTATTTAGTTGAATTTATGGTCTTTAGATTTGACTGATTTACCGTGTAACCCAAGTTTAACGAATTCCTGTAAGCACTCATGTGGATGGCTTCACGCTTCTTGTTATTTAGCGTCAACTGCCAATTTTTGCATCACTGATATATCTTTTCTAGATCATTTCGCAACTTGTTTTGATCTTCTGATGACTTTGTTAGTCCATAAACGGGAGCGTCATATGCAAACAACCTAAGACGTCTGCTAAGATTGTCTCCCAAATCGTTTATACAGATAAGGAACAGCAAATGGCCTATAACACTACCTTGGCGAACACCTAAAATCACTTCTGTTTTACAAGATGACTTTCCGTCATTTACTACGAACTGTGACCTCTCTGAGAGGAAATCACAAATCCAGTCACGTAACTGAGAAGTTATTCCATAAACACGCAATTTCACTGCAAAAAGAACTTGTGCGGCACAGTGTCAAAAGCATTCAGGACATACAGAAATACGAAATCAATCTGAAATCCCTTGTCAATGCCACTCAAGTCTTCATGCGAGTAAAGACCTAGTTGTTTCACAAGAACGGTGTTTTTTAAATCTGTGTTGACTGTGTGTCAACAGACCGTTTTCTTCGGGCTAATTCATAATGTTCGAACACAATATATGTAAAAAATACTGCTCCATATCGACGTCAACGATATGGGCCTGTAATTTAGTGGATTACTCTTACTACCTTTCTTGAATATTGGTGTGACCTGTGCAACTTTTCCATCTTTGGGTACAGATTTTTCGTCTAGCGAATGGTTGTATGTGATTGTTAAGAATGGAGCTAATGCACCAGCATACTTTGAAAGGAACCTAATTGGTATACATTCTGGTCCAGAAGACTTGCTTTTATTAAGTGATTCACGTTGCTTAACTACTCCGAGGATATTTACTTCTGCGTTACTAATTTTGGCAGCCGTTCTCCATTCGAATTCTGAAATATTTACTTCGTCTTTTGTGAAGGCATTTCAGAAGACTATTTAGTAGCTCTGCTTTGGCTGCACTGTCTTCGATAGTATCTCCACTTCTATCGTGCAGAGAAGGCATTGATTGTTTCTTGCCGCTAACATACTTGACATACGACCACAATCTCTTTGGATTTTCTGCCAGGTTTCGAGACAAAGCTTCGTTGCGGAAACTGTTATAACCATCTCATTGAAGTCCTCGCTAAATTTCGAGCTTCTGCAAAATATCACCAAGCTTGGGGATTTTGCGTCCGTTTAAATTCAGCATGCTTGTTTCGTTGTTTCTTCAACAGTGTCCTACCCGCTGACACTAAAAGAAACAATCTTACAATGATTTAAATAATGAAAACTGCATCAGTTAACTATGCCTTGGTGCTTAGCACAACGCGCTTCGAAAATTTATTCTTATTTTCAAGAGAATTTTTTTTTTTTACGAGAATACGTTTGCTAATAAATACATATGTGGCTTTCTGCCTCTCCTGCATCTTTTTGCGCTTAGACTACAATCGGAGAAACAGGCAAGTCGGTTATTGCGTGTTTTTAAATACCAATGTTACAAATGGTGCTTTTATTTGTCCACTTACAGCTATTGTGGCTCCTGCATTATACAGAATATCACACACACGCAAATCATCACACTCTTTGTTTACAAAACATGCTACAAAGAAGAAACGACACTATGGTTTACAAAGAGTTTCTACACGGTGTGAAGTGTTACAGTTCTTTCGTTATGTACATGTAAGAGGTCGTCAGTTACAAAATGTATTTTTACCGCTACTGACTACTTAATTTATCGATTACATTTTTTAATCAGAAAATGTAAGTGCTTACGAAAAATGTTACAGTTACCTTGTACAAGAGAAACATTTGAAAAAATTAACTGTATCAGTGCCTATTTTGTCATTCAGAATTTTTTCTCCTTGCTTTTTGAGATGTAAAAAAATGTAAACCTCCTCCATAAAATCCACTGTAAGAGATTTTTCGAAATTATGGAGTATCTTAACATCTTTTTCTATGAAACTTCCTGGCAGATTAAAACTGTGTGCCCGACCGAGACTCGAACTCGGGACCTTTGCCTTTCGCAGGCAAGTGCTCTACCAACTGAGCTCACGGCCGGTACTCACAGCTTTACTTCTGCCAGTATCCGTCTCCTACCTTCCAAACTTTACAGAAGCTCTTCTGTGAACCTTGCAAAGACAAAGGTCCCGAGTTCGAGTCTCGGTCGGGCACACAGTTTTAATCTGCCAGGAAGTTTCATATCAGCGCACACTCTGCTGCAGAGTGAAAATCTCATTCTGGATATTTTTCTATGTTTTCGACTGGGGGTCCAGTGTTTATTGTGTGTGTTGCTATTACTGATTTTGTAAACTGGTGATGTATCTAAAAGCTGATGCGTACAGTGTATCTAATTCGAAAATTCCTGCCAATTTGTCGTGTGTAGTAGCTTGAGCAAGTTTAAGAAGTCATTTTGTGTATCACACAGGCTAAAAACACATGCCAAGACCATCATCAAAGAAGAACTGCAGTAAAAACGGACTCCTGAAGTGTGTTGCATAATCAATACTGGGGATACCTTTCGTAAGTCCCTAACATACGATTTTTGGGTCTATGTTCACAATGACTTCTTTTAATGTTTCGATGTTAGCAACACATTTCTAAATTTATCGAGACCAATTTATGAATACCCTGTACAAGCCAGTAAAATAATAGGAGACAGCGCGGATGTTGCCGAAATGAGCGTGGCTGAAGTATAAATACTTGTCTATAGCAAATGGCGCTGTTTTCTATTAAAACTCTATAGTTTTATTTTTTTTTCTGAGTCATCAGTCTTCTCAATGGTATGATGCAGCTCGCCACGAATTCCTTCCCTGTGCAAACCCTTTCATCTCAGAGTAGGACTTGCAACCTACATCCTCAATTATTTGCTCTATGTCTTCCAATCTCTGACTCTCTACAGTTTTTACCCTCTTGTACCATGGGAGTTGTTCACTTCTAATTATCCGCCATTCAGCTCGTCAGTGTTTTTTAATATTTTTTCCTTCCCTCACCGATTTTCCGGAGAACCTGCTCATTCCTTGCCTTATCAGTCCATCTAATTTTCAACATCATTCTGTAGCACCACATCTCAATTGTTTGGATTCACTTCTCCGATTTTCCAAAAGACTATGTTTCACTTCCATACAATGCTATGCTACAAACGCACATTGTCAGAAATTTTCCTCAAATTAAGGCCAGTGTTTAATACTCAAACTTCTTTTGGCCACGAATGCCATTTTCGCCAGTGCTAGTCTGCTTTTTATGTCGTCCTGCGTTATTTTGCTGCCTAGGCAGCACAACTCCTTCACTTCACCTACTTAAGAGACCGTCATTTCTGACATTCAGTTTCTCGCTGTTCGTATTTCTGCTGCTTCTCATTATTTTCATCTCTTTCTATTTACTCTCAGTCAATGTTTTGTACTCATCAAACTGTTCATTTCATTGGACAGCTACTGTAATTCTTCTTCACTTTCGCTGAAGATAGAAACATCGTCAGCGACTTATCACAGATATCCTTTTACCCTGAATTTTAAACCCACTGTCTATCCTTTCTCTTATTTGCATCATTGGTTCTTTGATGCAAAGTTTCTTAATAAAGTAATAATGTCACATCTACAGAAAGTACGTTCGTCTTCACGTGCTGTGTGTCACATATTGTCATCCACTGCCATACCGTGCTTCGGCTGTAATCCTCCGTTTCCAACCACTGGCCATTAATTACATGTTGTGACAACTGCTGATCCACATAAGCAAATCTTTTTCCATCCCAAGTAGAGGATTATGCGTGTTAGATGTAAAAAAAAAAAAACTGACATTTTCGTGAGCAGCAAATTGGATGTTACAGGCGGGAATCGTGTTGTTGCACGCGAACTTCGATTTCTATTCCGGGCAGGCAACAGAGAGTCACGTAACGAGCAAGCAGCGAACATTGACCGTCGCCTTAATGGTGGACACGTGCAGGAGTTGCGCCGTCGAAACGCAATGCGCTAATTTAAAGACGGAATCTAAGACTTCAACTTTCTGGGACATCTAGGTCATTAGAGACGGAAAATAACCATCGATTTAGAAACCATCGATCGTGCGATACACAGTTTGCCCTTTCGTCACAGATATCCCGTGAACGGTGGATGAATGGCAACAGGATCATTCCTTGTTCCTTTAACCCTACAACCATAAAACATGAGCAAACATTTTTGTTAACTTTTCTTTTATTAAAAAAACCATAACCATGTTTATGAACCTTTTTCTGTTGTTGTCTTTCCCCTGATAAAGTGCTGTACATTTAATATAGTCAAAATTTGAAAATAAAGATACGACTTTTATGCTCAAGGGCGTATTTTGCTCTGGATTGGTTCTACTTGTGACCATAATTCAGATTGCATTTATATTTCATTTGGCAACCTTGGCGTCCAGTAATTGATTAATAAAACTGCTATTTCTTAAGTAATTTTACGGCTACTTCTTTATTACCTTTATGTACCATCTCCATCTGTTTGTTTATTTTCACTAACTACTCCAGACGTAAAGTTTGTAGCCATTTGTGTAACAAACACTCAGAATATATCAATTTGGGTGCAAAGGGTAAAGGTCATCTGTTGCTGTTGTTGTCTTCAGTCCTGAGACTGGTTTGATGCAGCTCTCCGTACTACTATATCCTGTGCAAGCTGCTTTATCTCCCAGTACCTACTGCAATCTACATCCTTCTGAATCTGCTTAGTCTATTCATCTCTTGGTCTCCCTCTACGATTTTTACCCTCCACGCTGCCCTCCAGTACCAACGTGGTGATCCCTTGATGTCCTACCAACCGATATCTTCTTACAGTCAAGTTGTGCCACAGATTCTCTTCTCCCCAATGCTATTCAATACCTCCTCATTAGTTATGTGATCTACCCATCTAATCTTCAGCATTCTTCTGTAGTACCAAATTTCGAAAGCTTCTATTATCTTCTTGTCCAAACTATTTATCGTGGAAACGTGAAGGGGGCACGCACAGCACAGAAGTGCACAGGCCGGCCACGTCTGTTGACTGACAGAGACCGCCAGTAGTCGAGGAGAGTCGTAATGTGTAGCAGGCAGACGTCTATCCACACCATCCCACAGGAACCCGAAACTGCATCATCAAGAGCCACAACAAGTGTTATGAGAGTTACGCGGGTGATGACCCTTGGATTTTATAGTCGAGCAGCTGCTCATAAGACACCCATCACGTCTGCAAATGCCAAACGACGCCTCGTTTGGTGTAAGGATCGTAAACACTGGACGACTGAACAGTGGAAAAACGTTGTGTGGAGTGATGAATCACGGTACACAGTGTGGCGATCCGATGGCAGGGCGTTGGTATGGGGAATGCCCGGTGAACATCGTCTGCCAGCGTGTGTAGTGCCAGCAGTAAAATTCGGAGGCGGTGGTGTTGTGGCGTGGTCGTGTTTTACGTGGAGGGAGCTTGCACTCGTTGTTTTGCTTTGTACGATCGAAGCAAGCCCAACATTGATGTTTTAAGCAGCTTCTTGCTTCCCACTGTTGACGAGCAATTCGGGGATGGTGTTTGCATCTTTTAACACGATCGGGCACCTGTTCATAATGCACGGTCTGTGGCTGAGTGGTTACACGACAATAATATCCCTGTAATGGACTGGCCTGCACAGAGTCCTGATCTGAGTCCTATAGAACAAAAAAATGGTTCAAATGACTATGGGATCAGTCCCCTAGAACTACTTCAACCTAACCTAAGGACGTCACACACATCCATGCCCGAGGCAGATTCGTACCTGCGACCGAAGTGGTCGCGCGGTTCTCTGGCTGTAGCGCCTAGAACCTCTGGGCCACCCCGACCGGCCCTATACAACACCTTTGGGGTGTGGGGTGTTTAGGAACGCCGGCTTAGTGCCAGACCTGACCGACCGACCTCGATACCTCTCCTCAGTGCAGCACTCCGTGAAGAACGGGCTGCCATTCCCCAAGAAACCTTCCAGTTCCTGATTGAACGTATGCCTGCGAGTGTGGAAGCCTTCGTGAAGGCTAAGGGTGGGCGAACGCCATATTGAATTCCAGTATTATCGATGGAGGGCGCCACGGTTAAGTCATTTTCAGCCACGTGTCCGGATACTTCTGATCACTTAGTGTACGTTGGCCAGTGATGCACTGTGTATATGGATGATGTTGACCCCTTCACCATCAGCTAAGGCCTGAAGATGGTGCTTTGAAGAGTCGAAACTAGTACCTGTACAATAAATGACATCATAATGACGACTGTAGGCGCTTCGTTTTCTTACAATAGTGAATGGCCGTAGTCCCCCAGTCTTCCAAAGGATGGACGTACAAAAACGCTTTAAAGAAGTGCTTCCACGCATATAGTAGTTGAATGGCATGACGTAAAAATAGTATGCATGTAGTCAAGACTAAGCAGGATGGCAAAAATTATTACACCCTCTCCCCCCCCCCCCCCTCCCCCACCCATGCGGCAGCCGTCACTCAACCTTCCACACTCCAAACCCCCTGCCCCTTTCTCCCATCTCAGGATTCGATAAAAGTGAGTAAGCTATACCGGTACGCCCGAATTTCTAAAAATGTCGCGTAGTACACTTAGACTGCTAAAAATGTCAAACGGTCCGCAGTGACAAGAAGACTGGGAAGTTGCAGCATTAGAAAATTGCAGCGAAATGCAGGAAGATCTGCAGCGGATAGGCACTTGGTGCAGGGAGTGGCAACTGACCCTTAATATAGACAAATGTAATGTATTGCGAATACACAGAAAGAAGGATGACTACATGATAGCAGAACAAACACTGGTAGCAGTTACTTCTGTAAAATATCTGGGAGTATGCGTACGGAACGATTTGAAGTGGAATGACCATATAAAATGAATTGTTGGTAAGGCGGGTGCCAGGTTGAGATTCATTGGGAGAGTCCTTAGAAAATGTAGTCCATCAACAAAGGAGGTGGCTTACAAAATACTCGTTCGACCTATACTCTAGTATTGCTCATCAGTGTGGGATCCGCGCCATGTCGGTTTGACAGAGGAGATACAGAAGATCCAAAGAAGAGCGGCGCGTTTCGTCACAGGTTATTTGGTAAGCGTGATAGCGTTACAGACATGTTTAGCAAACTCAAGTGGCGGACTCTGCAAGAGAGGCGCTCTGCATCGTGGTGTAGCTTGCTCGCCAGGTTTCGAGAGGGTGCGTTTCTGGATGAGGTATCGAATATATTGCTTCCCCCTACTCATACCTCACGAGCAGATCACCACTGTAAAATTTGAGAGATTCGAGCGCGCACGGAGGCTTTCAGACAGTCGTTCTTCCCGCGAACCATACGCGACTGGAACAGGAAAGGGAGGTAATGACAGTCGCATAGGAAGTGCCCTCCGCCACACACCGTTGGGTGGCTTGCGGAGTATAAATGTAGATGTAGAACCTCTGTTCTACGATGTCGATGCTTTCGCAATCCGTGCCAGTTGGCGTGGGGTAGGACACTCGAGATACCTCGTTACGTCTGTGCTGTCGTCCCCCCCCCCCCCCCCCCCACACACACACACACGGCAGGGTAGAGACGAGAGGGCCCTGAAGCTGCCAGAGCGCGGTATTCCCGCGCGACAGCTAGTACTGTTTTTTTTTTTTTTAATACACCGTTAGTCGCCCCCCCCCCTGCAGCACGCAGTCATTAGCAGTCAGCGCTTCGCCCCGCCCCCCCCCCCCCCCCCCCCCACGTCCCGGTTCGCCTGGGCCATCGCCGGGCCCGCTGCCGCTGACGTCAGGGTCGCCGCCGCGAGCCGGGGAATGCGCGCTGCGCTGACTCAGGCCGCCCACGCGGGTCCCCTCCACCCGCGCCGCTGACGTCAGCCGCCGCGTCTTGACGTCACCGCCACCGCTCAATACGGCCCGTGACGTCACCGCGCGCGCGCTCGATGAACCGGAGGGGGGTGGCGGCATAGTCGGCAGGTGCGGCGCGCGGAGTAGCCTGGCTCGCTCAGTGAGGGGAGGCGGGGCCTAAGACAACACCGTGGGTGGGGTGGGGGAGTGAGGAGCAGGCGGGAGGAGGGGCGGGAGTGACTACCCGGCCGGCTACGGTGGCTCATTACCACGGCTTCGGGGGCCGCGAGGTGAAAACTGCCTGCGGGGGAGAGAGAGAGAGAGAGAGAGAGAGAGAGAGAGAGAGAGAGAGAGAGAGAGAGAGCAGAAGGTCCCGATTAATCAGCTCTGATCCATCATCTCTATAAGAGTGTCGTAAGCAGTGTGCGATTTGTGCTTTTACCAGTGGGGGGGGGGGGGGATGTCTTAGGGGGTTAGTATAATTACACATATTACTAGCTTGGACCGTGGCGTTACCAATGGTTAAATAGTTATTTATAAATAGATGTTAATGCCGAAACTCACTACTCACGCTTAAGGACTATCAGAAAAGCCATCCCTTCTTATATCTTTAAAAGTACATTAGACGTAAGGTTTATTTACAGAATCATTTACATACAGGTATACGAGGGAAATTCAAAATATGAAGGCACATTTGTGAAAAGCTGTGCTTATTCTGATGATAGGAAACTGAAACATACGTTATTTTTCTACGTAACCTCCCTGGACTTCAATGAAGTTTTCCCGACGTTTTACGAGGTTTTTTTTATATTTCATCAGAAAATACGTTTTTCGGTTGCTTCTGTAACCAATTTTGCACCGCAGCAATGACGACTTCATCACTTTCAAATCTTCTTCCCTATAGTGCTTCCGTTAAGGGTCCAAACATGCGAAAAATTACTTGGAGCCTGGTCTGTACTGTATGGTGGATGTTCCAGCATCTCGAATCTCAACTCCTTTATTGCGTCGGCTGTCCGTTTGGCAGAATGTGGCGAGCGTTATCTAGCTGCAGGATGACACCTCTTCACAGTTTTCCACGACGTTTGGATCTGATTGCAGGTTTTAGTTTGGTACGCAACGCATGACATCCACCATACAATACAGATCTGGCTCTAAAGCCTCATTTACGCTGGGGCGACGTCTTTGAACATTGTAGCATGCTACGGAAATGTGGCGTGCGCTGTCTTGTCGTTTAGTTCTAAATGTTTTGAAATGCCTACCTACTACAGAACATTTTTTCAAAATTAATAAGCAAACATTAATAGTATTAATAGTAAGACTGTATTAAAAACTTTCAGTGTTCGGCTCCACAAATTTCTATCTGTTTGTAGAATGGGGAAGCCGTGCGATCTGTCCCAATTTGGCCGATGGCAGACTCTGATGGCACGGAGGCTCGGCAGGAGCATTTCGGAATCTGCTCGACTTGTCAGGTGTTCCAGGAGTGCTGTCGTGAGTGTCTTCAACAAGTGACGAAACCAAGGTGAAACCACGTCCAGACGTCGTGGCATTGTGCAATCACCCCTCATTTCAGATGTCGGGCCTCGTAGGCTGGGCAGATTGGTAGGACAAGCGGCGAACTGTGATTGAACTAAAATCAGACTGTAGGGTTGACTGCATGTGTGTCTAAACAGTGCACCGAACGCTCCTAACGATTGGCCTTTGCTGCCGAAGACCCACGCATGTGGCAATGTTCCACGACATCTGCAACTACAGCTGAAATGAGCATGTGACCATCGCCACTGGACGTTGGCGCAGTGGCAGAGCGTTGCATAGTCTGATGATTCCTCATGCAGATGGGGGGTGGGGGGTCCCGATTCCTTTGTCTTCCAGGGGAACAGCTCCCCGACACCTGTACTGCAGGACGGAGACAACTGGCGACGGCTCCTTATGTTCTTGGGAACATTCACAATGGCATCCATCGGTCCAGCAGATCTCGTGCAAGGCACTATCACCGCCAAGCAGTATGACACACTAGCTGCAGACCACGTACACCCTTTCACGACGATCCTGTTCCTCGATGGCAAGGTAATGCGCCAAGTCGCAAGGCTAGGAGAGGAGTGGTTCGAGGAACCCAGGCCGACAGTTGTGGCCGTGCGGTTCGGTACTGGCGCTTCAGTCTCGAACCGCGCGACCGCTACGGTCGCAGGTTCGAATCCCGCCTCAGGCATGGATGTGTGTGCTGTCCTTAGGTTAATTACGTTTAAGTAGTTCTAAGTTCTAGGGGCTGATGACCTGAGATGTTAAGTGCCATAGTGCTCAGAGCCATTTGAACCATTTTTTTTTTTTTTGAGGAACCCAGTGGCGAGTTCCAGTTGAGGTGCAGGGCTCCAGACTCGCCAGATCTGAACCCGATCGAGCACATCTGGGATGTGATTGAACATGGCGTCATAGCTCATCGATCCCCTCCCGCGCTATTTTCGGGGTGAATCGTCTATGGAGAAGTTGTGTAAACTCTGTCCAGCGACCTACCAAGGCCTCGTGCTTCCATGCCACATGACAGATGTTGTTGTTGTTGCCTTCAGTCCTGAGACTGGTTTGATGCAGCTCTATCCTGTGCAAGCTTCTTCATCTCCCAGTACCTACTGCAACCCACATCCTTCTGAATCTGTTTAGCGTATTCATCTCTTGGTCTCCCTCTACGATTTTTACCCTCCACACTGAGCTTCAATACTAAATTGGTGATCCCTTGATGCCTCAGAACATGTCCTACCAACCTATCCCCCGCCCTAGTTAAGTTGCGCCACAAACTTCTCTTCTCCCCAATCCTGTTCAATATATCCTTATTAGTTGTATGATCTACCCATCTAATCTTCAGTATTCTTCTGTAGCACCACTTTTAGAAAGCTTCTATTCTCTTCTTGTCCAAACTAGTTATCGTCCATGTTTCACTTCCATACATGGCTACACTCCATACAAATACTTTCAGAAACTACTTCCTGACATTTTAATCTATACTCGATGTGAACCAATTTTTCTTCTTCGGAGACGCTTTCCTTGCCATCGCCAGTCTAAATTTGATATCCTCTCTACTTCGACCATCATCAGTTATTTTACTTCCTAAATAGCAAAACTCCTTTACTACTTTAAGTGTCTCATTTCCTAATCTAATTCCCTCAGCATCACCCGATTAAATTTGACTACATTCTATTACCCTCGTTTTGCTTTTGTTGATGTATATCTTATACCCTCCTTTCAAGACACTGTCCATTCCGTTCAACTGCTCTTCCAAGTCCTTTGCTGTCTCTGACAGAATTATGTCATCGGCGAGCCTCAAAGTATTTATTTCTTCTCCGTGGATTTTAATACCTACTCCAAATTTTTCTTTTGTTTCCTTCACTGCTTGCTCAATATACAGATTGAATAACGACGGGGAGAGGCTACAACCCTGTCTCACTCCTTTCCCAACCACTGCTTCCCTTTTGTGCACCTCGACTCTTATAACTGCCATCTGTCCTCTGTACAAATTATTTACAATAGCCTTTCGCTCCCTTTCTTTTACCCCTGCCACGTTTAGAATTTGAAAGAGAGTATTCCAGTTAATATTGTCAAAAGCTTTCTCCAAGTCTACAAATGTTAGAAATGTAGGTTTGCCTTTCCTTAATCCAGCTTGTAAGGTAAGTCGTAGGGTCAGTATTGCCTCACGTGTTCCAATATTTCTACGGAATCCAAATTGATATTCCCCGAGGTCAACTAGCAGTTTTTTCATTCGTCTGTAGAGAATACGCGTTATTATTTTGCATCCGTGACTTATTAAACTGATTGTTATCCGTGCCAAAGGTGGACATACCGGCTATTAGGTAGGTGGTCATAGAGTACTGGGTGATCAGTGAGTCAGTGAGTGTGAGAGAAGTGAAGTGATACTTGTGAAATACTTCCGTTTGCTCCACAAGTCACCTGACTGTGTGAGGCGGCCGCTGTGTGTGAAAAACAGCGAGCGGCGGGGGGGAGTAGCGTTTCCAAGAAGAACGCAACCAGTGGCTTTTTTTGTCATCAGTCTTCTGACTGGTTTGATGCGGCCCACCACGAAATCCTGTCCTGTACCAACCTCTTCATCTCAGAGTAGCACTTGCAACCTACGTCCTCAGTTATTTGCTGGATGTATTCCAATCTCTGTCGTCCTCTACAGTTTTTTGCCCTCTAAGCTCCATAGAAGTCATTCCCTGACATCCTATCACGCTGTCCCTTCTCCTTATCAGTGTTTTCTACATATTCCATTCCTCTCCGATTCCGCGCAGAACCTCTTCATTCCTTCTTATCAGTCCACAGGATGATTAACAATAAGGTCCAACAGCGAAGCGAACTGCGCTGTGATTTATGTAGATCCTTCCATTTTATTTGGTTCTTTGAGGGCCTATGCAAGGAGGATAACCGAGCGAGGTGGAGCAGTGGCTAATGCACTGGACTCGCATTCGGGAAGACGACGGTTCAACCCTGCGTCCGGCCATCCTGATTTAGGTTTTCCGTGATTTCCCTAAATCGTTCCAGGCAAATGCTGCGATGGTTCCTTTGAAATGGCACGACCGACTTCCTTCCCCGTCCTTGCCTAATCTGATGAGACCGATGACCTCGCTGTATGGTCTCCTTCCCCAAACAACCCATCCTCAACCCAAGGAGGATAGACTGTCTATAAATCAAACAGTTGTTTCGAATCAGACAAATAAAATGCACTGGAGTCGACAATGGAGGTGGAATACTATTGTATGAGACACAGTAGAAAGGTGGAACAATACCTCGAAAAACTATATGCAGGAAATAATGAAGATCTAGAACTGGAGATCGCTGAGAAAATCGATCCGGTAGAAAAGGAAGACTGAGTTGAACCTTGCAATCAAGCGAGTGAAACCTTGAGAAGCTACTGGAGTAGTAGATATACCAGTAGAACTGATCAAGGCTGCTGGAAAACACCTACATCAGGAACTGTTCACTCTCATAAAAGTTATATACTAAGCTGGGGACCTGCCAACAGACTTCCAAAAATGTACCACAATGCCAGAACCAAAGAAATCATCTTCAAACACATGTGAACACTAGGATCCTCCGTTTGGTAACACAGGTCTCTAAGATCGTGATGTTTAAGGCAGAAAGAAGGCAGGATAGATTTAATGATCATGGACGGTCTGTCTGGCCATGGAAGTGTAGACACACGATATACAACATCGGCTTAAAATTAACTCTTGAGAAAATAGTTAGTATACAACGGTCATGACACATGTATTGCCTCCATCGACTTAGAAAAAGCATGTGACAGGGTAGATTGCCGACAGCTTTTTGAGATGCTGAGAGACAAAAATCAAATGGCTCTGAGCACTATGGGACTTAACTTCTGAGGTCATCAGTCCCCTAGAACTTAGAACTACTTAAACCTAACTAACGTAAGGACATCACACACATCCATGCCCGAGGCAGGATTCGAACGTACGACCGTAGCAGTCGCACGGTTCCAGACTGAAGCGCCTAGAACCGCTCGGCCACTCCGGCCGGCAGCTGACAGACTGGCAAAAATTATAAGGGCAGAAGGGTAATGAGGAGACTGCATAGAGAAGAAATGGTTGTGCTAAAGTATAGAGAACATCAAGAAGAAGGAATTAAAACTCGTGATAAGAAAATATACATGCTGAGATCTGATGACTACGGTACAATCAGCAAAGATGCTGCCCCACTAGAAACCACCCACAGCTCCACCAATTATATGGAAATTAATCTAGGTGAAACAAATAGCTTTGTGGTAAGGAGACAATACACCATAGCCCAATGCTCATTTAACAATGAAAGACTAGAGATCGTCGAAACATTTGCCTACCTAGGGAGTAACAATGTCAAACGAGTCTAGGAAGGATATTGCAAGCTGAATCAATCAGGCTAAAGCTGGTTTCAACAAGATATGAAGCCTTTTCAATAAAGCAGCCATAGACAAACATCCAAAAAAAAAAAAAAAACCTCATGAAGATGTTTGGATTGTGCTGTTGTGCGTTCGCGAAACATGAAATCTCGTAGAAGCAGAAAACGATAAAGTAACAGCTTTCGAGATATGGTGCTGCCGCAGAGTGCTCAAAATTTCTTGGTTAGACGAGACACCAAACGAAGAGGTGCTCCACCTAGTGGAGGAAGAGAAGCCTTGTCTCCTGAGGGTAATCGAACACAGAAGGGACACGGGGATCGGCTATATGCTCAGAGAGGACGGTACCATTAAAAGTATAACTGAAGGGTCAGCAGAAGGTAAAAATACAAGAGGCAGGCGGACACTAGAATACATCAACCAGATCAAGGAGGATACCAGCTGCACTATCCATACCGCTCTCAAGAGGATGTCCAAAGACAGAAATTTATCTCGGACTGCCGCTAACCAATCTGATAGTTGAAGACCTAAGAAGAGATGTTCAAATGTGTGTGAAATGTTATGGGACTTAAATGCTAAGGTCATCAGTTCCTAAGCTTACACACTACTTAACCTAAATTATCCTAAGGACACACACACAAACACACACACACAAACACACACACACAAACACACACACACAAACACACACACACAAACACACACACACACACACAAACACACACACACAAACACACACACACACACAAACACACACACACAAACACACACACACAAACACACACAAACACACACACAAACACACATACACGCCCACAAACACACACGCCCACAAACACACACGCCCACACACACACACGCCCACACACACAC
The DNA here is from genome assembly GCF_023897955.1 of Schistocerca gregaria. Classification (NCBI taxonomy): domain Eukaryota; kingdom Metazoa; phylum Arthropoda; class Insecta; order Orthoptera; family Acrididae; genus Schistocerca; species Schistocerca gregaria. The sequence continues at coordinate 110,149,564 of NC_064928.1, read as the reverse complement.
ACGCCCACACACACACACGCCCACACACACACACGCCCACACACACACACGCCCACACACACACACGCCCACACACACACACGCCCACACACACACACGCCCACACACACACACGCCCACACACACACACGCCCACACACACACACGCCCACACACACACACGCCCACACACACACACGCCCACACACACACACGCCCATGCCCATGCCCGAGGGAGGACTCAAACCTCCGCCGGGATCAGCCACGCAGTCCATGACTGCAGCGCCTTAGACCGCTCGTCTATACCCCTCGCGGCCCTAAGAAGAGAATATCTACATATAAACAGGTGCAAGGTACACGCGCGTCCAGGTTGCACGTTTGGCTACGTGACAACTTCGTACAAACTTTACACATCAAATCTCTTCGAAACTTTTTCTCGCAGACATTCCCCCATCACACATCACCCCCATCTAAATAATGAAAGGGAAAAAGTTTTTCGCTGACGACATTTTTCGCTGTTCACTTAGTAAAAGTTCAGCATCACTAACGTCATTTTCATTTATTACGACGGTGTGCTGAAAACTAACGCCTAAATCTATATTCTGTTCTCAATATCGGCTGAGATATTACCAGTCATGCATATTACTTGGTCAACTCTCCCGCAGCGCTGACGCACGTTGGAACCCTCTGCCGCTAGGGGTCTACGGATCGTAACGTATAACACGGCGATGCGTGACGTAACGACGTCGGTATGCAACAGCGTGCTGCAAACGAAGCTGTGTACGATGATGATTCTTGTATGGACGTCAGTTATATGTGCCGTCCAGTTGGTCGTGCTCGTAATGCAGGGGAACGGTGGTGCTATCGTCAACGTGTGGTGTGATAGGGCTCACCGACGCCAATAAAGTTCAAGACCACACAATCAGCAGGTAAAGATATGCTCACAGTGTTCTGGGATTTTCAAGGTGTGATGCATTTGGAATTCATGCCTAAAAGCGGCACCATAAGATCTGCAAGATACTGCGAGACCCTCAGAGAACTGAAAGTACGAATTCGAAGAGAAGAACACTCTCTCCTTTACGAGGCCATACAGGAGCGCTGTGACATCTGCAACAATCCGACGCCTTGGGTTCAATGCCATCGATCGCCCTCCATACAGACGTCAGTTGGCACCATCCGATTTTCATCTGTTTCATAAATTTACAAAACACAATCGAGGACTTTATAGTGACGAAGCGGTGCAAGCAGAGGTAAGGTTGTAGCTCCGTCAACGAAGTCCAACATTCTACAGTATCGGTGCCAGCAAACTGGTCTCTCGTTGGGAAAAATATGTCAATCGGCAGGGTGACTGTGTTGAGAGATAAATTTGTGTAGATGAAGAACACAGATGAAGAAAGTTAATAGCGTTCTTTTTATTTCAAAACCAGTTCTAAATCTACTTCTACATACAAACTCCGCAAGCCACAGTATGGTGCGTGGCGGAGGGCACCTTGTACTACTACTACTCAGTTCCTTTCCTCGTGAACAGAGGTAGGGAAAAACGACTTTCTACATACATCGGCATTAGCATTTCTCGCATTTTATTCTCATGATTCTTACAGAAAATGTGCGTTGACGGCTTCAAATTCCGGTCATGCTAAGGACTTCCATTTGAGTTCTCCGCAGTACTTGTGTGTTGTTCGAACCTCTCTCTCTCTCTCTCTCTCTCTCTCTCTCTCTCTCTCTCTCCCGACTCTTCGTGACCCCATGAACCAAATCACGCCACTTTTTCCTGTCTTGCACTTTCTCCCGAAGACCTTACAGGTTGGAACACATCGCTTCTGTGATGCCATCGATCCATCTCATCCTATGACGTCCTCTTCTTCTAGTTCCTTCAATTTTCCCCAGCATTAATGTTTTTTTTTTTTTTTTTTCCAGCGAGGCATGCCTTCGCATTGTGTGTCCAAAGTAGGTCAGCTTTTGTTTTAACGTTAGACCTTCCAGGGAGAAATCTGGTTTTATTTGATCCAGTACTGATCTGTTGGTTCTCTTTGCAGTCCATGGAACTCTAAGAAGTTTCCTTCAACACCACAATTCGAAGGAGTCAATTCTTGGCCATTCAGCCTTTCTAATGGTCCAGGTCTCACATTCATACATCACAACTGGAAAGACCATAGCCCTCACAATACGGATCTTTGTTGCTAATGTTATATCTCTGGACCTTATAACCTTGTCAAGGTTTGACATCGCCTGTCTACCGAGCAACATGCGTCTCCGGATTTCATGGCTGCAGTCGCCATCGGCAGAGATATGGGAACCGAGATAACTGAATGTGGTCACTACCTCCATGGTTCCTCCTGCTATATCCCACGAATTGGTAGGTGTAGTCGCCATAATTTTAGTTTTCTTCACATTCAGCCTAAGACCGGCCTTTTCACTTTCGTCTTTCACCTTCAACAAGAGTGTTCTCAATTCTCCTTCACTTTCTGCCAACAGCATCGTATCATCCGCGTACCTGAGGTTGTTGACATTTATTCCAGCTATTTTAATTCCTGTTACTCCATCTAGCCTCGCATTCCTCACAACATGTTCTGCATACAGACTGAATAAGTAAGGTGACAGTATGCAGCGTTGCCGGATCCCTTTCTGAATCTCTATCCATTTCGAACCTACCGGTAACAAATTTAGCAGCCCTCCTGTCAGATGCTTCGATGGCTGGCTTTAATCCAACTTGGTCGTGATCTGGAACACTCGAGCAGTATTCACGGACCTGCCGCACGAGTGTCTTATACGCGGTCTCCTTCACGGATGAACTCCACTAACCTACAATTCTCCTAAGAAACTGAAGTCGACCATTAGCATTCCCTACTGCAGCAGCAGATTAGTGTTTACCGTCCCGTCGACAACGAGGTCATTAGAGACGGAGCACAAGCTAGGATTGGAAAAGTAAATCGGCCGTGCCCTGGCAAAGGACTGGCAGGGGATATTGTACTTATATACAGAGAAGGGCATTACGAATGCTCACAGGCTGGTTACCCCGCGTCAGGACATCACTGAGATGTTGAAAGAACTGAAACGGCACACTCTTTGAAGACAGATCGGAAACTACGCCGAGAAAGTCTACTGAGAACGTTTCAAGAACTGGCTTTAAATGATGATTCTAGGAATATGCTACAACCCGCTACACATCGCTCGGATAGGTTTCGTGAGGACAAGATAAGATTAATTACAGCGCGACAGAGACGTTCATACAATCATTTTGTTCCCGCGCTACATACTTTTATTGCAACGGGAAAAAGCCCTAATAACTGGTACAGTGGCACTTACCCTCCGCCATCCACTTCACAGGGTACTGATATAGATGTAGATAATATTCATTAACACTTCATACTTGGAAGTCAGTGTAGTATTTTCACAGCCAACGAGCCTTCAAACAAATGGTTCTCAATAGCCACCAGAGCCTCAGGATGTGCGACGGCTGAAGAATTTAACTGATACTGACTGAGTACGGTAAAAAGTTTTGTCTCTCGATGTGTGTAATGTTACTGACATCTCACCGCGCCATAGCATTTGTAGCGTCTCTCTCAAGAAGCATGTCATTACGTTTTTCTATCAAAATTTAAATATTGCTCTCACTTTTATCTGCAAATATGGAAAGATACGTACAACATATTTCTCAGTACAGTTTCATTAACAGAGGAGAATGAGACTATAAATCAAAACGAAGAACTAAAACCATGACCCTTTGTAACATTTCTGCCTCTGGAAGCGCAAGATTCAGTAACACGCTTCACTTCTTATTCGGGGGAAAAACCATTAGCTTACGTATCTAACCATAGAAAGGAAAGCAGAAAGGTGGAAGGAGTATATAGAGGGTCTATACAAGGGCAATGTACTTGAGGACAATATTATAGAAATTGAAGGGAATGTAAATGAAGATGAAATGGGAGTTACGATACTGCGTGAAGAGTTTGATAGAGCACTGAAAGACTTAAGTCGAAACAAAGCCGCGGGAGTAGACACCATTCCATTAGAACTACTGAAGGCCTTGGGAGAGCCAGTCCTGACGAAACTCTACCATTTGGTGAGCAAGATGTATGAGACAGGCGAAGTACCCTCAGACTTCAAGAAGAATATAATAATTCCAATCTCAAAGAGAGCAGGTGTTGACAGATGTGAAAATTACCGAACTATCAGTTAAATAAGTCACAGCTGCAAAATACTAACACGAATTCTTTACAGACGAATGGAAAAGACTGGTAGAGGCCGACCTCGGGGAAGATCAGTTTGGATTCCGTAGAAATACTGGAACACGTGAGGCAATACTGACCTTACGACTTATCTTAGAAGAAAGATTAAGGAAAGGCAAACCTACGTTTCTAGCATTTATAGACTTAGAGAAAGCTTTAGACAATATTGACTGGAATACTCTCTTTCAAATTCTGAAGGTGGCACGGGTAAAATGCAGGGAGCGAAAGGCTATTTACAATTTGTACAGAAACCAGATGGCAGTTATGAGAGTCGAGTGGCATGAAAGGGAGGCAGTGGTTGGGAAGGGAGTGAGGCAGGGTGCAGCCTATCCCCAATGTTATTCCATCTGTATATTGAGCAAGCAATTAAGGTACAAAAGAAAAGTTAGGAGTAGGTATTAAGATCCATGGAGAAGAAATAGAAACTCTGAGGTTAGCCGATGACGTAATTCTGTCAGAGACAGCAAAGGACTTGAAAGGGCAGTTGAACCGAATGGATAGTGTCTTGAAAGGAGGATATAAGATGAACATCAACAAAAGCAAAACGAGGATAATGGAATGTAGTCGAATTAAGTCGGGTGATGCTGAGGGAATTAGATTAGGAAATGAGACACAAAGTAGTAAAGGAGTTTTGCTATTTGGTGTGCAAAATAACTGATGATGATCGAAGTAGAGAGGATATAAAATGTAGAATGGCAATGGCAAGGAAAGCGTTTCTAAGAAGAAAAATTGGTTAACATCGAGTATAGATTTAAGTATAAGGAAATCGTTTCTGAAAGTATTTGTATTGAGTGTAGCCATGTGTGGAAGTAAAACATAGACGATAACTAGTTTGGACAAGAAGAGAATAGAGGCTTTTGAAATATGGTGCTACAGAAGAATGCTAAGGATTAGTCGGGTAGATCACATAACTAATGAGCATGTAATGAATAGAATTGGGGAGGAGTTTGTGGCCCAACTTGACAAGAAGAAGGGACCGGTTGGCAGGGCATGTTCTGAGGCATCAAGGGATCACAAATTTAGCATTGGAGGGCACCGTGGAGGGTAAAAATCGTATAGGGAGACAAAGAGATGAATACACTAAGCAGATTCAGAAGGATGTAGGTGCAGTAGGTACTGGAAGATGAAGAAGCTTGCACAGGATAGAGTAGCATGGAGAGCTGCATCAAGCCAGTCTCAGGACTGAAAACCACCACAACAATAGTTTCTGCTGATGAAGTTCATTTTTCGAAGATGTGTAAGGTCTGGCGACCTCCTCTTCGATCTATACGTCATCCTTGAAGATTTTCATCCAAGTAGGCGCTGACGCATCTGTGGTAGGGAGGCGGGGTGCTACCTTGCTGAAGCTAAAATCTTTCTTTTCCAAACAAGTCTGGGAATGGCAGGCAAAACCGACGTTTGAGATTACTGAGATGCACCTCAACAGTTGCGGTCCCCTCAAAGAAAAATGAGCCACTCAAAATGTGCGATGACAGACCACACCACGCAATGGCTCAAATGGCTCTGAGCACTATGGGACAACATCTCAGGTCATCTGTTCCCTAGAACTTAGAATTACTTAAACCTAACCAACCTAAGGGCATCACACACAACCATGACCGGAGCAGGATTCGAACCTGCGACCACACACCACACATTTATACACGACAGATTGACGTGTTTGTCCACGTGAACGTGAGGATTTTCAGGAGCACATTAGACACACTTGTGGCTGTTTACAGCACCGTTCAGTTTGAAGTGCACGTCTTCAGACCACGTAACCATCCCTGCGAACTATTCATCCTCGCGAAGCACGTCTTCAAACAACACGCAGCACTCCATCCTTCGATTCGTCCTCGTTCGTAGCGAGCAGGGAACTTTCAACGTACACTTTCGACTTTGCAGCCTTCAGAAATCGTCGTACGCTTGATCGGCTTACCTCGCTTTCACGTGCACCCTACTTCGCGGCTTTTCAAGGTGTTGCAACGCAGCTGTGCTGGCGGCTGAACTTTATGTTTTTGGTCGGCCGCTTCTCCTTATGAACATCCTGAACAGTACCGCCGGCTTCAAAATGATCCCGAATACAATGAATTCTTGTGCACGCTGGCGGCCGAGTACCAGACACATTACCCCAGTGCCGTTGTACTTCTATCATGTTTTCGTATCTCCAATACAACTTCAATACGGCCTTGCGTTGCTCAAGCGACAATCTCACTTCATTCAAGGTTACAGGAATTAGTGCAACCAGTCGCTGTTAACGGCGATTGGTTGCAGTAATTCCTGAAAACCTTAACAAGACAATCGCAGTGTTCCAAATTCAGAATTGATAAAAGTTTTACTTCATTCACATCATTCATTGCTGCGCTGTCATCTGCTTGCCAAATACTGTCGAGAAAACAATTGACTACGCTACCACGCAGAATTGCAACGATGTCTTTTGTTCCGAAGATATTAACTAGCAAAAAGTGTGTACATTTTTTTGGACCCCTATGTATAATAAATATATGACACCTATTGTGAAACCGAGTGGTACACTCAAATTACTGTATTCTCTATCTCGATAAGAAACGTGTAGTAACCTTCTTCGCGCAAAAGAAATGAAAAAAAAGTGTTAATCGGGTTTAACACGGGGCGTGAAAGTGACAGGATACGACGTTAGCCACTGTGCCGCTGTTCCGGGTGAAATTATTGGGTGCTGAAAGGCATCTTAATTACGTGGTAAACTGTGACAGTTTTCTCAGCAACAGTCGACTACCTACGGATAAGCCGTGTTCGTATATTTTGATTCTTCTTCCACTGAGCGAAGTTTCTGGCAAATCGCATTATGGCACTTGTGATCTCCTCGTCAGTTGTCCACAACTGTGTGCGGCTGCTGAGGCGTCTGACTGCGTTCTTGACATCGTAACGGCACTTGTTCTCTTGGTCTCTTGGTGACGCTGTGCCATTTCCACTGCCCTACGGAAAGCGCAGTGCCTGTGCTAGAGTACTGTGCGCGCAACAGGTGCTGGCACAGAAGCGCAGCTTCCCACACGCGACGTGGGCTAGGCGAGCATTGCCCCACTAATTAGCAGCGCTAATCAACAATGGATGATGGCGGGCAACGACCCCAGGACACTGAGGCCAGCTTAACCAGAACCACGCACGCTGCAACTGATGAGCACTCAGGTCCGTTCCTGACAGACTACTAGCCATTCAAATTGCTACACCACGAACATGACGTGCGACAGACGCCAAATTTAACCGACAGGAAGAGGATGCTGTCATATGCAAATGACTAGCTTTACAGAGCATTCACACAAGGTTGGCGCCGGTGGCGACAACTACAACGTTCTGACATGAGGAAAGTTTCCAACCGATTTCTCATACACGAACAGCAGTTGACCTGGTGAAAGGTTGTTCTGATGCCTCGTGTAATGCGTACCATCAAGTTTCCGGCTTTGATAAAGGTCGAATTGTAGCCTATCGCGAATGCGGTTTACCGTATCGCGACATTGCTGCTCGCGTTGGACGAGATACAATAACTGTTAGCAGAATATGGAATCGGTGGGTTCAGGAGGGTAACACGGAACGCCGTGCTGGATCCCAACGGCCTCGTATCACTAGCAGTCGAGATGACAGGCATCTTATCCGCATGGCTGTAACGGATCGTGCAGCCACGTCTCGATCCCTGAGTGAACAGATGGGGACGTTTGCAAAACAACAACCATCTGCACGAACAGTTCTACGACATTTGCAGCAGCATGGACTATCAGCTCGGAGACCGTGGCTGCGGTTACCCTTGACGCTGCATCACAGGCAGGAGCGCCTCCCATGGTGTACTCAACGACGAATCTGGGTGCAAGAATGGCAAAACGTCATTTTTTTTCGGATGAATCCAGGTTCTGTTTACAGCATCATGATGGTCGCATCCGTGTTTGACGATATCGCGGAGAACGCACATTGGAAGCGTGTATTCGTCATTACCATACCGGCGTAACACCCCGCGTGACGGTATAGGGTGCCATTGGTTACACGTCTCGGTCACCTCTTGTTCGCATTGACGGCACTTTGAACAGTGGGCGTTACATTTTAGATGTATTACGACCCGTGGCTCTACCCTTCATTCGATCCCAGCATTTCAGCAGGATAATGCACGACCGCAAGTTGCAGATCCTGTACGGGCCTTTCTGGATACAGAAAATGTTCGACTGCTATCCTGGCCAGCACATTCTCTAGATCTATCACCAACTGAAGAGCAACTGGCTCGTCACAATACGCCAGTCACTACTCTTGATGAACTGTGGTATCGTGTTGAAGCTGCATCGGCAGCTGTACCTGTACACGCCATACAAGCTCTGTTTGAATAAATGCCCAGGTGTATCAAGGCGTTATTACTCCCAGAGGTGGTTGTTCTGGGTATTGATTTCTCAGGACCTGTGCACCCAAATTGCGTGAAAATTTAATCACAAGTCAGTTGTCCAATGAATACCCGTTTATCATCTGAGTTTCTCCTTGGTGTAGCAATTTTAATGGCGAGTAGTGTACTTCGCGCGACGTGATGAAGATAAGAACGGCAGGTGACAATAGCTTCAACGCGAGTAAATAGTATGTATTTCACTCCACATCAACATCTACATTAGATTCACTGAAATGAAATAATGTACTTATCAACGAGGACAAACTCCTTGAATACGTAATGATATGAACTTATATTAATAAAATACGATATTGCAGTGCCTGTGTTGTTCCAAATTACGATGCAGTGTTAGTGAGATACGGAAGTATGGATGTGGCCGCGATCCGTGCTCGGATAGTCAAATGGTAAGACACCATTCGCAGTAAGTGGGAAAACCGGGTTGATGTCATGGTCCGGCACAGATGATGGTTGTCCATATTCGCAAATGCGCATTAATTTCACGTATTTTAATAAAAGGTGGTTATAAATGCTGACCACGCACTGTTACTAACGAAAAATTCGTGTTGGGCCAAGTATCTACGGATACGCATGGGAAAGTTTAAACGCTATATCCAGTAATGGGTCAAGTGCATCATGATGATCAACGTCACGATCATCGACGCCGAATACGACGTAGTACTGTTACTGATGGCAGTACTTTGGCGATAATATTATTATTGTTGTTTCTGTGATGGCGGTAGCGGTGGTGCTGGTATGGTGACAATAGTGTTAGTGATGGTGGTGGTGGTGGTGGTGGTGGTGGTGGTGGTGGTGGTGGTGCAGTCGTGATGGTTATGTGGTGTTGGTGGTATGAGAAGTCATGTAATGTTCATGGTGGTCGTAGTGTTTTCAAGTTTTTGGTGGTGACATGGTTGCAATTGTGATATTGTCACAATAATGATATGGTGGTATATTTCTTCCAGAATGCATCCAGAAAGCCATGCTCTAAACAATGAAACTTTGTTCGGAAACGCTTTACTCCAGGTAAGTACTTTACTTTCAGAAAAGATTTGTACACGGTTTGGAACACGGCTGTCTTTCAGCAACTGTATGTAAGTTTCAGCGAAAAAATAACACGGGAAACTGGTCGCAAATTAATTCTTTAATACACTGACCTAGGTTTCCGCACTTGTAAGGATGCCTTCTTTAAAAGGTTGGTTGGTTCGTTCGTTCGTTCGTTCGTTCGTTCGGGGAAGGAGACCAGACAGCGAGGTCATCGGTTGCCCTTTGAAAGGAACCATCCCGGCATTTGTCTGGAGCGATTTAGGGAAATCGCGGAAAACCTAAATCAGGATGGCCGGACGTGGGATTGAACCGTCGTCCTCCCGAATGCGAGTCCAGTGTCTAATCACTGCCTTGTTTAAAAACTGTAAAGCTACATTGCGAGGAGGCAATAGCCGGAGTTTAAAGCATATATGCTCAAGTCAAAAATGTCTTGCTCTAAACTCTGACTATTCCCTTCCCGCAATGTAACTTTATGGCTTTTAAAGTTTCTGAAGACATTCTTAAGGTGAAGAAATCTAGGTGAATGTATTATACAATTATTTGCAAACCGATGGCTGTGTTATTCCTCCGTTGAGACTCATAACATTTAAGTTTATACTTGATGTTAACAAATTTCTCATTTTTAAGGAATTCTTTTCTTGCTACTGCCAGTCTTCATCTTGGATCTTCTCCACCACGAGCAATCGTCAGTTATTTTTCTGACAAAGTAACAAAAGCCATCAGCTACTTTTAGTTTCTCATTTCTTTATCTAGATCTAGTAGCGCCTAATAATACGACAACATTCTACAAACTTTGCGTTACTTTTGTTAGCGTTGATCTTGCAACCTCTTCTTAAGTCACTAATCATTCCGTTCAACTAATCCTCCAACTCCTTTGCCGTCTCTGAAACATTTACAATTTCATTGCCAAATCTCAAACTTTTTCATTCAATTTCTCGTTTGTTTCCTTAACTCCTTGCTTATCGAACGGACTGAATACTATCTGGGATAGGCTACGACACTATCTCACTCCATCCAGAGCTACTACTTTCATTTCTTTCGACTCTCAATAACCGCGATCCTGTTTTTCTACAAATTATAGATACCAATCAGACCATGTATTGTATCCAAGACAGCTTCAGAATTTCAGAGAGTGTATTTCTAATTAAAGCTGTCAAAAGCTTTTTGTACTTCTATAAATTCTATAGATGTGCGTTTGTGTGACTTCATGTTATCCTTCAAAGTAAGCCTTGCTGTCAGTCTTTTCTCCCGTATTTCTACGTTTCTGAGGAACGCAAATTTTTCTTCCACCAAGTCGGTTTCTAGTTCTCTTTCCATTCTTCTGTAGGTAACTGTAATTGGTATTTTGCTTATTTAAATGAATGCTGGGTTTAGACGCTTTCAATCTCATTTGCCACTATCGGGGATGCCCGTGAAATCGAAATGGAAGCAAGGATTATCTGCTCTTCCCACGCAAGTAACTACCATGATGTGGTGGTAACCAAGCGAAACGAACCGCTCTGCACCCCACGTTGACTGCCATTATCCCACGGGACGACCACGGGGGTGAAAACTATATGGACGAAGAGACAACAAGCCAGGTAGTTCCTTCCAGACCACTAGAGGCGCTATGGGTCAAACGAAGCTGCAATTGACCAATGAGAACTGTCCAATGGCGGTTTTTGATATTATATCGTCTTGCTCTGTACTGAAGTCCACGGTTACAGACGTCTTTGTATATGTTTCAAATTTACATACTACTCATCTTCATTATAAACGGCATTACTTTACATTTCATACAGTTCACTGTGAAACTGAAGAGATTTCCTGTAGAAAAAAAATGTCCGCAATTAATCCTAAGGTAAGACGTTTAATTTTCAGTAAATAATCTCGGAGCCTATAAATGAAATGTATTCTCTTCTGTCGTGAATGAAGCTGTGTGGTTTCTGTTTACTTACTTAAATAACTTTGATCTGTCAGCAGTAGTTTTATTTGATGAAGAATTTTATGTTTTTCAGAATATTCAACATAACAAATTGACGTAGAAATACTGCTGTAAATTCCCTTGGCTGTTGATCTGGATATTACGTCGGTTCAACGGAGAAAGTTTGGAGCAAGCATTTCAACAGGTTTCAAGGATTGCTTCTGAAGCGGAAAAGTGTTCGTAAACTGTGACCTGATGTGAATTGTGCTACTTACTTTGTTCGTGAAGATCATTTTTTTCGAGGAAGATTTTATGAATAAAACTAGGCATAGGCGAATCAAGGGTGAGTTCCCAAAACATGTGGCAGGTGTTCCATGTGAAATTGTTAATATCAGTAGTGAATCAGGTGAAACTGTTGCTCGTAGTGAAATTTTTATTGTGTGCTTAACAAATAAAAGTAAGTTTTGTTTTCATTTCACTGTTTTTTTACCCATCTTTCCATTTTTTGGTACTTAATATTGATGTCTTTTTTGTGTTGAAGCGTTTACAGTTGTAAGATGTAGGAACTTTAAGAAATTAACGGTCAGTAGTGCACGTTTCTTGGTCAATTACTCAGAAATTACAGTCCTGAAACATAGTTCTAACAAATTTTAGCGTTCTTCATTCATTAACACTGTGACAAAGACTTCTTAATTGAACCTCTTTAACTGACGATTATTCTCTTAACAACAGTTTTTTTTCTTCCATTGACCCCTCAGCTTATAAGATGTCAAAGTATGACATTATTCAGGAATATTTGTGGTCCAATTTATATGCAACAATTTTTATTTAGCTTGTGGCAGTTATTTAGACTACAAATTTGTTTCGACTTACTGTCAGTTTCAAGTGTTGCTCAAGAAAAGATCATAGAAGCAGCGACTGTCAGACGCAAACAAGAATAGACTTGTAAACTGACACACTAATATTGATTTCTATCAACATATAAGAGCTCCAGGATGTTTTGTGCGTGATAAAAACACTTGAAACTGACAGTAAGTCGAAACAAGCTTGTAGCTTAAATAGCTGAAGTTAAATAAAATTGTTGCAGCTAAATTGGACTACAAATATTTCTGAATAATAGGTTGTCACGGCTGTACTGCAGTGTGCTATAGCTGTGTTTAAATTATTTTATGGTGATGCTTGCTAAAATGGTTACATAGCACGCCCAGAAAACTGAGATACGAAAATTCATCTCCATACCACTAGAGGTGCTGCTCTCGGTCGGTGTTGCCCTCTTCTAACACGGGAGTAGCGCTGGGGACGACCACGCTCTTACTCTCTCTTGCTGTACATATTCGAGCGTTTAGCTTCTTGTTTTCATCGAGCACTGCCGCGCCACCGACAGGCTGTTCCCAGCGGTGGGGCCCCATAGGTCACGCTTTGCTCTCTTAACTGTGCCTGGAAACAAGTGAGGCTGCGAGAGCGTTCAGTCGTCAGGCGACGCGGTTATCAGCGGAAACCAACGTATTACCTGGTACACCGGCAATGCCATTGTGACTTGGAATATGTTACCGTTGGAACGGCGATAAACGATAAGGGCGCTGAATAGCGGAGCGAGTAAAGCGTGGCGTGCCTTTGCTCTTTTTATGGGCCGCTCATGTCGGAGCTTTCATAAAAGCGCCGCGCCGAGAGCTGTACAGCGTGTTTGTTCTGGGTTTCTAACGCAAGCCGAGGTAGTCAGGTTTTCCTTTTATTTCGCACTGGAGTTGCTAAATAAACAATGTCATGTGCGATTAACAATACTTTTACTCTTGAACACAATATTCTATAACCATGAACACACAATATAGTAAAAAAAATACATGCTCTGTGCTGAATACCGATGTGTATTTCTTTATTTTATTCTTTCACAGACTGTGCCGGTCGCTGTGGCCGGGCGGTTCTGGGCGCTTCAGTCCGGAATCGCGCTGCTGCTACGGTCACAGGTCCGAATCCTGCCTCGGGCATGGGTGTGTGTGATGTCCTTAGGTTTAAGTAGTTTTAAGTCTAGGGGACTGATGACCTCAGATTTTAAGTCCCACAGAGCTTAGAGACATTTGAACCAGAGATCTGTCTAATGCTAAATCTTTTATCAGCCCAGCAGCCATTTTTAATCATGGAGTTGCAATTATTGGAAAAATCACGAGAAACGTAACTAGAGTCATACACACTGAAGAGCCAGAGAAACTGATATAGGCATGCGTATTCAAATACAGAGCCATGTAAACAGGCACAATTCGGTGCTGCTGTCGGGAAAGCCTATATAAAGGCAACAAGTGCCTGGCGCAGTGGTTATATCAGTTACTGCTGCTACAAAAGCAGGTCGTCAATACTTAACTGCGTTTGAACGTGGTGTTACAGTCGACGCACGAGCGATAGGACAAAGCTTCTCAGAGGTAGCGAGCAAGTAGGGATTTTCCCGTACGACCATTTCGCGAGTGTACCGTGAATATTAGGAATCGGATAAAATACCGAATCTTCGACATCGCTGCAGCCGGAAAAGGATCCTACAAGAAAGGGACCAACAAAGACTACAGAAAATCGTTCAACGCGACAGAAGTGCAACCCTTTCGCAAATTGCTACAGATTTCAATGCTGGGCCATCAAAGAGTGTCAGCGTGCGAATCATTCAGTGAAACACCATCGATATGGGCTTTCGGAGCCGAAGGCACACTCGTGTAGCCTTGATGTCTGCACGACACAAAGCTTTACACCTCGCCTGGACCCGTCAACATCGACACTGGACTGTTGCGGACTGGAAACAGCAGGTCGAGGTGGCAGTGCGGTTCTAGACGATACAGTCTGGAACGGTGAGACAGCAACGGTCGCAGGTTCGAATCCTGCCTCGGGCATGGGTGTGTGTTATGTCCTTAGGTTAGTTAGGTTTAAGTAGTTCTAAGTCTAGGAGACTCATGACCTCATGACCTCAGATTCTAAGTCCCATAGTGCTCAGAGCCATTTGAATTTATTTATTTATTTATTTTCACTGGAAACATGTTGCCTGGTCGGACGAATCTCGTTTCTAATTGTATCGAGAGGATGGATGTGTATGGGTATGAGGACAACTTCATGAATCCATGGACCTTGCGTGTCAGCAATGTACTGTTTAAGCTTGTGGATGCTCTGCAATGGTGTGCGCGTTTCAGATAGTATCGAGCGGACGCGCGTGTACGAGTATGGAGACAACCTCATGACTCCATGGATCCTGCATGTCAGCAGCGGACTGTTCTAGCTGGTGGAGGTCTGTAATGATGTGGGTCGTGTGCAGTTGGAGTGACATGGGACGTCTGATACGTCCAGGTAGTACTCTGACAGGTGATACAAACGTAAGCATCCTGTCTGATCACCTGCATCCATTCATGTGCATTGTGCATTCCGACAGACTTGGACTATTGCTACAGAGTGGCTGCAGAAACACTCTTCTGAGTTTAAACACTTCCACTGGCCGCCAAACTACCCAGACATGAACATATGTGGGACGCCTTGCAACGTGCTGTTCAAGAAGGAATCTCTGCCGCCTCGTACTCTTACTGATTTACGGGCAGCCCTGTAGGATTCATGGTGTCAGCTCCCTCCAGCACTACTTAAGACATTAGTCGAGTCCATGCCACGTCGTTTTGCGGCACTTCAGCGTGCTCGCGGGGGGTCTACACTATATTATGCAAGCGTATCAGTTTCTTTAGCTCTTCAGTGTATGTTCCCATGCTAACACAAAGACGTCATCAGTTATGATTCCAGTGGGCAAGAAGATCACTGAAATTAGGCGGTGGATCGATGGAAACGCATCGCCTGCTCATGTGAATTACGTTTATTTATTTGTATTTTCATTTAGTCATTTTTTCATGTTTATGTAATATAATGCAACACGTTTCGAGCACGTTTCGCCATCTTCAACAGAAAAATGTTACTTGAAAATAAATTGCCTTAAACTAGATTAAGGCACAAATTTTTGTTTGCTGTTCGCTTCTGGAGTCGCTGTTGAAATATTTGGAGGGATGGGGGCAGTGACTGACCAGAAATTGCCGTCTAGTGAAATCTTTTGCCAGTGTTGAGATGTGTCTCGATGTTTAGTATGATTGAAAGAACAGCCTGTGTTGTATGCAGTTAGCTTAGCACCACTTGGCTTGTTGAAAAAAATCATGAGACAGACTTTTATATATGACATTTGTTCACTTACGATTCTAGCGTCCCGGAGTTTCGTTTTTCATCCTTGGATCAGTGTCGGAGCTGTTGTGAGACATTACACTATTGGACTATTCGCTTTGTCACTGTTTTTGACGTGATTCACTGCACTATTTTTTATATATACATGTAAACACTGTACAGTTAATTACGGTATGGCGGCCTCATAGCGTGGATGAATATTGATTATCACATTTTACGTCAATATTTACGATTTTGGCAGTCTGGTAGTCGTTTGTTTACATTGGAGGACATCTTAAACCTATTGCATTAGAACTAGCTTAAGACTACTGAAGAATTTTTGAAATCGCGTATCTCAATAATATTACATTCGTATTTCGTCTTCAGATAATGCCTCCGTGATGTGTCTTTTTTTGTCTTTCCGTATGTATTATGTCAATAGACATTATAACACAGGCATTATGCATAGAAAAACATAGAAGTTACGTGAAATACGTACCGTCGTTGTGTACATAAAGTAGTAAACTATACTGAAGAGTCAAAGAAACTGGTACACTTGCCTAATATCGTGTAGTGTCCCCGCGAGCACGTAGGTGTGCTGTAACACGACGTGGCATAGACTCGACTAATGTCTGAAGCAACTTCGTTGTTATCTGTTGTTAGAGCTAATATAGTTGTGGCACACGCTCTACTTTGAGAGTTCGACGTCTTAACCACATAAAATAGCGAAAGCAACTGAAAATATTGACAACGTGTGCGGGTTGCTGCAATATATTGAAGGTTTAAAGAACTAGTATTGTCAATAAGAATTGAACGAGTGCAGGCGCCTCTAGTTTGCTTCAGTGTCGTCGCGGCCGTTGTCTCTCTCTGGTATTCTCTTTGTCACTTCCTGACCGTCGCACGGACACCTATCGTTTCGTTTGGTAGCCTTGAGATCCCCGCCGATGCTACACAACACGCCCAAGGTGCACCGTTTTCATGACTTCTGCGAGCTTTGGCTTTGCCGGTGCGTTCCGAAGCACCTGGAGCGCAGAAGGAGTTGGACTGGAGGTCGACAGTGCGGTAAACGGCAGAGGGCAAGGTCAGGCTGGAAAGGTTGCGGTGTTGTTTAGTCGCGGCTTGTGGCAGCACCGAGAGGCCGGTTTAGAGCTAACAAAGGGGAACCCCCCCGCACAATGGCGGCGCCTGCGGCTGCCGCTGCGTTCCTCCTTCCCCCCCCCTTTCCCTTCTTTCCTTTCCTTCCCCAAGGCGCCGTCTTCGTCTCTGACGTCACCTCGGCATCAAGCGGCAAACAGTCGCCGCAAAACACCATAAATCATGCGCGCTCGCACACACAATACTGCACGAAAAGAGCTGTTCCAGCTGTTAGGTAAATAATGACGTGCCGACGAAATGGAATACGAGCGCCAGCAGAAAAAATTCCCAACGTGACACACAGCATGTGGTCAAAAGTGACCACGAAATATAGAGAACGACTTAGGATACTCACATGTTAGCCCAAATGCTTCATGCTATACATTTTAGAAACACATTTGGTGTCGAAACTGGAAGCATGTGTTCAACAGAATAAACGACGTAGATTCTGTTACGACGTAAAGCCAAGCGCCTGCACGCCAGCCGGGAACGATAGAGAAGAGGCGGCTGTGAGAAGACGACAGCCAATAGCACGCTGACTGACCCCTCTCCAGGACGACAACGCGACAGCAGTGCCCCCTGTGTGAAGAGGAAATAAAGCTCCGTGACCGCTGGCGACGCCCCAGTTGAATAGAAGCTTCGAGACTACCAACTTGGATAGAATTGTCAACGTTCGTTACATCGCTGGTGCGCTCTATGTGGACAGACTTGGCATTCGAGAATGAGTGTGCGCCGATATGAAACTACCTGGCAGATTAAAAGTGTGTGCCAGACCGAGACTCGAGGCCAAGGTCCCGAGTTTGAGTCTCGGTCCGGCACACAGTTTTGATCTGCCAGGGTATTTCAGACTTGGCATTCTTTAAACTCAAGAAGATTGCTTATTTTGTAAGTCGCCCATTGCTTGCGACACATCCGTGAAATTGCCAAAGTACTGTCATTTACTTTTTTGTAATAGCACTCATTAATACGATCTGTTTGAATGTTGTATAGCGATCCGAGAAAGCAGGTTTACTGGACACCCCCATATTTCACGACGAGCATGGAGACATAATAGATTCAAATACAGCCGCTGGTTTTGTGATCAGTATTCGAGCAATACACACTACTGGCCATTAAAATTGCTACACCAAGAAGAAATGCAGATGAAGGGGTATTCATTGGACAAATATATTATACTATACCTGACATGTGATTACATTTTCACGTGATTTGGGTGCATACATCCTGAGAAATCAGTACCCAGAACAACCACCTCTGGCCGTAGTAACGGCCTTGATACGCCTTGGCATTGATTCAAACAGAGCTTGGATGGCGTGTACAGGTACAGCTGCCCATGCAGCTTCAACACGATACCACAGTTCATCAAGAGTACTGACTGCCGTATTTTGACGAGCCAGATGCTCGGCCACCATTGACCATACGTTTTCAACTGGTCAGATATTTGGAGAATGTGCTGGCCAGGGCAGCAGTCGAGCATTTGCTGTATCCAGAAAGGCTGAATTGTAGGGTTTCGCAGGGATCGAATGAAGCGTAGGGCCACTGTAGCGTCCACTGTTCAAAGTGCCGTCAATGCGAACAAGAGGTCACCATACTATCACGCCAGGGTGATACGCCAGTATGGCGATGACGAACACGCGCTTCCAATGTGCATTCACCGCGATGTCGCCAAACACGGATGCGACCACCGTGATGCTGTAAACAGAACCTGCATTCATCCGGAGAAATGACGTTCTGCCATTCGTGCACCCAGATTCGTCGTTGAGTACACCATGGGAGGCGCTCCTGCCTGTGATGCAGCGTCAAGGGTAACCGCAACGATTGTCTCCGAGCTGATAGTCCATGCTGCTGCAAACGTCGTAGAACTGTTCGTGCAGACGGCTGTTGTCTTGAAAACGTCCCCATCTGTTGACTCAGGGATCGAGACGTGGCTGCACGATCCGTTGCAGCCATGCGGATAAGATGCCTGTCATCTCGACTGCTAGTGATACGAGGCCGTTGGGATCCAGCACGGCGTTCCGTATTACCCTACTGAACCTTCCGATTGCATATTCTGCTAACAGCCATTGGATCTCGACCAACGCGAGCTGCAATGTCGCGATACGATAAACCGCAGTCGCGATAGGCTTCAATCCGACCTTTATCAAAGTCGGAAACGTGATGGTACGCATTTCTCCTCCTTACACGAGGCATCACAACAACGTTCCACCAGGCAACGCCGGTTAACTGCTGTTCGTGTATGAGAAATCGGTTGGAAACTTTCCTCATGTCAGAACGTTGTAGGTGTCGCCACCGGCGCCAACCTTGTGTGAATGCTGTGAAGAGCTAATCTAACGTATTCCTCGTCCTACGGATATCTCGCGAAAAGACCATCAAGGTAAAAATGAAAGATTCGAGGTCACGCGGAGGCTTACCGGCTATTATTTTTCGCATACTGCGTTCTACATCTACATCTGCATCCATACTCCACAAGCCACCTGACGGTGTGTGGCGGAGGGTACCCTGAGTACCTCTATCGGTTCTCGCTTCTATTCCAGTCTCGTATTGTTCGTGGAAAGAAGGATCGTCGGTATGCTTTTGTGTGGGCTCTAATCTCTCTGGTTTTATCCTCATGGTCTGTTCGCGAGATATACGTAGGAGGGAGCAATATACTGCTTGACTCTTCGGTGAAGGTATGTTCTCGAAACTTCAACAAAAGCCCGTACAGAGCTACTGAGCGTCTCTCCTGCAGAGTCTTCCACTGGAGTTTATCATCTCCGTAACGCTTTCGCTATTGCTAAATGATCCTGTAACGAAACGCGCTGGTCTCCGTTGGATCTTCTCTCTGTGTTCTATCAACCAGATCTGGCACGGATCCCACACTGCTGAGCAGAATACAAGCAGTGGGCGAACAAACGTACTGTAAGCTACTTCCTTTGTTTTCCGATTGCATTTCGTTAGGATTCTTCCAATGAATCTCTGGCATCTGCTTTACCGACGATTAATTTTATATGGTCATTCAATTTAAATCACTCCTAATGCGTACTCCCAGATAATTTATGGAATTAACTGCTTCCAGTTGCTGACCTGCTATTTTGTAGCTAAATGATAAGGGACATATCTTTCTATGTATTCGCAGCACATTACACTTGTCTACATTGAGATTCAGTTGCCATTCCCTGCACCATGCGTCAATTCGCTGCAGATCCTCCTGCATTTCAGTACAATTTTCCATTGTTACAACCTCTCGATACACCACAGCATCATCTGGAACAGGGAAGTGATGACAGTGTTACACAAGGTATGGTTCAAATGGCTCTGAGCAGAGTCCCTTAGAACTTAGAACTACTTAAAGCTAACTAACCTGAGGACATCACACACATCCATGCCCGAGGCAGGAGTCGAACCTGCGACCGTAGCAGTCGTGCGGTTCCGGACTGAAGCGCCTAGAACCGCTCGGCCAGCTACACAAGGTATCCTCCGCCACATATCACACCGGGGTTTGAAAAGTATAGGTGTCTATGTCTAGAAACCGAGACGAAGCGGAACGTCACGTCACGGGCAACTGGGGTGCAGTGATTGAACGCCGCGACTCGGCTCGCCCTGACCGGCCACGGTCGGCCGGTAAGGCGGCTGGAGCCGTTCCGTCGTGCAGCCAGGTAGCGACAGGAAGCCGGGAGGTGGGAGGCGCACGCACCGCTCAAAATACGCGGCCCGCGGTGCGTGGGAGAGCCGCGGCGTATTTAGAAGCGAGTGCGTGACGCAGCGGCGGCGAGGCGGCAGCCGGATCCGTCCAGTCGCAGCCGACACCTCCACCCACTCCTCTAACTACACCTACACTATCGCGCCGTCCTACCACTCTGCGACTCACCCAGTCACAGAGTGGACTGCTACCTAACTTTACCATACGTTGCTCAATACTTACTGAAGTGGCTGTCGAACGTTTTCCGTCAACAGCCAATACTGGGAAGTGGGGGCACCGATTTTATTTATGTCCGCAGCTCGTGGTCCAATGGCTAGCGTTGCTCTCTCTGGACCACGGGGTCCCGGATTTGATTCCCGGCCGGGTTGCGGATTTTCTCTGACCAGGGACTGGACTTAGTGTTGCCGTCGTTACCATCATTCGTGACGGTGCCTCGATTGGACTGTGTAAAAAATTTGGGACTTTGTACGGGCGCTGATGACCGCACAAACCATCATTTTATTAGTAATTATCAACCCACACAGGGCGTTTCCTTAAGGGCGTGCAAAAATGTAACAGGACATAGCGAATGCTCCACTGAACGATTCGAGGTAGGGAACCTGGGGTCGGAGAAGCCATCCTAAGAAGATTTGTCCAACAAATAATACAGGTGTGGTAATAATAACCCCCTCAAATGCAAACAAAAATTCATTAGAACATTTACAATGCCAATGTAGCTTCTCTTTTGATAACTTGTGTACAAGCCTATATTTTTTTCTACCCTGGAGACCTCACTACCCATGAGACCAAGATGGTCTTCAGCTGTGTGTCTGAGTTATGACTTTTGAGGTTATTTTATTGAGGTCCTAATAATTGTACCACAATGGCCTATAACAGCCTTGCCTAAAATCAAAGTACCTATTTGCACACCTTATACCGTCTGGCATAAATATATATTCTCTACAAGCGTCCCTAAACTGAGTCCTGAGACTGGTTGGATGCAGCTCTCCATGCTACTCTATCCTGTGCAAGCTTCTTCATCTCCCAGTACCTACTGCAACCTACATCCTTCTGAATCTGCTTAGTGTATTCATCTCTTGGTCTCCCTCTACGATTTTTTCCCTGCACGCTACCCTCCAATACTAAATTGGTGATCCCTTGATGCCTCAGAACAAGTCCTACTACCGATCCCTTCTTCTAGTCAAGTTGTGCCACAAATTCCTCTTCTCCCCAATTCTATACAATACCTCCGTATTAGTTATGTGATCTACCCATCTAATCTTCAGCATTCTTCTGTAGCACCACATTTCGAAAGCTTCTATTCTCTTATCGTCCATGTTTCACTTCCATACATGGTTACACTCCATACAAATACTTTCAGAAACGACTTCCTGACACTTAAATCAATACTCGATGTTAACAAATTTATCTTCAGAAACGCTTTCCTTGCCATTGCCAGTTTACATTTTATATCCTATCTCCTTCGACCATCATCAGTTATTTTGCTCCCCAAATAGCAAAACTCCTTTACTACTTTAAGTGTCTCATTTCCTAATCTAATTCCCTCAGCATCACCCGACTTCATTCGAATACATTCCATTATCCTCGTTTTGCTTTTGTTGATGCTCATCTTATACCCTGCTTTCATGACACTGTCCATTCCGTTCAACTGCTCTTCGAAGTCCTTTGCTGTCTCCGACAGTATTACGATGTCATCGGCGAACCTCAAAGTTTTTATTTCTTCTCCATGGATTTTAATACCTACACCGAATTTTTCTTTTGTTTCCTTTACCGCTTACTCAATATACAGATTGAATAACATCGGAGAGACTACAACCCTGTGTCACTCCCTTCCCAACCACTGCTTCCCTTTCATGCCCCTCGACTTGTATAACTGCCATCTGGTTTCTGTACAAATTGTAAATAGCCTTTCGCTCCTTGTATTTGACCCCTGCCAACTTCAGAATAGGCTTGTAATACCACAATTCCTCCAACACTAAAACAGCTGCAGAATAACTAATCTTGTTGCCATAAAAGGTAATAGCAAGTTCATCAATCCTTTGTTGCGTATTAGGAACAAGGAAAGCGAGGCGTAGGTCCTCCGGATAATTACGGGTATGGTCCCAGCTGGCATAGAAAAAACCTAAAGCAGGCATTAGCTGTAAACAAATACTTTTATTCAGAAAGTTACATAACCTTTGCTCTTACGATGTTTCATCTTACATGTGGGATGTAAACTTGTCTACAGCTTTGTCTTCCGCTACTGTTTTTCCAGCTTATTTGTAACTAACACGAGTACAAGTTTACATGTACTGTGCTGTTAACTTACAAGTACGTCCTGTCTTTCCTGCAAGGCAGCAAGGAGGTCGACCATGATTATCAGGAAGTCATGAAGCATGTTTTGTTTACTTTGAAAGAACGTACTATTGACCCATTCATTACTCAGTACTATTCGCGGGTCCGCAGCTCGTGGTCGTGTGGTAGCGTTCTCCCTTCCCGCGCCCGGGTTCCCGGGTTCGATTCCCGGCGGGGTCACGGATGTTCTCTGCCTCGTGATGACTGGGTGTTTTGTGATGTCCTTAGGTTAGTAAGGTTTAACTAGTTCTAAGTTCTAGGGGACTGATGACCATAATTGTTAAGTCCCATAGTGCTCAGAGCCATTTCAACTACTTTGATTCGCGGAAGTACAGCACAGTACGACGGAGCAGTACCGATACTGTATTTCCTGGTCGCTAGATTGGAAGGGAAGGTCCTATTCCATGGCCTGAGAGCTCATCTGACTTGAATCCCCTTATTTTCTATGAGCATATCTAAAGTCACTTGTGTATGAGACCCCTGTGGATACGGAGATAGCCGGCCGTTGTGGCCGAGCCCTTCTTGGCGCTTCAATCGGGAACCACGCGACTGCTAAGGTCGCGGGTTCGAATCCTGCCTCGGGCATGGATGTATGTGATATCCTTAGGTTTAAGTAATTCTAAGTCAAGGGGACTGATGCTCTCAGATGTTAAGTCCCATAGTGCTTAGAGCCATTTGAACCATTTGATACGGAGATGGAATTAGTTGCCAGAATTGTAGCTCCCCTTGGTGTGATTCGAAACACACCAGGGACATTTCTCAGGGTCCGTCAGTTTCAGCACATTTTGTAAGATACAGTACTAATCGTACGTTCATTGTACGAAGGGGAACCCAAGAGTAATGTTAATTGAGCTGCGATGAGGGAGAGTGGGGGGACCCGTTGTTCGACCAGGTGTCCCGTTACGCTCAAGGCGTGTTATGTCGCCCAAGAGAGGTTTTTCTTTTTTCATTAGAACAACTTTTCCATGTCGGCGAACACGTCATGGCGGATTGTCGAGAGCAGCGCGCGGCTGTGAAATTTTGTTTCCCGTTGGGGAAATCGGCTGCGGAAATTACTGTAACGCTTGTGGGGGTGTTACTTTAAGTAAAAACAGAGTCTACGAGTGGTATTCAACGTCAAGAAGTGAGGAGAACGTCGATAAAATCAATGATCTCATTCGTGAAGATCGTCGCCGAACCAAGTTCAATTCAGAGGATTTTATCCGAAAATATGCACACGAAAAGGGTTGCAACCAAATTTTTCCCTCGCCTTCTCGCAGACGAGCAAAGGGAACATTCACTTCAGGCATGTTTTGAGCTTCAAAATCAGCTCAAAGAGAGCCCTGAACTTTTTTATACGATGATTACTGGTGATGAATAGTCGTGCAGTGGATACGACCCGAAACAAAACAGCAATCAAACCAGTGGAAGACAAGTGGCTCTCCCAAAAAAGCTCACCAAGCGAAGTCAAACGTCAAGACAATGCTCATTTGTTTCTTCGATTTCACGCGGAGTTCGTTCCACGGGTCAAACTGTCAACCAGAAGTTCTACTTGGAGGTCTGGAAACGACTGAGGGACTGTGTCCGGAAGAAAAAGGGACAGAGGCGAGTGTTTCTTCCATCATGACAACACGTCGGCCCACATCGCCTTCTCCGTAAAGTAGTTTTTGACCAAAAACGGCACGACACCGATTGACCACCACCACCACCACCACCACCACCAAGAGCTATTGCAGGACGATTGACTCACAGATCCAGTTATATGGCTCCTTCCGTGTATAGCGATCTTACGACTATGACGTGTGGGGCCTGAAGATGGCATCAATGTAATGCCGAAACTGGAACCAATTAGAAGTTCATAAAATAAAATAAATTTCTATAATACATACGGCTGTTGGTAAATTATTGCATCAAGAAGTTCAGTAATCTGTTCTTGCTCGAGCAAAGGTTGTTTAACTACTGGTTCAGAAGACGAATTGGGGACTTGGAAGAAACCTGTTTCACGCGTTGTGCTGAAAACTTTAGTGAACAGTTTACGATCAGGAGTTCGACGTATGGGAAAGCGCTGCAGATGCCGTAAACAAGCACCTTATCTGCATATTCTTCATTAGTGTAGATGTGTTGCCTTACAGCCAGCGGAACTACAAACACTGTTAAACGATGCTTCTCTCTGCTACATTCTCAGTGCACGCCACGATGAATAGCGCCTTTAACAGGCTAGTTTAATGACAAACATATCCCGAGCAACGACGTCGGAAGTAACGATGTAGTTGGGCTGGAATAAAATGTCAGAGGCTGAGTGGGGAAAACAGACACACATGCACGTGCGCCAGTACTTCAGTAGCAACTGCACATTAGAAGCGTTCTGCCTCGAAAAGTATTCGGAATAGGAAACATGTCCAGGTGAAGTTTATTGCTCCGAATGAGCGTTCCTGTCATATGTCTAAATATTAACCGTTCATTCTGGGACAACCTGCATAGGCCGGGGCGAGTGACCGAGCGGTTCTAGGCGGTACAGTCTGGAACCGCGCGACCGTTACGGTCGCAGGTTCGAATCCTTCCTCGGGCATGGATGTGTGTGATGTCCTTAGGTTAGTTAGGTTTAAGTAGTTCTAGGGGAATGATGACCTCAGTAAAGTCCTATAGCGCTCAGATCCATTTCAACCATTTGAACCAACACCCTGTATAATGATTGTAAATTCAGTTCGATTTTCTTCTGTCCAAACTTTTAGGTTCCTGTCATTCCCATTCCTTAAAGCACCAGTTCCCAAGTACCGATTTTCTGCAAATTTTATCTCACAACAGTAGTGCTAACTGCTCTTCCAGAATAATCTCCCTCCGTCCGGAGCGACTTTTGTTACCCGAATTGAGCCAACGTAACGGAAGTATGAACAATAGTACATTTTTCGTTTGTTGGTTGATTTGTTTCTCCGTTTCATTATTTATTTGTTACGACTGCGCATTCATAGGCATCGAAATAAGGACGTAGCAGTGTCGTTGCTGTCGCAATCAATGAGACTCTCGACTGTGTGGTATGCCCTGTTTAAATTGTATCGTACAAAAATAAATTCTTGAAATGCGTACTTCTTGCAGCATAGTAAAATCGTGTGCTTGGTACTGCGGGGCAAATGGGGAAACAAAAATTAAACAGGTAACCACCGCCTGCAGACATTTTGTTCCGAGAGAGAGAGAGAGAGAGAGAGAGAGAGAGAGAGAGAGGTATGTGTGTGTGTGTGTGTGTGTGTGTGTGTGTGTGTGTGTGTGTGTGTGTGTGTGTGTGGTGCGGACGACACTGAAGCATTCTCCGAGAGGTCGATACCGACTGGTCGATAGGCCGGCCAGGTATGGGTGCCCACCGCTTCTTCGCCACCCCCACACCCACGTCCGAAACCCCCTCGTCTCCCTCCACCCCCCCTCCCATCCCTACAACGCCGGCCAAAAAGTGGCCCCCGCGCTGTGACGTCAGAGGCCGCTGTGCAGTACACGGCCAGTGCACCAGCGGCTGCGGCTCGCATCCCAAGACAACGAGGGAGCGGACGTTTCAGTGCCGCACTGCAACCAACTACAATTTTGCCACGTTTGCCTTACGCATTGATCCTTGTAGCCGTGACAAACCGCATCTGTGGATATCTACACATATACTTTGAACACCAGTGTGAAGTTGAGTGGCAGAGGGTACTTACAACTGTACAGTGTGTAACACTGGAGACGGGCGGTCAATTTTAAAATTAATTTGTCTCTACTGACATCAAATCAATACCCATTAGTTGTCACTTAAGGCACATCAGACTATTTCGAGAAAAAGTCACTGCTGGCATGAGAAACTGAGATATAGCTGTTATTGTTTCGCATTTTAATCACTAACGTAAATACGTAAAAGTTTCCAGTTGCTAATAAGCAGAGCGTAAATGCTAGCCTTTCTTCATGTTATGTTGGTCGCCGGTAATTACTTCTCTGCTTTTAAATTTTCTGCTGTAGTGAGGAAGGAACGAAAGGCATCAACCGAGATTTGTAGAGCGTTTCAGACTAATGCTAATTAAGGCTGGTGCGGCAGTTTAGCGCCAAGTGCACTAGGTGCAAGCCTTTCAAGCTTACGTACGAACTCAAGACATCTAAAATCCTCTACGCCATTCTGTTTCTCCGTCAAGGAGAGTGAGCTTGCCAAGTAAAATAATCCTCTCCGAATACCAAAGTTTTCCATCGCGTCTGTAACTACTCTCATATAGTGTGGGCCGATTATCAGCTTGAAAACATAATAATGCAATGCTGATGGCTGTATTCGATATCTCGCTCGTGCTGCCATTGGCTATTGGTTGCGATGTGGAGAGTGCTTGACCGGTTGCCTAGGTAACAGGCGCCTGCCACCTGCGTTCCCCACGACCCCGGCAGTCAGAACGGCAGGTGTGTTCAGATACAAGGCCGGCGGTCGCCGGGGACGTCAGTTTTTTGTGCCTGGACTGAGTTGAGGAGAAACGCACCTGGCCGCTTGCTTACCTGCCCAGGAACCTGCACAAAGACCTCCCAAGCCAGATGGAGCAAGGTGCTTCGTCCGCGGCGCTGTTCACCTTCGCCGCGCGCGCGCGCCCACACACACACACACACACACACACACACACACACACACACACACACACACAGTTCCTTCTCTAAATCCTCGCACGAACGAAAAAAATGGCTGACATCGAAGTAGGTGCGCAAGGAACAAAAAGGCAAATGAAATCACACAACACAGGAAAGTCCAGTGGACATGACGGGATACCAATTCGATTCTACACAGAGCACGCGAAGGAACTTGCCCCCCTTCTAACAGCTGTGTACCGTAAGTCTCAAGAGGAACGGAAGATTCCAAATGATTGCAAAAGAGCACAGGTAGTCCCAGTCTTCAAGAAGGATCGTCGAACAGATGTGCAAAACTATACACCTGTATCTCTGATGTAGATCTGTTGTAGAATTTTATAACAAGTTTTTTGCTCACATATCATGTCGTGTTTGGAAACCCAGAATCTACTCTGTAGGAATCAACATGGATTCCAGAAACAGCGATCGTGAGAGACCCAACTCACTTTATTTGTTCATGAGACCCAAAAAATATTGGATACAGGCTCCCAGGTAGATGCCATTTTCCTTGACTTCCGGGAGGCGTTCGATGCAGTTCCGCACTGTCGCTGATAAAGTAAGAGCCTACGAAATATCATACCAGCTGTGTGGCTGGATTGAAGAGTTTTTAGCAAACAGAACAAAGCATGTTGTTATCAAGGGAGAGACGTCTACAGACAAAGTAACCTCTGGAGTGCCACAGGAGAGTGTTATGGGACCATTGCTTTTCACAATATATATAAATGACCTAGTAGATACTGTTTCAAGTTCCATGCGGCTTTTCGCGGATGATGCTGTAGTATACAGAGAAGTTACAGCATTAGAAAATTGTAGCGAAATTCAGGAAGATCTGCGGCGGATAGGCGCTTGGTGCAGGGAGTGGCAACTGACCCTTAACATAGACAAATGTAATGTATTGCGAATACATAGAAAGAATGATCCTTTATTGTATGACTATATGATAGCGGAACAAACGCTGGTAGCAGTTACTTCTGTAAAATACCTGGGAGTATGTGTGCGGAACTATTTCAAGTGGAATGATCACATAAAATTAATTGTTGGTAAGGCGTGTATCAGGTTGAGATTCATTGGGAGAATCATTAGAAAATGTAGTCCATCAACAAAGGAGGTGGCTTACAAAACACTCGTTGGAACTATACTTGAGTATTGCTCATCAGTGTGGGATCCGTACCAGGTCGGGTTGATGGAAAAGATCCAAAGAAGAGCGGCGCCTTTCGTCACAGGGTTATTTAGTAAGCTTGATAGCGTTACAGAGATGTTTAGCAAATTCAAGTGGAGAGACTCTGCAATAGAGGCGCACTGCATCGCGGTGCAGCTTGCTGCCCAGATTTCGAGAGGGTGCGCTTCTGGGTGAGGTATCGAATATATTGCTTGCCCCTATTTTTACCACCAGAGGAGATCACGGATGTAAAATTAGAGAGATTCGAGCGCGCACGGAGGCTTTCCGGCAGTCGTTCTTCCCGCGAACCATACGCGACTGGAACAGGAAAGGGAGGTAATGACAGTGGCACGTAAAGTGCCCTCCGCCACACACCGTTGGGTGGCTTGCGGAGTATAAATGTACACTACTGGCCATTAAAAATGCTACACCAAGAAGAAATGCAGATAATAAACAGGTATTCCTTGGACAAGTATATTATACTAGAACTGACCTGTGATCACATTTTCACGCAATTTGGGTGCATAGATCCTGAGAAATCAGTATCCAGAACAACCACCTCTGGCCGTATATTATACTAGAACTGACATGTGATCACATTTTCACGCAGTTTGGGTGCATAGATCCTGAGAAATCAGTATCCAGAACAACCACCTCTGGCCGTAATAACGGCCTTGATACGCCTGGGCATTGAGTCAAACAGAGCTTGGATGGCGTGTACAGGTTCAACACGATACGACAGTTCATTAACAGTAGTGACTTGCGTATTGTAACGAGCCAGTTGCTCGTCCACTATTGACCAGACATTTTCAATTGGTGAGAGGTCTGGAGAATGTGCTGGCCAGGGCAGCAGTCGAACATTTTCTGTATCCAGAAAGGCCCGTACAGGACCTGCAACATGCGGTCGTGCATTATCCTGCTGAAATGTAGCATTTCGCAGTGACCGAATGAAGTGTAGAGCCAAGGGTCGTAACACATCTGAAACGTAGCGTCCAGTGTTCAAAGTGCCGTCAATGCGAACAAGAGGTGACCAAGACGTGTAACCAATGGCACCCCATGCCGTCACGCGGGTTGATACGCCGGTATGGCGATGACGAATACACGCTTCCAATGTGCGTTCACCGCGATGTCGCCAAACACGGATGCGACCATCATGATGCTGTAAACAGAACCTGGATTCATCCGAAAAAATGACTTTTGCCATTCGTGCACTCGGGTTCGCCGTTGAGTACATCATCGCAGGTGCTCCTGTCTCTGATGCAGCGTCAAGGGTAACCGCAGCCATGGTCTCCGAGCTGATAGTCGATGCTGCTGCAAACGTCATCGAACTGTTCGTGCAGATTGTGGTTGTCTTGCAAACGTCCCCATCTGTTGACTCTGGGATCGAGACGTGGCTGCACGATCCGTTACAGCCGTGCGGATAAGATGCCTGTCATCTCGACTGCTAGTGATACGAGGCCGTTGGGATCCAGCACGGCGTTCCGTATTACCCTCCTGAAGCCACAGATAACAGTCATTGGATCACGACCAACGCGAGCAGCAATGTCGCTATACGGTAAACCGCAATCGCGATAGGCTACAATCCGACCTTTCTCAAAATAGGAAACGTGATGGTACGCTTTCGTGATCCTTATACGAGGCATCAGAAGAACGTTTCACCAGGCAACGCCGGTCAACTGCTGTTTGTGTATGAGTAATCGGTTGGGAACTTTCCGTATGTCAGCGCCAACTTTCTGTCAATGCTCTGAAAAGCTAATCATTTGCACATCGCAGCATCTTTCTGTCGGTTAAATTTCGCGTCTGTAGCACGTCATCTTCGTGGTGTAGCAATTTTAATGGCCAATAGTGTAGCAGTATGTCAGGTATAAGAAGAGCACCACAGCTATGTTGTCACCACCGGTTTCGTTCGAAAGAACAGTATCAGGCTACACCACCAGCATTCTTTATAAGAATCTCCCACTGAGTTGTGCCTGTAGCATGTACATATCGTATGTACAAGCTGCGGGCAAATGCACATCCACGCAACAACACCTTCTTTAGATTCCCTCTTTTTAAGATACGCGTAACCTTTGTGATGAGCAGGAGGCCTGCCCTTGTTCGTTGTAATAACTTCCATACCGATGGTCACGTTAGGAACTTCGAAAGCAAACTAGACGGGCGGGTGAGGATGAGAGGGGGGAGGAGGATGAGAGGGGGGAGGAGGATGAGAGGGGGGAGGAGGATGAGAGGGGGGAGGAGGATGAGAGGGGGGAGGAGGAGGAGAGGGGGGAGGAGGAGGAGAGGGGGGAGGAGGAGGAGAGGGGGGAGGAGGAGGAGAGGGGGGAGGAGGAGGAGAGGGGGGGAGGAGGAGAGGGGGGGAGGAGGAGAGGGGGGGAGGAGGAGGAGAGGGGGGAGGAGGAGGAGAGGGGGGAGGATGAGGAGAGGGGGGAGGATGAGGAGAGGGGGGAGGATGAGGAGAGGGGGGAGGATGAGGAGAGGGGGGAGGATGAGGAGAGGGGGGAGGAGGAGGAGAGGGGGGAGGAGGAGGAGAGGGGGGAGGCGGAGGAGAGGGGGGAGGCGGAGGAGAGGGGGGAGGCGGAGGAGAGGGGGGAGGCGGAGGAGAGGGGGGAGGCGGAGGAGAGGGGGGAGGCGGAGGAGAGGGGGGAGGCGGAGGAGAGGGGGGAGGCGGAGGAGAGGGGGGAGGCGGAGGAGAGGGGGGAGGCGGAGGAGAGGGGGGAGGCGGAGGAGAGGGGGGAGGCGGAGGAGAGGGGGGAGGCGGAGGAGAGGGGGGAGGCGGAGGAGAGGGGGGAGGCGGAGGAGAGGGGGGAGGCGGAGGAGAGGGGGGAGGCGGAGGAGAGGGGGGAGGCGGAGGAGAGGGGGGAGGCGGAGGAGAGGGGGGAGGCGGAGGAGAGGGGGGAGGCGGAGGAGAGGGGGAGGCGGAGGAGAGGGGGGAGGCGGAGGAGAGGGGGGAGGCGGAGGAGAGGGGGGAGGCGGAGTAGAGGGGGGAGGCGGAGTAGAGGGGGGAGGCGGAGGAGAGGGGGGAGGCGGAGGAGAGGGGGGAGGCGGAGGAGAGGGGGGAGGCGGAGGAGAGGGGGGAGGCGGAGGAGAGGGGGGAGGCGGAGGAGAGGGGGGAGGCGGAGGAGAGGGGGGAGGCGGAGGAGAGGGGGGAGGCGGAGGAGAGGGGGGAGGCGGAGGAGAGGGGGGAGGCGGAGGAGAGGGGGGAGGCGGAGGAGAGGGGGGAGGCGGAGGAGAGGGGGGAGGCGGAGGAGAGGGGGGAGGCGGAGGAGAGGGGGGAGGCGGAGGAGAGGGGGGAGGCGGAGGAGAGGGGGGAGGCGGAGGAGAGGGGGGAGGAGGAGGAGAGGGGGGAGGAGGAGGAGAGGGGGGAGGAGGAGGAGGAGGAAGGATGGGGGCGGGGAGACAAGGGACCCGACCCTTCGGAGCAGGTAAAATCATGGGAAATGTCCGGCGTGGCAACTATCCGGACACGGGCCACGTTAATGCAAGGTGACTTGTTAGCTGTGTGGCAGGAGAGCGGGAGTGAGTGGGGGAGGGTGCTTTCAGGGACGACGCAGGCTGTTAAAGCGGAGCGGACAGCCACCGCCTCTTGCGGACGGCAGCTTTCTGTATTATGTACAGTGTACAGAGAACCTGCGCCGCTCTCTCGAGAGCTGTACTTATTAAAGCGCTGCCTTCTGTGCGGTGCTCCAGGCGGCCACATACTGCGCTCGAAGCTAGCCGGGCAGCCACTTCAAAAAGGAAACAGGGTTTCATCTCCACCGTACTCGCCACCGGACGCAGTCGCCGCAGGGAGTCCGGTCAGCTTTTGAAGCTCGAAGCGCTCTCGTGCTTCTGGCCCGTCGCACAAGCGTATCTGAAGATGTGCCCCAGACGTAAATTTTGTATAGCAGTAAGACGCAATTCTTGAGAAAAGCTCCAAAAGAAAACCTCTTTTTAAGAAGTAACTTCCAGCCCTCTTTAACTATAAAATATTGGGAGCGTATTCACACAGGTGAAGGCACCTGCACACTGTTTTTTATTCGACAGCAATCATCTGTGAGTGCGTGCCTATCTTGATGTACTAAAGAAGTACGACACACTTTTCAAACTCTACGAAAAAAAATCAACTTGTGAGATTTCCGGGCGCTGTTATGTATAAAACGTTTCGAGCAATTGAACAGAGCCACCGACAGATGGATGCATAGCGTTCTAGTTTTGTAAGTGATAAGATGGTACTTCGTTTATCCGTGGTAGCAATTCTTTTTTACTTTTATTATATATATCCTAAGCTGCTGGATCAATTTCAATATTGAAATTGATCCAGCAGTTTAGGAGATTTGGAAAACACACACACACACACACACACACACACACACACACACACACACACACACACACACACACACACCTTTTTATTTCTTTTTTTGGTAAATGCAAATAATTTAATAAACAGATCGAGATCGTGACACTAGCCAACAGATAACTATAGACATGCCTCAGAAATAAGGTAGCTAGATTCAACAGTTTTCACTGACTATAAAGTACAATTCGTAAATCAGAAGAAGTACATCTGCATTCTATACCCTTAGTTTCTAAAATCAGTTTGGAATGGAGTAGTGACAACTCCAAACACACACACACACACACACACACACACACACACACACACACACACACACACACACACACACACACACACGAAGAGAACTGAACTCAAGTTGTACCAGGAAAAACCTTCATAAATTACATACTTGTATTTATATACATAACTGGCAACCAGGATACTGATTCAACATAGCCACCACTCTACACCACGTTACGTGCACACTAATCGGATGCTCGCCGTGATTTCTCGTAAAAAACCAGCGCCCATTGACAAACGCTTTAGAGACCGCCGAGAGGAGGATGTAACGAAGATTACTCGTAGTTGGAAATACACGGGTATCATCCAGCAGACACCACCGCGTCCAGTACTTGCAAAGGTCAGTCTGGACTCAAACCCGGCTCCTCAATGGTCACAAACTGCTTGCAACTTCAATAGCAGTGGAATACTGTGCGTCCTGCCGAAGTAACCTTTCCCGAGCAATACTCACTGCTGCGACCAACATTCGGTCCCGCCAAACCCGCTGTTCCAGACGCTTGGCCAGAACAACGCGCCACCTCACTTGGGCTCCTCGCCGCCAGCGCCACTCTCTCCTCTTCTCCAGGTCGCCGCAGCCCCTAACTTTCTTCTCCTCCGACCTGCCCTCTATCCGCGACAGTAACGCTCCATGCGCTCTTGCGGCCAGAGGGACTCCAATTCGGCGGGAATTACGCGAAATTGAAACGTGAGCGCACGGCACATTCACCACTCGCATTACTGAGACAGCGCAAACGAACAATGAAAATTTTTCATCACATCCTGTAGTGTCGCACCTGAACTGGATTCAGATGCCACACAGATCGCCGCTTCTAGCTCGTCCAGCAAGGTGGGGTGGTTCCGATACAGGTAGATAGTCTCTTTCTGTGTGCCCCAATGAAAGCAGTCGCAAGGAGTCACATCGGGGCAATATGAAGGCCGATCCATCCCTGTGCCAGAGCATCTGCAATAATCCAGCGCAGTGACTCTATTCCCGAAGTGTTCATCAAGAAAGCTAAACGCCTGGTATGTGCGATGAGGCGGGCTAATCTTACTTGAACCTCTCGGTGCTTCGATCTTCCGCCGCCTGCTGTGTAGCTGCAGATTGTTCCAAAATTGCAACGTAACGTTCAGTAGTGATCGTTCCTCGCATGAAAAAATGTTCAGTAATGCCTCTACTGCATTTCGCAACCCAACCAGTAAGTTAGGGAGACTAGAGTGGTCTCGTTTCACACACATTTACGGAATCCTAAAATCTCTCCTCCTGTTTATTCACGGCTCCACTCAAACGAAACAGATGCAGCCAATACCAAATCGTTCATTATTATTCACTGTGATAATATGCTTCGTACATGTCGTATAGGTGTGGCATTATGGCTTTGGATTTTGAATGGAAACGTGTGTAGGTTCTGTGTCAGCATTTTCCGCTTACTGGAACGCAAAGCCAGTCTTCACATGGATTTGCTTGAAATGGTTCAAATGGCTCTAAGCACTGTGGGACTCAACATCTGAGGTCATCAGTCCCCTAGACTTAGAACTACTTAAACCTAAATCAGGACATCAAACACATCCATGCCCGAGGCAGGATTCGAAACTGCGACCGTAGCAACAGCGCGGTTTTGCACTGAAGCGCCTAGAACCGCTCGCCAGGCTGATTTGCTTTAAGTTTGCTGAATTATTCCTGAAACTGGCTACATTTTCAGGAGTAACTTCTTACTTTGAGGCCAACATTCGCCACTAGATCGTCAGCTACACTGCCTGTTGAAATCTGGCGATGGGCTTGTGACGAGTTTTCGCATCGAGTCCTTTTGGAACATTAAATCGTGTTTGGAAACTGCGTCTCTTTTCTCGGCTGATTTGGATTGGAATGTTTGGGAGAAGAGACTAAACAGGGAGGTCATCAGTCTCATCGGATAGCGAAGGACGGGGAAGGCAGTTAGCAGTGCCCTGTCAAAGGAACCATCCCGGCATTTCCCTGGAGCGATTTAGGAAAATCACGCAAAACATAAATCAGAATGGCCGGATGCGGGATTGAACCGTCGTCCTCCAGAATGCGAGTCCAGTGTGCTAGCCACTGCGCCACCTCGGTCGGCTTCTCGGCTGAGAATTTATGTCAGATGACAAGCGCGTCCGGATGGCCGAGACGGTTAAGGTACCCGATCTACAACAGTGCAACTTTCACGACAACATTATCACAATGACCTGTGCGGCTAGAAGTCACGAGTTGTCCACCCATCCCGTTCCATTTCCTTTCCCATCATGTATTTCGTATAAATATCGTTGCTCTACAATGACTCCTTCCGTCGCAGACTTTTCATATCTGTCTATCGTCGCTCATTTTAGGTCGTTGTAGAAGACGAGTGAGTGGTACCTTTCCAGTACGGATCTCTAGCCTCTCACCGCTACTGGAAACTTCCGCTGCCCTCCGCGGTTGCCGACGTAACGCGACGTGACGTGAAATGGACGCCGACCAGAGAGAAAGGACTTGGAGGGGCACGACGAGGGAGGGGTGTGGTGATGTCCAGGCAATAAGTGTGGGGGGGGGGGGGGGGTGGCGGGAGGAGAGAAAGGAATGAGGTGGGGGGAGAGACACAGGGGGGAGGAGCCATTGCGCGCAATCACAGCAACCCTGAGCTGCTGCGCAGCTAACTGACCTGTGACAATGTGTGCCGAGAGAGGCTGGGACTGCTCAACAGATCCCGTCCACAGCAGTACTCTCCTTCTAATGTTAGCGTGCAAGGAATGAGTGTGCAAATTCCTCGGAGATCAAACTGCTGACGTCATCGGTCCCTACACTTACATACTACCTGAACTAACTTACGCTAAGAACAACACACACACACCCATGCCCGAGGGAGGACTCAGACTTCCGGCTGGTGGACAGCGCAATCCGTGACATGGCGCCTTAAACCGGGCGGCCACTACGCGATGCTACCGTGCAAGGAGACTTTTTTTGTAGTTTTAGGGCACACAACTACAATGGTCATTAACGCCCAGACTAAGTAAGGAATGCAATGCGTGGCACAAGGTTAAAACAGCAACTAAAAGGGACAACGCTATAAAAGGCACATTAACAGGCAAGGGATTAAAAGAAAACAGCATAATCAAATGTCCTTAGACAGGTTTGTCAAATGGGTAAAACGAAGAACGCGAGCAGCTGCTCCTGGGTCATCTGCTAAAATGGCATCCAGAGTGCATGACAGGTCAAGATCAACACGCAGTGTATTAAAATTCGGACAGGACGTTAAAATGTGGCGTACCGTCAGCAATTGCCCGCATGGGCAGAACGGCGCCGGCGCAGCCGTCAGCAGACGGCGATGGCTGAACCGGCAGTGTCCAATCCGTAACCGGGCCAAAACGACCTCCTCCCGCCGAGAAGGGCGTGAAGAGGTCGTCCAAGCCGTGGGAAGAGGTGTCAAGGCCTCAAAGCTTGTTGTCCGTAAGTGTAGCCCAATCGGTATGCCACAGCGATAAAATGTGCTGACATATGACCCTGCTAAAATCAGATGAAGGCACAAAACAAGACGCTGTCCGAGGCTGGAGTACCGCAGCCTTGGCAGCTTCGTTCCCAGGAATACCGACATGGCCAGGAACCCACATAATTGTAACCAGAGAACCGTCGTCCGCCAGCTGCTGAAGAGAGCTTTGGATCCGGTGCACGAAAGGGTGAACCGGATACGGATCACTGAGGCTCTGATAAGGAGTATCAAGTCGAAATCGGAGCAGAGGAAACGGACCAGCAGTCATTTCGTCGGAGCGCAGCCGGACAATACACGGCGGAATTACTGCCTACTGTGCTCCGAACGGGTGTCAAATAACTACACTATCTAATCGCAAGCTGTAAAAATTATTTATTTCGAAAACGGAAAGGATTACCCAGTTTCAAGACAAATGTCACATGAAACTTCCTGGAAGATTAGGACTGCATGCCGGACCGAGACTCAAACTCGGGACCTTTGCCTTTCGCAAGTAAGTGCTCTACCAACTGAGTTACCCAAGCACGACTCGTCCTCAGCTTCACTTCCGCCATTATCTTGTCCTCTTACCTTTAAAACTTCACAGAATCTCTCCTGCAAACCTAGCACTCCTGGAAGAAAAGACTTGCAAGGTTTTCAGGAGAGCTTCTGCGAGGTTTGGAAGGTAGGAAACGAGGTACTGGCAAAAGTGAAGTCGTAAGGATAGGTCACCACCCATCCTTACGGCTTCACTTCTGCCAGTACCTCGTCTCCTACCTTCCAAACTTGGGTAGCTCAGCTGGTAGAGCATTTTCCCGTGAAAGGCAAAGGTCCGAAGTTCGACTTCCGGTCCGGCACAAAGTTTTAATCTGCCATGGAGTTTGATATTAGCTCAGACTTCGCTACAGAGCGAAAATTTCATTCTCATGTCACATCTTCACGTGCATATTAAAATGTGAGTCCGCAAAGGAGGCCTAACTAAGGTTAAAATATGTTAAGATAGCGCATCCCTGGTATATAACATAAGAGTATTTCAGTCCTAGGTTTCCCAGAAGGCCTCTTGGGGATGCGCTATTTTAACATATTTTAACCTAGCTGAACCTTTGTTATGGATCTTTTGCGGGCTTGAATTTTAATATGCACCTGAAGAATGGACATTTGTCACAGAAGAAGTTGAGTAGCGCGGTGGTTTAGTGGTATGCCGACACGGTAACTCAGCGTGTTCGGTCAGAGAGCTGGTTGGCCTCTGTAATAAAAAATTGAGTAGAAAGGTCAACAAAACGAACTTGACCGGATGTTATGTGACGTCCGCAACGACCAAAAACAACGAACAAAAGGCAAAAAAAGGGTTATGATACTAAACTGATGCATGGAAGGTCGTGAATTCAAAACTCACCTGGACTGTACAATTTTAATTTCTATATTTGGTTCTAGTACATTCTAGAAGTATCCACAAATATCAAGAATCATTGTACTGGAATGTTCTGTAACTGTATATTTACCCTATGTGTTCTGGCCAGAGGCAGTTAGCTCCGCGCTCTTGTATGTGCAAGTGCTGAATAAACCTTCGTTACGTGGAGTTAGTGTTCATCATTCATCTAACCACACCACCTCCTACGTGACATTCTGGTGGAGGCGCTGGGTATTGGAACTTGTGATAGCGCACATTAGCGACGACACAGTGGCTCCTATCAGGCCACGGCAGAGCCGCCGTGTACGTGGCGAGAAACCAGAGTTCGAGTCATATTCAATTGATCGCGTTCTATAGGAGACAGAAGAAGAGGACGTCACGACGACAGCAACAGTGTGCCACGACATGAGACATTCTTCCGGGTTCTCTGGTGGTGATGGCCAAGAGCCAAACAAGTGGCTCAAGGTATATGAGCACATAGCCACATTTAATAAATGGGATGACACCGTGTGTTTGGCTAACATATTTTTGTACTTAGAGGGCACTACCAAGCGATGGTACGAGAACAACGAGGAGTAGTCCACAACCTGGGAAGTATTCCAGGCGGAACTGCCCAAGTATTTCGGCGACACACGGCGACACAAGTGCAAGGCTGAAGATAAATTTAAGTGCACGGCACAGCGTCCAGGAGAAACTACAGCATCCTACATTCCAGACGCAGCTGTGCAAAATAGTGGAGCCTAGAATGACGGAGGAAGATAAGGTTGCACATTTCATGAAGATTGTTGCTAAGGACATGTATCAAGCCCTACTCCTGAAGGAGGTCTCGACAGCATCTGACTTCATAAAATGGTGCCAGCATATCGAGACAATACATCAAAAAAGAATTACACACAAGAAGTTAGAACGGCTTCCGAACGTCGTATCGATGTCTGTGATCGAGGAAGCAACTGATTTCACAAGTGTTCTTCGTCAGATAGTGAGAGGAAGTTCAGAAGGCACTTGGATTGCACGGCGACCAAAAAACCGAGACGCTTCAAGATGTCATAAGGGAGAAACTGGAACAGACACTGAACCCAATCTCTCGTCCTTCATTTCCCTCGGGGATGCACTGTTTTAACAACTTTAACCTAGTTGAAACTTTGTTATGAATCTTTTGCGGGCTTATATTTTGATATGCACCTGAAGAATGGACGTGGGTCCCGAAACCGCGTAGAGCTTGCCTTTTTAGAAATAAATAACTTTTTAGAAGTGGAGCGCATCATTGATAGTGGATAACAGTTGTGGATGTACCAGGAAGAGAAACGAATCAAAAGCATCCGAAAACCGCTATGTAATGCAGAACTGATCACTAGGTATAAGGATAGACAGCCCAGCCGGTGCCAAAGAAGGCACGGAAAACTGCTTTGACAGCAGAGAAGCGGGAACAGCAAATGGGTCGGTCAGGACAGCTTAGTGATATCTGAAGTGAACTAGTCCTTGGATGTCACCTGAGTAAACAACTTGACTGGACACATTTCAACCCTTCTGAAGCTTCCCAAGGCAACTGTTGTTGATGTG
This sequence comes from Schistocerca gregaria, assembly GCF_023897955.1. Lineage (NCBI taxonomy): Eukaryota > Metazoa > Arthropoda > Insecta > Orthoptera > Acrididae > Schistocerca > Schistocerca gregaria. The sequence goes on along the minus strand of NC_064928.1, from coordinate 110,109,951 downwards.
AGTGCAGAGGGGAATCGCGGAGGAAAAACCACAGCTAAACCAAGGAAGGAAGAAAGATTGGAACATGTCGTCGACATTGAGGTCATTAGAGCCGGAGTACGAGCTCGGATTGGATGGGGAAGGAAGTCGCTCGTGCCCTTTCAAAAGAACCATCCAGGCATTTACCTCGAGCGGTTTAGGGAAATCACGGGATACCTAAATCTGGATGAGCGGACGTTCGTTTAAGCCGTCGTCTTCGCGAATGCGAGTCCAGCGTGTAACCACTGCGCCACCTCGGTCGCTCACAGCTGAACCGAGACCAGGCAAGACCATGTGTACTGACAACCGGGGACCGTCGACCACTGCGGTGCATGGTAGTGAACAATAGAATGAAATCAGCGGAAGGAATGAGTGGTGAGATACCAGCAGCCCAGATAGCACAATGTGCAAGGGGAGTCAAAAAGATCGAGCGACATCTCATCTGCCACTTACTTCTGTAGGCAAGGCTAACAGACGCTGAAGGTGGTAGAAAACTGTTACGCCGCTGGACAGTGAATGACTGGGAACGAGTTTTTTCGAGTGACGATCAAGCTAAAACCTGTAGCAATCTTATGGATGTCTCCGAGTTCGGCGAATGCCTGGACAACATTACGTGCCCTCATGTGTGGTGACAACAGTGGAGTACAGAGGAGGTTGTTACACGGTATAGTGGTGTTTTGTATGTTTAGGGTGTGGTCCCCTTAAAGAAAATGCTACGTCTGGAAGGATATAGCAACATACACTACTGACCATTAAAATTGCTACACCACGAAGATGACGTGCTACCGAAGGGAAGAAGATGCTGTGATACGGAAATGATTAGCTTTTCAGAGCATTCACACGAGGTTGACGCCGGTGGCGACACCTAAAACGTGCTGAAATGAGGAAAGATTCCAACCGATTTCTCATGCACAAACAGCAGTTGACCGGCGTTGCCTGGTGAACCGTTGTTGTGATGACTCGTGTAATGAAGAGAAATGCGTACCGTCAAGTTTTCGACTTTGATAAACATCGGATTGTAGCCTGTCACGATTGCCGTTTATCGTATCGCGACATTGCTGCTCGCGTTGGCAGAGATCCAATGACTGTTAGCAGAATATGAAATCGGTGGGGTCAGGAGGGTACTACGGAACGCCGTGCTGGATCCCAACGGCCTCGTATCACTAGCAGTCGAGATGACAGGCATCTTATCCGCATGGCTGTAACGGATCGTGCAGCCACGTCTCGATCCCTGAGTCAACTAATGGGGGCGTTTGCAAGACGACAACCATCTGCACGGACAGTTCGACCATGACTGCGGTTACCCATGACGCTGCATCACATACAGGAGCGCCTGCGATGGTATGGCCGGCCGTTGTGGCCGAGCGGTTCTAGGCGCTACAGTCCGGAACCTCGTGACTGCTCCGGTTGCAGGTTCGAATCCTGCCTCGGGCATGGATGTGTGTGATGTCCTTAGGTTAGTTAGGTTTAAGTATCCCTAAGTGCCATAGTGCTCAGAGCCAACCCGCGATGGTATACTCAACGACGAACCTGGGTGCACGAATGGCAAAACGTCATTTTTTCGGATGAATCCAGGTTCTGTTTACAGCATAATGATGGTCGCATCCGTGTTTAGCGACATCGCAGTGAACCCACACTGCTAGGGCGTATTCGTCATCGCCATACTGGCGTATCGCCCGGCGTGATGGTACGGGGTGCCATTGGTTACACGTCTCGGTCACCTCTTGTTCGCAATGACGGCACTTTGAACAGTGGACGTTACATTTCAGATGTATTACGATCCGTGGCTCTACCCTTAATTCGGTGCCTGCGAAACACTACATTTCAGCAGGATAATGCACGACCGCATGTTGCACGTCCTGTACGGGCCTTTCGGGATACAGAGAAGTATATCTATCCAATGAATACCCGTTTAAAATCTGCATTTTTTCCTGGCGCACCAATTTTTATTGCCAGTAGCGTATTACAGCCCTGAGTACTGCCTGCAGTACGGGAACTGTTGTGAGACTATGGTTCTTCCAACATGACAATGCACCTTCTCAGAGAGCAACATCTGTCAGGCGATGGTTTGTGGACAATAACTTTCTCAAAGTGTGATGGCCTGCCCAGAATCACGACCTGAGCCCAACGGGACACCTCTGGGCCGAGGTAGCACGTCATCTTTGTTCCAGAACCCAGCATTTAACCCTCTTATCACTGTTTACTTACATAAAGTAAGAACTGTAATGAAAATTATGTAACTGTTTATTTAGCTTATATCAAGTTTAACCTTACACACGACACTACACATCATGCACACAAAACGAAGAAATGAGGAAGCCAACGTTGCACAGAAAATATACCGATTATGTCCTGTGCAAAGCACTTACGACCTTTAACAAATGTAATATTAATGTAATATAAATATTCACTATTTTGAAAATGGCTGCACCTCAGCAACATTTACAGAACAGCAAGGGAATAAGATAGCAGACAAGTTACAATAAATGGTGGTTTTCAATTAACCTTAACCACGGTTTCAACGGATTTAAACCAGTCTTCTTCAGTAGGACAAGACACAAACATCAGTAGACACCCAGATCGCTTTACTGACTGACTGCTAATGTGAGGTTTGTTTCTTGCCTTCGTGAAGAAGACGGGTTAAAGTCCCTTGAAACCATGGTTAAGTTTAATTGAAAATCATCATTTATTGTAACTGGTTGGCTATCTTATTCACTGCAGATAAAAATATATGCCTACACACACAAATTGATCAAATGCATGTTCGAGACGTGTTTTCTATGCTACTTCGAATTAAAAATGGCTTGAGCACTATGGGACTGCTGAGGTCATCAGTCCCCTAGAACTTAGACCTCCTTAAACCTAACTAACCTAAGGACAGCACACACATCCATGTCCGAGGCAGGATTCGAACCTGCGACCGTAGCGGTCGCGCGGTTCCAGACTGTAGCGCCTAGATCCGCTAGGCCGGCATCTCGAATTAAATAAGAATAAATAGCTCTTATTGAAACTTAGAAATATCAAACTAGTTTCACATTCTCCACCGGTACAGAAATCATGAAAATACGACCTGCCTTAGTAACAACGTGTGAGGTCATTTCTAAATCGCAGCAGATGAAAAAATAACAAATCACAATCTTATAAATAATCTCTGAGTTCTGCTGAGTTATTGTTTCGATTTTATGCACGATGTTTCCACCAGAGACCCAGTTTTCTTCAGGTGCTGCGACTTTTGCTGCTGCCACGTGTGCTCACTGTCTAGACTCCAACCAGTGTATGAACCAGAGTTGTAAATCTATCGTAGGCTAGCGAAGACTATCGTAAGTAAGCGTTGACTACGGTAGTTATCCCAGAAGACTTCACAAGTTAAGACTATACCGGCGTTACATGTATGTTACGGGTGTTGCGTATCTGTCGCTCTTTCCCTCACATCGATCGCTTTGCGTACGCCATCAGGGGTCCACTAGAATCCCACAGAAACTGGAAGCAGTGAACCGGCTGGAAAATGAGTGAGGATATATAAAGGGCCGCATAACCTACGGTACATTTTTGCTCTACACAGTTATCCTCCTGTCCATTACTTAAGAATAAATACTATTGATAGCAAAATTTGAATTGTCAATGTTTAATACAGGTTTCATTCAAAAATTGTTCATTTTTAACGCAAAACAAAAGGATGTTGCAATAAAAATTTTAAAACCATACAGACTTGTCATACAGCACTAGAAAAAAGCTAATTAAAGATAATTAAAAAAAAGAAAACGAAACCACGCAAAACTAAAATGTCAAACATCGTCTAGCTTATATAAAACATGTTTCTGTCATTCATAAAGAACTTCACAGTCATCAATAATAACAGGAAAATCTTGCTTTTGATCATTTTATTGACTACAAAATAACAATTATTAGATCTTTTTATGTTTGTGCAGGGAAACAGTACTTGCCACAAAAGTAATTGCTTTGGTTACATACAAGCGCAGAAGCTACGCGATCAACTACCTTTTACAAATTTTTGTTTTTGTGGTCTTCAGTCCTGAGACTGGTTTGATGCAGCTCTCCATGCTACTCTATCCTGTGCAAGCTTCTTCATCTTCCAGAACCCACTGCAACCCACATCCTTCTGAATCTGCTTAGTGTAGTCATCTCTTGGTCTCCCTCTACGATTTTTACCCTCTACGCTGCCCTCCAATACTAAATTGGTGATCCCTTGATGCCTCAGAACATGTCCTACCAACCAATCCCTTCTTCTGGTCAAGTTGTGCCACAAACTTCTCTTCTCCCCAATCCCATTCAATACTTCCTCATTAGTTATGTGATCTACCCATCTAATCTTCAGCATTCTTCTGTAGCACCACATTTCGAAAGTTTCTATTCTCTTCTTGTCCCAACTATTTATCGTAAATGTTTCACTTCCATACCTGGCTACAATCCATACAAATACTTTCAGAAACGACTTCCTGACACTTAAATCTATACTCGATGTTAACAAATTTCTCTTCTTCAGAAACGCTTTCCTTGCCATTGCCAGTCTACATTTTATATCCACTCTACTTCCGCCGTCATCAGCTATTTTGCTCCCCAAATAGCAAAACTTCTTTACTACTTTAAGTGTCTCATTTCCTAATCTATTTCCCTCAACATCACCCAACTTAATTCGACTACATTCCATTATCCTCGTTTTGCTTTTGTTGATGCTCATCTTATACCCTTCTTTCATGACACTGTCCATTCCGTTCAACTGCTCTTCCAAGTCCTTTGCTGTCTCTGACAGAATTACAATGTAATCGGCGAACCTTAAACTTCGTATTTCTTCTCCATGGATTTTAATACCTACTCCCAATTTTCGCTTCCTTTACTGCTTGCTCAATATACAGATTGAATAACATCGGGGAGAGACTACAACCCTGTCTCACTCCCTTCCCAACTACTGCTTCCCTTTCTTTCTGGTGTTCCGTGAAGACTCAAATTCACTCAGCGTTTCCCAGCTCTGGCGAAGGTCATGGCGGCAGATATCGCAATATACTGAGTGCCGGGCCCAGGCGAGGTTTAAATTGAGACCTTCGCCCTAGGTTATTAGCTTTTCTATCTCGCTGCGATGGTGCAGATACAATTAGCTTAACAACAGCTCGCTGGCAGATGTGCAAGCAACAACTCTTCCCACGTTCCACTAGATAATGGAACGGGAAAAACATCATCTGGATACGTGCAATAAAAGGCACCCTCTGCCGCGCACTTCGTAACAGCTGGCGCTGTTGCGACATCGGCACTGCGTCCTGCTCAGCGCAGAGTCCTTGCGGTTTTCCGCGTGTCGTAATTTCCTCCGGTCTACGGCTGCATTGTCGGTGCCTTGCACAGAAGAAAAACACAAAAACAACCACACACACACACACACACACATCTGTAACTTTATTTTTGCTTCTTCTTTTTCTTCCTTTCTTTTTGAAGGTTGATGCGGCTCGGACATCGTATTCAGATTGTACACCAGCGCTGCCAGTCAAGAATTTAACACAATATGCAGCAGTCCACATAAATACGACGCTCCTCAGATACATACATTCTTGAACGATAATACAAGGTGTACAGCTTTGCTTCCGCCGTTTTTTCCCCAGCATTAGAGGCTTCAATGAAACAAATTGGTTATACATGTAGTATTCAAAGTATTTTCCGACGCTGGCCACTGCTTTCTCCAAACTTTCGGGCAGTGTACGAATCCCGCGTCGAAAAAATTGTTCATCTTTTGAAGCGATCCACGAATCGACTTAATTTGTGACTTCTTCATGTTATCGGAAGCGCTGGTCAGCCAGGACATGGACCACTGATCTAAGCAGGTGATAGAGGGAGCAATGTCTGTAGAATACGGTGGGGTGGGGTAGGACTTCCCATTATAACGTTTCCGTTTTGACCTCTTTTTGCAACGTGGGGTCGAGCGTTGTCGTGCTGCAAAATCACTTTATCGTGCCTCTCGCTGTATTGCGGCCGTATGTCTTAATGCTCTGCTCAAACGCATTATTTGCGTTCGATAACGAGCACGTGTGATTGTTTCACTTTGCAAGTAGGCTGTTTAGGTTTTTATGTTAGTAACGCCACGTAGCGCTCTGTACGAAAATCACTGACTATGCTGTTTGAAGTCCGTGGCTGGTTGGCATTGTTGGAATATTTGCTATTGTAGTTTTGGGCAGTTGGTTGTAAACAGCGCGTAGCGTTGCGCAGTTGGAGGTGAGCCGCCAGCAGTGGTGAATGTGGGAAGAGAGATGGCGGAGTTTTGAGAGCGGACGATCTGGACGTGTGTCCATTAGAGAGAGTAAATTTGTAATATTATATATTACAAATTAAATAATGACTTTTGAATATTATTGAGGTCCATACATTGTTTGTCCTCTATCAAAATCTTTCATTTGCTAACTATGCCTATTAGTAATTAGTGGCTTCAGTAGTGAGAAACTTTTATTTAGCTGGCAGTATTAGCGCTCGCTGTATTGCAGAAGGTCGAGTAACGAAGATTTTTGTGAGGTAAGTAACTCATGAAAGGTATAGGTTATTGTTAGTCAGGGCCATTTTTGTGTAGGGATTATTGCGCTAAAAATATTGTGTGTCAGTTTAGTGTTGATCAGAATAAGTAAACAGATAGATGTCTGAGTACGTTCAGTTCTGCTCAGCTGTTTTAAAATCAAGTAACGTAAAAGGTTTAACAGCACAGTAATTCATACATTTTTCTAAGGGGAGGTTTCAACTTGGTTTTAACACCTCACAGTACACGACGTCGAACAGGTCCCACCAAATGCAGAGCATGATCTTGAGACATGAATACTCTGTTTGGCCGTCGACGTGGAAGCACGCCGGGATATCCCCAAAATTTTTTGCGTTTAGAGTTATCATAACGAACTCATTTTTCGTCCGCGGTGACAATGCGACGCAGCAGAAATTCCTTCCGATTTTGCCTCTGAAGCAACTGCTCACAAACACACAAACGCTGTTCAACGTCTCTTGGTTTCAGCTCACACGGGGCCCAAGTTCCTTCTTTCTGAATTATGCCCATAGCCTTGAGACGTTTTGAAATGGCTTCCTGTGTCACTCCCACTAATCGTGCCAATTATTCTTGAGTTTGACGCGAGTCTTCACTCAGCAGGGTCTCCAATTCTGCAACTTCGAAAACATTCTCTCTTCCACCAATACGCCTATCTACGACGTTAACATCGCCGTTCTTGAAGCGTTGAAACCACTCACGACGCGTTCTTTCACTAATAGCGTCCTTACCTTACCTTACTTGAGAGCAATCGATGAGACTCAGCCGCTCTTTTCTTCGTACTGAAACAAAACAGTAACACCTCCTGCAAATGACGAGAATTAAGCTCGTGAACTGACATTTTTAATCAAGAACAACTTCACGATACAGACACAAATTGACGAATGTTTGAATGAGGTTATGTTGACCTAGGTCCAAGCTAACTGCCTGACGTCTGCGATCTGTTTTTTTCCACCGCTACTTAACGGTTGTCGCCACCTATCGGCAAACGACGGAAGGAAAGTTCTACGCCTTGTATAAAAAGTATTGAAAAGAACTTTTTTATATGAGAACATCACATATGAACGTCAGCTTCATACATCTAAGGATTTTTAGACACCGAATACATACGCTGAAGCGCCAAAGAAACTGGTACATGCATACGTATTCACATAAAGGGATATGCAAGCTGGCAGAATACGGCGCTGCGGTCGGCAACTCCTATGTAAGACCGTAAGTGCCTGTCGCAGTTGTCACATCTGGTACTACTGCTACAATGGAAGGTGGTTATGATGTAACTGAGTTTCAACGTGGCGTCATAGTCGGCACACGAGCGATGGAACACAGCACTTCCGAAGTAGCGACGTTGTCGGCATTTTCCCGTACGCCCATTACACAAGTGTACCCTGAATGTTGAAAAACATTGCTGTGGCCGGAAAATTCTCCTGCAAGAAATGAACCAACATCACTGAAGAGAACAGTTCAACGTCACAAAATTGCAACCCTCCCGCAAATTGCTGCAGATTTCAATGCTGGGCCATAAACAAGTGCCAGCCTGCGAAACATCATCGATATGCGCTTTCGGAGCCGAATGCCACTCGTGTAGTCTTGATGACTGCACGACACAAAGCTTTACGCCTCGCCTGGGCCCGTCAACCCCGACACTGATCTGTTGATGATTGGAAACATGTTGCCTGGTCGGAGGAGTCTCGTTTCCTATTGTATCGAGCGGGTAAAGGTGTACGGGTATGGAGGCAACTTCATGAATCGATGGACGCTGCATTTCAGCAGGGGAGTGTTCCAGCTGGTGGTGGCTCTGTAATAGTATGGGGCGTGTGCAGTTGGAGAGATATGGAACCACCGCTACGTCTAGATACGACTGACAGGTGACACGTACGTTAAGTATCCGGTGTGATCACCTGTATTTTTACACGTGGCGGCAGCATTCATCAGCAAGGTAGAAGTAGGGATACACATCACTTTAGTGACATGTGTACGTACACACACACACACACACACACACACACACACACACACACACAGGCGACGAGCAGCTCTTCTATTACCGTGAGCTTCGCCATTCAGAAGGATCATATCGGTCTATCCTGCAGATGTAGCCAACCATGCTGCTCTAACGAAGGCGTAAATTAGGCTCGAACAGGGTCAGGGACGCATGACGGACGTCAAATGTCATAGCCAATGCGACACGCGAACCCTTCTTCATGACTACCCTGTTGCAATCTACCTAGCGTCATCAAACAGTTGTAGCACGGAAACGGTGAGTGCAATTGTTTGCGGCTCACGACGCTGATCGTGTCAATTTCTTGTGGAACGTCGTGTCACAGGCTATGAAACATGCTGTTCATCACTTCGAACCGGAAAAAAACGGTGATCTATCGGCTGTCGCCACAACACGTCTCCTTCGAAAAAACAGCCGGTAAATTCATGGCGGTGGTCTTCTGGCACTCTGAAGCTGTTATTCTGTCTGATGTCCATTCTGATGGTGCAACGATCAACTCGGAAGCGTACTGTGCAACCCTACGGAAATTGAAGAAACGACTTCACCGTGTTCGTCGCCACAACAGTGCAAATCAACTTCTCCATTCCATGAGAACGCAACGCCTCAGGCTACGCAACCGAGAGCAGCTCACTAAAGTTCCTCATCCACGCTACAGCCCGGAACTCACACCTTCCGACTTCCATCTGTTTGGGCCAACGAAGGCTGCACTCTGCGGTAAGCAGTACGTGGATAATGGGAAGGTTACCGATGCGGCAAGACGAGGGCTCCGACGCTGATCAGTAGAGTGGTACCATGCGGGCATACAGGCCGTCGCAGTAAGGTGATGTGAGGCCGTCGCATTGAATGGAGATTATGTTGAAAAATATGATTTTGTAGCCAAACGAGTGTGGAACAGTAGAATGTCCCTCGTACGGGTATTCCCTGCAGACATATTAGGCAGTCCGCGTTGATGCATCAACAAATCAAGCAATTTCACCATACGCAATGCTGTGCGTGGATCGATGATGATTAGATTGGATTATGGGGCGCTCAATTGCGCGAACATATTCCAAACCGTTTTTCAGTCCTATCTTGCATGAATGATGATGAAATGACGAGAACAACACAGACAGGCAAGTCATCTCTAGGCAGGTGAAAATAACTGACCCCGACGGGAATCGAACCCGGGACCCCGTGCTCGGGAAGCGACAACGCAACCGCGAGACCACGAGCTGCAGACACGTGGATCGAGTAGGTTTCAGGGTCGAGCAGTGCTGCCGAAACTTTCCCAGGCACCCCTCTCAGAGATAGGAGCGATTGACGTCACTGAACGAGTGACTGAGTGCAGATTAATTAGTGTAATGTGTGCTTCCGCCGGTGACTCAGGGCAGAGTAAACCACAACAGGGCCCTGGGGAGATAGCAGAACCTGCGCGCGCACACACACACACACACACACACACACACACACACACACACACACTATCTTCAAGGGTGGGATAGAGTGTGGGCGGAGGGGGGAGCGACCTTCACGCAAGGCTATCGCTTAGCGCAAACAATTCAGACATTCTTAACCCAGCTGCATCTCCAAACAGGGCTGATAGCTAAAACACTTACCGGCTTTCTTCAATTCTTTCTTTATTAAAATGAAGAACAAACCGCCTTCAGTCACAAGTTGCGTTTATTTACACCACTCACAAAAACATTGAAAAGAAAACCACCGACACAAAACAAATCTCCACAAGCATTCCATAGTTTGAGCACAGTATCACAAAAAATAACTTACTAAAAAAAAAACAATATTAAATTATCTTTCTCCACAAACAGCAAACTTGGATACCACTTACCTCACACAGTGAACACAAACAAGCCAATAATACAACAGTGGAATATATAAATTACGATGTAACAGTTGCCCTGCATTTTACATTGGAAAAACTGGAAGAACCTTCCACACACGGTATAAAGAACACACCGAAGCCTTTCGACTAAACCATTTTGAAAAATCTACAACAGCTAACCACATGTATATTAATAAACACAGACTTGACGACATCCACAACAGCCAAGCTGTACTTCACACAGAACCCAACAGTAAAAAACAATCTACTAGAACAGTTAGAAATAATGCTACACAAATAAAAATATTCCGAAAACTTGTTGAATGAACAGAGTTTAACAGCCACAATTTTTTCTACGCCTTTGAAAGTTTATTTTTTCCTGAGGAATCAAATCTATAATAGTACAAACAGCTGACAACCTACAACATAGTACCAAATAATTATTTTAATAATACCTGTGTACTAGTAATACTATATCATATTATCTTCTGTGAAACAAGAAAATCGATTATATTTAGAACATCTGTATGAAGGAGAATCTTTGGAACGTTTACGTTTTGCTACTACAATGTGCAAAAAAGTGTGTGACTATGTATATATTCCAGTATGTACTGCAAAATTAAAGATGTGTATTGTATATACCAACTGCACAATAGAAGCAGACATCATACAATGTTAAACTGTAAGTTAGCTTCATATTATTAACGCTGTTGAACTTATTTGAACAATATACCATGCTGTAACACAAAAATGTAATATCAACAGGCAAACAACTAAAAAACCTGATGTAAATCACTAAAAAGAACCTGAAGATGAGTCTCCAGGGCTCGAAATGCATAGTGCAGTAAATAAACGCAACTTGTGACAGAAGGTGGTTTGTTCATTTTACGAAAGTTAAACAGTCGCGGACGAAACACTGAAAACAATGGATAAAATTAAGATCTTTCTTTATTGTTTGTATCGAGCCACTTTCTATTTGTCTGTTAACGCACCTTTCTCAGGAAAGGGTAGAGGTATCACGCTGAAATCTATGTCGTATACAATCACGCAAAAAACCGAACACGTTGAAAGACTAAGGACGTACATATTTGCAGGACATATACATTCTGTGTTCTGCAGAAGTGATTAGCATGAGAGGCACCTACATGCCTTGCTCATACTGTGGCATCAAGCAGTCAGGTCTGCAAGATGAGTGGTCTGCCAGGCGAGTGGACTCATTCTTATTTATTGAGTAACATGAACTCTCGTACTCACAATTAAGTTACAAGTTACTCTCCTGTTTTAATATTACGCAACGGAAACGGAAACGCACATCTGACTATTGGTAATTTACACAACTCTGACTGTTCACTACGCACTGGCAATACCACATTTTCTTTCTTTCTTTTTTAACGGCTTTGATCAACACGTGGCCATCGTACTGAATATGAATGGCGCACACACAAATTCTGGATATCATAACAACATACTATTCGAAGGAAAAGGCAACCAATCTTTTTCTTTTCACCATCTTTTTTATTCCGATAAATTCTATAACCTAAACACACCAGTACATTTTCTACAACAGTTGCACATGAGAAACTCCGCCCAGCGGGCATGGCTTTCCATTTGTGATTCTCTATCTTATGGTCTCGTAATTATCTAACGCTACAGTGTACTTTCTGGATAGGATGGTGGATCTTTTGCTATATCTCACACTTCGACTCTCACAACCATCATCACGAAACTTTCCTCCAGACCGAGCGGTACAAAAAGGAACATGCATAACCCACTGCCTCTGGAACTATCTTGTTACTCTCCCATGCCAACCACACATACTTAAATTTCATGAAATACATCACACTGGCAACATACAATACAAAGAATAGTCACAACGTTATAATCACATCACTTTCAGATTTCCCACTTTAATTAGTGTTTATCCCAGTTTCACACGACACTGCCCCACTTGGTAACTTTTCTTTCCTACTATGAGTTCTGGAGGATATATGCACGTCTTCCTGTGCAATTCAAGCTAAGTGACGTTGCTGGATAGACGGCTGACTCATCCTGCTTCACTACCAGAGTATTATAGTTTGAATCAAGCGTCACACGTAAACATAACACGCAAAGTAATATTAAGAACATATTCATCACACACGCTAATCCTCAACTGATACCATGGACGAGTACTTCTCTTTATCCTTTGTCTCATACACAGATTGAGACTCATACAGTACTCACCACGTGGAAGTACTCGTCTCTAACTTCAAGTCCTGCACACGCCATTTCTTAAATATTTCCAACTTATAGTACACACGCTAGTAATTCAGCTTAACTTAAGAACTCTGAAGTATTTCAACTTATTGCTACACGTGGTTTCATTGTGACCGTTGGTCACTTCCGAAGATTACTACGATACCCTTAATATTACCTGCCTGACATTTAATTCTCCCCACAAAAGTTCCTGAAGTAGAGGAATTATTATTCCAAACCACTCTTGAGTATTTCACATGCATACCATGTCTACACTCTTTTGTCTTTACGGAGCACACCTGAGACAGGTCTTAACAACACAAGATCCAGCGCCAGAGTGCTGAAAGATGGCCGTTTTTCAGGTCATGCGCTCAAAACTCAGGTAAATTTCATCTCTTTGGTTCAACGAAAGGTGACCAAAGGACCGTCTCAAGGATGATCATATATTGCACATTCACTATCTGCGGTTAGCAGACGACCATACATTCATTCATTTCACACATCTCACGAAACTGGGTGTAGGAATTTATTTTGTGGGAGTGCACATGTAATAAATAAAATAAATAAATAGTCATTCGTTCCTACACTGGTATCTGGCTTTGCTGTATTAATTGAAACTGAGTTATTATTAGAAACAATATGTTGTTATGACAAGAATAACGAAGAATGTTGTAGCTATTTTCAATGTCGGGCGGTACTGTGCCCTTTCAAGCATTTCGGTCACCTTGATTCAGCATGTCTCCTATTGCCTAGTAGGCAGAAGTTCCGTCATGAGCGCCCCAGATAACTTGTTCCATGCGTGATGCCATCAACGCGTATAAGGCGCGGATGGCGTCCTGCAAGCAGGCGTGGCCGAGTGGTTCGAGGCGCTACAGTCTGGAACCGCGCGACCGCTACGGTCGCAGGTTTGAATCCTGCCTCGGGCATGGATGTTTTTGATGTCCTTAGGTTAGTTAGGTTTAAGTAGTTCTTTTTCTAGGGGACTGATGACCTCAGAAGTTAAGTCCCATAGTGCTCAGAGCCATTTGAACGATGTTATTTGATGGCGTCCTGCGTTATATCCGTCCATTCTGCGTTCACCTAGTTCCAAATTTCATCTGTGGTGATAGCCATTTGGTCACAGAACAGCACCTGTCGTTTCGCCATATCCCACACATTTTCAATTGCGACCATTGTGGTGATCTGGCGGACCATGGCAAAAGGCCACATGCTACGATACCAAGAAGGCAAGTGCTCGAGCAGCAATATGTGGTCGTGCATTGTTTTGCTGTAAAATGGCGCATGGTGTGTTATGCGGAAAGGGTATGACTGCAGGTCACAGGACGCCATTCACGTAGGTCATACTGGTCACAGTGGCCTGGACACGCACCAACTGCGATTTCTTGTCCTGCAATGCCATTCGGATTTGAGACGTCGATCTTCTCGGGGACCGGTCTCTGGGTGGAGCGACCTGATCCATCTAGTCGTGTTCTACGACCCTCCATGTACCATTCTGGGCACACCAGTTGCACTGCCGAAACACTTCCCGGATGGATGCATCATATTCTCTCATGCCCATAATGTGCCGTCTTTCGAATTCAGTTTGACGGCACTGTCCGCGGCCATCTCTGCGAGGCATACTGCAAATCGGCTCAAGTCACACTGATCCATTACCCTCGGTTTACAGCGACAACAAGAGCCGGTAGATGCTGCTCTGCCGCGACATCGATGCTCACATACTATGGAACTTAACATCTGAGGTCATCAGTCCCCTAGAACTTAGAAACTACATAAACCTAAATACCTAAGGACATCACACACATCCATGCCCGAGGCAGGATGCGAACCTGCGGCCGTAGCGGTCACGCGGTTCCGGACTGAAGCGCCTAGAACCGCTCGGCCGCCGCGGCCGGCTGTAATCAAATAGGAAACTTACAAGAACATCATTTCTCGACATAGTCTCCTTGCATTTCAAGGCATTTGGTCCATAGTTATACAAGCTTCCTGTTGGTGGTAGTGGTGGTGGTAGTGGTGGTGGTGGTGGTGGTAGTGGTGGTGGTGGTTAGTGTTTAACGTCCCGTCGACAACGAGGTCATTAGAGACGGAGCGCAAGCTCGGGTTAGGGAAGGATTGAGAAGGAAATCGGCCGTGCCCTTTCAAAGGAACCATCCCGGCATTTGGCTGAAACGATTTAAGGAAATCACGGAAAACCTACATCAGGATGGCTGGAGACGGAATTGAACCGTCGTCCTCCCGAATGCGAGTCCAGTGTGCTAACCGCTGCGCCACCTCGCTCGGTACAAGTTTCCTGATGCCGTCATAACAAAAGGTTCTCTGATAAGCTGCGATACAGGAATGCACCGCTTCTTTCACTGCTTCGTCCAAGGCAAATCGACGGCCCCTTAATGCCTGTTCGAGTAGACCAAACAAGTGATAGTCAGGAGGGGAAAGATCGGGACTATATGGGGGATGACAGAGCAATTCAAATTTTTCTGGAGCGTTCCAGCAGTGTAGGCAGCAGTATGCGGACGCGCATTGTCGTGCAACAATACAATACTTTTTGACAGCAAACCTCGGCGTTTGCTTCGAATTGCAGGCTTTAGTCTGGCAGTAATCACCTCACTGTAACGTACACTGTCTATTGTTATGCCACGTTCCGCTTAATGTACCAAGAGTTCACCTTGTGCGTCCCAAAAACCCGTAATCATTAGTTCTCCTGCGGACGGTTGGGTCTTGAACGGCGAATTTGGATGTTTCCGTGCCATACTTTGCCGTTTACTCTCCAGCTCGTAATGATGGTTTCATGTTTCGTCACCAGTAATGCTCCCGTCCAAGAACGTGCCCCCTTCGTTACCATAGCGATCCAAATGTTTTTTGCAGATGTCCAAGCGCGTTTGTTTATGCAAATGTGTGAGTTTTTTTGGGAACCACCTTGCACTAACTTTATGAAACCCAAGTCTGTTGTGGATGATTTCGTAGGCAAAACCGTGACTAACTTGCAGACGATGTGCCACTTCGTGAACAGTTAATCGTCTGTCTAAGAGAATCATTTCACGTGAACGCCTAATGGTTTCTTCATTCGTGGCGGTAAACGGTCGTCCGACTCCTTCATCGTGCATAACACTTGTGCGACAATTTCGGAATTTTTCAATTCATTCGTAGACACTCCGTTATGGCATAACACTGTTTCCGTATTGTACCGTAAGTCTTCGATGGATTTCGGCCCCTGATACGCGACCAAAAAACCGATCACTGGACGTTGCTCTTCTTTGGTGCAAATGGACAGTGGTGCAGCCATGATTAACAGCACGGCAGCGATAACGAAACTAACCTAGCAGCTTGAAAATGCAAACATATAACAACAAATAAACATGCGTCATCAACGTAAAAAGGCAGTACTACCAAAATAAACAAAAATATAACTAAACTGCAGATAATAATGTTAGTATAACTAGTGGGCCGACATGGTTCAAATGCCAATCACTCCTGCAGAACATACCGAAGTACGTGTCCTGTGGACATGAACGTCCTCTCTCTATTCGTTCAAGATGTTCTGTTTTTTTCTGAACATGAGTGTACTAAGGTCTACGATCTCTTGGCGGCGTAAAAAAATTAAGCTTGTGCGTCAATGCAATCGAAAGATGCGGTTAGGTATATGACATATTTTGATACAAGCATTCTGAGTCATCGGAACTCATAGATTAGTTATCTATGTACATAATTAAGTGTGTACAAGTGTTTTTAATTTCTAAGCATGGTCTGCTTTTATGTTTGAAGCACCTTCTTTCCTTGCAAAGTGTACAGGCCGTCCATTCGACTTTTCTCCCATAATCAGAAAAAAAACACACACACGAATGAAGAAACAAAACGAACTACCCTGGAGACTAAATATATCTTCTTGTCGTAGTGTGTTAGCGCGTGACCTTCAGTTGTCTTACACAGGAGCAAATTACTTAAAAATCGATTTACTCCGTGGCTGCAGGTGAGCGTTTAACAACTGACGTGTTCCGGTGCTCTCTTGTGTATGGAAGTCTGAAAAGGCTGTTACAGAATAACGTGCATAACAAACATACCGTAAAACCGCTTTTAGCTTTCCGCTATTGTTACTCCGTCTCTACATTGAGCAAGCACTAAAGAGAAATTTAACATTCTGCTTGTGAAATGGTCTTGACCTCTAAAGCCATGACTTTCGTTATTTGGGTCGAGATTGTGAATATATAACTCTTGGCAGTTACATTTAAAGAATATGTGGCTTTCTGAGAGGCGAGCTACTGTCGGCTGTAAGAACTGATCATCAGCGGATTGTAGTGATTAGGTTGTTTGGTGGCTAATGTTACAGGCGTAAAATTCTGTTTATTTTAGCCACTGTCCCAAAACAACAACATATATTAAAAATTGTTGGAGACAAACTGAATCCTTCTCATAAACCTAGATATTTTAACATTGTGTTTTTCAGTGACAACAGTTTCGGAGGCTTTGTACTTTCGTTAGGTTACTCTAAGCAAATGGTGTGGTATCCTCCTTCCGCCTACATTATCAAAGGCTTTCACGTAGTCAATTAACATCAAATATTTTTCTCTATCACATTTTAAAATCATTTCAACTATTTATGGTATGTGATCGAAAGTATGTCGACACCCCAAAAAATATACGTTTTTCATATTAAGTGCACTGTGCTGCCACCTGCTGCCTGGTACTCCATACCAGCGACCTCAGTAGTCATTAGACATCGTCAATGGGGCGCTCCGCAAAACACTCTCGACTTCGAACGTGGGCTGGTGATAGCGTGTCACTTGTGTCATACATTAGTACTCGAGATTTCCACACTCCTGAAGATCCATAGGTCCACTGTTTCCCATGTGACAGGAAAGTGAAAACGTGAAGGGACACGTACAGCACAAAAGCGTACAGGCCGACCTCCTCTGTTGACTGACAGACACCGCCGAAGTTGAAGAGGGTCGTAATGTGTAATAGGCAGACATCTATCCAAACCATCACATAAGAATTCCAGACTGCATCAGGATCCACTGCAAGTACTATGGGTGAGAAAACTTCGATTTCATGGTCGAGCGGCTGCTCATAAGCCACACATCACACCAGTAAATGCCAAACGACGCCTCGCTTGGTGAAAGGAGCGTAAACATTGGACGACTGAACAGTGGAAAAAATGTTGTGTGGAGTGACGAATCACACAGCACAATGTGGCGATCCGATGGCAGGGTGTGGTTATGGCGAATGCTCAATCTGCGAGCCTGTGTAGTGCTAACAGTAAAATTCGGAGGCGGTAGTGTTATGGTTTGGTCGTCTTTTCCATGGAGGGGGCTTGCACCCCTTGTTGTTTTGCATGACAATATCACAGCACAGGCCTGTTTTAAGCAACTTCTTGCTTCCCACTGTTGAAGAGCAATTTGGTGATGGCGGTTGCATCTTTCGACATGATCGAGCACCTGTTCATAACGCACGGCCTGCGGCGGAATGGTTACAACACAATAACGTCCCTGCACAGAGTCCAGACCTGAATCCTATAGAACACCTTTGGGATGTTTAGGAACGCCGACTTCGTGCCAGGCCTCACCGATCGGCACCGATACCTCTCCTCAGTGAAGCACTCCGTGAAAAATGGGCTGCTATTCCCCAAGAAACCTTCCAGCAGTTGATCGATTGTAGGATGCGAGAGTGGAAGCTGACATTAAGGCTAATGGTGGGTCAACACCATATTGAATTCCAGCAGCACCGATGGTGGGCACCACTTTTAAGTCATTTTCAGCCATGACTCCGGACACTTTTGATCACATAATCTATCTATTGCTTAACCTACTTCGCTCCTGCAACACGAACGGCAAATGTGCAGTGTCCTCAATACGTTGCAAGTGTCAATCATGTTCAGAGCAGTGCATTGCGTTGGAGCTGAGTGAATTCGAACGTGGGCAAACTGTTGGTGCTCATGTGGTAGCCGGAATGTTTGGTATCTCAAGAGAAACCGTGTTTAAGATTTATATCGCATGCAGGGAAAGCGGAAAATAATCATTTGCGAAGCCACAATGCAGACGGAAGTGTGCGTCGAGGGGCAGTGACAGATGAACAGTACTGTGATGACAAATAAGAAGATTGCTGCAAAACCCACTGCAGACCTGGAGTTCCACGAGTACAGAATTGCAGAGCGAGCTAGAATCCCAAAACCACTCATGATTGGTGCAAATGGCCGTAACAGGTAAACTTGGAAACCTGGACTGTGGGGCAATGAAAGAAAAAAAATCATTTGGTTGAATGAATGGATTATGTGATCATTTTGGCTGATTGAGTCAATGTTTGTTTTCCAATGGTGATGTGTGACTAATGGTCACAGAACTAGGATCGTGCAGGTCTGGTTTTGTGAGGACTAGGATGAGTTTTCGCGTCTCCCTTTGGCACCAGTCACCAGATCTCAGTAGTATTGAACCTTGCTGATCTACTTTCGAGAGAAGTGTGTGTGGCCGCTTCCCAACTGTAGCATCGTTACCTAAATTTGCTAGGATTTTACACAATCCTTCGTGTAAGATTGCCTTGAAAATTATACAGGATCTTTACTTACCCAATCCGAGACGACTGGAAACGGGTTTTGAGTGCCGATGGTTCTCCTACACCATATTAGGCATCGTAATGTGTTTTGTTTTCTGGGTTTTCATGTTTTTGTCTACCGTCTTTATATGTAAGGAAGGTAGTAGGAAACACAGAGGACATGCGAACTTATTTGCTCAGTACTAGATATGAAACATACACATAAAAAAAAGTTTTGCGTCCCCTCCTGAAGATAGACGTTGGCTGTGGATATGGTATCATACACACAGTCCCATTGACTGTTCAGAGATGTCACTAAACCCATCCAAATATGTAAAAAAAAAACCATGCATGTGCAGAGCCTATTAGACGGAGGGGGGTCCGACAGCCGATCAGTCATTCCACCAGCACCAGGAAGGAGGTACACGGCTCGTGTTGTCTGCAGTTCAACCATGCCTAGACGGTCAATACCGCGGTTCGATCGCGTCCGCATGGTTACTTTGTACTAGGAAGAGCTCCCAACAAGGGAAGTGTCCAGGCGTCTCGGAGTGAACCAAAGCGATTTTTTCGGACATGGAGGAGATACAGAAACTGTCGATGACGTGCCTCACTCAGGCCACCCAAGGACTACTACTGCAGTGGATGACCTACGGAGGGACCCTGACAGCAACGCCACCATGTTCAATAACGCTTTCGTGCAGCCACAGGACGTCGTGTTACGACTGAAACTGTGTGCAGTAGGCGGCATGATGCGCAACTTCACTCCCGACGTCCATGGCGAGGTCCATCTCTGCAACCACGACACCATGCAACGCGGTACAGATGGGCCAAACAAAACGTCGAATGGACCACTCAGGACTGGCATCATGTTCTCTTCAGCGAATGGATGTCGCATATGCCTTCAACTAGACAATAGTCGGAGACGTGGTTGGAGGTAACCCGCTCAGGCTGAACGCCTTAGACACTGTCCAGCGAGTGCAGCAAGGTGGAGGTTCCCCGATGTTTTGGGGTGGCATTATGAGGGCCCGACGCACACCGCTGGTGGTCATGGAAGGCGCTGAAACGGCTGTACGATACGTGAATACCATCCTCAGACCAACAGTGCAACCATACAGGCAGCATATTGGCGAGGCATTCATTTTCATGGACGACAATTAGCGCCCCCCCATGGAGCGCATCTAGTGAATGACTACCTTCAGGATAACGACATCGCTAGACTAGAGTGGCCAGCATGTTCTTCAGAAATGAACCCTATCGAGCATGCCTGGGATAGACTGAAAAGGGCTGTTTATGGACGACGTGACCTTCTAACCACTCTGAGGGATCTACGCCGAATCGCGATTGAGGAGTGGGACAACCTGGACCAACAGTGCCGTGATAAACTTGTGGAAAGCATTCCACGTCGAATACAGGCATCCATCAATGCAAGAGGATGTGCTACTGTGTATTAGAGGTACCAGTGTGTACAGCAATCTGGACCACCAACTCTGAAGGTCTCGCTGTACGGTGGTACAACATGTAATGTGTGGTTTTCCTGAGCAATGAAAAGGGCGGAAATGATATTTACGTTGATCTCCATTCCAATTTTCCGTACAGGTTCATGAATTCTCGAAAGCGAAGTGACGCAAAACTTTTTTTGTTTATGTATTTTGATGATGAAAACACAGAGACAAGGAGATTTCTGAAAATATCTTGTTGCAGTAGCAAAGTTAGTTGTAAGGGTAGGTCCTTTTCAAATCAGCATTTAATAACATATAAATAATTAAAAGGCGCTTAAAATTTAATAGAGAAAAACATCTGCGGCTTACTGACTACGTCAAAGCCTTTGATAATGTAGACAGAAGAAGGCTGTCGGAATATTACTACGACTTCTAAACTGCTATTAAAGAAGAAAAAACAATGTAAGAATAACAAGTAATCCTGGCTGCAGGGTTGGTTGGCGCCTGCACTTATTTTGAAGCATGCATTTCTCGCGCTGTTCGCATATTTTTGTCCGACCGCTGTATGTTTACTTGTATTAACTGTTTTTGTATTGTCATTGTAGCCCGAAGACGACGTTTACATCTCGAAACAAGTCGCTTCATTAAATAATTTTAAGATGGTTCATGTGTGTGTGAAATCTTATGGGACGTGACTGCTAAGGTCATCAGTCCTTAAGCTTACATATTTCTTAACCTAAATTATTCTAAGGACACACACACACACACACACACACACACACACACACCCGGGGGAGGACTCGAACCTCCGCCGGGACCAGCCCGCACATCCCATGACTGCAGCGCCTTTTAGACCGCTCGGCTAACCCCGCGCGGCTAATTTATGATGGTGAAAAAAAATGTTACTCGTATCGGTCATATTTTTGAAACAGCTGCAGTCGATTAAAAGTCAATATGACTCTAAAATTAACAAAAACAGCTACGTTAAAATGATCAATTCCGTTCATATTCGCGCCAATTTTTCTTTCTTTTTTCCTAGAATGTCGACTGACAATGAGATAATGAAAGTATCTTGAATAGATAGAACAAAACAAAATTTCAGTAGCAATGACAACGAAAAAAAAATTAGCGATTCAACTAACATGTCTCCTTCGTTACACAGACTTAATTTTGTATTTTTCTTGTAAATGATGTAAATAATTTGTAATATGAAACACACAACACAAATACGTATTTTTAATTGAGCCTGTGCTGTTCGAAGTCCGGATAGGAGGACGATGGGAAATATGTAATTTGAAACTAACTTCCCGGCAGATTAAAACTGTGTGCCGGACCGAGACTCGAACTCGGGACCTTTGCATTTCGCGGGCAAGTGCTCTACCAGCTGAGCTACCCAAGCACTACTCACGCCCCGTCCTCACAGCTTTAATTCCGTCAGTAATATGTAATTTATTTCGTCGCGTTCTATCTTGTGTCACGCGACTATTTGCTGACATTTTCCTGTTGAGCGCCGGTCACTAGCGCCAATGATTCCTTACCACGTGCCGCCACACGGCACTGCCATCGCCTGTAAGAGTAAACACAAGCGAGCAGCAACTGGGCAAATGGTAACAGTGTAGTTCTTGGTACCTGTTAGGTAAGATTTTATAGTTTAGTACACGATACACGCGTGCAGTAGTAGCAATAGTGGTTGTATCAACATTAGTAGTGGTAGTATAAAAGCACGTATTTTTTCCTTCTGGATTTAGCAGCTGTGCACTGTAACTGTTACCTGTGGATGGCAGCCAATCACTGGAGTTAGCAAGCTCACCACACTGTTCCAGAGAGAGTTGGCTTCCAGCCAAAACTTACATCGCGCTCTGCTGACTCACCTGCAACACAGAAAAGAAATGCACACGTCACAACAACAAGGAGTTATGAGTCACTTAGGTGGAAGTTAACCCTAGGACGCCTAAGGGGGGGGGGGGGGGTCGTTGAACCCACAATTTTTTTATGTCCCCTGCTTTTGCCCAAGTAATTTTCATACTACATATTCCCTTTGAGTTATTGTTGACTATTTTATGAAACATTAGTGTCAATATATTTTATAGAAAATTCCTGCTTTGAAAGAAAAAATAAACTTATTATGGGTCCAACAACCCCCCCCCCCCCCACTCCCAGGCTTCCATGCTATAGAAAATTTCCCTTAGTAGGATTTCGTATTTCTCATCTCTACAACAATGCAAGTTAGCTTCTTGTTGGTTGGTATTCTTGATATTCACAACAATCGGTTTACTTTCAGAGGAACTGACTGTTGATGTCAGTCAGCTGTTATTTATCTTGTAAACTTGCAGTGAGTTAGTGCAGTTCCCAACACATAGGCCTCCAGGAACTTTGGTATCCTACACAGCAAAAACGAAACGAAATAAAAACTTACTAATGTTATGAACAATGCAGCAAGATAAAGGCACTGTTGGAGGAAAGAAGAATAAAACCGAGATAAATGCATATTATAATTCCACTAAAGGTGGAATTGATACCATTGATCAAATGGCGCGTATGTACACCTGCAAGAGGGGAACAAAGAGATCTCTATCTGTATTTTACTCATCGACATTTGTGCTATCAATGCAAACACCATATTCATCCAGCAACATCCACGATGTAATGAGGTTATGTTAGGTTAGTGTTGTTTAACGTCCCGTCGACGATGAGGTCATTAGAGACGGAGCGCAAGCTCGAATTATGGAAGGATGGGGAAGGAAATCGGTCGTGCCCTTTCAAAGGAACCATCCCGGCATTTACCTGAAACGATTTAGGGAAATCACGGAAAACCTAAATCAGGATGGCCGGAGACGGGATTGAACCGTCGTCCTCCCGAATGCGAGTCCAGTATGCTAACCACTGCGCCACCTCGCTCGGTCAAGATGGAATGAAAAGAAACACAACAAACGGAAACTATCTTCTGCAAGCTGGAATGGAATTAGTGAGATTGCAGGTAGAAGAAAGAAGTGCCAATGCAAGAGTGTTATCTAACCAAATTGTACAATCAATGGAGCCTATTCTACAAAAGAAAATCGAATACGTGACAACAGAAGCACGTCAGCCTCCTGCAGGGAAACGCTGGTGCCAAAGTAAACCAAAGCAGTATAGTGACAGTGTCAAACACATGTGTAACACATTCAGAAAAAATTGTGAAGTTTGTCTCTTGCCTTGAAGTTGAGGACTCAGAGTAATCTACTGTATATGAACAAATCTGTATTTTGTATTGTAATGTGTCAATTTTTTATTCACTCAATACAATATTTATAACAGTTAACAACATTTATAAACTGATGCCTTAGTTAAAATACATAAACCATTTTGAAAGTTTTAATTTTTCGTCAGTAAACTTATTTAATACCTGTGGGCTCGCAGAACCCCCCCACCCACTTAGGCATCCAAGTAAGAAAAAAAGGCTTGGGCGTCCTAGGGTTCAGACACTTCCTCGAATGTTATCCGAAGAGGCATGACAGTTTCGAGAACCGTTGACTGATCTCCACGGGTCCTGTGAATTGAACCCAGCGAATCACAAGTCCACAAAATGTTGAAGAGAGATCCAGCAATCCCTCCGGCCGGTTAGTTTAAGTTACATTAAGTAGTGTGTAACTCTAGGGACCGATGACCTCAGACGTTTGGTCCCATAGGAAATAACCACCAAATGATCTCACCCTCAATTTTAAAAATACCCAACATATTCAGTTCTGCACATGTAAAGGGAACGAAGCTGCACATGCCGCGGCCAAGGCTGCGGTCCTCCAGCCTCGGACAGCTTCTTGTTGAATGCTTTCATCTGGTTTTAGTAGGGTCACTTGTCAGCGCATTTTATCGCTGTGGCATGCCGATTTGGCTACAACAAGCTTTCGGGCCTTGACACCTCTTCCAACGCCTTGGACGACCTCTTCACGCCCTTCTCGGCGGGAGAAGGTCGTTTTGTCCCGGCTACGGATTGGACACTGCCGGTTCAGCCATCGCCATCTGCTGACGACTGCGCCGGCGCCGTTCTGCCCATGTGGGCAATTACTGACGGTACGCCACATTTTAACGTCCTGTGTGAATTTTAATACACTGCGCGTTGATCTTGGCCTGCCATGTACTCTGGATGCCATTTTAGCGGATGACCCAGGAGCAGCTGCTCGCGTTCTTCGTTTTATCCACTTGACAAACCTGTCTAAGGACATTTGATTATGCTGTTTTCTTTTAATCCCTTGCCTGTTAATGTCTTTTATAGTGTTGTCCCTTTTAGTTGCTGTTTTGTGCCTCGTAGTGCATCCCTAACTTAGTCTGGGCGCTAATGACCATTGCAGTTGTGCGCCACAAAAAAAAGCACATCTAGAGGTACTACACCAATGATAAGCGCAACTCTTGGTGAGAATACAAATAGGATGGAAACTTTAAAATTCTTGGATGTCCATACTGATGAGAATTTAAATTGAAAAAAGCACGTTGTGGAACTCCTAAACAACTAAGTTCAGTCACATTTGCACTTAGAATCATTGCAAATCATGGAGAGCCACATATCAGTAAGTTGACGAAATTTGGACATTTTCATTCAACAGCGTCATACGCAGCAATGTACCGAGGTGGCTGTTGGTTTTCGTTGCTCAAAACCATGCTGTTACAGTAATATTTGGTGCTCACCCACGATCTTATAGGGACGTTTAAGCAGTAAGGCATTCTGACCTCTGCTTCACAGTATATGTATTCCCTCAAGTTGCTTGTTGTTAAAAAATCCACTGCCGTTCAATTGTGCTTTATGACGAACAGAATTACAATACCAGAAGGAAAACGGCATTCATTACTCCACGTTAAGGTTGTCTTTAGCAAAAAAAGGGGTGCACAATGCTGAAATAAATTTTGATGACTTATCCAGTGAAAGTATGTCTTACAAACAGCAAAATAAAATATGAAAGGAAACACAGAAAGTCCTATTCCGTTGAAGAATTTCTGTTACTGTAATGTGTATAGTGTGATGGGTAGGAGTTACTAACTCTCATCTGTATATTATAACTCCTGGAAATGGAAAAAAGAACACATTGACACCGGTGTGTCAGACCCACCATACTTGCTCCGGACACTGCGAGAGGGCTGTACAAGCAATGATCACACGCACGGCACAGCGGACACACCAGGAACCGCGGTGTTGGCCGTCTAATGGCGCTAGCTGCGCAGCATTTGTGCACCGCCGCCGTCAGTGTGAGCCAGTTTGCCGTGCCATACGGAGCTCCATCGCAGTCTTTAACACTGGTAGCATGCCGCGACAGCGTGGACGTGAACCGTATGTGCAGTTGACGGACTTTGAGCTAGGGCGTATAGTGGGCATGCGGGAGGCCGGGTGGACGTACCGCCGAATTGCTCAAGACGTGGGGCGTGAGGTCTCCACAGTACATCGATGTTGTCGCCAGTGGTCGGCGGAAGGTGCACGTGCCCGTCGACCTGGGACCGGACCGCAGCGACGCACGGATGCACGCCAAGACCGTAGGATCGTACGCAGTGCCGTAGGGGACCGCACCGCCACTTCCCAGCAAATTAGGGACACTGTTGCTCCTGGGGTATCGGCGAGGACCATTCGCAACCGTCTCCATCAAGCTGGGCTACGGTCCCGCACACCGTTAGGCCGTCTTCCGCTCACGCCCCAACATCGTGCAGCCCGCCTCCAGTGGTGTTGCGACAGGCGTGAATGGAGGGACGAATGGAGACGTGTCGTCTTCAGCGACGAGAGTCGCTTCTGCCTTGGTGCCAATGATGGTCGTATGCGTGTTTGGCGCCGTGCAGGTGAGCGCCACAATCAGGACTGCATACGACCTAGGCACACAGGGCCAACACCCGGCATCATGGTGTGGGGAGGGATCTCCTACACTGGCCGTACACCTCTGGTGATCGTCGAGGGGACACTGAATAGTGCACGGTACATCCCAACCGTCATCGAACCCATCGCTCTACCATTCCTAGACCGGCAAGGGAACTTGCTGTTCCAACAGGACAATGCACGTCCGCATGTATCCCGTGCCACCCAACGTGCTCTAGAAGGTGTAAGCCAGCAAGATCTCCGGATCTGTCCCTCATTGAGCATGTTTGGGACTGGATGAAGCGTCGTCTCACGCGGTCTGCACGTCCAGCACGAATGCTGGTCCAACTGAGGCGCCAGGTGGAAATGGCATGGCAAGCCGTTCCACAGGACTACATCCAGCATCTGTACCATCGTCTCCATGGGAGAATAGCAGCCTGCATTGCTGCGAAAGGTGGATATACACTGTACTAGTGCCGACATTGTGCATGCTCTGTTGCCTGTGTCTATGTGCCTGTGGTTCTGTCAGTGTGATCATGTGATGTATCTGACACCAGGAATGTGTCAAAGTTTCCCCTTCCTGGGACAATGAATTCACGGTGTTCTTATTTCAATTTCCAGGAGTGTATTTAATAAAAAAAAAAGGACTTGCATGTGTTCAGCATGTAGCCTTATTCACAACTTAATCTGAAATGCAATGTAAAATGACTCGGTCCACATTATTACGATTTATGGCGTAAAATTGCTCATTGAACATGAAACAAATGGACTATCTCGACGGAACACAGTCAAAAACATGAGATTTTTTTTCCTGCTAGATAGTTATAACTGCTGTCAGCATATTTTCAGAGTTCTCGTTTCAACAAATGCGCCCTGCCACGCCCCCTGTTCTACACGCTTTGTCCTTGTTTGCGATAGTTCGTTATTCCCTACAGTCAGAGAAGCGTCTGAACGGAACAAAAGACCGCGAGCCCGATAACGATGCGGTTAATGGCTGCTTGTTAAGAAATGCAGGTATGGCAGAACACGAAATCCGAGCGAAACTTTTAATCGTCTCATTTGCAAGGCATGCTCGAAGACAACGCTTTGCTCGTCTTGTTAAAACTGCCTCGCATGGCGCTCGTCTGGTGGAAACACTGTAAGAAACAAGGCCTTTACGAGATTAAGATTTGAGGCACGATGCATCACTGAAATACAATTGAAGCAGACTGATAATGCATGTGTTGCTTATTCCTAAATGGAAATGAGCGTTTGGCGTCACTGGCCGGGAGGCCCCTGGTGGGGCAGGTCCGGCCACCTTGGTGCAGGTCTGATTACATTCGACGCCATATTAGGCGACCTGCGCGACGGATGGGGATAACACGAAGACAGCACAACACCCAGCCCCTGAGCGGAGAAAATCCCCGACCCAGCTGGCAATCGAAGCCGGGCCCATAGGATGGCAATCCGCCACGCTGGCGATCGGGGCGGACTATTCTTAAGGTCAGTGAATGATACTGCGAAAAGGGCACATAAGAAAAGAACGAAAGAGGCACGAAGAGCGAATATAGGGTTACGGCAAACAATATGGTACTTTCAAAATGTTGAAGAGCAGAAGTGAAGTCGCCGTTTTCGTTCTGTCTTAAGTATAATAGATTTCGGCAAGTTTCTAGCTAAGATACAGATCGTCATGTCAATTAAACTGGAACAATGTAGTATGAATAATCTACAACATTTAGAAAGTGAAAAGTTCACTGATAAGCCAAAACATTACAATTGTCCACCGCGACTTTGGATGTTGCCTGGTGGGGTTACAGGCACTCGACGAGGTAACAAAGTGTTTACACGAACTGGACACGATCTGGCGTTCACCCTGGCGAACATATGGGCTGCAAATGAGGGAAATCCATTGAGGTAAGCTACTTTGACAAAGGGCAGATTATTATTACGCAGAGTCTGAACGACGAAAACGGCGAACCTGGTCGAATGTTCACATGCTATTGCCGCGAGTATCAGGACAGTCAAACTACCACTAGGTGCTAAATGGTTGAACATCCACGGTTCTTCACAGAACGTGGGGTTCCGAGGCTTGTCTGCCCCGTAAAGAAGGATAGATGGTCATCTATGGCATCTCAGGCTAAAGTAGTAGTAGTAGTAGTAGTTGTGGCCTTCAGTCGCGAGACTGGTTTGATGCAGCTCCCCATGCTACTCTATCCTGTGCAAGCTTCTTCGTCTCCCAGTACTTACTGCAACCTACATCCTTCTGAATCTGCTGAGTGTATTCATCTCTTGCTCTCCCACTACTCAAACGCCAATTTGTGATCCCTTGATGCCTCAGAACATGTCCTACCAACCGATCCTTTCTTCTAGTCAAGTTGTGCCACAAACTCCTCTTCTCCCCAATTCTATTCAATACCTCCTCATTAGTTACGTGATCTACCCATCTAATCTTCAGCATTCTTCTGTAGCACCACATTTCGAAAGCTTCTATTCTCTTATCGTCCATGTTTCACTTCCATACATGGCTACACTCCATACAAATACTTTCAGAAATGACTTCCTGACACTTAAATCTACACTCGATGTTAACAAATTTCTCTTCTTCCAAAACGCTATTCTTGCTATTGCCTGTCTACATTTTATATACTATCTACTTCGACCATCAGTTATTTTGCTCCCCAAATAGCAAAACTCCTTTACTACATTAAGTGTCTCATTTCCTAATCTAATTCCCTCAGCATCACCCGATTTAATTCGAATATATTCCATTATCCTCGTTTTGCTTCTGTTGATGTTCATCTTATGTCTTCCTCTCAAGACACTGTCCATTCAACTGCTCTTCAAAGTCCTTTGCTGTCTCTGACAGAATTTCAATGTCATCAGAGAACCTCAAAGTTTTTATTTCTTCTCCATGGATTTTAATACCTACACCGAACTTTTCTTTTGCTTCCTTCACTGCTTTCTCAATGTACAGATTGAATAACATCGGGGAGAGGCTACAACCCTGTCTCACTCCATTTCCAACCACTGCTTCCCTTTCATGCCCCTCGACTCTTAACTGCCATCTGGTTTCTGTACAAACTGTAAATAGCCTCTCCCTGTATTTTACCTCTGCCACCTTTAGAGTTTGAAAGAGAGTATTCCATTTAACATTGTCAAAAGCTTTCTCTAAGCTGACGTTCCACGCTCCGATCCGTAGAACGCCAGTTTTCTTTCTCCTAATAACGACGTCCTCCTGAATAGCCCCCGCCCGGAGATCCGAATGGGGAACTATTTTACCTCCGGATTATTTTACGCACAAGTATTTCGGAGCTCAGTAGCAGACCACTCCTGCATTTTATACCCAACGACATCGTCAGTTACGATTGCAGTTTGCACGGGACCGTCGGGATTCGATCGTCGGTCAATCGAAAAGATCGATTCTTCGGGTGAAACATTTCTGAAACAGTAGGTCGATGGTCGCCTCCACAAACGCCGTTATCGACGTGAACGGCGGATCGAAACGTGCACCGCGCCATGGACACAGGCTGGTGTGAGCAGTATTATGCTTTGGTAGACATTCTCCTGGGCTTACATGAGACCTGTGATACTAACCGAAGACGCGCTGACAGCGGCGAACCAGCTGTATCCCTCCATGCTAGCCACCTAACCCGACGCCGACGTCATCTCTCAGCAGTATTATTATCCATGTCTCTGCTTTGAGGAGCATTACAGTAAACTCAGGTTGATGTCTTGGTGACCAAATTCCCTTGATGTAAATCCTATGGAACCCATCTCGGTCGCTATTGGATGCCATCACCGTGCAGGCAAATCAGCGGCCCGTTATTTACGCGAGTTACATGACCTCTGCGTGGACCTCTAATACCACATACCTGCACAAACCTACCAACAAACTGTCGGGTCCATGATATGCAGAATCAGTGATGTATTTTGTTCCAAAAACGCACAAACGAGCTATTGAGCAGGTGGTCAAAATGCGTTGGCTCTTCAGTGGAAAGAAACCAGTGAGAAAATGTTACTCCCGTGACTGTTCTGGAAGTATCCAGCAACGTTCTGGACAAATTATTGGATAAAAAATCCCCAACTCTTTTCAATAGTGTGTCAGAGAAAACAACAAGTATTTGCTTCAAATGGCTCTGGGCGCTATAGGACTTAACGTCTGAGGTCATCAGTCCCCTAGAACTTTACTTAAACCTAACTAACCTAAGGACTCCACACCCATCCATGCCCGAGGCAGGATTCGAACCTGCGACCGTAACAGTCGCGCGGTTCCAGACTGTGGCGCCTAGAACTGCTCGGCCACCTCTGGACGTCAATAAGTATTTGGAATTAAAATCTTATTGATCTTAACATCGTCGGCCGGTGTGGCTCAGCGGTTCTAGGCGCTTCAGTCTGGAACCGCGTGACCGCTACGGTCGCAGGTTCGAATCCTGCCTCGGGCATGGATGTGTGTGCTGTCCGTAGGTTAGTTAGGTTTAAGTAGTTCTAAGTTGTAGTGGACTGATGACCTCAGCAGTTAAGTCCCATAGTGCTCAGGGCCATTTCATCTCAACATCTTGCCTACAAGGTTAGAAAGAGGAAGCAAAAATATCGAAATCAACTGTCTTGCATTTACTATACTTTCCGAAAATGAGGCATTGTTGTAATACAAATAAATCTCCGGGATGAAATGTCCAGCAGAATTGGCTTAAGATTTCCGACAGAAAAAACTATGTTTGTAACAAAGATGACGGATGCTTCAAAATTCCAGAAAATAGGTACTGGCCAAGTGGAGAGGGGAAAAAATCAAATATCTACGGGACATAATCCAAGAAAATTATTTGGAAAAACCTGCAATAGAGGAAAGGTTACATAAAATGAGGAGAGCCTATAGTATCACCAGAAACCTCTACAGTAAAAAATAGCTAGCCAAAAATGCAAAAATAAGGCATTACAACACAAAAATGAAGCCAGATACTCATATGCAAACGAAAGCGTGTCATTAAACTACAATTTCAAAAATGGCTCTGAGCACTATGGGACTTAACTGCTGTGGTCATCAGTCCCCTAGAACTTACAACTACTTAAACCTAACTAACCTAAGGACAGCACATACATCCATGCCCGAGGCAGGATTCGAGACTACGACCGTAGCGATCGCGCGGTTCCAGACTGAAGCGCTTAGAACTGCTCGGCCACAACGGCCGGAAAACTATAATTTAGGTAAAGAACTAGGAAGGCGAACGAAAAGGAAAATACACTGAAACGCCAAAGAAACTGGTATAGACAGGCGTATTTAAATACAGAGATATGTAAACAGGCACAATACGGGGCTGCGGTCGGCAACGCTTATATAAGACAACAAGTGTCTGGCGCAGTTGTTATATCGGTTACTGCTGCTACAAAGGCAGCTTATCAAGATTTGAGCGAGTTTAAACGTGGTGTCATGGACTGCGCACGAGCGATGGGACACAGCATCTGCGAGGTAGCTGTGAAGTGGGGATTTTCGCGTACGCCCATTTCAAGAATGTACCGTGAATGTCAGGAATCCCGTAAAACATCAAATCTCCGACTTCGCTGCGGCCGTAAAAAGATCCTGCATGAACGGGACCGACGACGATCGAAGAGAATCGCTCAACGTGACAGAAGTGCGACCCTTCCATAAATTGCTGCAGATTTCAATGCTGGGCCGTCAGCAAATGTCAGCGTGCGAAAGATAATGGCTGTAGGCTTTCAGAGCCGAAGGCCCACTCGTGTATCCTTGATGACTGCACAACACAAAGTTTTGGCATCGCCTGGGCGCTTAACCACCGATACTGGACTTGATGACTGGGAGCATATTGCCAGGATGGCTCTCGCTTTCAAATTGTATCTAACGGATGGCGGTGTATGGGTATGCAGACAACCTCATGAATCCATGACACTTCATGTCAGCAAGGCACTGTTCAAGCTGGTGGAGGCTCTATGAAGGTTTGGGGCGTGTGCAGTTGGAATGATAGGGGACACCTGATATGTCTAGGTACGGCTCTGACTGGTGACACGTACGTAAGGATCCCGTCTGATCACCTGCATCCATGTCAATTGTGGATTCCGACGGACTTGGACAATTCCAGCACGACAACGCGACACCCTACAGGTCCAGAATTGCTGCAGAGTGGCTCCAGAGACAGTCATCTGAATTTGAAGATTTTCGCTGTCCACCAAACCCCCAAGACTTAGTCTTTACAGACGAATGGTAAAACTGGTAGAAGCCGACCTCGGGGAAGATCAGTTTGGATTCCGTAGAAATGTTGTATCACGGTAGGCAATACTGACCCTACGACTTATCTTAGAAAATAGATTAAGGAAAGGCAAACCTACATTTCTGGCACTTGTAGACTTAGAGAAAGCTTTTGACAATGTTGACTGGAATACTCTCTTTCAAAGTCTAAAGGTGGCAGGGGTTAAAATACAGGGAGCGATGTTATTCAATCTGTATACTGAGCAAGCAGTAAAGGAAACAAAAGAAAAATTCGGAGTAGGTATTAAAATCCATGGAGAAGAAATAAAAAGTTTGAAGTTCGCCGATGACATTGTAATTCTGTCAGAAACAGCAAGGGACTTTGAGAGCAGTTGAACGGAATGGACAGTGTCTTGAAACGAAGATGTAAGATGAACAACAAAAGCAAAACGAGGATAATGGAATGTAGTCGAATTAAGTCGGGTGATGCTGAGAGAAATATATTACGAAATGAGACACTTAATGTAGTAAAGGAGTTTTGCTATTTGAGGAGCAAAATAACTGATGATGGCCGAAGTAGAGAGGATATCAAATGTAGACTGGCGATGGCAAGAATAGCGTTTTGGAAGAAGAAAAATTGGTTAACATCGAGTATAGATTTAAGTGTCAGGAAGCCTTTCTGAAAGTACTTGTATGAAGTGTAGCCAGGTATGGAAGTGAAACATTTACGATAAATAGTTTGGACAAGAAGAGAATAGAAGCTCTCGAAATGTGGTGCTATAGAAGAATGCTGAAGATCAGATGGGTAGATCATATAACTAATGACAAGGTATTGGGAGTTTGTGGCACAACTTGACAAGAAGGAGGGACCGTTTGGTAGGACATGTTCTGAGACATCGAGGGATCACCAATTTAGTATTGGAGGCCAGCGTGGAGGGTGAAAATCATAGAGGGAGACCAAGAGATGAATACACGAAGCAGATTCAGAAGGATGTAGGCTGCAGTAGGTAGTGGGAGATGAAGAAGCTTGCACAGGATAGAGTAGCATGGAGAGCTGCGTCAAACCAGTCTCAGGACTGAAGACCACAACAACATTATCTTGGTTGCCTTGCAAAGTGCTGTTCGGAAGAGATCTCCAACCCCCCGTTCTCGTACGGTTTTATGGACTGCCTTACAGGAATCATGGCGTCAGTTCCCTCCAGCACTACTTCAGACATTAGTCGAGTCCATGCCACGTCGTTTTGCGGCACTTCTACGCGCTCGCTGGGACGCTACACGGCATTAGGCAGATATACCAGTTTCTTTGGCTCCTCGGTATATAAACAACAGAGAAGCCTTCGGGAGACAGAAGAAACGTAGTGAACAGATGACACCATTCTGGAAGAAAACAAAAGAAAAGAACGAAGAACTGAAATTGGAACGTGGTCCTCAGACTGCATATTCGTAAGAAAATAAATTAAATCGAAATAAAGAGACTCCAGATTGTGGGGAATTTACGTGTGACAGCATATGCGTAAGTTGTGTTCGTCATGCCTGGAACAGAGGAAGTTACAGTTGCTTATGAAGTATTCGTGTATTTTGTGAAACGCCGGCTAGTCTAGCCGTCGCTGCCACCTGGGCCGACGCCGCGGTGTGGGGGCGGCCGAGCGCGCGACCACGCCCCGCGCAGGGGTGTCCGCCGCCAGCCGAGGGCCACCCCCGCGGTGCGGGATGGACGGACCCGCTGCGCTGCGCCGGCCGGGCCGGAGGCAGAGGACGCCCACGCACCGCGGCCGCGCGCTGCACTGCGGCCCGGCCATAACAGTCGCTGGGGGAGGGGGGTGGGGGGGTGGGGGTGGGGGGTGCCGATACCGGCGTCACACGGCCTACTACAGGTCGCGGGCAGCAAGCGCCTGTCTGGCCCGAGTGTGTGTGTCTGCAGGCCTTGCTGTACTACTGGAAACGAATGCAACCCAAACGTGTACATCCCCTATCCCAGTCGTAGAAAACAAAGTCAGACCAAACTTTCTCTCATACGTCGGATATGACCGTACTCCCGCTGCCGCCCCCCCCCCCCCCCCCCAAAGAAAGAAAAATATACCCTGTCAGAGAAAAGTAAACACTGTCGAGAACGCACTAAAATATTTTCTGAATACGAAAATTAATCAATAAATAAGAACTTTCAGCACTGCAGCGCATCAGTAATCGTAAGTATCGAAATAATTATGAAAAATCCGCCTCGACTGCAACTACCTGGTGTTCACCTAGGTTTCAGCGTGGGTAATCACGCCTTCTTCAGAACAAAATGTAACACAGCTCGCCTAAATAGTCATAGTCAAAGGCTAAAATCAACACCTACAGCGGCAAGACCCCACAATTTTTTTTTTTTTACTACAAATACACTGCACATAGTATGTACCAAGTCAATAACATTACTTATCTCACTGTGTGTGCTGCCTCGCCCCAGTCATCGTACGATGTTGCGTGGTCGAACGAGTCTCGCAAATTGTGTACAGCGGATGGACGTGTACGGATATGGAGACAACCTCTTGAATCTATAGACCTTGCATCTCACCAGGGGACTGTTCAAGCTGGTGGAGGCTCTGTAATTCTGTACGACGTGTGCAGCTGGAATGGTATGGGACCCTTGATACGTCTAGACACGACTCCTGTCAGGTGAGACGTACGTGAGCACCCTGTCTTATCAACATGAATTCATTGATGTCCATTGTGCGTTCCGACGCACTTGGGCAATTCCAGCAGGACAGTGCGACACCACGCACGTCCAGAATTGCTACAGAGTGGCTCCAGGAAGACACTTGCGAGTTTCAACACTTCCGCTGGGCACCAAACTCCCCAGAGATGAACATTATTGAGCATATCTGGGATGCTTTGCAACGTGCTGTTCAAAAGAGATCTCCACTCCCTCTTACGGGTTTACGGATAGTCCTGCAGGATCCATGGCGTCAGTTCTCTCCAGCACGACTTCAGACATAAGTCCAGTAAATGCTACGTTCTATTGCGGCACTCCTGCGCGTTAGCGGGTACCCTACCCGATATTAGGTAAGTGTACCAGTTTCTTTGGCTCTTCAATCATGTTGCGATGGAGGAACAATTATTGCACCTGATGAGGCAGCTAAAATGCTGACAAACCGGTTTTACCTACACATAAAGGGCTTAAAGCTAAAGCGCGATGCCTCCGCCGCCTCGTACTCTTACGGATTTATGGACAGCCCCGCAGGATTCGTCCAGTCAGTTCTCTCCAGCACTACTTCAGACATTAGTCGAGTCCATGACATGTCGCGCTGCGGCACTTCTGCATGCTCGCGGGGGCTCCAGCCGATATTACGCAGGTGTACGTTTTTTTGGTTCTTCAGTCTACAAGTCTTGGAATGTTGGGGGGGGGGGGGGGGGGGGAGTTGTCAACGACGGTGAGAAAAGATTGTTTAACGCTTGTGCATTTCTCGAGGTCCGGGAAATCCACAAGCGTTAAACAACGCTATGGTTCGCCCACTGCTGGCTGTCACCAGGCGGGCATTTCTAGGACAAACTATCGGGGAAGATCTGCTCCGATTGGACTGTGATTGACGACATCTGCTAATCGTGGCACTGACACGCTTTTTCCCGATCTGCGTTTGCGGCCAGACTTGCGCAAACTACTGAATCGGGAACTGGTGGAAGAAAAGTGGACACTTGATTTTATTGTGGATGGAGAGAGAGGTCGCTGGTTGAAGACGCCATGGCGCTTGAAGATGTCAGAGTCCTGAGGGAGCGACTCTCCACTACGAATACGATGCTCCGACTTACCGCCGCGGCATACCGGTGGAGGTATACAACAGCAGAGCTCACTAGATTGGGGTTAACGTTTATATAGAAAACCTAGGACTGCCACAACTCCGCTGAAACCGATTCATGTCTTAGTATCGTTTTAACTTTACTCGTATTTTGCAACAGCAAACGTCACTGCATTCAATACACTGGAAGTACGAATTAAACAACGCCTTCAGTCACAAATTTTCGTGTTTTATTCAATAATAGATACATTTTTGATCCTGTGGGTCCATCCTCAGGTATTAGTTGCCTTGATACATGATTTACTTTTGCTCTTGAATGAGATGAAATGCCGGCCGGAGTAGCCGAGCGGTTCTAGGCGCTACAGTCTGAAAACGCGCGACCGCTACGGTCGCAGGTTCGAATCCTGCCTCGGGCATGGATGTGTGTGATGTCCTTTGGTTAGTTAGGTTTCAGTAGTTCTAAGTTCTAGGGACTGATGACCTCAGCAGTTGAGTCCCATAGTGCTCGGAGCCATTTGAGATGAAATGCACGTTTCTGTCATGAAAAGGTTTGATTTTAGATTACGAATTTCGTAAGTCAAATTCGTAAAATACGTACGAAACAGTGGGGAAAAAAATGAACACTGTAAACTTAGGACATAATCCAAGTAAAGCGATTTTAACTTTGAACACCATCATACATTGGTTTCTCCATCTTGTTCATGCACATTACTTCACTCAAGAGGCACATTTGGATACGATTTTGTATATTTAATAGAACACGATAATTTGTGACTGAAGGCTTTTTTTTAAATTCATACTTCCAGTTAATATCGTTTGTTATGGTACTGAATCGACCACTGAAGTTTAAATTAATCGCCGGGTTGATTTGGATTAATGATCTAATATGCAGCTAGGACACAGTAGCCATCCCTCCGCTGCCTTGTGTTGTCGTCAGATATCAACTTTGTTTCCTCGTAGAATGTTGAGACTCTGTAATTGGTTAATATAAATAATAGGTTATGTTTCGTTTGTATTTTTATTTGATGGAGCACTTAGGTCCCTTCAACCCACTTATTCTATTGATTGAAAGTATTGTTATACAGTAAGATTATTGCAGTTTCCCACCTTATGATTTTATGTTAGGGCATTTCAAGATACCGTGATTTACAGTTAGTATGTAGCATTAAGAGGAGCGTGACAGTCTGCATAGGTCCATTAGTGTGGCAGGTTGCACGGTCTCACAGGCCACGGGATATTGCATGTTCACCGACAGCAGGATGAAAAATTTGGAAATTGATGTACGTGAAAACATAAAACAATAGGTAACCTCATTAGAGAATTTTGTGTTAAATCAAAATCAGCAAATATAATTCGCGAAACACTAACATGTACAATATCTGAAGTCAAATTTCTGGGACAAGTATCTAAGCCATTTGAAATAAAAACTGGTGTTGGACAAGGTGATTGTTTATCACGTTTAATGTTTGTGTTCTCGAAAACATTTTAAGGATCTGAAATTCGGAGCTTAAAATAAATCACAAAACTGGAGCAATAACTCTGGGTGGGAAAACAAATGGAATAAAGGTATACTGGTTGGCTTTTGAAGATGATTTTGAAATACTTCCAGAAAATTATTCACACAAGCGTTCTGGAAAAAATAGCAAACAGAACTGGTCTCAAAATTTCAGCTGAAAAAACAAAATTCATGACAAACAGAAAAAATGCGCCAAATTAATGGAAACACACATAGGTAAAATAGAGCGAGTAAATAAATTTAAATATCTTGGAGAAACTATACAACAGAATGGACTAGAAAAATCTGCAATACATGTAAGAATTACCAAAATGGAAAGAGCATATGGTTTGAACAAAAATATTTAAAACAAGAAATGTATATATATATATATATATATATATAGAAAAACAAAAGCAAAACACTACACCACAGTGGTACGACCAGAACGTTTATATGGATCTGAATGCCTAACGATGAACTCTAAGTTGGACGAACTAGACGTACTGGAAAGAAGGATTATTAGAAAAAATAATGAGGGCGATAATAACTGCAGATGGTTGGAAAATAAGATGTAATGAAAAGATATACAAAAACATAGAGAAATAACCTTTTTCGGACGCCTCTACCGGATGGATTCAAACAGACTTACAAAACAAATACTCCTATATTTCTTGAAGAAGAAATCGATAATAGCATGGATTACAGAAGCAAAGAAAGATCTAGGAAAAAAACATTAAAGAATCAGAAACAGCAGAAAGAAACAGTTTTAAAATCATGATCACCACCACCACCACCACCACCACCACCACCACCACGACCACGACCACCACCACCACCACCACCACCACCACCACCGAAGACTGATTATGCCTTTCAGTGTTCAGTCTGGAGCATAGTCCCCCTTATTATATTCCTCGATGATCCCCTATTCTGATGTTAAGCCTATTACTTCAAAACCATTCTTAACCGAATTCAGGCACCTTCTCCTTGGTCTACCCCGACTCCTCCTACCCTCTACTGCTGAACCCATCAGTCTCTTGGGTAACCTTGCTTCTCCCATGCGTGTAACATGACCCCACCATCTAAGCCTGTTCTCCCTGACTGCTACATCTATAGATTTCATTCCCAGTTTTTCTTTGATTTCCTCATTGTGGACACCCTCCTG
Organism: Schistocerca gregaria; assembly: GCF_023897955.1. Lineage (NCBI taxonomy): Eukaryota > Metazoa > Arthropoda > Insecta > Orthoptera > Acrididae > Schistocerca > Schistocerca gregaria. Next base: position 110,070,982 of record NC_064928.1, on the reverse strand, counting down.
CCATTGTTCCCATCTACTAGTACCTGCAATCAGCCTAGCTACTTTCATATCCGTGACCTCAACCTTATTGATAAGGCAACCTGAATCCACCCAGCTTTCGCTCCCATACAACAAAGTTGGTCGAAAGACTGAACGGTGCACAGATAACTTAGTCTTGGCACTGACTTCCTTCTTGCAGAAGAGAGTAGATCATAGCTGAGCGCTCACTGCATTAGCTTTGCTACACCTCGCTTCCAGTTCTTTCACTATGTTGCCATCCTGTGAGAATATGCATCCTAAGTACTTGAAAGCGTCCACCTGTTCTAACTTTGTTCCTTTTATTTTGCACTCAATCCATTTATATCTCTTTCCCACTGACATTACTTTCGTTTTGGAGATGCTAATCTTCATACCATAGTCCTTACATTTCTGATCTAGCTCTGAAATATTACTTTTAAAAATAAATACTAAATTGGAAGGCATCCGAAGTAAAAGAAATAAAAAATCGGGAACGACATGGACAGGAAAGGGAAGAGACTTTATGGGGAGAAAACGAGGTACTAATGGAAACATAGGAAAAAAACCGCTTTAGGTAACGTGTTATGTGGGAGTAGTGGAATGAGTGTAGGAGGTGAGGGTGATGACCCCCACGGAGCCCCTCCCGTCGCCCACCCCTTGAGGAGGAACTGTTCTTTGCTCGGCGATATTGCGAGACCGGAGGGTGTCTCTTCTCGTTTGAGGGCAAGCGTGTAGCTGGATGGTAAATAACGGCTCTCGCCAAGCTATGCTAAGCCCCAGCAGCGCTGCCGCTTTGCCTCTTGCTGCTCGTCTGATGTCTCGGTTCAGGTGAAAGCGCACACGAGCACACACACACACACACACACACACACACACGCCACACACACACACACACACACACACACACACACGTCCGCAAAGCCTCAGCCCGGAGCGGCCCACTGCAGCAACCATGTACGCGAGAGCGAGATTTAGGAAATGGAGTGACAGGATTTCGCAGTTTCATTCTGTATTATAAAAGCCGATTTTTCAGTTTGTGTTTATTAATAAATACGTTTACTGACACTCATTACTTTATTTGCGCACCAACCAGTTACAGCAATAACCACTCGCAGACGGTCCTGGCAACACCGTTGTTCAATCTGTATATAAGTGACATGCCAGAAACCGTAACAAAGAAATTCTGCTACGCACTTGGTGCCGCCAATGCCTTTCAAACCAAGCCCCTGCAGGATGGAGGAAACGTGCTCACACAAGATGCGAGAGGCTCCCAGAAATTGGAGATTGTGCCACAAACTTATAAAAAATGAAGTGACAGCTATCCACCTAAACTAACGCTTAGCAAGCCAGCCGGTAAAAGTCACCTTCTGTAACAAAACGGTTGTAACAATGGAAAATTTTCAGAAATGCAGGAGGATCTGCAGCGAATTGACGCGTGGTGCAGGGAATGGCAATTGAATCTCAATGTAGACAAGTGTAATGTGATGCAAATACATAGATAGAAAGATTCCTTATCATTTAGCTACCATATAGTAGGTCAGCAACTGGAAGCAGTTAATTCCATAAATTATCTGGGACTACGTATTAGGAGTGATTTAAAATGGCCGGCCGGAGTGGCCGTGCGGTTCTAGGCGTTACAGTCTGGAGCCGAGAGACGGCTACGGTCGCTGGTTCGAATCCTGCCCCGGGTATGGATGTGTGTGATGTCCTTAAGTTAGTTAGGTTTAATTAGTTCTAAGTTCTAGGCGACTGATGACCTCAGAAGTTAAGTCGCATAGAGCCATTTGAACCACTTGATTTAAAATGGAATGATCATATAAAGTTGATCGTCGGTAAACCAGATGCCCGACAGATTCATTAGAAGAATCTAGGGAAATGCAATCCGAAGACAAAGCAAGTACGTTACAGTACACTTGTTCGCCCACTGCTTGAATACTGCTCACCGGTGTGGGATCCGTACCAGATAGGGTTGATAGAAGAGATTGAGAAGATCCAACCGAGAGCAGCGCCCTTAGTTACAGGATCATTTAGTAATCGCGAATGCGTTACGGAGATGATAGATAAATTCCAGTGGAAGACTCTGCAGGAGAGACGCTCAGTAGCTCTATACGGGCTTTTGTTGAAGTTTCGAGAACATACCTTCACCGAGGAGTATATCTCGCGAAGAGACCATGAGGATAAAATCAGAGAGATTAGAGCCCACACAGAGGCATACCGACAAACCTCCTTTCCGCGAACAATACGAGACTGGAATCGAAAGGAGAACCGATAGAGGTACTCAAGGTACCCTCCGCCACACACCGTGAGGTGGCTTGCGGAATATGGATGTAGATGTAGATTCTCATCCTAAATATATCGGAATCACACTGGTTCATTCACTATCATTCCGACATCTCACGTCATCTGCAGGAAAGTAAAGACCAGGAACAACATTATCCGGAAACTCGCCCTAGCTTCTTGTGACGGGTTCAAGCTGCCAAAGTGCGTACAGCATCCCTGTCTCTAAACCAGTCTGTAGGTGAGTATTGCGCACCAGTATGGGCTAACAGAGTGGATATCAGTAAGGTGTGTGTTCATCTGAACGATACAATCAGACAAACGTCAATGATTTGAGGTCCACTTGGCTTGAACAGCGCTGAAGATGTCTCGTACAATATTATGTAACAGTAGTTTAATGACATTTATTGCGATGGATCCACTTCGGCTACATTTACATTTTCATATCATCTGCGAAAGTTACATAATATTTTTATTTTATTATAAAATTTGTTAATCGTATTTTGAGGTATACAAATTTGGTACTACGTCATATGTATCAGTGATTGTCGTCACTCTATTGTATTAAATCGTGATGTAGATTTAGGACTCTTATGCTGTAAGCTGTTTCGTGGTTTGCTGCGGCTGTTAATCGTCTTTCCACGTAATGTTTACAATTGGACGCTTTTAATGACGATTGCCAGTTGTGGTAGTCCGCCAACACCCGGACAATACATATCATACATATTAACTCATGCCATCCAAAGGCACACAACCACGGACACTTCCAAGCCATGATCAACAGAGTACAGAAACTGCTGCTGAATTTAGCTCCCACACAAAATGAACTCGACGCATTTCGATATACAGCACAAGAAAATAGTTTCAACCGAGACACAGTAATGCAGTTATACAAAAGGGAAACCTACATTTACGCAGCAAAAAAGTCACAGGGGGACAAAATTGTACTGAGAAACACCAAAATAGACTAAACCAACATATGTACCTACAACATATTTACGTATAATGTTAAACAAATTAAACGCACTTATGAAGAACAGGTCTCAAATTCGCGTGTAGAATCAACAACAAAATCGGGCGTAGACTTTATCCAGGAAAAAAATATTCCAATATACACAAAATCAAATGTCTGGATTGCAATCAATTTCACACAGGACAGACGGAAGCAAGCTGGCCGAAGTGGCAGAGCGGTTCTAGGCGCTTCAGTCTGGAACCGCGCAACCGCTACGGTCGGAGTTTCGAATCCTGCCTCGGGCATGGATGTGTGTGATGTCCTTAGGTTAATTAGGTTTAAGTAGTTCTAAGTTCTAGGGCACTGATAACCTCAGAAGTTATTTGAACAGAAAGCAACTTCAAGATATCGACAGCACACGAGAACTGGAGAATGAAAGTAATCCCTCTACATTTTTTAACCACTTACGATACGATCACCATAACGTAGAACGAATTGAGTTAGCAATTAAATTTTACACATATTACGTAAAGGTTTAACAATGAACGAATCTGAAGAAACATATCTACATGCGCACAACATATCACCCTGATGACATTTTAAATAAACAAACTGATTTAAAAGATAAATATTTCACACAATATTTTATTGAATTCCTAATCGAAGATAACGTATTAACACAAACGGCCGAAAGTGATGTAACAACATAGGAGCTGTAAATCATATAGCACTTGGCCAACTCTCAAAGCTATCAGTCTGCCAAATCTGACGATAAAACGTCAAATTCTAAAAATTAGAAGGAAGGACGATTATTAGCAGCGGCGGCAAACCTCAAAACAGCTTGTACCAAGAGAGTTCTAAATCTACACAACGTGATAATACAATACTGACTGAAAGCAACCAATGATGATATATGGGACATGTATATCTGAAAATACAAGTAAAAAACTTTATTATGAAATTAAAATAATATATTACGTAACTTTCGTAGATGTTCTGAAGATGGAAATCTAGCTGAAATGGATACATAACAACAAATACGCCATTAAACTACTATAAGAGCAACCGGCATTTTATTATTTAATGCCTGTAAGAGGTACCACGAGAAGTGTAATAGCCACCTGGAGAGCAACTCCTTCACCTTGACTGTCTTCTCTCAGTAACACTGCTGTACCACATTTGAGAGGAGAAGAAGCAGTGAATTTTTTTAAGGAGACCAGACAGCGAGGTCATCGGTCTCAGCGGATCAGGGAAGGACGGGGTAGGGGGGTAGGGAGTCGGCTGTGCCCTTTCAAAGGAACCATCCCGGCATTTGCCTGGAGCGATTTAGGGAAATCACGGAAAACCTTAATCAGGGTGGCCGGACACGGGATTGAACCGTCGTCCTACCGAATGCGAGTCGAGTGTGCTAGAACTTGAATCGGAAAAGATTAATAACTTAGTCTTCCCAAAGGCTACCTTTCCAGGAAACTGCGCTCGGCCCACCCATCATGCATCTCAAGTCAAGAAAATCATTGAGGACAGCTGGTGATGTCCAACCACTGAAGACTGAAGATGTGTGGACGAAGACGTGGAGGAACCAGACCAGCATTCGTCGTCATGGCTTTGAAGACCCCACAAGTATATCAGTCTTTCAACTGCCTAGATGAAACTGGTGTCAACTGGAAAGAATCCGATGTTGACGCGGAAGAATTACGTCCTTCATGTACACATGAGGACTCTCGGACTCCTCATTGCGAGGCTGTGAAGCTTCAGGGCAGACCATTGACCGCGGTGCACAGCAGCGGTTCCCAACGTGGAAGTTATTACGCCGTGAGGGGTAAAAACTAAACGATTCGATTCTTTTTCAGTCACGAAACTGTGTTATTTTCGAAAGATCATGACTACCACACAATTTTGTAAGGCTGTAATACTGATTATGTAAGTTATAAATAATTATCTTTTGTCAATTAGTAGCTTAATTCAGTGGAGGTTACAGGTTCTTCACGTAGTCCACTCAGTACACAAACATGTTGTGCTTTGTCTCGTACATCGCTGATGGTAGAAGTGAGACATACACGTAACAAATCCTCAATATATGAAGACTTCGGACATCATCAGTTAGTTTGCTGCCAAAGAGCAAAATTTATCTACTTTTAGTCTCATTTCCTGATTTAATTCCCACTCTTACATTCTCGCTCCTGCGACGGAAAAATTCCGCCCTGGGTGCCTTCTCCTGCGCTGGGCCACCCAAGAACACCTATCGACTGGGCAGCCCTCGCTGAAACTTGAAGGGGTGGGGTGGGGGGGGGGGCTACCCCTTATAGAACACCGCGACGCCCCGGCGGAGGGAAGCGAAGGAAAATGCAGTACGCGAGGGATACGTCGACCACGCCGTATCGATTGTTGCTGGCGCGCCCAGAGATACGCCGTTAAGCCTGTTACGTAACGCCGGCTCGCCGTGGAAATACTCAGCGGCTTCGCTGGGTGTCGACAAAAGTAGCGGCTGCCTCACTGTGCAAAGCGCCAGGCGAGATAAAGCCGGCTCAGGAGGGGAGTTCATTATGTCGCAGTTCTTGTGCTCCTCAGGGGTTCGTTTCAGGGCCCATACTGCAGGCGTTAATGATCCAAACTCCATTGTCAACAGCTGCTTCACCACCACCACCACCACCACCACCACCACCACCACCACCACCACCCCCTCCTTTCAACAAGTTTCGCAATCTCACAGTATCTCTTTCGTATCGTTCAGTATCTAACAACCCTACCACAACAAAGGTCAGAATTTAATAACGATAGTGGTGTGATGTCCTTAGGTTAGTTACGTTTAAGTAGTTCTAAGTTCTAGGGGACTGATGACCATAGATGTTAAGTCCCATAGTGCTCAGAGCCATCTGAACCAATAACGATAGTGGTGTTGCTCACGCTGCTAAATACTGCATTTTCGGCCAACAAGTCATTATGTGGCAGGGGTCATTAGAGCACAGTTAATAAAATTATTTCATGTAATAATAAAACTAGGCACTCATCTTTTGTGTTTCCCACGCTGGTCTCGTATCATCATGGCTCAATTGTTGAAAATCTAGGTGATTATGATTCCAAGCTCGAATGCAAAGAGGCCTAGGTTTTATCCTGCTATATTCGTAAGTTGTGTAGGTGCGCTTCACAAACCATTCTTGGTGATCAAACATTTCAAAGTTAGCACAATAGTGATGTAAAAGAAAAATAATCAGCACTCCGAATTTAAGTTACACTTCCTTTTAATTGGTTTTATTGCTATATCACGTAACACACAAAACATCACTTCACAATACAAAATATACTTGAAAACATCTTCCTCACATTTTATAAGCCAACTACAATATGCATCTTTCCAACATGACGTCCACGACTTTCTCAAGGTCCGACTCTCTAACAACTCAACAACTAACAATCGCTTACGCGCTCAAAAAGCAGAGTTAGAAGTACGTCAAAGATCATATTGAGAAAATAAAGAACACACATAAGAATAATATCATTGCAATATATACATATCGATGTATCACAAATGAAATCAAATCTGAATGTTGTCTCAGAAATATGGTAAGTAGTTAACAGAAAGAATATTACTGGTATCGACAGGTTCAGGTGAGGTATCATAATGGTTACGTAATTCAGGTACCATTTCAAGTACTTTGCACCTTCCACAACACTGATTTTTCCAGACAGGCTCATAGACTCTGAAGAAATGTGCGTATTTCCCAATCTGTTCAACAGGATTCGCAACCTATTCAATACGACTGTTCTATTTTCAGTTGCGAGTAACTTTCTCTCTGAATGTCAATTTTGATCAGGTAGTCACTAGTGTTACTAATGAGTCATGTTTCCTGCATTCACGGATTCTTTTATTTCACCGAAATAACCCGTATGTCGGTACTTAAAATTTTTGAGTCTTTCTTTTCGCTGGCACCTCTCCAAGTTGTCTCACAGAGGCCTGTTTTATTTAATTAGTTCATTTATTTAATGCAAACTGTTACATAGGCACAGTTTTGAGTGTTAATGTCTTTCCTGTTTGCTCGTTTTATATTTGTTTATTGGTTAACTTTTTACTTCTTAAAATGTAGTACCAACACACTCTCAAAGATGGCATTTCGTAATGTTTCCTCACACTCCTCCATTTCCCTGCATCTATTCATTTCTGTTTATCCTACTGATATTGCTTAAGTTCTTCACACATTTTGTAGTTACATCGATAATTCTTTCTTTTAATTGGTTTATTTGTCACTCTGCATGTTTTATGCCTCCTGAGGTAGCCTTGTCAAGTACTAATAGTTTTTTACTGTTCACTCACTTTATGTGCTGTTCGTCCTTTTACATTGTGTTAGAACCACATTGATAAAGATGTTATTTAGTGTGCGTTTCTGCTTCAATCTAGATGTGTAATTTCATTTTCTATTTCGTTTATAAACACTGTAACTTCTTTGGTGACAACAGTCAGTAAGCATCTGAAGATGGCCTTGTAAGCCGAAAACTGGTTAACACAATAAAATGAGTGCTGCAGAAGAAAAGCAAAGTAGCGCTTTTGATTTATTCGATACTATTGTTTCTGTATCCATAGTGACGCTAACATATAATTTGAAAGAATCCTAAAGAATACCGGACTATACGCATCTGGTGTACCGAATACTGTTGGGGAAATACTAGGCTTCCACTATTCATTTAATGACAGTTAAAATATATTAGTCGTCTATGTAGTATACATTACAGTTATAGTTATTGTACAACATTGACATGTATATACAGGGTGTCCGAAAAGTCTTTCCCTGATTACACAAATTTATACTCAGGCTAGAAGTAAGATACAAATATGAAACTGGTGTCTAATTGTTTACAAAAGTTGTTTTCTGTTTTAGTTTCGCAGTTCGTAAGTAGTGGATGAGGTGCAGTGCCCAAGAAGCCATGTTAACCAATCAGGAGAAGGCACAGTGTTTCCTGAGACTCGATCACCAACCAAAGTGCAGAGACACTTCCAGACAACATTTGCAAGGAATCCACCTGATGTCAAGAGCATTACAGCCTGGTATGAGAGGTTCAAGAACACAGGATCGGTTGCTGACCTTCCGAGGTCTGGTCGACCAAGAACCTCAGCAGACAGGGTGGAAGCTGTAAGGCAGCCTTTTCTGCGAAGTCCGAAGAAATCGGTGCGTAGGACCTCACCTCACGTGAATTGCAGATGCCAAAAAGCTCTGTCCATTACATTTTACACAAACGTTTACTGTTTCGTGCATACAAGGTGCAAATCGTTCAGGCCTTGTTGCCCAATGACAGTACACGTCAATATGACTTTGCGGTCGAAATGCTATCACGTATTGCGGACGATGATGGTTATCTCATACGAATTTCCTTTTCCGACGAAGCGACCTTTTTTGTCACTGGAGTAGTGAATCGTCATAATATGCACATTTGGGGTTCACAACAACCTGGCGAGGTCATTGAGTGCACCAGAAGCAGTCCAAAGGTGAATGTTTGGTGCGCGCTATTGCACGATCGAATTATAGGGCCACTCTTCTTCGCTGAGGCTACCATCACATCTGCAGTGTATCTGGACACGTTGCAACTGTATGCTGTTACTCAGCTGCTTCAGTATCACCTCGATGTCTTGTTTCAGCAAGACGGTGCACCGCCTCATTGGGGTTTGGACGTCCGTGCCTATCTCGATATGACCTTTCCTGGGCGATGGATTGGACGTGATGGGCCAACGGTTTGGCCTCCACGCTCTCCTGACGTAAACCCATCATTTTATGGGGTTATGTCACGGACGAGGTCTACCGAACACGTGTACCAGATCTTGAAACCCTGAGGCAACGGATAACCACAGTCGAAGAATCGATCCCTCCACTGATGTTGGTTAATGTGTGGGCGGAAAATTGAATATCGCCTAGATGTGTTACGGGCTACAGAAGGGTGCTCATGTGGAAGTTTTCTGATGCGTGAAAAAACTTTGATAGTTTGTAAACAATTAGACACCAGTTTCATATTTGTATCTTACTTCCAGCCTGAGTTATCAATTAATGTAATCAGAGAAAGACTTTTCGGACACCCTGTATTTTTAATTCTGAAGATGTACTGTTAAGTATTCTTGATCAGTAGGCCGCAAGGGAACTACTGTATGGGCAGAAAAACTTATTCATAAGTGGATCTGATTTATCAGTTTGCTGGATAATTCCGTTTGAAGGCGTTTCTGCAGCATATGCGCGACGTAGGGCGAGTCCTATGCGAGTATCCAAACACCGATACGTAACGTATGCAAGGTAGTAGTGTGACATTCGTGTCTTTCCGACACGAAATGTGAACTGTGGCCCTGGTACCACAGGATCAACGTGCTGTTATTCTATTCTTGGCTGACGACGGACAAGAACCGGCAGACATCCACTGGAGAATAAAGGATGAGTATGGGACAGCATGTCTGTCGAAAACCACATTTGTGGAATGGCGCACCAAGTTCCATACCGCTTCATGATAGCGAATGTCCACATATAGGAAATGTTGTAACGCAGAAGTTACGCCAACTCAAGCGGGAGACTAACACCAGCCCTGATCTCTCTCCGTGTGATGATCAACCCTTCTGTCCCTTAAAAAAGGCCCTGAAGGGTCTATGATTCCTATCGGACGAGGATGTGCAGTATGCAGTTACGGACTTATTTCACGCAGCAGGACACGGTCATTCACAGACGGGTGTTTACAGCCTGGTGAGTCTGTGTAGGGGGGGGGGGGGGGGGGAGATTGTGACTGCCTGAATAATGACGACAGCGATTTTGCGTCATTGGTGTACCCATTCTGGCTGTATGGCCTTCGAACGGAACTTTTTTTTATCGTCCCTTATAGGTTGAGAGGTTCCATGCCCTCTTTTGCATGTCGCCTCCCATTTTCATCAATTTTATTAATGTTCTATGTCATTGCACCGTGGTAACAGACCAAATAAGGTTATTGTAATGACATGTATTTGCACTTGTAATGGTACTTGAATTACGTAACCATTACGGCACATCACCTCAACCTCTCTGTAGAAGCAATATTCTACTGTGTTTCTGTAAAGTAGTTAACATATTTCTGAGACAACATTCAGATTTTATTTCATTAATGTAGAGGTACTTTTATACATCGATATGTTTATATTGCAATGATATTATTCTTAAGTGAAGTCTTTCTTTTGTCACTATGATCTTTGACTTACTTGTAACTCTGATTTTAGGGAGCGTAAGCGGTTATTAGAGAGTCAAGTCTTGGTCGTCATGTGAACTTTAACAGTGAGGAAGATATTTTGAAGTATGTTTTATATTATGAAGTGATATTGCAACAAAAATAATAAAAATAACAAATTCGGAGTCCCGATTGCTTTTTTTTTACAGCACCATTGTACTAACTCGCAAAAGTTAAATCTTCAAGAATGGTTTATGAAACACATCTATAAAACTTTTGAATATCGCAGAATAGCACCTAGGCCTCTTTGCATCCGAGCTTGGTATCACCACCACCTAGATTTTCGACGACTGAGCCATGAGTTCACAAAGAGACCAGCGTGGGACACACAAGACGACGAGTGCTTAGTTTATCCATTATTTCAAGAAATGACTTTATTAAGTGTGCTCTAATGACAACTGCCACATAATATAACTTTGTTGTTGCCCGAGAATGCAATATTTAGCAGCCTGAGCAACACTACAAATCATAATTAATTTTTGACCTTTGTTGTGGTAGGGTTGTTAGACACTGAGAGCTCAAAAATCCTTTTCACTTGACTCCTATGCATGTTGGGTTACTTCCCTGTGTAACCGCCGGCCGTGGTGGTCTAGCGGTTCTAGGCGCTCGCCGCGCGACTGCAACGGTCGCAGGTTCGAATCCTGTCTCGGGCATGAATGTGTGTGATGTCCTTAGGTTAGTTAGGTTTAAGTAGTTTTATGTTCTAGGGGACTGATGACCACAGATGCAAAGTCCCATAGTGCTCAGAGCCATTTGAACCATTTTTGAACCCTGTGTATCCCGTCCGAGGTGAGCATCTGAGGACGTGGCACACTGCATTTCCGCTTGGGGCTGCACTTCCCCGAATTCTGAGGTGTTCGTACAATGGGCTTAAGCGCCCGGCGGAACGACTGACGTCGATCGAGTTTCGCCTATTGTATGCAGGGCGAAACGACCTGCGAAACGCCTGAGTGTCGCCGCAGTTTGTGTGTTTACCGTTCCGGCGCGTCTGGAACGGAGACTCCTGGCACCGTCTGACTGCATTGTGGACTGCCTTTCTGGGTGCGACTGTCTGGCGCCGGATGGCCGGTGGTCTAGGCAGGTAGTTTTCGTAGCCGGTCAAACGGCAAGTTCAGTGCCCTCAGCTGAATAGCAGAGGCACGATTGGTGAACTTAAACTGGGGGTAGTTGACGTCATAAAGCCCTACTCAAAATTGGAAGAAACGGTCGCTATTGGCGCGAATGATGTTCTGGGACGGTATGGGGGAATTTTGGAATCAGAACTGAATGCCGATTCGCGGTTTTCGAGGATGGTGTGGAGTTGAGCAATGTGGGGTTCGCTCTTGCATTGCACAGGCCAGTGTGATGCGGGATATGATCTTTGTCAGAGTCGGACGGTCTTGCGATTTGGTCGCTCTTTTTCGGAAGAACTTAGAATTCTCGGACAGCCTTTGAGGCCAGGGGTAGACACAGAGTTGCTGCAATGCAGAAGTCGGCGCCTCCATCATCAGGACGCTGCCTACCGAGGACGTGCTGCAGATTTCAGTACTGGTACAGCATTTTGCCGCTCCAGCATTGTAGGACCTTATCAGTTTTATAATGACTCCCTCAGCAGCATGCGCGCTTTCTTTGCTACAAGTCCAGCTTGCTTGTTTCTCCATGTGATCCCATTTGAGCTCTCACTACTAATTGCGATACTGCTATATAGTTGGGAGATTAATATTTGATTCATTAGGGCCTTCAGTCATTATCGTCAGTCTACTGCATCACAGAGAGGAGTCCCTTGTTCTCGAGCCAACTCATAATAGTTCAGTATACCCTATCCTTTAACCTACTGTTCGTGTCGATAAGCATGTGCATTTATGTTCTGATGTATAATAAAACGCATTGTATAATTTAATCCGCGTATCATTTCGTAGATATATGCAGAATCCCATTTCCTGTTGTTAATTATGATAAACATCTTTTTTTCTGAGTAGATTACTATTTTTATTAAATTGTGTTTTACAATTATTGTTTTACCAACTAGCAAGATAAACAATTTTCTTCCGTTACCGTTGTCCAGATAATTAATTAGGTGGTAGATAAGGATGGGGGATGAGGATGAGTGCATGTCTCTTTCTCATGCAAAATTCGTCTGAATTGAAGAGGTACAAACTCTTCTCCACCCTGGCACCTCGCAAGGTTAAGGTAGATGTCTGCCTTCTTCCACAAATACTTTTTAGAGTGATATCGTTAGTGAAGCGTCTTCTTTTAACTGTTTTATTTTGTCTTTAATGAATAATTACAGACCTGTGAAAGTAGAAAAGGCGACCAGCAAAATGTCTCGTTCTTAACCCCTGAACCAATAACACACATATATTTATTGAACCTTTCTTGCGAAAAATCTAAATGGAAATTGTGATAGTAAAAGAGAAGGGAGCAGTTACATGCAAACAGCTACCTTAAGGTGAGCACACAGGCAAGTGCAAAATTGACAAGCACGCATGATCAAGCGTTTTGTGCGACCATGCGAACACATCCTTCGTCTCCACGCAGTACAAACATGCTTGCACAGGCATCAGTTTGCGTTTAGAATTTGTGGAGCTCAGACGGTGATGATTTGCTGCTTTTGGAATCAGGGTAAATTACCTGTGAAGCAAAGGCTGGTTAGAGAAACGAAAAACTTACTGTCACATTAAGTTACTGATATCTGAACTTCCTATTACTCGCAACATCTTGAACTAAAAAGGATACAGTAATGAGAGTAGCTACTTATAACATAACACCAAAGATTGGCAGTCATATAACCATTTCTCGCATTAAGACTGGGCTATGAAGATTTCAAATACACATGCTCTCACTACTGTAACATGCGAGCGCTGTCCAGTTATCACATATCTTCCTGTGCTGGATTTAAAAACAAAACACTCGTTCGACCTATACTTGAGGATTGCTCATCAGTGTGTGATCCGTACCAGATCGGGTTGATGGAGGAGATAGAGAAGATCCAAAGAAGAGCGGCGCGTTTCGTCACAGGCTTATTTGCTAAGCGTGATAACGTTACGGAGATGTTTAGCAAACTCAAGTGGCTGACTCTGCTAGAGAGGCGCTCTGCATCGCGGTGTAGCTTGCTGACCAAGTTTCGAGAGGGTGCATTTCTGGATGAGGTATCGAATATATTGCTTCCCCCTATTTATACCTCCAGAGGAGATGACGAATGTAAAATTAGAGATATTCGAGCGCGCACGGAGGCTTTCCGGCAGTGGTTCTTCCCGCGAACCATACGCGAGTGGAACAGAAAAGGGAGGTAATGACAGTGGCACGTAAAGTGCCCTCCGCCACACACCGTTGGGTGGTTTGCGGAGTATAAATGTAGATGTTAGTGGTTTCGCATTCCGAACGATGGTTGAGAGTGCATTTTCATATTGACAACCACGGCCTTGTACCCGCCGCGGATAAAATCACTTTTATCCGATTGTAGAGGCTCGATCAGGGGCAGTTCCTTCGCCAGACAGCCGTCCGATGCTGAGTCCCACTGCGGCAGTCTCATGTGTCCGGATATGTCGCGTGATCTGCCAGCACGTCAGAGGCAGGCTGTCCCTATCGGACGCTGAAATGCCGAGTCGGTGAAGTCACCTCGCCGATCGTCCGCAACCTGCACGGCGAGGTGGGGGCGGACAGGGCCGCGCTGACGTCAGAGGTGCCTGACGAGGGTGGGGGCGAAGGAGGGTGGCCGTGCGGGGGTGGCGCAAGGGCAACGGCCCGGCCCGGGGGACGCCGGCGCAGCAGCCAGCGAGCTGACAGCCGGGCAAAGGTGCGCCCAGCCAGCAGCACGTAGCAGCAGCAGCAGTTTTATCATGTTTACATCTCTTTTGCAAGGATACTGAACATGTCCTACTATTACAGTTCACGAACAACAAAAATCATAGAACCAGATTTTCATTCTGCAGCGGAGTGTGCGCTGATATGAAACTTCCTGGCAGATTAAAACTGTGTGCCAGACCGAGACTCGAACTCGGGACGATTGCCACTTCGCGGTCAAGTGCTCTACCAATAGAGACACTCAAGCACGACTCACGTCCCGTCCTTATAGCTTCACTTCTGCCAATACCTGGTTTCCTACCTTCCAAACTTTACAGAAGCTCTCCTGCGAACCTTGCAGAACTAGCGCTCCTGAAAGAAAGGACATTGCGGAGACGTGGGTTAGCCACAGACTGGAGGATGTTTCCAGAATGAGATTTTCACTCTACAGCGGAGTGTGCGCTGATATGAAACTTGTGAGGACGGGGCGTGAGTCGTGCTTGGGTAGCTCAGTTGGCAGAGCACTAGCCCGCGAAAGGCAAAGGTCCCGAGTTCGAATCTCTGTCCGGCACACAGTTTTAATCTGCCAGGAAGTTTCAACAAAAATTATTTTTTTTCCTTGATGATTGGCCTTGCAGTGAAATATACGTTCTGAAGGACATTGTAACTAACTTTCCAGTATCAGCTGCAATCTGCATGTAATTGCTATGACAGGACGCGGTTATCTGGATGCACTTTTAACAACTTTTCTTATGTCTTGATCACACTTTGGTTTTCATCAACCTTACGCGTTTCGACTTTCCGTCATTTTCAAAGGGATAGCTATGTCAGTCGTACAAAAACATTCGATACATTGCGTCACATCAACATTCTCGAGTACGAGACAAATGCAACAATGACAAAGTCGGAACGCGTAAGTCTGATGAAAAATATGGCGTGATCAAGACGTAAGACAAGTTATTACGCCGGCCGTTGTGGCCGAGCGGTTGTAGGCTCTTCAGTCTGGAACCGCGCGACCGCTACGGTCGCAGGTTCGAATGCTGCCTCTGGCATGGATGTGTGCGATGTCCTTGGGTTAGTTAGGTTTAAGTAGTTCTAAGTCCTAGGGGACTAATGACCTCAGATGTTATGTCACATAGTTCTCAGAGCCATCTGAACCATTTTGAACAAGTTATTGCAAGTTCCAGAATCACTGGACTGGATTTTTCTACTGATTAGCAGATGGTGCTCACCCAGCCCACTCCATCATGCTGGAAATTCGTAAAGTGTTTTCGTCCATCCACGATAACTTCTTGTTTCTCGCCTCGGTGCAACTTGAGCAGGTACCACTTTAAAGTAATAGAGTAAACTTCCAAATGCGTTATAGTCAGCTAACAGAAGTGTTTTTGTTTGAATGAAAATATGTAAAAGCATAATAATTGTAAAATTTAAGACTTTACTACGTGCTACTGACAGTGTTATTGACCAAATTGTCGGAAGTTCGCTTTCTGGGTCCTGGTTGTGAGATTTCATCTTTTCTCGTAGATATTGTGGAAAATTACAGACAGACAGGGTTGCCCCGGACAAAAGGAACCTCTGATCACTTGCGTCATACGTATATTTCTCTTCAAAGGTATCTGAGCAGATGTGCCTCTAGTCGCTTCAATTAGTCCGACTGAACGCTAGACACATTCTAGGCGTAATTAATTTATATTTCGCTAAACAAATTGCAAAGAAAAAATCAAATGATTCTGCAAATAAAGCAATTGACTTTCCACGCATACTAACAATAGACTGGCTCCTCTCAGTGTTACATCGTCAATATGGCGGCCGAGTTAACGTTGACTGCCACTAAGACTACTGTAACTCCGTAAAGCGGGCATGACGTTTTGATTTTTGTGAGTTATGCGCACATGAGAGAGAGAGAGAGAGAGAGAGAGAGAGAGAGAGAGAGAGAGAGAGAGAGAGAGCGAGCGCAAGTTGTGTTACTGTTAAAGAATCTTTGGTCTTGCAGGACAGTCTTTGCCTCTACGCAGACTCATACATTCTTATTTGAATTATCGTAGGTGAAGGACGTATCCAGTAGTGTTGTGTGGACTTGGGATTGTATCTGTTAGATCAACAAAAATTTTTGTTAAGGACAGCAAGGATGAATAGGATGTGTATATTGAAAGGCGAAAAGAATATAAATTTTTAATAAGGTTATTTTTTTAAGAGAGTAAGACCGCAGCAAGCTAGTTGGCTGGAATTATTACTGTCAGCTAGTTAACTTGCTCAGAGCTGAGGGAAGGACCACCCCAGTTCCCTGAGTCAAGCATTAACATATCAACTAATTGAACTGTTCGGTTTTCATAGAAATTCGCTGTTAACATCGTACAGTTTTTAAATCAGTACACACTTCCTTAAGCACAGTATTGTTCAGACCAATGTTACGCGTGAAGATCACGAGAGGTTTTAATATGTTCTTTTGAATACATACTTCATTCTAAAATCGGTTGTCTTGGAATATCAGCTCTTAGGAATAGTTACAGTCCCCACTATTTAAAGAAGGTTTATCATTACGCGTTACCACATTGCACCATATAGTATGGAATATTGTTTGAAAATTTCATTTAAAAAATAGGAATCTTAACTTAACCGCTGCCTGCTTGGTGGTGTTCTGACGAAAAATCTGCAACAATGCCAGATAATTGTTTTACTTCAGTTGCCCATTTAATATATGAACATTTTGTATTCAGACGAGTTATAGTTCAATTCAAATTAGGCTTTGTGTGGTCAAAGGTTATCATACGATTTTCAAATGAACGACAGTTATTGAGTACATACTCTTGTTAACACGTAGACTTTTTAAAAAGTGGGAGGCAAATTTGGGCCAATTTCAGACAAACATATAATGGGGATCTTACAACTCGTGAACTAGCCACTCTATGAAATTTAAACTCGTTGACAAAAAAGCTTGTAAGCCATAGCCTTGGGAATGGCTGAAAGGTTGTCGGTCGAAAGATCGGCATACGAGTAAATAAAGCCACGAATGCACTCCCGAGAAATTATGAAATATTCTGTCCGCCGGAAAAACTTCAAGAAATACACAGGCCAGTAACTTGCATGAACTGCAGGACTTGTGCTTAGAAATCTGGTGCCACCCAAGTTCGTAAGCCTACCATGGACCTGTCCAATCCATGGCACTCATAATAGCTCCTTTATTGCAATCAATAGGAAGGAAGGAAGATTGGTTTTAACGTTCCGTCGACATCGTGGTCATTAGAGACGGAGCACAAGCTCGGACTGTGTCAAAGTTGGGGAAGGACATCGGCCGTACCCATAAAAAGGAAGCATCCAGGCATTTGCCTGGAGCGAATTAGGGAAATCACAACCTAAATCTGGAAGGCCGAACACGATTCTGAACCGTCGTCTTCCCGAATGCGAGTCCAGTGTTATTGCGTTCCACATATGGACCACCACGCTACTGACCAGCTAATCGTAATGTGTTGGCTCTTGCACGTATTGGGTTGCGTCTGTGGGTCAGGGGCGCTCAACAACAAAAATTAATCGGACCAATCTGAGGTAAAATTGAACTATTCTTTGGAATAAAGGATCTACGTCATTTCAGGTATCAGTTTTTCCGGGTACTGGACTGCAAGACAGGAGCGCACTTTACGCCTCAAGAGCAACATTTAACATGTCTGCTCTTCATTCGACTGTCTCGACGGTTGGCACTTGACGTTTCACTGGGACGCCAATGGCTTGACAAATGTTCGGCAGACGGGTGAGGAATTGCTACAGGCCTGCGTCACGTCTGTCAAGACGGCTCTTAGCGGACCGAGTGACGTCACACACGCACCGCTGTCGCGTTAGACCAATTCGCGAGTCCCAAGTACAATGACCGCCCCAGATGCTGTGGCAAGCTCAAGTGCCGGCAGATCTGTCGTTCTTGTGGGAAGATGGCGCAAGAGCCAGTGTGGCCGAGCGGGTCTAGGCGCACAAGCCTGGAACCGCGCGACCGCTACGGTCGCAGGTTCGAATCCTGCCTCGGGCATGGATGTGTGTGATGTCCTTAGGTTAGTTCGGTTTAAGTAGTTCTAAGTTCTAGGGGACTGATGACCGCAGATGTTAAGTCCCATAGTGCTCAGAGCCATTTGAACCATTTTCCTGTGTCAGAGAGGGAGACACCACCATTATGAGTATGCCTGCAACAGACCTGGCTTTCGCCGTGCCTAGCTGACGTGACGTCACCAAGAAGCGCAGAGGCCTTCCTTTGAGTCGGTGTTGCTCCACTGCCCCTGCAGAGTGCGGCTGAGAATTGCCATGAAGAAGGAAGTGGTTCAAATGGCTCAGAGCACTATGGGACTTAATGTCTCAGGTCATCAGTCCCCTAGAACTTAGAACTACGTAAACCTAACTAACCTAAGGACGTCACACACATCCATGCCCGAGTCAGGATTCGAACCTGCGACCGCAGCGGTCGCGCGGTTCCAGACTGAAGTGCCTATAACCGCTCGGCCACCAGCGGCCGTGCAGGAAGTGCATGGCAGCTGTGTTAGGTGGGCTGCACTCATTAAGGCGAAGCCTCTCAGCGGGCCCTCCTAATTGGCGGGAGACATCGCTGTTCTACGCACCTTTCCTCGCTCACAGTGCGCTCTCAACTGAAAAGAGCGTCCTGATGCGATCGATGGTCATACTAGAGACACTGCCCTAAACGTCTGTGAAAAGCTTCATCGGGGTTTCACTGTGGTGTCTATTTCGCGACCGATCGGAACATTCCTGGACAACACTAGTATATGAGTGGATCAAAGATGGCTGGGGATTCATTCTAGCGACAACACGGGCTGCAAATGGGGAAATCTAACATAAGCGGCTTGGACAAAGGCAACTGCAATATTACCTAGAGACTGAGGGAGGATATCGACAACGGCGTAGCTCGCCGAATTTTCACGTGCAACGTAATGAGCATTCATAGGAAGTGTTTGAAGGACAGCAGTACTACCACTGACCGATTATCCGTTAGCCGCCCGCTTTGACCGAGCGGTTCTAGGCGCTTCAGTCTTGTGTTCAATATGTTCGTCGCTCCAAATATTGTTAAAAATGTAAGTTGTAAATATGCCCATTAACCAAATCACTTATTTTTTGCTTGAGGGTAGTAACTTTCTTCTGGTCTGCAGAAAGTGTTAGTCAGTATATTGTTTGCTCTAGTTCATGTTATTTGAGCAATTTTCTGCCTAGTCCACCTCCAGTTGATAATTCGATCTCCACGTGTGTGCCGGCCGGAGTGGCCGTGCGTTTCTAGGCGCTGCAGCCTGGAACCGAGCGACCGCTACGGTCGCAGGTGGGAATCCTGCCTCGGGCATGGATGTGTGTGATGTCATTAGGTTAGTTAGGAATAAGTAGTTCTACCGCCTTTTTCCTTTTGATTATCCGTTGGATACGCAAGACTCTTCACAGAACATGGGGTTCGGAGGCTTGCCTGTCCTGCAAAGTAGGTAGATAGTGATCAGTGGCATCTCTGGCGAAAGAACACAATGCTGGCGCTCGCACAAGTGTTTCGTAGCACACTGTTCATCGTACATTGTTGAATATGGAACTCCGCACCAGACCACTCCTACGTTTTCACTTGACGACCCAACGACATCGTCAACTGCGATTGGAGTGGGCGCGGGATCATCGAGACTGGACCGTGGATCAATGGATACGTGTCGGTTCATCGGATGAATCACGTTCTTGCTGCATCAGTTGAATGGCACTCTCCACAAACGCCGTCATCCACGCGAATGGCGGTTCAAAATGTGTAGCACAGGCTGGTGGGAGCAGTATTATGCTCTGGGAGACGTTCTACTGCACTTGCATGGGACCTGTGGTAGTAACGAGGCTCAGAGGGCCACAGACACGGGTTCCCAGGTAGGTGCCGTGTTTCTTTACTTCCGCAAGGCGTTCTATACAGTCCCGCACAGTCGTTTAATGAACAAAGTAAGAGCATACGGACTATCAGACCAATTGTGTGATTGGATTGAGGAGTTTCTAAATAACAGAACGCAGCATGTCATTCTCAATGGAGACAAGTCTTCCGAAGTAAGAATGATTTCAGGTGTGCCACAGGGAAGTGTCGTAGGACCGTTGCTATTCACAATATACATAAATGACCTTGTGGATAACATCAGAAGTTCACTAATGATTTTTGCGGATGATGCTGTAGGATATCGATAGGTTGTAACAATGGAAACCTGCACTGAAATGCAGGATTATCTGCAACGAATTGACGAGTGAAGCAGGGAGTCGCAACTGAATCTCAATGTAGACAAGCGTAATGTGCTGCGAATACATAGAAAGATCCCTTATCATTTAGATACAATATAGCAGGTCAGCAACTGGAAGCAGTTAATTCCATAAATTATTTTGGAGTACGCATTAGGAGTGATTTAAAATGGAATGATCATATAAAGTTGATCGTCGGTAAAGCAGATGCCAGACAGATTCATTGGAAGAATCCTAAGGAAATGCAGTCCGAAAACAAAGCTACTAGATTACAGTACGCTTGTTCGCCCACTGCTTGAATACTGCTCAGCAGTGTGGGACCCGTACCAGATAGGGTTAATAGAAGAGATTGAGAAGATCCAACGGAGAGCAGCGCTCTCCGTTACAGGATCATTTAGTAATCGCGAAAGCGTTATGGAGATGATAAACTCCAAAGGAGAGAGACGCTCGGTACGGGCTTTTGTTGAAGTTTCGACGAGTCAAGCAGTATATTGCTCGCTCCTACGTACATCTCGCGAAGAGACCATGAGGATAAAATCAGAGAGATTAGAGCCCACACATAGGCGTACCGACTATCTTTCCTTCCACGAACAATACGAGACTGGAATAGAAGGAAGAACCGATGGAGGTACTCAAAGTTCCCTCCGCCACACACCGTCAGGTGGCTCGCTGAGTGAAGACGTAGATGTAATCGAAGACACGCTGACAGCTGTGGACCACCTGCATCTCTTCACGCTCGATGTCTTCCCTGCCGGCGACGTCATCTTCCAGGAGGAAGTACTGTCATACAGTGGTTGGTGTCTCGGCCACGGAGTTCTTCACAACATTGTTACTGAACACCTTAAGTTCAGGAAACTGTCCTCCCACTGGGTCCGGAAACTCCGAACAGAGGACCACAAAAACCAAAGGTTTGAGTGGGCGGTGAAGTTCTTGACTCGTTATCACAAAGAAGATGACGGCTTCCTGAGTCAGATCGTAACTAGAGACGAAACATGGGTTTCGCATATTATGCCCGAATCGGAGCAACAGAGCATGGAATGGACACACACACACACACACACACACACACACACACACACACACACACACACACACACACACACCTGTGAAGGTGAAGGCCAAACAGTGTCCCAGCGCAAAATAATGGCGTCTGTTTTGGAATAGGCATGGTGTTTTGTTGGTCGACTTCATGCAACGAGGAACCACTATCAATGCAGAAGCATACTGCCAAACCCTGAGAAAGCTACGCAGAGCGATTCAAAACAAAAGACGCGGCATGCTGACAAAGGGAATTGTCCTTCTCCCTGACAAAGCAAGACCTCACACTGCAGGTCAGACTCGCGATTTACTGGGAAGTTTTAGACCATCCGTCCTACTGTCCTTAAATTGCGCCGAGCGATTACCATCTGTTCTTTCACCTCAAACAACACCTCAGTGGCAACCGTTACCGCTGCAATCATCGACTGTGCGGCTGGTCCCGGCGGAGATTCTCTCTCTCTCTCTCTCTCTCTCTCTCTCTCTCTCTCTCTCTCTCTCTCTCTGTGTGTGTGTGTGTGTGTGTGTGTGTGTGTGTGTGTGTGTGTGTGTGTGTGTGTGTGTGTGTGTGTTGACCTTAGCAGTTAAGTCCCATAAGATTTCACACACATTTGAAGATTTTGCAACCGTTACGGTGCTTACGACTAAGTGAAAACGGCAGTGAACTCTTGGTTATGGGAGCAGGCGGCAAGTTTTTGTGAAGAGGGTACTTTAAAAATTGGTTGAGAGATATGATACATGTTTGTACAAACATGGCAACTATGTCGAAAAAAATGGTTCAAATGGCTCTGAGCACTATGGGACTTACTGCTGTGGTCATCAGTCCCCTAGAACTTAGAAATACTTGAACCTAACTAACCTCAGGACATCACACACATCCATGCCCGAGGCAGGATTCGAACCTGCGACCGTAGTGGTCTGCGCAGTTCCAGACTGTAGCGCCTAGAACCGCTCGGCCGCTACGGCCGGCAACTATGTCGAAAAATAGAGTTAAGTATGTATTTTCTGAATAAAAATTTACTTTTTTGAAATAACCTTTAGTTAAGTACTTATGTTCAAACGGACCTTACTTAAAAAACACGCCTCATACGATTCAAAATTCCATTTTTGAGCTCTACTTTTAAGTTTCTTTGTGACATCGATTAAAAAATGTTGAAGGAGCTCTGTGCGAGAGAAAATGTAGGCAAGTGAATCGCTGCAGGAGCCAATCCGGTTAGCGGCCGGCGGCAGCTGACGTGCCGATTCCGCCGACGCAGCGAGTTCGCTTTGACTGCTCCGCGGAAGCCTTGCCGAGGAGCCTCTGGGCGACTGACGACTGTTTGCGCATACTGGTCGTGGGGTCCGTGTAGCGTTGCCAAATCCAATTAGCAGTAAATCGGGAAGTAGGGACTGGGGGTTTCGACACCTGCTGGAAAAAAATGACTGTTCTGAACAGAGAGAACATAGTGAGAGCAAAAATTCGATTACATTAGAAAAGAGCGAACAAGTAGAAAACGGTAGGTTTATAACCGTAAACTACGGGGGTCACATTTACGACGATGTTAAGTCATTTTCCGCGAAAAACTATGCTGCAAATTGGCATGACAAGAGGGAACATGCTTACACGCGGTATATATAAGAGCCAAATATACATTTCAGTGGCCTATAGAGTAACATCTACATTGCTGGCCATTAAAATTGCTACAACACGAAGATGACGTGCTACAGACTCGAAATTTAACCGACAGGAAGAAGATGCTGTGATACGCAAATGATTAGCTTTTCAGAGCATTCACACAAGGTTGGTGCCGGTGGCGACACCTACAACGTGCTGACATGAGGAAAGATTCCAACCGATTTCTCATACACAGTTGCCCGGCGTTGCCTGGTGAAACGT
The DNA here is from genome assembly GCF_023897955.1 of Schistocerca gregaria. Classification (NCBI taxonomy): domain Eukaryota; kingdom Metazoa; phylum Arthropoda; class Insecta; order Orthoptera; family Acrididae; genus Schistocerca; species Schistocerca gregaria. Next base: position 110,047,640 of record NC_064928.1, on the reverse strand, counting down.
TGTTGTGATGCCTCGTGTAAGGAGGAGAAATGCGTGCCATCACGTTTCCGACTTTGATACAGGTCGGATTGTAGCCTATAGCGACTGCGGTTTATCGTGTGGCGACATTGCTGCTCGCGTTGGTCGAGATCCAATGACTGTTAGCAGAATATGGAATCGGTGGGTTCAGGAGGGTAATACGGAACACCGTGCTGGATCCTAACGGCCTCGTATCACTAGCAGTCAAGATGTCAGGCATCTTATCCGCATGACCGCAGCCACGTCTCTATCCCCAACAGATGGGGACGTTTGCAAGACAACAACGATCTGCACGAACAGTTCGACGACGTTTGCAGCATCATGGACTATCAGCTCGGAGACCGTTGCTGCGGTTACCCTTGACGCTGCATCACAGGCAGGAGCGCCTCCCATGGTGTACTCAACGACGAATCTGGGTGCAAGAATGGCAAAACGTCATTTTTTTCGGATGAATCCAGGTTCTGTTTACAGCATCATGATGGTCGCATCCGTGTTTGGCGACATCGCGGTGAACGCACATTGGAAGCGCGTATTCGTCATCGCCATACTGGCGTATCACCCGGCGTGATGTTATGGGGTGCCATTGGTTACACGTCTCGGTCACCTCTCGTTGGCATTGACGGCACTTTGAACAGTGGACGTTACATTTCAGATGTGTTACGACCCTTGGCTCTACCCTTCATTCGCTCCCTGCGAAACCGTACATTTCAGCAGGATAATGCACGACCGCATATTGCAGGTCCTGTACGGGCCTTTCTGGATACAGAAAATGTTCGACTCCTGCCCTGGCCAACACATTCTCCAAATCTCTCACCAATTGAAAACCTCTCGTCAATGGTGGCCGAGCAACTGGCTTGACACAATACGCCAGTCACTACTCTTGGTGAACTGTGTGTGGTATCGTGTTGAAGCTGCAGGGGCAGCTGTACCTGTAGACGCCATCCCAGCTGTGTTTGACTCAATGCAATTTTAATGGCCAGTAGTGTACTTATTTTGATAAAATTTATGTTGGGCAAACAGGGAGAAACTTCAAAACGAGATGTAGAGAACACAGTACGAGGGTGATTCCAATATTAAGGTCTCCTATTTTTTATAAGGTCATAGACCTGTTTATTTCTACAATGGTTTACATCAGTTTAGAGCTTGAAATGGTTCAAATGGCTCTTAGCACTATGGGACGTAACAGTTGTGGTCATCAGTCCCCTAGAACATAGAACTACTTAAACCTAACTAACCGAAGGACATGACACACATCCATGCCCAAGGCAGGATTCGAACCTGCGACCGTAGCGACAGCTATTTTTCGATATGATCATTTCTATCGAAGCATTTTTGTAGATGCTGTGGCAGTTTTTGTATGTCCATGTTATACCAGCTTTCCGCCATGTTGTTCAGTAAGTTATGAACCTCTTCTTTCACCTCGTCGTCAGAGCTGAATCGCTTTCCGGCCATATGTTCTTTTAACCAGTCCAGAAAGTTGTCCTCTTCGGCTGCAAGGCGGTGAAGAAATGCGCGGGAAGCATCAACTCGTCGCCGCGTGTGGTCCCCAGCATGCGTGGCATCTATCTTGGCGCAAACCTTCCGGTAGTTCAATGTTTCCGTTAAAAGTCTGTGAGCGTGCTTAGGGGAACCTCAGGAACCGACGTGCAGAGATCATCCAGGGTGATCCGCCGATCTTCACGCATGCTTTGCTCAACCTTCAATACTGTCTCCACAGAAACTGACGATCTCCCGCTCCTTTGTTCGTCGTGAATTTCGGTCCGACCAGCTGCAAACTCTCTACACCACTTACAAACATTTTTGACATCCATGCACGACTCACTGTGGTGTGCGTACTGTAAGACCTTCGGTACACACACACACACACCCCATCAGAATATTCGAATTGTCGCTCTAACGAAGTAGGCAAGTGTCAGCAATATGACTCATGGTCTTATCGTGGCGTGTTTATCTTCTGCCGTTAAGTCAGACGTTAGAAATGCCACTTGCATACTTAGAGTAGTAGATTAACGGTGACCAACTTTAAACAGAACTTTATTAATTTTCACACGCATTTATTAAAATAATAATAATCATAGATATTACCTATATGATTCTGGATGCGGTTTAGAACTTACAATCTGAAGTTCCTTTGGTCTTGGTACGTTAATCTTATTCTCACATGTATCTCTGATACTAGACAAAAGTGTCTATACATCTATCTTCATGGCTATGTACAGGAGTATGATAATCTTATTAGACGCAGACTGAAACTTGACTATAGACTGGTACAGACTAATGCAGTCTGGTGCAGAGTAATGCAGACTGACTAATCAGAGGTCTGTACACTCGTTATAATACCTCGCGCGCTCGTGTATCTCTATGCGAGTGTGATCCGCGAGGAGAAAAGGTTCTACGTTTGCAGCAATCTCATTGGCGGCGTTACATGTTAATACGCGGATCGGCGGAAGCAGAATTTGGTCCGTCTCTATGGCAGCACCATCTCGTAGAGCGGAGCCGGACGAGCGCTGCGCCTGCGCTGTTGTGCTTAGCGGGGCGCGCTCTAGTGGGAAAGGTGTGTACGCGCTGACTACGCGGAACTATGTACACAACACTCACCATACACTTCCGTCAAATGGCGATGGATTTCAATCGGCGCTGTGCCCTTTGCGTTCAAAAACCGAATAACTGCGCGCAATTCGCACTTGGCGGTAACATCCGACTGGAGCTTCATTCTCAACGGCTGCCAAGCCAAGACTGAGCGCCTCAGCGCGGCGTGCACGTGTTTACACACAGCACTCTTCGTAACAGTGTGACCAACTGCCATACAAACAGAGTTCTGTACTTCGAAAAAAAAAAATAGGAGTGAGTATAAGATTAACTTTTGGGATTACCCTCGTAATATTAGCGAAGCCAATCCTTCGGCATTCAGTGCTCATTTAAAACAGTATCTCTGCTAATGACACTAACGGAACAGAAAAACGCCGTTTATTAAATAATCTAAGACAAATTGAAATATACACACAAATGACAAAAAGAACCCGACAACTTAATGAACAAACAGAGTTACGGATGAGATGTATATACAGTGTTTTAACCGAAAAATTTTGTGTATATAGAATAAAGTGGCGAGTGAAAATTTGTACCAAGGCCGGGGATCGAACACGGTCTCCTGCTTACTAGGCAGGTGCGTTAGCCACTAAGCCACCTAACCACAGCGGTTCACACGACTGCACGGATTACCTGGGCACGCCTCCCTCTTCGGATTTAAAGTTCACTGTTGGTGAACGATCCAGGGTGCATCACAGCAAAACTATACATTGTCAGGCCAGAAAGTGTACAGCCGCCGATAAATATACAAAAAATTAGTTTTAAGCTAAAACACATCAGGGAGTATTATCTTGAACTAAGTTCTCAGCAAAATGTGTTTTAACTCTAAAAACGTTACAGCAAAGGCGATTTTAGCTGGAAGGCGGGAACATGAAAGGAAAACAACACAGAAACTAAATATACTGGAACAGCATGGAATGCTGTGTGGAAAAGCATCACTAGTGATGTTCTTTCGTCTGACGTGAGAACATCGTGGTACAAAGTAGTCAATAACATCATCAGCACTAATGAGCCATCAATTTAAGTGACTTAACCTCTGCAGCAAATGCAACCTCCTTGATAGCGCGTCTCTTCGGTACACACGTGGAGAGTATCAACTGGAGGTGGACTAGGGAGAAAATTGCTCAAATAACGTGAACGTGAGCAAACAATATACTGACTAACATTTTCTTCAGACCAGAAGAAAGTTACTATCCTCAAGCAAAAAATAACGGTGATTTGGTTAATGTGCAAATATACAACATTTTTAACAATATTGGAAGCGATGAACATATTGGACACAAGATGTATAAGGAAAATGGATTCGAGAAAACAAGTATCAGAATCACAATAAGAAATATGGTAACATGCTGCGAATTGTCTTCAACCGAATGGGTATAGGTTTGGAACACTGGATTCCTCGTGGAGAGGGGACGGATTGGGTCAAGTTCCCGACCCTAACCTCATCTGCAAGTCACACATGAAAAATAAATTAGTACAGCAGATACATGAATGTGACGGCAAACATCTGGTGTCTGATATAAAGGAAGAACTCGCTAAGGATGCGTTTAGAAGGCTGGAACTGACAAAAATAACAAGGCAGTGAAGGATTTTGCGTTGTCGCTGTTTAGGACTGCTCTTCTGCCCATGTAATTTACCCTGGAAGGAACACACATCAAGGATTTACTGAATGATTAATTTGGGTCTGGGAAATGACGAGGAGGAACCTCAGGCTGCAGAAGAATGAAATGTGCTGCTGGACTGACACCAGTTGAAGGTGACAGTGAAGGAGCTAAATTGTGCTACTCCTAAAGAATCATTCTTTGAATGCTGAAATTTATGACTGCAGTTATCTGTCACCTTATTTATGTCATTTCATTCTAGCCATTTTTGTTACTGTTTTGTGGAATAAAAAAAATAAAATAAAAACGCACCGGCCTAGTAAGCAGGAGACCCGTGTTAGATCCCCGGCGTTGGTACAAATTTTCACTCGCGCTTCCATCTATAGACATAAAATCATACCCTTATAAGACCAAGAACGTCTCCGAAATTGTGTCTTTCTTTCGAATAATTTTGCTTACACGTACAAAAATTGTGTACTTGGACGTGATACGTTGGATTATTTTGCAATCTTACACCTTTTGCATACTGTATCTACATGTGCCAACTGTCAAAACAATTGCAATTTACGTAATTATATGAACGCATGTCACAGAATTTCAAACATGATCTTGGAAATAACAAGAAGACAGGTAATGTAAAATCCTTCACCAGTGCTGAGTGAGAACCCACACAAATTCAATTCGACTTCCAATATTGAAGTGATGTTCGAATAAATGCAGCGCAAGAAACATGCAGAAAGATGGTAACAGCCAAGAGTATATGTGTAACGAAGTTACCCTCGACACCAGACTCTGCTAACAAAGAGGGAAGCAGCAGTGGTTTGGAGAGTTTGTGAACGAGAGAAAGACATGACAGTGACCAGAAAAGATACTTAATAAATAAAAGCGAAACACGTCTGGTGTAAAATTCTATTTAATAGAATTGTAGTTAGCTCGATACAGAGGAGCCAATAATAACTGATTTAACGGCTTCTGCGGAAGACGGCTATGCAATCAAACATGTTATTAAGGAATTTTCCACCGAGCGAGGTGGCGCAGTGGCTAGCACACTGGACTCGCATTCGGGAGGACGACGGTTCAATCCCGCGTCCGGCCATCCTGATTTAGGTTTTGCGTGATTTCCCTAAATCGCTCCAGGCTAATGCCGGGCTGGTTCCTTTGAAAAGGGCACGGCCGACTTCCTTCCCCGTCCTTCCCTAATCCGAAGAGACCAATAACCTCGCTATCTGGTCTCTCTCCCTCGAACAACCCAATCCAAGAAATTTTCTTGCGCCTAATACGGCCGTCTCCTAATACTGAATATGCACCACGCTCGCTTAGGCCACTATACTGATTAGTTACCTAGCGTAAAGTGGTACCTACCGACATATAGCGCTGTTATGCAGACCTGCTTCACACTAAAGCTACCGTAAGACGCGCTACGCTACCTACGTTCCGCTGCGTGAGGAATAACTGGTTTGCGCTGGTGATGCTTTGGCATGCAGAGGACACGGCGCGTAACGCCGTACCGTTAACGTGATACGTCGGGTGCTGTTAGTCCCGTATAGTCTGCTGTGTCCTGTGGTGATGGGTGACCAAAGCTCATTAGTTGTTACATGTCGTGTAAATTGTATTGCGGGATAGTTATCGACGAGGAAGATAAAAAACACGTGTCGTATATACTGGGTGATCAAAAAGTCGGCATAAATTTGAAACTTGAATAAATCACGGAATAATGTATATAGAGAGGTACAAATTGACACGCATGATTGGAATGACATGGGGTTTTATTAGAACTAAAAAAATATTGAAGATCACAAAATGTCCGACAGATGGCGCTTCATCTGATCAGAATAGCAACTATTCGCATAACAAAGTAAGACAAAGCAAAGATGATGCTCTTTACAGGAAATGCTCAATATGTCCACCTTCATTCCTCAGCAATAGCTGTAGTCGGGGAATAATGTTGTGAACAGCAGTGTAAAGCATGTCCGCAGTTCTGGTGAGGCATTGGCGTAGGAATTGTCTTTCAGCATCCCCAGAGATGTAGGTCGATCACGACACACTTGGAACTTTAGGTAACCCCAAGCCAATAATCGCACGGACTGAGGTCTGGGGACCTGGGTGGCCAAGCGTGACGAAAGTGGCGGCTGAGCACACGATCATCATCAAACGACGCGCGCAAGTGATCTTTCACGCGTGTAGCAATATGGGGTGGAGCGCCATCCTGTTAAACATCGTACGTTCCAGCAGGTGTTTATCAGCCAGGCTGGGGATGATGAGATTCTGTAACACATCGGCGTACCTCTCACCCATCACGGTAGCAGTTACAAAACCAGAACCACGCATTTCCTTAAAGTAAAAAGGTGGTAAATCCAACCCACATCGTGAATTTCTTGTCGTGCAATGGAGTTTCAACGACAGTTCTAGGATTTTCGGTAGCCTAGATCCTGCAGTTGTGGGCGTTGACAGACCCTTGGAGCGTGAAAAGGGGATACTCAACCAATCGTCATCCTCCGCCATCTTTTGAAACGCCCACACCGCAAATGCTCTGCGCTTCACTAAATCGCCAGGTAACAGTTTATGGTGCCGATGAATTTTGTACGGATAGCAACGGAGAGTGCGCTTAAGTGCCAACCAAACAGTAGTGTATGGAATGCCGGTGCGACGTGCGACTGCACGAGCGCTGACTTCCCCATGCATAGACGAACCCGCTACAGTCTATGTCTCCCTGAACTGTCTCAGCAGCATTCCGCCTTGTGCTCGGTCGGCCACTACGGGGTCTGTCGTCTAAACAGCCCGTGGCTTCGAACTTCTAAATCATTCTCGCCACAGCTGCATTTGTCAACGGACCTTTAGCCGTTCGAATCCGCTTCCTATGGCGTTAGGATCGTAACGCTGAACTAGCACATTCCCCATTCTGATAATACAGTTTCACTAAAAGCGCCTTTTCAGGTAACGTCAACATGCTGCGACTGCTGGCGTATCTTATTCTCTTTCTCATTACAGCTCCTTTGTCACGCGCAGTCACTGACGTTTTGCTGTCCAGCGCCATCTGTCGGACATTGTCAATTTTTTTTCCGTTCTTATAAAACCCCATGTCATTCCAAGCATGTGTGCCAATTTTTACCTCTCTACCTACATTATTATGTGGTTTATTAAGTTTTCAAATTTATACAGACTTTTTGATAATATGTGGAAGCCTGTTAAAAGAAAAAGTCAAGCATTTATATCATTAAATTTGTGCGTGTTACCACATGACGAAGGTTTAATCCTTTGAGAATAGCGCGCGCAAAATGCCATGGCCGCTGGGTGAGCAGTCGTCTGGGAAAGAGATGGGTGGGTGGCAGTGGTGGTGGAGGGGGGTGGGGGGGAGGTCGCTCTGAGCGCTGGAGGGAAGTGCCCTTCTGAACTGAAGCCTACGCTCACATTTTTGTAAATATTAAGTGGGGGCCCTGCATGCTCACACTTGCGTGATGACCATTCAAAAAGATCTACTGTCACCTCTGCTTTCGCTAATATCCAAAAAGTATTCCGTAAAAAATGCAGCGATTTGTTTTCGCCTGGCTTCTTTACCATTTTTGACTTCCAAAGAAGCGTCATGCGTATTTTAAGTAAAAGCTACACATTTCTCTGGCTCCCATGTCAAAATTTGCTTCTTTTGCCAAAACACAGCTTCAGACAGAGCAAATGCTGCACGTCACATGTGCTAAAATTAACGCAACACGGAGGATGGTTTCGAGAACAGGAAGATCACCGGGGCTCTCTTCATAGATCTATTAGCAGCCTACGACAAAGTCAACCACCGACTGCTCCTGGGGAAAATATACGCAATTAGTAGGGACTACAGACTAACCTTACTGATTGGAAACCTACTCCAGAATCGAAGATTCTTTGTGGATTTTCAGAGACAGAAAAGCCGGCGGAGGATACAGAAAAAGAGCCTTCCCCAAGGAAGCGTACTGGCCCCCAACACTTTTTAATATATATACTAATGACGAGCCCCTCCCCCAAGGCACCGAAAGCTTCATATATGCAGATGATTGCGCCATTACCGCTCAAGCAGACAGCTTTGAAACTGTTTAACAGAATCTGTCAGAATCCCTCTAACAGCTTGCCACCTACTATAAGGGGAACCATCTCAAACCCAACCCAGGGAAAACCCAAACCTGCGCCTTCCACCAAAAGAACAGACAATCTGCAAGAAGACTACAACTTAACTGGGAAGGAGTGCCCCTGGAACATTGGGAAACACCAAAATACTTAGGCGTCACCTTGGATAGAGCACTCACCTATAAAAAGCACTGCATGAACACTAAACACAAAGTAGCCGCGAGAAACAACATTGTGCGCTAACTAACAGGCACTACGTGGGGGGCACAGCCTGGAATAGTGAGAACCACAGCTCTTGCTTTGTGCCATTCAACAGCAGAGTACTCGTGCCCAGTGTGGTACAATTCTAGCCACGCCACGCTGGTGGACATACCGCTTAATGAATCCTGCCTTATCATCACAGGCTGAGACCAACCCCGACTGATAAACTGTACTGTCTGGCAGGCGTGGCCCACCAGATATTAGGAGGAAAGTAGCGGCCAGGAAGGAAAAGACAAAGGCGTTGACCTCACCTGCTGTATAAACACCAGCCATCCCACCGTCGACTAAAATCTAGAAAAAGCTTTCTGCACACAGCAGAAAACATCGTCGGGACACCGCTGCAACTGAGGCTGTCAATGTGGCGAGAAGGAAACGCTCACCTTGGGGAATGGTTAGTCCCAAACGAAGAACTCCCTCCCGGCCATGTGGAAGGATGGAAGACATGGAAATCTCTTAACAGGCTGCGCTCTGGTGTCACACGATCCAGAGAGAATATGCGCAAATGGGGCCTCTCAAATGAACCGGCGCTGTGTGACTGTGGACACACTCAAACAACCACCCACCTCACGCAACGTGTCCTGTGTCCAAGCACCTGCACCGTGAAGAATTTGATGAATGCCACCCCGCAAGCGCTGGACGTGGCCAGGTTCTGGTCCAAGACTTCATAAACCATTTCATATGAAGTTAGTTTGGCTTTGATTCTATTATCTTTAATTATTTTAATTGGTTGTTTTAACATGTTTTATTTGATCAATTATCAGGATTATTATTATTATTATTATTATTATTATTATTATAAACGTGAAATTAATAGCGCCGTGGTCCCGTGGTTCGCGTGAGCAGCTGCGGAACGAGAGATCTTCCCTCGAGAGAACAGTTTAATTTTCTATTTTCAGTTTATATGACAAACTCTCTATGTTTTCATCACTTCTTTGGGAGTGATTATCACATCCACAAGAAAACCGAAATTGGGTAAGGTAGAAGAATCTTTTTACCCATTCGCCAAGTGTACAAATTAGGTGGGTCGAGAACATATTCCTGTCATGCGACGCACATGCCGTCACCAGTGCCTTATAGAATATATCAGACGTGTTTTCCTGTGGAGGAATCTGTTGACCTATGACCTTGCGATCAAATGTTTTCGGTTCCCATTGGAGAGGCACGTCCTTTTGTCTATTAATCGCAAGGTTTACCGGTGCGGTCGCAAAACACAGACACTAAACTTATTACAGTGAACAGAGACGTCAATGAACGAACGGACAGATCATAACTTTGCGAAAATAAAGGTAACCTCTTTACTGGAGAGAAGACTTGAACCAAGGAACTCTAGTTCCGCAGCTGCTCAGGCTAACCACGGGACAACGGCGCTCCTGAGCTCACGTTAGACTATGTCGCCTATCTTACACATGGACAACTCAGTTTGTATATTTTGCTTATTTTTTCATAGATCCACACAGCTTCTTCCTGTTTTCTCGACTGATCTGTGTTCAGTTTTTTAAGGCCTATCCAGTGTGCCAATAATGACTAAGAAACTTTGGATCGATTTTTCTCGGGATTTTCCTATTAGTGCGTCCTAATATTTTAACCACGTGAGGTGTTAAGGGTACTCTTTCACTACACGAAATTGCGGACAAATACGCGATCCCACGGTCGTGCCGTCTCCTTGTAAATTTCATAGGCAACAACATATTATGTAATATGCACTAAACGCAAAATCATAGCGACCTCTACTTCTCATTGCACACTTTTGCGAATTTCGTGAATGGACTCGCCCAACGCTGAAGATCACGGCGAACAGAGCACGTGGAAGCTCTGTCGTGAGTGGGAGACTGGCTACAAGTGTAACCTGTCCATACTCCCACTGCTAATAACCGGGTTCGCAACAATTCATGTTGTTTCGGGCTCAAAATTGTGAAATCAGTATTCATCACCTGTCACAATCCGGATCAAGAAGGCCTCCCACTCAGCTTCAAAATGCTGCATCAAATCAAGGCAAATGTTTTTTCTGTGCGGTTTGTGATCCACCATTAGACATTAAGGGACACATCTTGCACACACTTTTGAATATGCAAGAGAGCGGATAACTGCATCCACACTTCCTTTGCCTATTGACAGATGCACCGCCAGCTGCCTAGTCGTAATACGTCTGTTTTCGTGAATGACATCGCTGCAACATGTCAGGTGTGACATCTATAGCTGGTTTCGCCGACCGCTGCAAATCGTGTAGCTCAGCCGAAACGCCTTCTGATGACCTCACCCTTCGTGCCCAGCGACTAACTGTACTTCTGTCGACACAAGATGCTTAATAGACTTTCCACAAGCGTTTGTGAACATACCACACAGTTTCGTTCTCTGCAGGGAGAAATTCAATGACGGCACGTTGCTTGTTACGCACATCACCTACAGACGCCATTTTGAAACTGTCCTGTAGCTACGCTATCTGTTGTAAGAGACGGAAACATTATTCGCTCGCTCAGGCTACTTCAGATAATACATCTACATTTATACTCTGCAATCCACCCAACGGTGTGTGGCGGAGGCCTTTTTCCGTGCAATTGTCATTACATCCCTTTCCCGTTCCAGTCGCGTATGGTTCGCGGGAAGAACGACCGCCGGAAAGCCTCCGTGCGCGCTCGAATCTATCTAATTTTACATTCGTGATCTCGGGAGGTGTAAGTAGGGGGAAGCAATATATTCGATACCTCATCCAGAAACGCACCCTCTTGAAACCTGGACAGCAAGCCACACCGCGATGCAGAGCGCCTCTCTCGCAGAGTCAGCCACTTCAGTTTGCTAAATATCTCCGCAACGCTATCACGGTTACCAAATAACCTTGTGACGAAACGCGCCGCTCTTCTTTGGATCTTCTCTATCTCCTCCGTCAACCCGACCTGGTACGGATCCCACACTGATGAGCACTACTCAAGTACAGGTCGAACGAGTGTTTTGTAAGCCACCTCCTTTGTTGATGGACCACATTTTCTAAGGACTCTCCCAATGAATCTCAACCTGGTACCCGCTTTACCAACAATTAATTTTATATGATTATTCTACTTCAGATGTTCCGCACGCATACTCCCAGATATTTTCCAGAAGTAACTGCTACCAGTGTTTGTTCCGCTATCATAGAATCATACAATAAAGGATCCTTCTTTGTATGTATTCGCAATACATTACATTTGTCTATGTTAAGGGTCAGTTTCTTTTATTTTTTATTCGACGTGAAACATATGTAACGTTTCGCATTCGTAGCATTGTTTTCGGCTGAGTGAAACAAAAAAAAAAAAAAAATGCGGTGCATTACTTTCTGGGCAACCCTCCTATTTCATACTTCGGTCCACAGTCCCTTGGCAGTTTAGGAAATTGGAACTTCTAAGTCAATGCAACGTTAAGATACGGCCACTTACATCACATATTTTGATACACGCAAAACGCACTAATCAAAACCTACAGGCCACTTTCCGTTGGCCTAGAAACACGAAATTTGCAAGAAGCAATGATTAACGGTGCAAATAAGAGAAAAAAATCCGAAAGTTGTTAATTCGTAATTATAGCGTACGATAAAATGTTTCTTTGATTTTTTATTCGACGTGAAACTTGAAATTATAACAGGCATTTCGACTGACTGGGTCGCTATGGCGAAAGTCAAACAGCAGGCAAGGAATGGCTAGGTTGGTCGTATGACGTTTTTTCGGGATGTACCCACCACCAGATATTCTGAGCGATTGCTGGACGTAGATACGGCGTTACACATTCAACTTGTAATGGCATGTTCACGTGCCGCTATCGCTCCTGGGTGTCTGACGACGGATGAAATCCGAGACACGTCATATGAGTAATAAAGCCATTCCTTGTCTGATGTTTGACTTTTACCAATGCGACGCACTCAGTCTGAGTGCAGAACTACTGATTATTATAATAAGTATCGCCCTCCTCCACCAGGACTTTACGTCACATTTACATTATTAAAATTTAAAACATTCTCGAAAATCTTGCAGTCCCTGCGGCTTTTATCTTGCCAGTATCATTGTCGACAACACGCAAAAATGGTCGAAATTCTCGTTACCCAAAGTGGATGAAATGTCTATATAAATAATCAAATTTCTTAAAAGACATCATAGTCGCTGATGACTGTATAATATATTTATTATTACGATTGCAATTTCGGCCTTAGGGCCATTTTCAAGTAACACTGCAAAAATTACGTAAACACCAAAAAAACACAAAAATTAAGCACAGGGTGTGTTTTTTGTGTTCAGGTAACTTTTGCAGTTTTACTTGAGAATGGCCCTAAGGCCGAAACTGCAATCGTAATAATAAATATTTCATACAGTCAACGGCGACTATGATATATTTTAAGAAATATTATATGACTGTGAATCCCAAACCATGAGAAGTTAATGATAATGAAAAACAAACAGAATCCTCGGAGAGCGAGTTCAATATTTTTTCAAGTGACTGCTCATTGTATTTCGAATTGTTAGCAGTGCGCAAAAGTCGGGACATGTGGTACGACTTTTCGCGGAACAGGTCTTGGAGCCGCGAAAAAAAGAGATCTGCCAATGCGAGGCCAATGTGGCGTCTTAAGCGGAAGGACCTAGTACTGTTTCATTACAAGACTACTGAACAACCACTGAAAATGGTGTACTAAAGGGCATGGACGCGTGTGATGTCTTTACGTTAGTTAGGTTTAAGTAGTTCTAGGTCTAGGGGACTGGTGACCTCAGATGTTAAGTCCCAAGTGCTTGGAGCCATTTTTTTACAAAACTACGGCAGATGCAGAAAGATACATCGAAAGATTCATGAGGAGGCGTAACTCCATCGAGGACGGAGGTAATAGTTTACAAATCCCTCGCTAGACCGACACTAGAACACTGGTCGCCTACCGGGGACACTTATGAGATAGGATTTTCAGCTCTTGAAAGCGGCGAAACTGAATAAAGTCAGCTGTTTGACATCGAAAATCGCCAAAACGCGGTGTCACCAGCTGTAGTAACGTTTGCATCGTGCTTACTGTTTCTCCAAACCATCGGAAATGTTTACGTTATACGTAACAACTCTCATTTAGTCTAGAACTGTTAGCAAGCTGGAACCACACATATTACCTAAATAAATACTTTCCTACCGACTAATACCCAACTCGGACGACATGCGTCCGCGGATAATTTCTGTCTCGGACTATTGGCCAAGCGTTGTGTGTTCTCAGTTGACAGTACTCGGCCGCTTACATTGTTAAGGACATCTGCGATATGTTAAAGGTTAGGTACAATTATTTCAAGTTATATTTAGATAAGGTACTGTTTTATTTTATGTGACCTAGAGAGCCTGTATAGGGAGAGAGTGGCCAACCGGACGATACGGCGGCCATTTATCTGCCAAACTGCGGGCGGGACATTTGAATGGCCAATAGTGGAGTAGTGGAGGACACACTCACCAAATCAAAACCCCAAAACAATATGGCGAAATCATTTGTTAAGTGCTTTTCTTTATAAGAATAATGTGTTATAATAATTTTCACACAGCCAATTTACAAGTCTGTTTTCAAATTTAACTACGTATATTGCAAGTTGTTTTATATGTAGTAAAGAGCAAAAACGACTTACTCCGCATAGATAAGAGTACTTGGTTGGTTTTCACAAGGCTGCTGTTTGATTTATGTCAGCCCTGTTGACTGCGACTGTCCACTGCTTTCGTCTCTCTTCATTGCGTGGAAATGCTAACACGCGAAATCCACCTTCGCCTCTATTGGAACAACCAAATGCAGCACAACCTGGCATTGTTTACGAACGTCTGCAAAGCGAATTACAGATGTCAAAAACAATAGTGTACAATTACTAACGTGTTTACTTCAAACATGTAGGCCTACCGACTTCATCACAAAACGAATCATTATTTCAACTCGTATTTAAGATCGCAAACGCTAATTACGTGCTAAGAACGATATACAACTAAATAGAAAATGCATGCACAACGCATAAAAAGTCTCTCAATAATTCAAATGCGTTTTAATCGCTTCCAAAAGTCCTCTGAACTTCATTTCAAAAGGACGGCGTACATAGGAAGTGCGGGAGACGTTAGCGCCATTTTTCTGGCAAAGCTAATCAACCAATCATGGGCAACTTCACATATGGCCAGTCTCTCTATGTATACAGGCTCTGTAATGTGACCAGGTTGACAGAGCGCCTCAAGGATGATGAACGAAACAAAGAAGTTCACAAGTATTGTTGTTGTGGTGGTCTTCAGTCCTGAGACTGGTTTGATGCAGCTCTCCATGCTACTCTATCCTGTGCAAGCTTTTCCATCTCCCAGTACCTACTGCAGCCTACATCCTTCTGAATCTGCTTAGTGTATTCATCTCTTCGTCTCCCTCTACGATTTTTACCCTCCACGCTGCCCTCCAATGCTAAATTTGAGATCCCTTGTTGCCTCAGAACATGTCCTACTAACCGGTCCCTTCATCTAGTCAGGTTGTGCCACAAACGTCTCTTCTCTCCAATTCTATTCAATACGTCCTCATTAGTTACGTTATCTACCAACTTTATCTTCAACATTCTTCTGTAGCACCACATTTCGAAAGTTTCTATTCTCTTCTTGTCCAAACTATTTATCGTAAATGTTTCACTTCCATACCTGGCTACAATCCATACAAATACTTTCAGAAACGACTTCCTGACATTTAAATCTATACTCGATGTTAACAAATTTCTCTTCTTCAGAAACGCTTTCCTTGCCATTGCCAGTCTACATTTTATATCCTCTCTACTTCCGCCGTCGTCAGTTATTTTGCTCCCCAAATAGCAAAACTCCTTTACTACTTTAAGTGTCTAATTTCCTAATATATTTCCCTCAGCATAACCCGAATTAATTCGACTACATTCCATTATCCTTGTTTTGCTTTTGTTGATGGTCATCTTATACCCTCCTTTCATGACACTGTCCATTCCGTTCAACTGCTCTTCCAAGTCCTTTGCTGTCTCTGACAGAATTAAGATGTCATCGGCGAACCTCAAAGTTTTTATTTCTTCTCCATGGATTTTAATACTTACTCAGAATTTTTCTTTTGTTTCCTTCAGTGCTTGCTCAATATACAGATTAAATAACATCGGGGAGAGACTACAACCCTGTGTCACTCCCTTCCCAACCACCGCTTCCCTTTCATGTCCCTCGACTATTATAACTGCCATCTGGTTTCTGTACAAATTGTAAATAGCCTTCCGCGCCCTGTATTTTAACCCCTGCCACCTTTAGACTTTGAAAGAGAGTATTCCAGTTAACATTGTCAAAAGCTTTCTCCAAGTCTACAAATGCCAGAAATGTAGGTTTGCCTTTCCTTAATCTATTTTCTAAGATAAGCCGTAGGGTCAGTATTGCCTCCCGTGATACAACATTTCTACGGAATCCAAACTGATCTTCCCCGAGGTCGGCTTTTACCAGTTTCACCATTCGTCTGTAAAGAATTCGCGTTAGTATTTTGCAGCTGTGACTTATTAAACTGATAGTTGGGTAATTTTCACATCTGTCAACACCTGCTTTCTTTGAGATTGGAATTATTATATTCTTCTTGAAGTCTGAGGGCATTTCACCTGTCTCATACATCTTGCTCACCAGATGGTAGAGCTTTGTCATGACTGGCTCTCCGAAGGCCTTCTAATGGAATGTTGTCTACGCCGGGTGCCTTGTTTCGACTCAGGTCTTTCAGTGCTCTGTCAAACTCTTCACGCAGTATCGTATCTCCCACTTCATCTTCATCTACATCCTCTTCCGTTTCCATAATATTGTCCTCAAGTATATCGCCCTTGTATAGATTCCTCTATATACTCCTTCCACCTTTCTGCCTTCCCTTCTTTGCTTAGAACTGGGTTTCCATCTGAGCTCTTGATATTCATACAAGTGGTTCTCATTTCTCTAAAGGTCTCTCTAATTTTCCTGTACGCAGTATCTATCTTACTCCTAGTGAGATAAGCCTCTACATCCTTACATTTGTCTTCTAGCCATCCCTGATTAGCCATTTTGCACTTCCTGTCGATCTCATTTTTGAGACGTTTGTATTCCTTTTTGCCTGCTTCATTTACTGCGTTTTTATATTTTCTCCTTTCATCGTTTAAATACAATATTTCTTCTATTACCCAAGGATTTCTATTACCCTTCGTTTTTTTTTTACCTACTTGATCGTCTGCTGCCTTCACTACTTTATACCTCAGAGCTACCCATTCTTGTTCTACTGTATTTATTTCCCCCATTCCTGTCAATTGTTCACTTATGCTCTCCCTGAAACTCTCTACAACCTCAGGTTTAGCCACTTTATCCAGGTCCCATCTCCTTAAATTAGCACCTTTTTGTAGTTTCTTCAGTTTTAATCTGCTCAAAAGTATTATAGAATAAAAATACGGAAGTTGGGACAAAAACGAAACAACAATGAGTTTGAGACGGCAGCTGAGGGAAAGTAGGTACATGTGGTAGCGACGGCGCGCGCTTTTGCGTGCGTGTGTGTGTGCGTGTGCGTGCATGTGTGCGCGCGCGAGCCCCACCGCAGCGACAACCGTGGGTACAGTCGCAAACGTTGGCAGCTTCCCAGGGTTATCTGCCGTGGTTCAAGGCGCTTACACGCACAGCCCACAGACGCACACACAGGACACACACACATACAGGCAGCGTGCATCGCGTCCGCGCATTCGGCAGTCTACGACCAACGGGAGCCCCCACAGTTACACCCACCTGACTATCTCACCCTCACCGAGAGCTACGAGGATTACATGCTCAAGCTTTCAGTGACAGCGGCTGTACCGTTTTTATACACGCTGAAGAGCCAAAGAAACTGCTACACCTGCCTAATATCATGTAGGGTCCACGAGAGCACGCCCAAGTGCCGCAACACGATGTGGCATTGACTCGAATAGTGTCTCAAGTGGTGCTGGAGGGAACTGACACCTTGAATCCTGTAGGACTGTCCATAATCCGTAGGAGTACAAGGTGGTGGAGATCTCTTCTGAACAGCACGTTGCAAGGCATACCAGACATGCACAATAATGTTCATGGCTTGTGAGTTTTGTTGGCTGCGGAAGTGTATAAACTCAGAAGAGTATTCCTGGAGCAACTCTGTGGGGTGTCGCATTGTCCTCCTGGAATCGCCCAAAGTGGCGTCGGAATGTACAATGGACATGAATGGACGCAGGTGATCAGGCAGGATGCTTACGTACGTGTCACCTGTCAGAGTCGTATCTAGACGTATCAGGGGTCCCACATCACTCCAACTGCACACGTCCCACACCATTACAGACCCTCCGCGAGCTTGAACAGTCCCACGCTGACATACGAAGTCCATGGATTCATGAGGTGGTCTCCATACCTGTACACGTCCATCCGCTCGACACAATTTCAAACGAGACTCGTCCGACGAGGTAACGTCTTTCCAGTCATCAACAGTCCAATGTCAGTGATGACGGACCCAGGCAGGCATAAAGCTGTGCCGTGCAGTCAGCGAGGGTACACGAGTGGGTCTTCGGCTTCCAAAGCCCATATCGATGATGTTTCGTTCAATGGTTCGGAGGATCCAACTTGTTGATGGCCAATCACTGACATCTGCAGTAATTTACGGAAGGGACTCAGTTCTATCATGTTGCACGATTCTCTTCAGTCGTCGTTGGTCCCGTTCTTGCAGGATCTTTTTCTGGCCGCACCAATGTTGGAGATTTGATGTTTGGAAATTTGTTATAGGTTCCTGTAGGACCAAATGCTGAGGTCATGGGTCCCTAGGTTTTCATACTACTTAATCTAAATTAAACAACTAACGCTAAGGACAAGGGACACGCCCATGTCCGACGGAGGACTAACGGGGAGAGCCGCATGAACCGTAGCAAGGCGCCCAAGACCACGCGGCTAAGATTTGATGTTTTATCGGGTTCCTAATATTCATGGCACATTCGGGAAATGGTCGTACGGGAAAATCCCCACTCGAAGATGTCGTGTCCCATACCTCCTGCGCAATTATACCACCACCTTCAAACTCATTTGAATCTTGATAACCTGCCATTGTAGCAGCAGTAAGCGATCTAACAACTGCGCCAGACACTTGCTGTATATGCGTTGTCGACCGCAGAGCCTGTTTTTCCCCCAGAAAGCAAGTTTATTCGCGTATCCTAATTCATGTACGCCATATTATTCCCCTCTCTTTTGGCTTCAAAACACTGTTTTCTCAACATAATCTCCCTTCAATGCGACTGCCTTTCGCCACTTTACCAGTATGGGCTGTATCGCCGCATAGTACCACTGTATTGGTCAACGTTGGAGACAACGTCTTGCTGAATGAATAACCTCAGTATCAGCACGCTCTGCTTCCCTCGGAGTGCGTCCTTCATTGGGCCAAACAGACAGAAGTCGGAGGTTGCGATATCCGGGCTGTAGTATGGATGAGGAACAGTTCTATGAAGTTTACTAAGCTCCTCTCGGATGCGCAAGTTTGCCTGCGGAGTTGGCTTGTCATGGAGAAAGGTAAGTTCGTACGTATTTTTGTGGCGACCAACACGCTGATCTCGTTCCTTCAGTTTCTTAAGAATAACACAACATACTTCAGAGTTGATCGTTGCACCATGACTGAGGACATCAAACGGAATAACCGCTTCAGAGTCTCCGAAGACCGTCCCCATGACTTTACCGGATTTGAACTTTTCCTTGGTGACAATCTATGGATTGCTGTTGTTTCCGGTTGGAAGTGATGAACCCCATGTTTCATCGGCTGTGACCATCTTTCACAAAAGAACTGTCGCGATCAGCCTCGTATTGTGCAGCGAGCTGTTTGGTTGGTTGTGATCCGTCGGTCACCTCGAATGAGTGTGTCCGCAGGGTCCAACATTGCACGACTCACGGCGATGCGCGGTCGGCCGGCACGCGGGGTCGGACAGGTTTGTGAAGATGACATACCCCTCGCCCAACGACTCTACGTGCTGTTGTTCATTGATAGGTTTCCGCAGATACTCCGCGATTCCCTCCGTTACTGACACAACTTTCAAAGCTACATATAGTGCCGCCACCTATCGGAACTTCATGAAACTATAGGAGAAGAAGCGCGAATATTCCACTATGTCCCACAAGTTCCGTATTTTTTAAATCGAAACTGGTCGAGAGAAAAAAGTGTTGCATTACTTACTGAACGGCGCTCGTACAATGGGAAGCACCCCTTGCCACGCACTTCATATCGGTTTGCAAAATACGGACGTATACAGGGTGGTCCATTGATAGTGACCGGGCCAAATATCTCAAGAAATAAGCATCAAACGAAAAAACTGCAAAGAACGAAACTCGTCTAGTTTGAAGGGGAAACCAGGTGGCGCTATGATTGGCCCGCTAGATGGCGCTGCCATAGGTCAAACGGTTATCAACTGCGGTTTTTTTTCATAGGAACCCCCATTTTATATTTCACATTCGTGTAGTACGTAAAGAAATATGAATGTTTCAGTCGGACCAGTTTTTTCGCTTTGAGATATATGGCGCTGTAATAGTCACAAGTGTGTAAATACGTGGTATCACGTAACATTCCGCCAGTGCGGACGGTATTTGCTTCGTGATACACTACCCGTGTTAAAATGGACCGTTTACCAACAGCGGAAAAGGTCGGTCTCGTGTTGATGTATGGCTATTGTGATCAAAATGCCCAACTGGTGTGTGCTATGTACGCTGTTCGTTATCCTGGACGACATCATCCAAGTGTCCGGACCGTTCTCCGGATAGTTACGTTATTTAAGAAAAAAGGAAGTGTTCAGCCACATGTGAAACTTCAACCACGACCTGCAACAAATGATGCCCAAGTAGGTATTTTAGCTGCTGTCGCCACTAATCCGCACATCAGTATCAGACAAATTGCGCGAGAATCGCGAATCTCAAAAACGTCTGTGTTTAGAATGCTAAAACAAGATCGATTGCACCCGTACCATATTTCTATGCACCAGGAATTGCATAGCGACGACTTTGAATGTCGTGTTCAGTTCTGCCACTGGGCACAAGAGAAATCAAGAGAAATTACGCGACGATGACTTTTTTTCACGCTTTCTATTTAGCGACGAAGTGCGATTCACCAACAGCGGTAACGTAAACCGGCATAATATGCACTATTGGGCAACGCAAAATTCACGATGGCTGCGACAAATGGAACATCAGCGACCTTGGCGGGTTAACGTATGGTGCGGCATTATGGGAGGAGGGATAACTGGCCCCATTTTATCGATGGCAATCTAAATGGTGCAATGTATGCTGATTTTCTACGTAATGTTTTACCGATGTTGCTACAAGATGTTTCACTGCATGACAGAATGGCGATATACTTGCAACGTGATGGATGTCTGGCACATAGCTCGCGTGCGGTTGAAGCGGTATTGAATAGCGTATTTCATGACAGGTGGATTGGGCGTCGGAGCACCATACCATGGCCCGCAAGTTCACCGGATCTGACGTCCCCGGATTTCTTTCTGTGGGGAAAGTTGAAGGATATTTGCTATCGTGATCCAGCGACAACGCGTGACAGCATGCGTCAGCGCATTGTCAATGCATGTACGAAAATTACGGAAGACTAACTACTCGCTGTTGAGAGAAATGTCGTTACAGGTATTGTCAGATTCATTGAGGTTGACGGACATCATTTTGAGTATTTATGGCATTAATGTGGTATTTACAGGTAATCTCGCTGTAACAGCATGCGTTCTCAGAAATGACAAGTTCACAAAGTTACATGTATCACAACCGAAATAAAATGTTAAAACGTACCTACGTTCTGCATTTTAATTAAAAAACCTACCTGTTAACTAATGTTCGTCTAAAATTGTGATCCATACGTTTGTGACTATTACAGTGCCATCTATCACAACACGAGGAAAGTGGTCAGACTAAAAAATTCAAATTTCTTTACGTACTACACGAATTTGTACTAAAAAATTGTTCCTATTTTTAAAAACGCAGTTGATATCCGTTTGACCTATGGCAGCGCCGTGTAGCGGGCCAACCATCTGGTTTCCCCGTTCAAGCTAGCCAAGTTTTGTCCTGAGATAGTTGGCCCGGTCACGGTCAATGGACCACCCTGTATATAGGAAGATACGAAAGACGAAACAATGCAGCCATTACGTAGAGGTCTAAATGCAACAGTGGGAAAGTCGAGGTAAGTTTCTAAGGCACGAAGCGGCCATCCTACATACGAGTACCTGCTACTTTAGCGTCCACGACCTCCTTCCGTAAAACGCAACCGGCGCTGTGTTCAGAGAGTCAGAGACCGTTCGGCGCCTGATTTGATCTGCGGTCGGCGTGTCTGCGGGTGCGTGCGTGTCACGTGACGAGTGCGTGAGCTGCGTCACGCACGCGCCAGATAACCGGAGGACCGCTCCGCCTGCGTGTCCGCTACAGCTGCCAGCTCCTGAATTTCTGCCTCAAGACCTCCGCTGCTTCGTCGTGGTCTAAGCAGAAGCCAGAAGCCTCGGTAACGAAGTGATCCTGTGTCATTGTGAGAAAATCGCAGCTATACCCATCCTCTCCCCTGTCATAAAACTACATTCTTCCAGCTAATTCGCCCCCCCCCCCCTCTGTCTCCATGGCAACGGCGCCGTAGATTGTAAGTTCTGGAGTGTATTACTACGTAACTATCACGGATAATTATTTTTCTATTTGTTTATTCTATTCACACATTCTTTCATTAAACACCAGATGCTATGGATATTTTATACTAATTAAATAATTTCCACCAGATGGTACTACAAAAAATTATTTAAAAATTATTTATCTAATCTTATTTCGTTACTATTTTTAACATCCTCTTCTGTCCTACAGGATGTACTTTTTTATAATTATTCGCTTCTAGATAAACTGCATGTTCAAATGATACGTAATTAATGTAAATCATCCCTCATAGAGAAACCCTCACCAGGTCTTTATAACGCAACGCTGCCTACCTAACAGCAGGGTTTCAGCCACTGAGACCTACCGACTGTTGTGGACATCGTTAACTACAAGTGATGGGTAAAGACTCTTCGATTTTAGTAAGGATACATTACTTTAATTCACTGACTTCTTTATGTTTTCTATCTCTCATAATGCTATGCCGAAAATGACCTAAGCCTAGACCGAAGCAGTTCATTTTAATAAAATAATCATGGCTATCTAGACTTTTTTCACTGATTTTTTTACATAGCTTACGAGATCGCTATTTTCCAAAAATGTCATGTAGTTTTCATAATTGTATAACTACGTTTAATGAAAGTATTACTGAGAAACATTACTTAAATCTGTACTGATACATAAGAGGCAGTCAAATGAAAACGAGATATATATGGAAAAATGTAACTGTTTACAGTGAATAAAATTTTTCTGGATTGTGACCGCATTGTCAGTATGTATAACTACCGATGTTTCGGTCACTGTTGCAAGCGGCCTTCTCCACGGTGTCCCTCTTGCAAGTGAGTTCCTTTACGGTGTTTTTGGTGACTAAACAAAAACACGCTGAAGGAGGTCACTCAAAACAGTGACCAAAACGTCGGTAGTTCTACACATTGACAATGCGGTCACAAACCAAGAAAAGTATTAATTACAGTGACAATGGCCGCAGAAGCGTCAATGCGCGACCCATTCGACGAAACATCATCGGTATGTGCTTTGGGAGCCGAAGGCATATTCGTGTACCCTTGATGACTGCACGGTACAAAGCTTAACGCCTCGCCTGGGCCCGTCAACACCGACGAACTATTGACGAATGGAAACATGTTGCCTGGTCGGGCGAGTCTCGTTTCAAATTGCGTCGAGCAGATGGACGTTTACGGGTATGGAGGCAACCTCATGAATCCATGGACCCTGCATGTAAGCAGGGGACTGTTCAAGCTGGTAGATGCTCTGTAATGCAGAGTGGCGTGTGCAGTTTAGAGTGATATGGGACCCTGATACGTCTACATAACGACTCTCACAGGTGACACGTACGCACGCATGCTGTCTGATCACCTGCATCCATTCATGTCCATTGTGCATTCCGACAGACTTGGGCAATTCCAGCAGGACAATGCGACACCCCACACGTCCACAATTGCTGGAGTTGCTCCAGGAATACTATTGAGTTTATACACTTCCGCTGGCCACCGAACTCCCCATACATGAACATTATTGTACATATCTGGGATATCTTGCAACGTGCTGTTCAGAAGAGATCTCGACCCCCTCGTACTCTTACAGATTTATGGACAGCCTTGCAGGATTCATAATGTCAATTCCCTCCTGCACTACTTCAGACATTAGTCGAATCCATGCTACGTCGTGTTCCGGCACTTCTGCGTGCTCGCGGAGGCCCTATAGATATTAGGCAGTTGTACCAGTTTCTTTGGCTCTTCCGTCAGTTTCGAGTGTTTCTCCTGTCACTTGACAGTCGATGGTTGGAGAGACAACATCACAGTTACATGTAGCCTGCGTAAACCAGTTATGCTGGCTACTGATGCATCGTGTATGAGAATGGTATTAACCTTCTGTATCAGCTAAGGCCTGAAGATGGTGCACTGACGCACTGAAACTGGTAGGAATATAATAAATAACATCAGAAGGACGGCGGCAGGTTTCATTTTCTTACACAGAGACAGTGGTCGAAATTACATCAACTAGCAGGTCAGTTCGTCAGCTGTAATACAGGTACGAGGGCTATGTTATCGGTACCTGTGGGCGCCAGCCAATCGCAGAAACCTGTCAGCTGCGCACACTGTTCCACGAACCACATCAGAACGGCTGTCGGCCGATATGCGTACTCACCTGCAACACACAAACAAAACGCCCGTCACAGCAAAAAAACAGTGGTGAGTCACTCAGATATCACAACCCTGCAGGCTGTTGTTTGGCTACGGGGCTGTGAGACCGAAAATCGTGTCTGAGCCTCTGCAAAGGCACGTTTACAAAAGTCTACACGTACCTCACGCGTAACGTTTCTTTAAATACCTGGATATAACAATCTGTGGCAGTATGAAACAGAATTTATACACAAATCCAAGCAGGTGACGAACTTCAGTCCATTGCGGAGTGCTGGGAAGTACGTGTAGTCTACGATGAAGATTGTTCACAAAATACTGGTGCAGAATATCACAGACTTAATAATTTTACCTTTCTATGGAGCCATAGTCATGCAAAGCTTTCTGAAAGATATAACCGCCATTCCACTGTACTACATGTTTAATTTCACAACCTAGATTTCGGCCTTAGTCCGTTACAACTGCAAGAGATTGAAGCGCCACCATATATCTTATCCAGAAAATAGTGATATATACCAGCGATATTTTATTCCGCGATATATCGACATAGGAATAGCAATGTGGAGAGCCGATATTTTTGTTTTATCGTGCATCGTTTTACTTTCAGTTCTTGCTCTAAGAGGATAAGTAGGCTGCTAGCCTGTTAACGTGCACAATATCTAATGGTGAATCAATACTTAAATATACAGCTGCAAAACCGGCAGTATATTTACAGCAAGGCGCCAATATTTCTATAGACCGGTAAGTTAATAATTTTGCCATCGATTTATCGATACTTTTTTTCGATATACCTGGTGATCAAAAAGTCAATATAAATTTGAAAACTGAATAATCACGGAATAATGTAGATAGGGGGGTACAAATTGACACACATGCTTGGAATGACATGGGGTTTTATTAGAACCAAAGAAACACAAAAGTTCAAAAAATGTCCGCCAGATGGTGCTTCATCTGATCAGAATACCAATAATTAGAATATCAAAGTAAGACAAGGCAAAGATGTTCTTTACACGAAATGCTCAATATGTCCACCGGCGTCGGAAGTTGTCTTTCAGGATCCCTTGAGATGTCGGTCGATCTGGGGACCTGGGAGGCCAAGCATGACGAAAGTGACGGCTTAGCATACGATCATCACCAAACGACGCGCGCAAGAGATCTTTCACGCGTCTAACAATACTTTTTTTTGTTCTAATTAAATCCCATGTCATTCCAAACATGTGTGTCAATTTTTACCTCTCTACCTACATTATTCCGTGGTTTATTAAGTTTCCATATTTATACTGACTTTTTGATCACCCGGTATCAAGAGACGAAAATTGATTTGTTTTAAAATATCGATGTATCAGATTCCCGATAGTTTTAAGAATATCTACATTCCTACTGCGAGGCAATAAGACGACCACGGACAACTTCACCACAGACACTTGGCCGAATCTGTCGATTTCTTGGACAACATTTGGCTGGCCCTGCTCACCACGGATCTCTGGACACGAGCACGGCCGCCAGCTTGCTTCACAGCACGTACGGGCCATTCTGTGAGTAACATGTTTGGCCAGTGACAAAGTTGACAGTTGACATGCGAGCGGCAGAACTGAAGGCAAGCTTCAAGACGATGCGTCAAGCGGGGTACTCTAACAGAATGTCTGCGTCGTAAGTTCCCTTCTCGTAAACAGTACATCACAGTGTGATCGCACACAGCGGCTCCAGTTGGCCTTCTGTGATCGTCTGGCAATGCTCCGGCGGTAGCCGTACGACGCCGCAACGCAGATAGTGCCAGATATCCGGTGTTCGCGCGGGATTGTAATGCGTCAGCAACCTCGTCCAACTCGCCTTGTGTACTGACCATTCTCCCTGTAGCGTGTCCAAAACCTAACGATGACACGTGGTGAGCCATGGGCATCTGCAGCAACATGACCGAAGGTGCTTTCTTTTTGGATCAAACAGACCACCCTTCCCACTTGCACTGCATTAAGATGTCGGACTGTATGTGCTTGGTCGAAAATGACAACTGCCATCTGTGTACTTCACTAGAAAACACAGAGACAGCATTACTTCGTTCTGAGGGATCAACAGTAAAGCAAAGAACCGCCAATAGATGGCGAATGATTTTAATTGTTGTCTACAGCCGGCCACGGTGACCGAGCGGTTCTAGGCTTCAGTCTGGAACAGCGCATTTGACCTTTTTTTTTCCTTGGAATGTCGATATTTTATCAACAGTCCCAGTCCCCGCCGCCGACGTTCCTCCGGGATCAGCACCACCGACGCTTGTGCGACCTCGCTCAAACTAGCGGAACCATTTCAGTGTGGCTGGAAACCACGTAGCATTTGGTCCATGCAGTGCCAGAATTTTACTGAAGATCTGTGTGCAATTTAGCCGTTTTGCCCACAAGAACCGTACTGTCGTGCGTACTTCAACTTCGAAGTACGTTACGACAGTGCCGCATTGTGACGCACCTGATATTCGTACCTCAGGAGAAGTGCGTCTGCACCAAACCCGTAGCATGCGCTCTCTTCAGACAATGCGCCCCATTTGCTGCACGAAGGCCTTAGCGTGGGACAGCACGTATAAACGTCTCAAGTCTTCTCCCACTTAAGTACCTACAAAGCTTTTGACATTGATAATAAAGTGTACCGGACCGACGGAAAACACTTACGACGCATTCTTCACTCGAGAAGAGTTGACGTAAACAAAGGAGACCACTTCATCTCAAGCTGACTTCAGGTAATTTCCACGAGAAGCAAATTATCACCTTCGTATCATAAGTACATCGAATTAAATCAATTACTTCATCAAGTGATAAAATCTCCCCAGATGATTCAGCACCTATCGTTACCGCATTACAGAAGGACTGCCATATGAACACGTGTGAAAAATATTAGGATGGTTTGATACTCTGTTCCACGTTCCATAGATCAAAGTTACAGTTGACATTAAAATGTAAAATGTATCCACGAAGATTGCAGAGCCGACACGATATATTTCCTGTGCTTACAGGCTAGCTATTTACAAGTTTCTAATTGATTAATTCTTTTATCGACGACAAGGTAAACCACATTTTTAAAGACGTCTCCTCTCTGGTAGACATTTTATTTTCATTGTCAGATGTCGAGTAAGATGACAAGTGTGTACCTCACTTTCTTTTGAGTTATGAATACTTCGTATCTGTATAATGGGTTGGTTCAGTCTATCAATCCATAGGACATCATAGAATGGAAATACATAAAAATATATTACTTTACAAAGTACTACGTCGCCGAAGTTCAGATCTATTCTTAAGGCAAAAAACAACTGACCTTGCTCCTTTCTGAATCTCCACCATATGCCTTTTACGGTTTACGTTTCGATCAACAGGCACACCGAACAGCTAAGCTATCAAGAATACTCCACCTATTAATGTATTCCAAAACAAATAATAATAATAATAATAATAATAATAATAATAATAATAATAATAACAACAACAAACACAAACACAAACACAAACACACACACACACACACAAACACACACAAACACACACAAACACACACAAACACACACAAACACACACAAACACAAACTTACCTAACGTCGTGTAACGGGAGAATATTAACCAAAACTCCTCTTTAGCGTAAATCTCTCGTGGGTGGCTTGGTAGAGCGTGAAGTGCTCGTATCAGAGGCTTCGCATTCAATCAAAACTGGTCACTTTTTTTACCTGTTCATGCGTAAAACTGTTATATGGCAGAACATTTACCGGGAACGTAAAAGGACGTTCCGGAGTTTGCAGAAATGTTTTTTTGGCAGTTGTTCTTTTGCTTCGTTAGCTGAACGTTATGTACTTACCATTGATATTTTGTTTACTACTACTACTACTATTATTATTATTATTACTTCCCATGAGTAGTACAACTGTGTATTTTTCTATTACATACCGCGTGAAACTTCAAATGTCCTCCATAGGTTTTCTACTTTCAAAGAATCGAAACAAAAGCAGACTGCCAATATGGTTCAAAATGGCTCTGAGCACTATGGGACTTACTGCTGTGGTCATCAGTCCCCTAGAACTTAGAACTACTTAAACCTAACTAACCTAAGGAATCACATACGTTCATGTCCGAGGGAGGATTCGAACCTGCTACCGTAGCGGTCGCACGGTTCCAGACTGTAGCGCCCAGAACTGTAAAAATACCTCACTTCCTATTATTGCAGTATATCAAAAAAGAGAAATAATAGTACTAAACAGGATAGGAAGTTCTAACACACAAACCTCCAACTGTCACTCAGATCGGTGCCAAAAGTTGAATGTCGACTGAGTACCAACCAAAGCATCCCTTTAGTTCGTACCATGTGCTGTCGTCCAATAGAACATGCGTAAACGTTATTTAGAAATAACACCGTATTTACCGAGCACAGGAAAAGCATAACTGTAACTAACACGTATAGTTTCTGTGGAGAAGTTCGTTGAGCGGTGGATCGTCGTACAAACACGAGTGAGGACTATTTTCTTCTTACAAGGGAAAGTGTTGCATGCGACAACAAGTTTGACATGTGAAAGGGCTGTTTGTAGTTAACAGCAATTTCATCTTGGCAGTCTGCTGGCCGGGGTGGCCGCGTGGTTCTAGGCGCTACAGTCTGGAACCGTGCGACCCCTACGGTAGCAGGTTCGAATCCTCCCTCGGACATGAACGTATGTGATTCCTTAGGTTAGTTAGGTTTAAGTAGTTCTAAGTTCTAGGGGACTGATGACCACAGCAGTAAGTCCCATAGTGCTCAGAGCCATTTTGAACCATATTGGCAGTCTGCTTTTGTTTCGACTCTTTGAAAGTAGAAAACCTGTGGAGGACATTTGAAGTTTCACGCGGTATGTAATAGAAAAATACACAGTTGTACTACTCATGGGAAGTAATAATAATAATAATAGTAGTAGTAAACAAAATATCAATAGTAAGTACATAACGTTCAGCTAACGAAGCCCCCTGGTGGTAGTCTCTTGCACGGTTTGACAATAATGACACGTGACGCTACTGACAGTAATCCGTTCATCAGATGACGACGTCACGTTCGGCGGTCCGCTCAGTGCTATTGCGCGAGAAGTAGGCTGTGTACGAACAAAAAGACCAAACAATGAACTGGACAAGCAGTCAGCGAAACCAACGGCACGACACAGAAGAACACACTTTTTACTCCGTAACAGGTAGGAGGGAAGGCAACGGCTAATCACCATCTCTAGCAGCAATGCAGATATTCCTGCATTTACTCCCCCTACAATCTTTTTTCGGGCACAGACTTGCTTCCTGCGAAATTCGTTAACAGTTCTGTGCTACTTCAGTATTACAAGCAGGTGCGTCTCAATTTCATACAGTGACCTGGTGCGCCTACCTAACCACCTTATCGAAGTTGGACACTACTCTCTCACCGAGAGAGAATCCTGTCTCGCGTGT